>NC_143521.1:19711626-20331348 GCF_031878675.1 Megascapheus bottae | reverse complement strand
TCCATTCATCTGCAGTAGGACATCTGGATTGTTTCTATCGCCTGGCTATTGTGAATAGTGCAGAGATAAACATAGCTGAGCAGGTGTCCTTATCATATCTTGGGTTATGATGTTCAGGGTAGATGCCCAGAAGTGGTATGGCTGGATTGTAGGGAAGGTCAATTTTCAGTTCTTTAAGAAACCTCCACACTGCTTTCCAGAGTGGCTGAACTATTTTACAATCCCACCAGCAGTGTAGTAGGGTTCTTTTCTCCACAACCCCACCAACAACTGTATTGAATTTTTTTTAAAAAACAGTAGCTTGAACTTTAATATACTTTTTTCAAATATAATAAAAAATTTTCTGCTAGCTGTTGAATAGAAAAGGTATGATATAAAATATGATTTTTGTTCACTGACTGAAAAACCTAAATTCGTCCTAAGATGTATATGGCTTTATCTGAAAGAATATCTCTATAGGATTAGAGAATATGTGTAGAATGAAGATTTCAGGGAAAAAATATCTGTGTTCTTATCATGGGCTGAGAGAAAGGCTTTATGTTATTGGTAACAGATAAGGTACTACACTGGATAGTAGAATATTTCTGGAAGTTATTCCTATAGCCAGACTAGCAGTACTCCAATCATACATGGAAGTGATTGCATATCTCATAGAAATGAAACTAATCATATTCACAACTCAGATTTCTTCTTGCCAGACATCCAGAATACTATACTCTCAAAGGAGTAGCTGTGATACCGTTCTTAGGTATCAGTTACTGTTGGATTACCTGTACAATTTTTGTGAAAACATGATTAGGGGAACAGTGTGTTAGAATCCTTTGAGCAATTCTAACAGTCTTCAGTTGAAGGTCCCTGCAATTAAACTGTTAAGTATCATGGTAAATCCAATACTACAGTTTTGTGCTTGGATTCCATTTGTTCCATTATACTTTCACTAGACTTCCAAAGTGTTAGTTTAAAGCATAAGATACATATTATGCTGCATGCATATTAACAACTGTGCAGCTTATATGTTATTCCTGTTTGTATAAATTGAAAGTCGAAATCTTAATAAATATCAGTATTTGCTATATTTTTGTGGTGGTGGTTGTGCTGATGTTTAGATCAATTAAAAAAACTATAAAGATCTATTCTTACCTAGGCTTATGCTAGGTTCTGAACATGTAGTAATAACTTAGACACATTCCTTGCCTTTGAGAAACTGTATTTAAGTAATATCTAATATACATAATGCAGTCTAAGTACTGTATGAGTAGGTATTGTTCTCATTGAAACAGTGATAAGGAAAAGTTTGTGTATGTTCAGTATGGATTCGTTATTTCCTAGATATTGTCATTTCTTGTTTATTTGAATCCACAGATGCTGAACTCTAAGATACAGAGAGCTCACTGTATGTATAAGTATATACATGTGTACCGGGTGTACATTCAAAAGTTTGTGCAATTGCCATTCTATTGCCTGGATACTTAGCTATTCAGGCAGATTTCTGGATTTATTTATTTATTTTTCTGGATTGATTTTTGATTCTTTTCTTTTCATTTTTTTTTCGTGAGTCATGGGGTTTGAACTTGGCCTCAGTGCTGCTGTCCCTGAGCTCTTCAGCTCCAGGCTAGCGCTCTACCCCCTGAGCCACAGCGCTTACTTCCTTTATGTTCTATTTGTTTAGACATATCTTTATGCTGGTTTTTGTTTTGTTTTGTTTGTTTGTTTATGGTGCTGGTATTAGGGATGGAACTCAGGTCCTCAAACTCTTGATTAGTTTTGTGGCTAAAGGCTAGCCACTTTCATAATTTCAGCTGTTCTTCACTTCCTATATTTTTATGCTTGTAAGACGGTAACAAATTTGTATTAGAATGAGAAATAGTGATGACAAAGGAATAAAGTGACAATTTTTTGTATATTACAATCTATAATCTGATTAATTTGTTGTTAGGAGCTGGATTTATTTTAGCTGTTTTTTAAAATAATTTTTAAATTGTGATTAATAGAAGGGTTATATTATATTCACCAGATAGAAGGTGCAGAACTTCACAAACATTGATACCCTTTCTCATGACATGGTCTTCATTTCCCTCCCACCCTCCCCCCGCTTATCTTGATTTCCCCCTTTCCCTATCCAATTTCAAATAACCAATTAAGCACATATAAATTATATCAGATAATAAGGTGAAATATTGTAATAATATGAGATAACCAAGGGATGGCAAGAGATGAGAGATAACATAGTACATTAAGGACAACAATCACTCATTATATGGCTTTTGTTTCCTTATCCTGGAGGTCCTTACATTTATGGTCGTACTATTTGGCCTAATGTCTCTAGGTTTTGTTCTATTGTAAATCTCTGCTAGGAGAGCCCAAGGTTTCTACTGATTATGACAAATAAGGGAGATTATTGGGCCTATGTTCCTTTCAGTCTGGCTTACTTCACTTAATATGATTTTTTCTAAGTCTTTCCATTTCCTTACAAATGGGACGATGTTGTTTTTTCTGATAGCAGCATAGAATTCCATTGTGTATAAATACCACATCTTGTTGATCCACTCATCAACTGAGGGCCATCTGGTTTGGTTCCATATCTTTGCTATGGTAAATAGTGCTGCAGTGAACATCATTGTGCTAGTGGATTTAGTATGTCCTTGTTTCTGAACGATTGGGTAAATGCCAAGTAATTTTAGCTAATTTTTTAAACATTTCTCTTCATGAGTTAAAAAAGTAGAGAATGTAGAGAAAGTTTGTAGGTGTTTGGCTTGAGAACACAGTAGTTTTACATTAGTTCTGTGGGTAGGATTTATTTAATACAGTGGTTTAGATTGAATGCTGGACAGACAGAAGTATTTTTGCTCTTAATTTATGGATGTATAAGATCACTTCTATGTTATTTCAGCCAGTAACACAATGTAATAGATATTATTGATGGCATTGCCTTAATAATGTTTTTTTTTTTCTTCTCCTTTTGTTTTTATAGTGGCAGTCGCTCCTCTAAAACTTTTAAACCAAAGAAGAACATCCCAGAGGGTTCTCACCAGTATGAGCTCTTAAAACATGCAGAAGCCACACTTGGTAGTGGCAATCTCCGCATGGCAGTCATGCTTCCCGAGGGAGAAGATCTGAATGAGTGGGTTGCAGTTAATAGTAAGTAGCTTTTCTGTTTTTCAATAGACTGAATTAGGTTAGTCACCTTGTTGTAAGGAGATGTTGAGGTGCCATCTGTTCTAAGAATATATATAGTTACGTTATAACCTACCCCTGGGCCTGGGCACTGTCCCTGAGCTCTTCAGCTCAAGGCTACCGCCCTACCCCTTGAACCCACAGTGCCACTTCTGGTTTTCTGGTGGTTGATAAGAGTCTCATGGTCTTTAGTGCTCTGGAAGGCTTTGAACTGTGACCCTCAGATCTCAGCCTCTTGAGTAGCTAGGATTACAGATATGAGTCACCATGATACTTTATTTCTGAATAAGAAATTTTATGAAACACAGTTCTTGTTTGTTGTTAACAGTATTTATCTTGTTTGTTGTTAACAGTATTAACATTTGGCACTCTGTCTTTTCTATGTGAATGATATTTTATCTTTAACTTTGCAATTTCATTTGTTTTTCCACGAAAAAAAAGTCCAGTATTGATTAAAAAAAATAGAATCGGTCAATTCTTAGCCCCTAGTAACTCCTAGTAAAAAGTCAATATGTTTGTTTTATGCTTACTTGTGTTTAGGGCTATGCACAGTGGGGCGTCTAATCCTAGTTTATGTTATAGCTTTAGTGCTATAGATAAATAAAATTACTTTCTGAGTTAAACCAGAGAACCTTGGGGAATAAAAGGTTCAAAGTTTCTGGAACTTTTTATTAGTGAAAAAAATTAATAGAGTTTTGGTTTTTTTACGATTTTACTTTTGACTTAAGAAGGTATCTCACTATTTTGCCTAGGTTGGGCTCAGATTTATAGATTCAACTGATCTTTAATCTCTTGAATAGGTAGAAATCCAAGCAACACAGGTATATACTTCCACACCCAGCTGTTAAAACTTGTTTCCCCCATTTGATTTTAGGATTAAAGATAGAACATTTACTTATTTGTTTGTTGGATATGGGCCTTGAACTTGGGGCCTAAGCACTGTCTTTGAGCTTTGTTCAAGGCTAGTGCTCTCCACTTTGGGCCACAGTGCTATATCCAATTTTCTGGTAGATAATCAGAGATAAGAGTCTCATAGACTTTACAGCTTGGGCTGGCTTTGAACCACTGTCCTCAGATTTCAGCATCCTGAGTAGCTGGGATTCTAGCCCGGCAAAGATAGACTTTTATAATTATAATATGTTATAATATAATGACTGAAAAATGTGTATGAACTAATGATACAAGGTAAATGAGATTTAATTAAAATAGCTATTATTTAATTGAGGAACACTAAACAGTATTTTTGTTTATTGTTTTGAGAAAGGATCTTACTATATATCTTAGGCTGGCTTTTATCTTGCCACATACCTGTGGCTGCCCTTGAACACTCTGTCTTCCTGCTTCAACCTCCTGAATACTGAGATTTCAGGCAGGCACCACCACGCCTAGTGTGCGCGCGCGCGCGCGCGCTCTCTCTCTCTCTCTCTCTCTCTCTCTCTCTCTCTCTCTCTCTCGCACACACACACACACACACACACATTTGATGGTTATGTTACTATAATTTGGAATGTTATTTGTTTAGTAAATTGAGCTGCCACTCACTTTTATGAACCAGAATGATTTTATTCATACATCTTAAAGCCTAATTGTAATAGCATTTCTTTAAGAGCAATGCTATCATAAATGTGACTGGATCCAGAGAGTTTAGTTATTGGAAAAAAGTGATTTGTTTGCTTTGAATGAGACCCATCTTATTTATATGATGACTCTGTGGTACCTTAAATATTGCATTACTATAATTTGTGTAGATCGTTTTTCATTCATTTGTGTCTGTACCATTTATTTACCAATAAAAATATAAGAATAGCTGAAAAGAACATCTGTACAGAGATTGTCTTTTCAGCATAAAAGTGTATAATTACGTTTTGTTTGTATTATCTTCCTGTCTTAGTTGCCACAACTGTCTGTACTATTGAAATGCCTAAAAATTTTAAACTTCCACAATTCTGTCTAGCTGGGTAAAATTTAACTTTGAACTGGATCATTGGGACTTGTGCTTCTGGACATATTTGAAAATATAACATTTGACTGAAATGTTAGACTCTTAAAATTTTCCATATGTATAATGATCCTCCGAAATTACACCTGCTAAAGTGAATATGGTTTGAATCTAGTTATCTAGTTCCACTCAATGGCACTGATTAAGTAAAGCGTTTTAGCTATATTAAAAAGTAAAGGCCAGGAGTTTGGCCTAGTGGTAGAGTGCTTGCCTAGCATGCACGAAGACCGGGGTTCGATTGGAAACAATTGCCCAATAGCCAGAAGAAACCAGACCTTAATTTTGAACACTCTATTAGTGGAAAAATAGAAAACAAAGTTTTTCTCTGAAAATCTAGACTATACATTTTAGGCTTTAGATTTATAGGTATGCTGTCTTAATTATTTAGCCACACTGCTTTTAGATAAAAATCATTTTAGAAGTGTGTAGCCAAATAAACATTGTTGTATTCCATTAAAACAGTTAACCAAACTAGGTGGTATGTAACATTTGGCTTTTGACTATAGATTGTTAACCTCTGTTCTCAGGTAGGAAAAAATTAATAATTAATGCATGAGTACATATCTAATAGAGAAAAAATAGACTAATCCTGTAGAAAGCCAGCACCGGTGTCTTGCACCTGTCAGCTTTCTCAGGAAGCTGACATTTGAGGACTGGGATTCAAAGCTAGTCTGGTGAGAAAGCTTGTCAAACTCTTATATTTAATTAACCACCAAAAAGCTGTAAGTGGAGCTATGACTCAGGTGGCAGAGCTAAGATGCCCTGAGTTCAAGCCCCAGGATAGGCGTGCATGCATACACACACACACACACACACACACACACACACACACACACCACACACACACACAAAATCCTATTGAACATAGAAGAGAAAAAGAATTATAAACAGATTGAAAATATTACCATAGTATGTAGAAATCCAGACAGAAATTATATTAAATGTAAAGGACAAAAATGCTTCAGTAAAAAGACGGTGATTGGGGTTGTGATCTGGGACTGTGACTCAGTAGTCAAGCACTTAATTACTGAGTTTGATTCCTAGCACAGAAGTTGGGGGTGGGGGTGGGGTGGGGAGAATGGTGATACTGTCAGAATGGTTAAAAATAAATACAATTCTGAATGCTGCTTCTAAGGGAGGGAGTGAAACAATAAATGGGTCAGTTCACAATGAATACATAAAATATATGCCTTTAATAATGTCTCAAAATGTATATGAAGCAGGCATGGTGGTACATGCCTGTAATACCAGTATTCCAGAGGCTGAGGCCAGGAGGATTGTGAGTCTGTAGGATAACCTGTGTCAAAAACCAAAGCATAGCAAAGCAAACCAAAAGAAAATGATTTAAGTCTGTTGTCTAAGCTGAAAGAAGACAAATCCACAGTGAAATGGGATGTTTTAGCTCTTGTTTCAGGGAACTGATAGAATATGTAGAAGAAGATAATCAACAAGGAATTAAATTTGACATGGGAGCATATGACCCAAGTACCTCAAATTATATTTGTACACATTTTCAAAAACTGAAGTCATTCTCTGACCCCATTGGAATTTAGCTAGAAACCAGTAGCAAAAATCCTAGCAACCTGTATGTTTGGTAAGAGTACATCTTAATGAAAATTGAAATATATTATAAAATATGATGGATGCTATATATAGGTACCATGGATGTTGGTAAAGCTGTGGGAGCTGGGAATTTAGAGTTTTATTCTCATGCACTAAAAAAGATACAGGGGCTGGGAGTTTGGTCTAGTGGTAGAGTGCTTGCCTAGCATGCATGAAGAACTAGGTTCAATTCTTTGGTATCACATACATAGAAAAATTAGAAGTGGATCAGATTTCACCATGGCGTACCGTGGCCAGGGCCAAAAGGTGCAGAAGGTGATGGTGCAGCCCATCAACCTTATCTTCAGATATTTGCAGAATAGATCTCGGATCCAAGTGTGGCTCTACGAGCAAGTGAACATGCAGATAGAAGGCTGCATCATTAGTTTTGATGAATACATGAACCTTGTGTTAGATGATGCAGAAGAAATTCATTCTAAAACAAAGTCAAGGAAACAACTGGGTCGGATCATGCTAAAAGGAGATAATATTACTCTACTACAAAGTGTCTTCAACTAGAAATGACCAGTGAAGTGAGAAGTTATTAAGAATCTTATACAGTTTTGTTTTTTTTTAAGTGTTCTTTGCTGGGAATCTAAGAAAACATACGTTCATATTGTATAATGAGCCCTGTTGTTAAGATGTAGTGTGCACAGTTCTGATGACTTTGTGTTATCAAGTGACAATAAATGCCTTGGGATTGGAAAAAAAAAAAAAGAAAAGTTAGAAGTGATGCTATGGCTCAAGTGATAGGGCTCAGGTCCTGAGTTCAGTCCCCAAGACTAGGAAAAAAAAAAAGATACTGAAAATTAATAAGCCAAGCACCATCTTCAGAGATTAGAAAAAGAACAACAAAATACAAGGAAAAGTTACAAAAATATTGTAAGTAAAGGAAACAGAAATGAATACAACATAAAAAATAAATATAGCTGCGCACCAGTGGTTCACACCTACAATGCTAGCTCTTCAGGAGGCTGATATATGAAGATTGCAGTTTGAAGCCAGCCCATCAGGAAAGTCTCCAATAAAGTACTCAGAAAAAGCCAGAATTGGTGCTGTGGCTCAAGTGGTAGAGCACTAGCTTTGAACACAGAGAAGCTAAGGGACGGGGCCCTGCTCCTGCGTTCAAGCTCATGGACAAGAGAAAGAGAGAGAGAGAGACAGAGGGAGAGAGAGAGAGTGCACGTGTGCGCGCTCATGCATAATATAAAAAAAAGTAAGGCCAAAATTAAATTCTAGTGAAGAATTTGTGTCCAGTGAATTTACAACCCCTGGTAAGACTGGTAGAATAAAAAAATAAGGAAGTACATGTACCATTTATTAGGAATGAAAATATGAATGGAATATTAATAAAGGCCTTAAAGAACATTAAAACTTATAGGGAAGTTCTGCAAACAGCTGACCATAAATTGAAATTGTTAGTAAATAGAAAATTATAAAATTCAGTTTACCAGAATTAAGTTAGAATTTATAAAATTTCATCGATATAAAAAAAATTGTAATGTATATCAGAGTCTTCCCACAGATTTCTAGGCCAGGAGTGTGGCCTAGTGGTAGAATGCTTGCTTAGCATCCAGGAAGCCCTTGGTTCAATTCCTCTACCACATACACCAAAAAAGCTGGATATGGTAATGTGGCTCAAGTGGTAGGGAGCTCGCCTTGAGAAAGCTGAAGGACAATGCCCAGGCCTTGGAGGTCAAGCCCCCAGGACAGGCAAAAAAAAAAAAAAAAAAAAAAAAAAGAAAAGAGGGGGGGAGGGAGAGAGATTTTTGTTACACTTTTTGTTTTTTGAAATAGGGTCTTGCCAAGGCTGCCCTTGAACTTAGTCTGTATTCTAAGGTGACTGAACTTCCAGTCCTTTTTTTCAGCCTTGTGAGTGCTAGGCTTACAGATGTATATCATCACACCTGGCCCTCTACCAAACATTTAAGAAGGAATGTCAGCCTTTGGCTCTTCAAGATAGTGGAAGAAATATTTATGACATTGTAAGGCATAACATTGGAAGGAAACTAGATCCTTTAACCTATGGATTTAAGTGTAAAGATTGTACTAAAATATCCTCATTCTGTATAGCAATATTTCAAAAGTATGTCATATTATCATGTCCATCAAATTGTTTATCCAAGAATATAAAGTTTAAAAAAATTATTGGCTTTTAATACAACTTGGTTTTCATCGCGTTAACCAAAAAGTATTTGATAAAGTTAAATATTTTTAAGCTAATTAACTTTGTTGTTATTATAGAGATGATGAACAGAGGGGTTGCACTTACATTTGTCAGGTAATGAGGACATTTCCTTTTGTACAATACCTTCTATTCCCTCATTCTCTCCCAGTCCCTCCCTTCTGTCTCCACCCATATATAAAGACAGTCTCATCAAATGCTTAAAAAAAGAAGTTGGAGTTTGTTTCAGTATGTATATTATATAAATATGAAGAGGCACTTAGGCATTGCATCTTTGTGTTTCTCTCCTAAAAATAACTTCTTTTGGTCTTATTGTGTGTATCTAGAATCCTATGTAATTTGTCACATTCTAGCTCATTTTTCATCTATAAAGATAATTTTTTAAACCTATCAAGTAATAGATGAGAACTTCTGATAAGGCCTGTTTGTAAATATTTATAATAAACAGCTGGGTCTGATGGCTCACACCTGTAATCCTAGCTACTCAGGAGGCTGAGCTCTGAGGATCACAGTTCAGAGCTAACCCAGGCCCTAAAATCTTTGAGACTCTTGTCTACAGTTAACCACCAGGAAACCAGAAGTGACACTGTGGCTCAAGGGATAAAGCAGTAGCCTTAGTAGCCTTGTGCTGAAAAGCCAAGGATAGCGCCAGGCCCAGAGTTCAAACCCCACGACTGAACCCCTCCCCCCCAAAAATTTGTAATAAACATCCTAATAGTGAAGTGTAGATACTTTTTCTCAGATTGGAAATGAGTCAAAGATACCAGTAGTGTCATTGACAGAGTCAGCCAGTGCAGTAAGGTAGGTAATTGAATAATGCGTGGCTGCAAAAGAATGGTGTTTTCATTAATGGCTACTGTGTGTTTTTTGAAAATCTGAAACACCATGATGTTATTACTATATCATGACAGTTAACAGGTAAATTATAAAAGGTTGCTCAGAGGTTAATGCAAACGTTATGAACAGTATCAAATATATTAAAATATAAAATACCAGGAATAAATCTAATGAGCAATATAATTTCATAATTTGTATGATTTGTACTCTTCTTAATACATCCATGCCCAAGGCCATGGACTATTTTCTCAGGCTCTTAACCTTTTTATTGTATTGCCTTTTACACTGAGAGAAACAATCATTTGGAATTACTTTTTTGGATATATTATTAATAAAGTCCTTTCTTCCTCCATTTTTCTTCTCCCTTCTTTTGGAAACAGTTTCACTGTGAGGTCCATTCTGGCCTCTTAATTCTGCATTTCTTTTGCTTCATCTTCCTAGGTGTGTTTGAAAAGCTTTCTGTAGTGATAATGAACTGACTTAGAAATATTTGTGGAAAGTCTGTCTTTATGCTACTACTGTTCCTTAGTTATGGCTTTGTTGTAAATCAAGTGTTTATGTATACTGAATCTATTTTTGGTCTCTATTCTGTTACCTCGTTCTAAGATCAGATTTTATTGTGTCTTAAAAATCTTTTTGGGGCTGGGAGTTTGGCCTAGTTAGTGGTAGAGTGCTTGCCTAGCATGCACGAAGACCTGAATTCGATTCCTTGGTACCACATACATAGAAAAAAAAAAAGCTGGAAGTGGTGCTGTGGCTGAAGTGGTAGAGCTCTAGCCTTGAGAAAGCCCAAGGACAGTACTGGCAAAAAAAAAATACTTTTTGTGCGTGCTGTTAGGGAGGCTTGAACTCAGGGCTTTGTGCTCTGGCTTAGCCTTTTCACACAAGCTTGGTGTTCTGTTACTTAAGCCATGTGATGTACTTCCAATTTTTTTTGCTGGTTAATTGGAGATACGAGAGTTTTGTATACTTTTCTATCTCATCTGACTTTAAACTGTGGATCCAAAGATTTCAGCCTCTTGAGCTAGGATTACAGAAGTAAGCTATCAGTGCCCAGCTCATACACCTCATAAAACGTTTTAAAAACCTTGATAACCATTATTTTCCTATAAGAATCTGCTGGGTAGTGTTGGCTTTTCAAGTAAATTTCAGCCTCTCAGGGTTCTATAGAATGACATCCCACTGTGATTTGAATTTGCAGTTCCATGATTACTGAAATCTTTCCAAAGGATTTTTTTGATCATCTAGAAACTTGTGAGGTAAAGTTCAAACTGTCACATTTGTTGAATGTTTTTCTTAATTATCTTCATAATTCTTTGATATATTCCAAATGGAATGTTTTTGTTGTTTATTTGTATTACAAATACTTTTAAAACTTGCTATATATCTCTCTTAATAGAGTTTCTTGATGAGCACAGCTTCTAATTTCAGTGTAGTCAAAATTGAGGCTTCTCTGTGTTTTTCACTTGTTCACTGATTATAGGTTAAACCATGCTATTTCACTTAAAACTGGTATTTGCTTTGCAGCTGTGGATTTCTTCAATCAGATCAACATGCTTTATGGAACCATTACAGACTTCTGTACAGAAGAGAGTTGTCCTGTGATGTCAGCTGGACCAAAGTAAGAAGTGGTTAAAGATCAGTCCCCCCTCTCTCCCTCTCCCACTCTCTTCCTCCTTCCCTCTTTCCCTCTCTTTTTTTCCCCTTTCACTCTCTCTGTCTTAGGGATTGAACTTACAGCCTGGGCACTGTCCCTGAGCTTTTATGCTCAAGGCTGGTGTTCTGCCACTTGAGCCACAGCCCTGATTCTAGGTTTTTGGTGGTTAATTGAAGATAAGATTCTCACAGACTTTGCTGCCCTGCCTTGGCTTTAAACCACAGTCCTTAGATCTCAGCCTCATGAGAAGCAGGGATTATAGGCATGGGCCACTTCTTTTGTTGATTGTGGGGCTTGAATTCAGGGCCTGGTGCTATCTCTGAACCTTTCTTTCAAGGTTAGCACTCTTACCACTTTGAGCAACAGAGCTACTTTCAATTTCTGGTGGTTAATTGGAGATAAGAATCTCACGGACTTTCCCTCCCCAGGCTTGCTTTGAACTCTGATTCTCAGATCTTAGCCTCTTGAGTAGGTAGGATTACGGGCATGAGCCACCAGTACCTGGTTTGAAATTTACTTTTATTCTTACTATTAATAGCAATGACAGGTGCTATTTAATTATACCTAAACATAAACACTCTAATGTATTATATATTTTATATAATTATGTATTTTGTATGTAATTATATATTACACATATTTAGGTAATCTCATGCATTATATAGTTTACAGATTTTTTAACCAGATAACCACAAAATAGTGCCTCATCTTAAATAACATAAAGCATTTAGTCAGTAAATCATAAGGTTGTTTTTTTTAATATATTTTTTATTGTAATTAATAGAAGGGTTACATGGTATTTGCCAGATAAATGGTGCCTTAATTCCCACACATTGATACCCTTTCACATGTCGTGGTCCCCATTTCCCTTCCCTCCTCCCCCACCCCTCATCTTGTTTTCCCCGTTCCCTATCCAGTTTCAGATAACCAAATAATCATAAGGTTTTTAACAGAGGTAGAAGAGGGGGTGGTCATACCATATAAAGAGGTAAGAGTAAAAAAATGAAAGGAAAAGGTAAGAGAGTTGGAGACATTTGTATAGTCACAATGGTGTGACCCTGTGAGTCTTCATTTCCTCCTAGTCCACAGAAAGCTGTAGAGGTTTTTCAAAGTCGAAGGCCTCTCAATCCCTTCTTTCCTTATTGGGCCTCTTCTGTTAGCATTGTTTGGAGTTTTAAAGATCTTAGGGGGCTGTTTATTTGGTGAACTGTGGATTTTCTAGTTGCAGGTGTCCGCTTTGTCTTCCCTCAGCTTGTCTGAGTTTACATGAATTAGGTAGCTCTGTGTTTTAAATTTGGTGGTTCAGAGATACAGGTGTTTCCTCCTTTCACTGAAGAATGAATTTCTGTTACTCATTGTTTTGAAAAGATTTCTTAAAGGAAAAGGGATATTTTAAAGTGAAATCCCTTTTAGTACTTAATTCTGATTATTTTGGTGTTCACTTCACTTCAGTTGAATTAGACCTATAGGTATAGCTCTCCTGCCTGTCTACCTGTCTGCCTTAATTGATGTCTTCTTCCCTGTCTTTCTTCTTTTTCCTTTATTTTTGGAGAATCTTGATTTTGCTTATCTTCAGTGCTAAAAATACGTAGTTGTTGTGTTTATTTTTTACTATTACAATGTTGTTCAGTCTTAATGAGTTACAGGATTTTCTTTTCTTTCTTTCTTTTTTCTTTTTTTTTTTTGCCAGACTTGGGGCTTAAACTCAGGGCCTGAGCACTGTCGTTGGGCTTTCTGAAGACTATATCACTCTACCACTTGAGCTCCAGCACCATTTCCAGCTTTTTCTATGAATGTGGTATTGAGGAATAAAACCCAGGTCTTCATGCCTGCTAGGCAAGCACTCTACCACTAGGCCAAACTCCTGGCCCCAGGTATTTTATTTTTCACAAGTTTTTAGGCTATTGAAAGTTAATTTTTTTTTTCCAGTTATGGGGCTTAAACTGAAGACCTGGGTGTTACTTCTGAGATTTTTTGCTCAAGGCTAGAACTCCACCCCTTGAGGCACAGCTTCACGCCTGACTTTTTGATATTTAATTGTAAATGAGAGTTTCATAGACTTTCCTGCTAGACTGGTTTCAAACGGCAGTTCACTGAACTCAGTCTCCTGAGTACCTATCACTGCATTCATGAACCACCACTGCCCAACTTGAGATCTCTCTCTCTCTCTCTCTCTCTCTCTGTATGTATGTATACATATATATATTTAGCAGTACTGGAGTTTGGAACTTTGGGTCTTATGTTTTCCAAGTAGATGCTGTGTCAATTGAGCCACCTTTTTGCTTAAGTAATTTTTACTTGCTTAAGCCTTTTTGCTTAAGTAATTTTTAGTTGTGGCTCTTAGTCTAGCGGCTCTGAACTGGTATCCTCCTAATTTTACTTATTCCCTATGAGTGATACCTGGCACATAACACCAGTCATGTAGATTGAGGTAGGTTCTTGTGAACTTTTTGTTGTACTTTGCCTCAATCCCTACTCCTCCTGATTTCTGCTGCTTGAGTAGCAGCTATCTCACAGACATGAAGCACAGTACCTAGTTAAAAGTTACTTTTAAGAAAAATCTTGGATATCTTTTTTTAACCATCCTTGTAGAACTTATGTAGAATGTGCAGTGTGTAAGTAGTTAAAATTAAAAAGTATTTTCACTTACAGTGACATTCATCAGATAGTGGATACATTACTTCTTGAACACAGATACACTTCCTATGTTTTTCTCCCACTTTTCCTCCCTCCCCCCAGTCATCTTGTTTTCTTTTTCATTAATCTTACTTTGAAGTTTCCATATTATTCTTTATTCGTAACTCAAAATTTGAAGACTACAAGTTAGAGAATTGTGTTGTATAAGGAGAAGTGTGGGTTTTTTTTTTTTGTGGGTTTTTTGTTATTGTTGTTGTTTTTTGCCAGGCCCAGGGCTTGAACTCAGGGCCTGACCACTGTCCTTGGGCTTTCTCAAGGTTAGATCTCTACCACTTGAGGCACAATACCAGTTCTGGCTTTTTCTATGTGGTACTGAGGAAACGAATCCAGGTCTTCATGCATACTAGGAAAGTACTCTACCTCTAAGCCAAACTGTCAGCCCCAAGAAATGTGTTTTAAAGAAGAGAAAACCATAAGGCTCAAGGATAGTCATCACAGAATTGGGAAGTCAATTAGTTTTTCTAATTCAGCGGTATGTGATTCTGCTGTATATGAGGGAAAACTGCTTACTAGAATTCATACACATAAGCCAAGCATCTGATCACAAAACATGAATTTTGTGGAAGTGACCCAGTGGCTCAATGGGTAGTGTGGTAACCTTGAGCTGAAGAGGGACAATACTCAGGCCGAGAGTACAAGCCCCACGACTGGCCCTCCTTGCCCCCCCAAAAAGATGAATTGTGTGTCAAATGCAAAACAATCCTCTGGCAATTTTAAAATGTTTCTTTATTTGGAAGAACAGATTGTTTAACATATGCCTTGGTACATTCATAATATACATACTTCTATGATGAAAACTTTAGAAACCTGAAAAAGAAAATTAAAGCAGATTTAAGGATGTAGAAAAACGTCCCATGCTCCTGGATTGGGAGGATTAACATTATGAAAATGGCAATCCTACCAAAGGCCATCTACAAATACAGTGCAATACCCATCAATATTCCAACATCATTCTTTAATGAAATAGAAGAAGCAATCCAAAAATTCATATGGAATAATAAAAGAACCCAAATAGCCAAAATAATCCTTAGCAGGAAAAACAGTGTTAAAGGAATATAAATACCAAACTTCAAACTCAATTACAAAACTGTAGTGAAAAATTAAAAAAACACGCAAAATAAAACAACAAAAAACACAGCTTGGTACTGGGACAAGAACAGGCCTTACGACTAGTGGAATAGGACTAAAGATCCAGAAATGAACCCACAGGCCTATGGCCACCTAATCTTCAATAAGGCATCCAGAAAAATAGGATGCAAGAAAGACAGTCTCTTCAACAAATGGAGCTGTTATAAGTGGTTAATCACCTGTAGAAAACTAAAGGTAGATCCTCATGTATCACCTTGCACAAGAATCAATTCCAAATGGATTAGAGACCTCGGGGTAAAGCAGATACCTTGAAAACATTACAGGAAAGAGAGATACGAGGGCACCTTGGCACAGGTTGAAACTACAAATCAAAGAAAGGTTGGGCAAATAGGATTGCATTAAGCTACAGAGCTTCTTCATGGCAAAGGGCATAGCTAGCAAGATAAATAGAAAGCCCACATATTGGGAGATCTTCACTAGCCATACAACAGACAAGATTAAATTAAAAACACCCCTCCACCCCCCCAAAAAAAACCCCAAAGTCTCAAAAGAAACAAGAGAGACGTCTCAGAAGTAGTAAGAATGGCCAATAGACACAAGAAGAGATGTTCAGCCTATCTGACCATAAAAGAAATGCAAATAAAACAACATTGAGATTCTACCGCACCCCAGTTGGATTGGCTATTATCAAGAAAACTAATAGATATTGGTGAGGATGTGGCTAAAAGGGAGCACTGCTACACCGTTGGTGGGAATGTTGACTGGTTCAACTACTCTGGAAAGCAGTATAGAGGCTTCTCAAAAGAATAAATTTAGAATTCTTCAATGACCCAACAATTCCCCTTTGGGCATTTACCCAAATGACCACATACAAGGCCACAGTAAAGCTACCAGCACAACCATGTTCATTGTAGCATTATTTATTATAGCTAAGATATGGAACAACCCAGAGGCCCCTCAGTAGATGAACAGATCAAGAAAATGTGGTGTATATATACACAATGGAATTTTATGCTTCCATTTGTAAGAAACGGAAAAAAAATCATATTAAATAAAGTGAGCCAGACCCAAAGAAACATACACTCCATAGTTTCCCTCATTTGTAATAATTAGTATATGTCTAGGATAGTCTTAGAAGAAGATCATAATAGCTTAATAGCTATGTACATATGAATGTATAAAATGATACTAAGCAAAATAAACTCCAAGATGTAGAAAAAAGGTTTTCTTAGTTGTTGTTTAATGTATTATGTGAAGGTATTTCTATTTTCTTTTGTCTCCCCCCCCCCCTTTGATTTATCTTCTATTGTTACTGTATTTGATTTTGGTATCCTGTGTCTTGTATATATATTTATCTCAATTGGGGAAGGGAAGGAACAACAAAATGGTGAGACAAATGCCTAAGGGTGAACCAGTATAGTGATACTTCTAAGACGATATGTTGGAAAGAACTTTACAACTTAAGGGTAGGGGTGGATTTGGAGAGTAGGAAGTGGGAGAAAAACGAAGGAGGGGGCAATAATGTTCGACAAGAAAGGTACTCATTACTTAAGAATGTAACTAACCCTCCTGCACATCGTCTTAACAGACACAAAAAAAGTATGTGTGCTTATTTAACAGTATAGACTGATATTTGGTGTACTTTCAATTTTTCCATTGCAGATACGAATATCATTGGGCAGATGGAACAAACATAAAGAAGCCTATTAAGTGCTCTGCACCAAAATATATTGATTACTTGATGACCTGGGTTCAGGACCAGTTGGATGATGAGACATTATTTCCATCAAAAATTGGTATTATTATGTTATATAGTTGGCTTCCATCTTGGTTTATCTAATTTTATGTGTCTAGAATTGTACTTGTTTTTCCTACCCTATCCAGTTTGAGAGTTCTTTAGGACATGTTGATGTACATGTATGTTACATAGTCCCAAGAAGTAAAGTTTTCTCAACTAGTTGTTAAACAAGAACTATCTTGCACTGGTGTCTGGTGACTCACGCCTGTAATCCCAGCTACTCAGGAGGCTGCGATCTGAGAGTCATGGTTCAAAGTCAGTCTGGCATGGTAGTCCCTGAGACTCTTATCTCCAGTTAACTATCAGAAAACCGGAAGTGTTGCTATGGTTCAAGTGGTAGAGCCTTGAGCTGAAAGCTCAGGGATAGCACCCAGGCTGAGTTCAAGCCCCATGACTGGGGTGGGGGGAGAACTAGTTTGTTATAAGTTGATTTTTTAAAATTTAGGATTTTAAAATATTGCTTAGTTGCAAGGTCATTATGTTTATCAGATAATAAACTGCCTTTCAGCTTATTCAAGTTGTTGAGGTTTTCAGTGATATTCCATATTAAAATGTTATTTAATGTACTTTATTCAAAAGGACCTTTTCTGCTGGTCGTGTTGGCTCACGCCTGTAATTCTAGCTGCTCAGGAGGCTGAGATCTGAGGATCAAGGTTCAAAGCCAGCTGGGGCACAAAAGAACCTGACTTTTTTTTTTTTTAATTTTTTTAACTTGTCGGGGTAATATATAGAAGGGTTATAGTTACATTCGCCCGGTAGTAAGGTGCATTACTTCACACATTGATACCCCTTCTCATGCATTTGTAAAAGAGGTTTTTTTTTTTTTTTTCTTTTGTTGTTCGTGGGGCCTGAACTCTGGGCCTGGGTGTGCTGTCCCTGAGCACAGAGCCACTTCCAAGGACCTAAGATTCTTACCTCCAATTAACCTCTAGAAAATGGGAAGTGGGGCTTGGCTCAAGGTTAGGGTGGTAACCTTCAGCTGAAGAGCTCAGGGACAGCACCTAGGCCTAGGTGGAGTTCAAGCCCCATGACCCACCAAAAAAAAAAAAAGTCCTTTTCTATTTGCTTTTGTCATGTTTAAAAATTAGAACGATGAAGACCCTTTCAGTAGAAGGTTGCAGTTAGATGCCTTTCTCTTCCAGGTAACACACCAATCAAAATATTTCTAATCTCATAAACTTAAGCGTGCTTTAATTTTTTTCATACCAGGATGAAGAGAAGATACAGGATGAGCAACAAAATCTAGTTTCTGTTTTAGAAAAGATGGAGAGTAGGCACCTACTAATACCTTAATAATATCTTCAATAGTCTTGTTTATTTCTTATTTGGGGAGAGTTTGTACAGCTCGTATTATATATTTGTGGCAAAGAGATAATTTGATTTTATGAATCTTTTTTTTTTTTCTTTTTTTTTTGCCAGTCCTGGGCTTGAGCTCAGGGCCTGAGCACTGTCCTTGGACTTTCTCAAGGCAAGAGCTCTATCACCTGAGCCTCAGCACCACTTCTGGCTTCTTTTTCTATATATGTGGTACCAAGGAATTGAACCCGGGTCTTCGTGTATACTAGGCAAGCACTCTACCACTAGGCCAAACTCCCGGCCCTACAATGTGAATCTTAAAGAACCTTAAATCTATGTGAAAAGAGAATTAAGATTTGAGACATTGGCCTATTGTCAATTAAATGGACTTGGCTGTTTTTGTATTGTTTTTAAGGGCCAAACTTTTAAGTGGTGATTCCTATTCATAACTAGAGAGTCCGTATATTTTTACTTTTTCAGTCTTTTTAAAACTATGTTTTCTTTCAAAACTTAGGTGTTCTCTTATAAATAGTTGGAGTATGTTTCTGACTACATTTTATACTTTTAGTTTAAAAGAAGGATGTGGTAGAGAAGACAATGTAAGCAGTTACTGTTCGGCAGTGTCAATATGCTAACCACTTTGAACCATTAATAAAAAGCTACCTTTTCAAATTGTATAATGTATACTGTATTTCTTATATTGTATTACTTATATCGCAATAATTTTTGCATTCTTTTTTTTTCTTTTTTACTTTGTCAACATTGGGGTACTCTACCACTTGAGACATGACCATAGCCTTTTTTGCCTTTTAGTTAGTTACCTTTTGCCCTTTCCTGGCTTTAGACTACAGTCCCTGTTTGGATTGAACCCTGAACCCAGGGTTTTGCATTTGACAGACAAGTTGTCTACCTCAGAACTCCATTTCCAGCCCTTAGTGTTTTGAGGCAGGTCCTAGCTGTAATATAGGTCAGATTGTTTTGTGTCTTTTGGCCTCAAACCTTAGCCTCCAAAATGCTATATGTACCATGCCCAGCTCAGGATTTCTTTCTTTCTTTTAAACTTGTCCTGGGGCTTGACAACTCAGGGCTTAGGCATTGCACCTGAGGTTCTCTTGAGCAAGGCTAGCACTCTACCACCTGAGCCAAAGCACCACTTCCAGCCTTTTCTGTTTATTGGGTACTGAGAAACAGAACCCAGGCCTTCATACATGCTAGGCAATCACTCTACCACTAAACCACATTCCCAGACCAATTCCTTCCTTCTTATAGTTGAATAATAATTGTGTTTATGTGTATATCTTACCATATATATTTTATATTTTTATTAAAGAACTTATTAACATTGATTTTTACATTATATTTCAAATGATGTATTTAACAAACAAGTATTCAAGAAGGGAATGTATATACAATCACTGGCACTTAGATTTTAGAACATAATTAAAATTAGGCTGTGGGTTTGTATGTCATAGATACATATTAATGTATGTAAAAAAACATGTCTATAGAGTCATAAATTTTTATTTTGTTTTTTTGCCAGTCCTGGGCTTGAGCTCAGGGCCTGAGCACTGTCCTTGGACTTTCTCAAGGGTAGAGCTCTACCACTTGAGCCTCAGCAGCACTTCGGGCTTTTTTCTATGTATGTGGTACCGAGGAATCAAATCCGGGTCTTCATGCATGCTAAGCAAGCACTTTAACCAGTAGGCCAAACTCCCGGCCCAGAGTTATAAATTTTTATGTCTATGTAGTTGTGTTTATATTTCCTGTACCATGTCCATAGTATTGGGTACACAAATATTGAGTCTTTGCTTTTGTACTGTTTGGATCTAGTAGCCACATATTAAGGATACCATGCGCCTTTTGTTCCTTTGGTCTTGACGTGTCTCACTCAGCATGATTCGCTCTAGATTCATCCATTTCCCTGCAAATGCCATTATTTTATCTTGTCTGTTGGCTATGTAGAATTCCATTGTATATATATACTACATTTTCTGTATCCATTCATCTGCAGTAGGGCATCTGAAGTGTTTCCATCACTTGGCTATTGTGAATAGTGCAGAGATGAACAAAGCTGAGCCAGGTGTCCTTATCACATCTTGGGTTATGATATTCAGGATGGATGCCAGGAGTGGTATTGTGGGATCAGATCGTAGGGAAGGTCAATTTTCAGTTCTTTAAGAAACCTCCACACTGCTTTCCAGAGTGGCTAAACTTGCTTACAGTCCCACCAGCAGTGCAGTAGGATTCCTTTTTCTTCACAACCCCACCAGCATCTGTCATTGTCTGAATTCAAAATCTTGGCCATTCTTGTTGGGGTAATTACCATATTTTTTTAATTTGTGGTACTGGGGTTTGAACTCAGGGCTTGCAGTCAGATGTTCTGTTGCTGAATCATGCATCCAGTTTTTTTTTTTAAAGATAGTCTCACTTCCTTTTAATGACTGAGATTTACCTCTTTAAGCTTCCCAACATCTGTTTGAAAGTTTCTCTTGAACTTTTCTGCTGAAGATGGCTTTTAACTGTGACCCTCCATATCTTAGCCTCACAAGTAGCTAGCTTTACAAGTGTGAGTCACTGGTATGTGGCTCATCTCCTGTATTTTTTAATTAGTGTATCTTTTCACAGATGCCTACTTTGTTTCCATGTCTTGGCTTTGGTGAATATTACTGGAATGAACATGGAAATACGTTGTCTTTCTGATATGATGATTTTCTTTCCTTTTTTTCTCACTCATTTTTATACTGTTTTAAACATAAATTGCATATTTTTAAATGTATCATTAATAATACAAAGAAGTTTTCTGGGATAATTTTGTAGATGCATATACTCCTTCTATTATATTCCCTCGGTATTCCTTGGTGGTTTAATTTTGTTGTTGTTGTTGGTCATGGGGCTTGAACTCAGGACTGGGATGCTGTCACTGAGCTCTTTCGCTCAAGGCTAGTGCTCTACCACTTTCACCCACAGCTCCTCTTCTGGTTTTCTGGCGGTTAATTGTAGATAAGAATCTCATGGACTTTCCTGCCCAGGCTGGCTTTGAACCATGATTTTCAACTCTCTCTCTCCTGAGTAGCTAGGATTATAGTGTGAACAACTAGCACCATGCCCTTAATGGTTTTGGTGTGTTCGCAAAATTTGGATTGTTGAGTTACTGATAGTTTTATTGTTTCTTTCAGAACCATACTAGTCTGTAACTACAAACAGTGTGTAAGGGTTCCAGTTCCTTCTCAAAGATTTTCTGTTTTTCTAGTTTTTGTATTTGTTTAATGTTATAAAAGTGCCCTAATATAGAAAAAAAGGAGAAATCACGTAATTTATTGATTAGCTAATTTCAGGATGAATAAGACCTGCAGTTATAATGGAATTACTTATATAGGAAAAAGTATAAGATACATTACAAACACATAGAACAACCGAATGCTTAATACTTCACTACCATTTTAGGTATTTGTTTAATTTTAGTTAAGTGGTTGTATATTAAAGATGTAACAGGCAACAGTGAAGAAACTCCATAGGCTCCATAGAAGCTGTGGAGTTTATTTTATTCGAGTTATATTGAGAACTTCTGAATAGTATAATAGCTATGTAGATTAGTAATTCATAACTACTACTTCTCAATCTTGTCTGGATAATTACTGTTGGTATTTGCTGCTAATAGAAAGGGTTTTTTTTTCTAGGTGTTCCATTCCCAAAGAACTTCATGTCTGTGGCAAAAACTATACTTAAACGTCTCTTTAGGGTTTATGCTCACATTTATCATCAACATTTTGATCCCGTGATTCAACTTCAGGAGGAAGCACATCTCAACACATCTTTCAAGCACTTTATTTTTTTTGTACAGGTAAGTTGAATTGGAAGGCCTTTGCTGCTTGTTTGCATTTATTTTGAGAGTGCTAGGAGTACTCCATATTCACAATCAGAATTTGTCTTATTTCATCTGCCTCCTGTTTTCCTCTATGATGACAGTGAATATCTTTGTCTTCTGAATTTTATTATTGTCCAGGTGATAGCAAGCAAATCTAAAATATATCTAAGAGGTCTTACCTTGAATTTGTTCCATGCCCTAGCCCATATAGAGAGGCTAAATAAGGAACCTGACTAGTTGTTCAACTCTGTAGATGAATTTAGTCTATTATTAGCAATCTTTCCATTCTTCTTAACCCTTTTTTTCTTTTTTGTCAGTTGTAGGGCTTGAACTCTGGGCCTGGGTGTTGGCCCTGAGCTCTTCAGCTCAAGGCTATCACTCTACAACTTGAGCCACAGTGCCACTTCCAGTTTTCTGGTGGTTAAATTGAGATAAGAGTTTCACAGACTTTAGTGCCTGGACTGGCTTTGAACTATGATCCTCAGGTCTTAGCCTTCTGAGTAGCTACGATGGCAGGTTTGAGCCACCAGTGCCTGGTTAACCCTTTATTTCTGTCTGCACTGGTTTTTGGTTTTGTTTTGGTAAATCTTGAGTTTTTAAATATTATTATTGTTATATCCTTTGATAATGCTATTTTTCTTAAAAATTTTTAAAAATTGTCAGGGTGATGTATACAGGGGTTACAGTTACCTTGGTAAGGTACTGAGTGCATTTCTTCTCAGATATTATTACTCCTTCCCATGTTTTTCTTTCATCTTCCTTCTCCCCACACCTTCCCAAGTTGTAAAGTTCACTTCCAACATATTGTCTTGTGAATATCACTGTTACATTGGTTCACCCTTTGTCCTTTGTTTCTTTTTGGAAGTACTGGGATTTTATTGTAAATATGATATACAGTGCAGTTGCAGTTACATAAATCAGGTAATGAATGCATTTCTTGTTTAACAGTGTCACCTCTTTCCTACATTTTTTTCCTCCTGACTGCCCCCATGTTGTATTGTTCACTTTGAACACAGTATCCAATGAGCTGCATTTGCTCACCCTTTGTCCCATCAATTCTGTGGTTTTCCTTACTAACCCCACAAACAGATAATGTACATACAAGACAAAAGGTACAGATGGAAAACAGTGACAAAGGAGAAAAAGCAAAATAACAAAGAACCTCTTGTTTCCATTTTTTGGAGTACATTTTGATAAGCTTCATTTTTTTTTGAATTTTTTTTTATTGTAATTAGTAAAAGGGTTACATGATATTTGCCAGATAGAAGGTGCATTAATTCACATACATTGATACCCTTTCACATGTTTTGGTACCCATTTCCCTCCCCCCCCACACCCCCCACCCGTCTTGATTTTCCCCCCTTCCCTATCAAATTTCAAATATCCAAATACAAATAAATTCAATATATCAGATAACAAAGTGAGATACTATACCAATATGAGATAACCAAGGGACATCAAAGGAGATGAGAGACAACATAGTACATTAAGGACAACAATCATTCATTATATGGCTTTTGTTTCAATATCCTGGAGGTCCTTTCAATTAGCTTCACATTATATGGCTGATAAGCTTCATTTTATGAGATCATATGCACATAGCTTTTGAGCCTTTGTGGTCCTCTCCTAAGAATAGCGTCTTGCTTTGTGAATGTTTAGAATCCTGGTTATCCTGTCCAAGTGTAATTTTTAATAATATAATTGTATTTTATTGCCGGAGTAACATATAGAGGGGTTACGGTTACATTTGTCAGGTAGTGGGTATGTTACTTCTTGAACATTGATATCCCTTCTCATGTTTTTCTTCCACTTTCCCTCCCCCACCTTCTCCCAATCATCTTGTTCAAGTGTAATTTTTTTTTTACCATCCATTGTTTACTTGTATATTTATGGGCACATTATAATTTCCACAAATAAGGGAAATCATGAAGTTTAATTATTTTTGTAGAGGGGAGTCTGGCTAAGTACAATTTTTCTAAGTCTTGCCATTTCCTTATGAATGGGGCCATATCATTCTTTCTGCTGTTCACCAAGGGATATCTAGGTTGATTCCATGTCTTGGCTATGGTAAATAATACTACAGTGAACATGGTTGTGCCGGTAGCTTTGGTATGGCCTTGTTTGTGATCATTTGGATAAATGCCCGGAGTGGGATTGTTAGATTATAGGGAAGCTCTATGTTTAGTTGTTTGAGGAACCTCCATACTATACTGCTTTCTAAAATGATTGAACAAATTTACATTTCCACCAACAGTGTTGTAATGTTCCCTTTTGGCCACATCCTTATTAGCATCTGTTATTATTAGTTTTCTTGGTAATGGCCATTCTTGATAGTGGAATTTTGATGTTTTAAATTTGCATTTCTTTATGTCCAGATATGTTGAACATCTCTTCTTGTGTCTGTTGGCCATTCTTACTTCTGAGAAGTCTTTCTTTAAGTCTTTAGCCCATTTATTAGTTGGATTGTTGTTTCTTTTCTTTCTTTCTCTTTTTTCCTTTTTGTTCTTTTTGCGAGTCCCAGGGCTTGAACTCAGGTCCTTGCGCTTTTCTCAAGCCCTAGTGCTTTCTACCTGAACCACAGTACTACTTCCGGCTTTTACTATGTATGTGCCACTAAAGAATTGAACCCAGGTCTTTGTGCATGCTAGGAAAGCACTGTACTCACTAGGCCATGTTCTCGGCCCCATAACTAGAAGTCTTTTAGTGCCCTTCCTATTGGTTGACAAATTTAAGTGATACTTGGGTTCTTTTCAATAGGAAACAGCAACTTTATGTATTGAAAGTTACTATGTTCCACTTATGTAAAGTTAACATCTGTTTTCACATTTGTTTCCTACAGTTTTTTTTGAAGTAAGTGTTATTCTAATTTTGCATTTGTAAAAACAGTATTAAACAAGATTAAACTGTTTGCCCAGACACAGCTGGTAAATTGAAAAAAAACTTAAGCCTACTACTTTTACTTATGTCAAAAAGTAATTTTCAGCAAAGGTTAATGGCAATCTGCATTGTAACTAGATGTGAATAATAACTTTTGCTATTTCTTTTGTCCCTTTTTTATGCACAGGAATTCAACCTTATTGATAGAAGAGAACTTGCACCGCTCCAGGAACTGATTGAAAAACTCACCTCTAAAGACAGATAAAAAGATGAAAGAATATGCAAATTGTTTCTCAAATGAAGCAGTGTGGAGTGCATTTGGGGTTTTGTTGTATTTTCGTTTCATTTGGATTGTTCTTGATGGGTTTTGGGGGGATTGCTTGGGTTTCCTTTTCTCTGTTTTGAATATATGAAACCATATTCTTCTGCTATTAGAAGCCAAGAATCATTTGCTACATTTGAAAGGGAGTAAATTTTGTCTTAGTGGAAAACAGTATTTTTTTTTAACCTGGCATTGGTTACTTAAGGACTTTTTTAAAGAGAAAATCGTGTGTGAAAAAAATGTTTACTGACTGAACTGCTGATGTGTTGGGGTCTGTGTTGTGTAAATTGTGGCCCATTTTTGAAGTCTCCAGAAGATTTATGTTTTTAAGTGCCTTGGCAGGCTCACTTCTGAGGTGCAAAGCACGGACATAGACCTGAACAGAACTCGAAATAATACTAGGATTACTACCCAGGGCACTTACTGGTGCATGTTGTAAAATAATGTCATACAAGCCATAGTTTACCTAAATTGATGATCTTCAGCTTTTATTACATTGAAGAAACATAATTTGTAAAGGTGTGCATGTAGAACAAGGAAAATTTATTTCTTAATTATTTTTTATATTGACAGTAATGTATTCTGTTCAACAAATACTTAAAGTTCTACAAGCAGGTCTTTTTCCATCTCTTAATATCTGTGATATTGAAACTTGAGGATGTTGAAATGTAATACCTATTGCATTTTGGCTTCTTTCTACATATTAACTGCACTCTGGTAAGTGTAAAACTTCAGGTTATATATAGGATTGCCATCTTCAGAGGTGATACTGAACTGTGAGGTTTCCTAGCAATTGCCAAATGAGCCATAAGTCTGCAAATCCCTTTCTACTTCACAGAGGAAGGAAAAGGAGAGTATGCTTGATTTGGGGTAGTTTGGGGAATTAGAGAGTCAAGTTCTAGAAAGTCCTGTCTTACAACCCTGACATAGAATGGTATGAGATTTTAATAAATTACTTATAAACAGAGTCTTAGAGACTTCCTTTTAGGAGTCAACTTCCATGAGAAGTTAAAAATAAATTATTAATTTTAGGTACAGATATTAACCATAGGAAATTAATCACTTTTTAGCATTTCCATTCAATGAATGGAGCTGGTATTTGCCTATCATTTTAAAATGATACAGTACCTTTTTTGCTTATTATAGGCCCAGTTTGAAGCATTCTGACTTCTGATTTTTCCACTGTGAAAGGAAATCTTTTTCTTTGCAGTAATATCAAACAATGAAAATGCTAACTCAGTAATTACTATTAAATTCATTATAACTTCTAGTGAGTTACTACAATATCAATAACCAGAAACAGTTTTTAGCATAAATATTATTTTTTCCTTTAGTTTCAGTTTTAAAAGACTTTACAGATTTCAAGTTTTCAAAATTTTGGTTAATTGTGATAAATCTGCTTCATCAATTAGAAATAAATACCATTCCTTCAATTAGAAATATGTACCATTTTCCTGGTAGGGTAGGAATGCTTGCTCTGAAATTGTATTGATTCTAACTGCTTAGTAGGAAAGAATCTAGGATGAACTAAATTTATTTCAGATGTTATTAGAAGTGATAAAATTTAATATCCTTGCAATAATAATCATTGGAACTGCCTTTTATCCATTCATTTCTACAAGTCTTTTTACCCATCAAGTACTATTAGTGTATCAGGAGACCCTTCAGAGGCAACTATATTGGGCATTTATTGGCAATACTTATGAGAGCTATCTGATTCCCTAAATCTTTTAATATTTGAAGAAATAATATCAACCACTATAGGCTAATTGAAAAATAGAATGTAATGTCATAATTTTTGAATTCATTCTATTATAGGAATGAGGTAAATGGTAACTCAAATTCTCTTCCATGCTATATTTGACTTTATAACAATTTAGTAATGAAAGAGTTACAAGAGCTGAGTGTAGAATGAAAAGTGAAAAGATTTTCTTGTTCTTCAAAGTCTTAGATAGTAATACACAAAAATGGAAAAATATACTGTAAATTATGATTGGTAGTAGGATTTACTTTCCTAATACATGTAGCTAGGATTTTGTTTTCACTGTAGTAGAATCTCAGGTACCTGTTTCCAAGTATTCACTTAATCAGTTTTGGGGAGGTAGGAGATCTGTATGCCTGTGTTAACAAAGCATTTAAATTCTCCTAGGTCTAGAGGCCTGGCCTTTAAGGTCTATGATGTTAGATGAAAGGATGTAAAAACACTTGTCAGAGCACAGATTTGACTGCATAAAATTAGTTTTAATGTGTTTCTATGAGAGAGAGACCATTAAAAACATCATGACAGCTTGATTTTGCATCAGTTTGTGTAAACATTATTAGATTTTTTCACGCCTTTAAAAAATTATAAATTTTTATTTTATAAATTTTTACTTTTCCTAGTTCTTTATACCAGGTAACAAGTAGATGTTAATTATTTTCTCTTTCTTTGATTTAAAAAATCTACAATATATAAAGTAGTAAGTTAACAGTGTTGTAACTCTCTGATTTTGTTAAATGTGATGATGTAAGTTTTAGCAGTTATTTTAGATGGTGGACTCATGGTAGTGAAATTGAAAGAAAGAGTAAATTTTTTCCAGTAATAGAGTTTGATCCAAGTCTTGCCTTTGCTTGCTAGACAAATACTCTTAGGCCATGCTTCCATCAAAAATAGCGAAAAAATTTTAAGGTCACTACTGGCTTTCATTTGCTGACTTGATTTTAACATTTCCCCAAAAAACATTGCATTAGAGTACTCTGAAACATTAAATGTGCTAGTGGCTAGCGGTCAGTTTACCATAAAGTGAAAGATTTTAGGGCTGGGAATATTGCTTAGTGGTAGAGTGCTTGCCTTACATGTATGAAGCCCTAGGTTCGATTTCTCGGTACCACATAAACAGAAAAAGCCAGAGAGTGCTAGCCCTGGGCAAAAGAAGTGAAGCTCATATACAGTACCTAGGCCCTAAGATCAAGCCTCAGGACTGGCCAAAAAAAAAAAGTGAAAGATCTTTGGATTGCTGTCTCTCTATCTTTCCTTTGTTAGTCATTTGTAAATTCTAAATGGTCAGCATAAAATTAATAGGTAAAGAATATACTGCTAGTATATAATGTATTTCAGACTGAGTAACTACCTGGCTTATCATGAACAATGAAGCACTACATTCTCTTATCAGGAAACAACTTGTATATTTATATTTTGCACATGTAATCACCGAACTTCATTATATGTTACATTTTTCTTACTTACGGGAAAATAGCAAAATTACAGATTTCTTTTATAGCTTTGTCTACACCCTCTCTGAGAGAGGTTTTAATAACCACTGAAATGGTAGAATATATGAAATATAAATATTAAATAGATCTTTTTCAAATGAATGTTATAACAATATCCAAATGACAGTTGACCTTCAGTGTAGTTCTCTTAGGAGCACTACTTAACTCTTTTTATGCTGAAGTGTGATATTTTTAGAACTTCCATAAATACCACAAGAAACAGATTGTGGTTAGGCAAAGAATCTATCATTTTAACTGTACAAAAAACCTACTTTAATCACAAGTACAGTAACTTTGCTGATCCCTGAGAACTAAGCTAGCAGGGAAATTCAAAAGAATGTGTATTGGTGCTTAATATGCAGAAAAGTTTTTTCAGCATTGATGAAATCACAGAGTGAAGGAATGGTTTAATATCACTGTTTTGAAGTAGTTAATATCATTAGTGTGTTTTTTTAAAAATTACAGCTAAATTCCTCATAAAATTTTAAGAATATACTTCTCTAGGTATATTCTTTCATTTTTGTTCCTTTTTCTTAAATTTTTTCTTTACTGTATAATAATTTTTTACAGTATTGAAAAGTGAATACAATAGAGCTTTTACCCTTTTTTTTTTAAAAAAAAGGGTATATTTTTACTAAAGTGAACAATTTGACTTTAGGATTGGAGATAACTGTACAGACAAATTGGAATAAGTTGTATGTGCTAATTATGCCAAGTTTGAAGCATACATGTCACAAAGTATTTAGAATGGTAAAACTATTTCATGTATCATAACTTTAAATTTGACTGTCTTTTGTAAAGATTAGAGACCCAAGTATATCTGTAATTTGGAAATGATAGCATACTGGGAAAACGTACTTTACTTTGAAGCCTATCTGGGATATTAAAGAACATACCAATTCCTGCAAGCAAATCTATACTTCAAAGAACACTTCTAAAATAACATATATCAGAATTTTGTCATGATATTAAGACTTACCATAATAATCACCGTTGTCTAGTTGTTAGCTTAATTGTTACAAACAGACAAATGTTTAGAGGTAACAAAATTCTGATTGCAAATGACTTGCAGTTTTAAGGTCCAACTAATAAAGACAATTTGTCTGGAAGGTATAAAATTGTAATCCATGTTGGCCACTCATAGCTCAACTTATTTGTGTTTTAATAACAACAAAAATACATATTAAAATATTGGGTATTCTGTTTTACAAGTGCAATGCAAGACCCTATCGTTCCCTCCCTTCTGTCATTTTACATATTATTACATAGTACAAAGCCTGGTCTACAGTCCTCAACCATAGATGGGAAAATCACTTTCCCCCACCCTCCCAGGCCTTTGTTTTCCTTTTCCCCATCCTCTTTCCCCTTTTCTCTTTCTACACCCCTTTCTCTCCCCAACACAGAAACAAGTTAGTGGTTCTGAAGTACTTACTTAGGTTTCAGTTTGTTTTAGCTGACAGTTTTTTTTTTAAATGTCACTGAAACTAAATTTAGAAAGTCAAAGTTAGTATTTCTTTTGCATATTATTAATATTCTTACAGCTTGATGTTTCTTAAGTTTTGCACAAATTTTCATTTTTTTGTTTCTAAAATAATTTTGCAGGCTATAAGATAGATTTGTTTGTACACTTTCATTTAACAATACCTTTTCAAATTTTTCTGGAGAAATGACTTTTTAGGGAAGATAATTTTGTTCTTTTTAACAGCCACTAAATTATGCATTATTTTTCTATGTGAATAACCAGGGTGATGAGGTTACTGATTTTTTTAGAGAATATTTTCTTCTGTTTGAGTTTTCTACACATTTAAGTTATTATTTAACATAACCACTAGGAAGAGTTGCATGAATTATGAATGAGAGTATAATAAGTACTAAAACACTTGAATAGAAATCATTTCTGAAGACAAAAGCAGAAAAATATTGTCAGTGCCAATTGTTGGAAGCATAAGGGCAGTTTCCTAGTGTTGAGGTATTGAAGAAACTGCACGGAGACAAGATCCAGCCCTGGTGTTTGGGACAAATGGTCTGAGATTGGAAATGTAACTTGGGCATTGTAAGCTGTGCCTCAATTATGTAAGTTGTTACTAATGAAAGTTTAATTGCATCATTATTTTAAAGAGGATATTGACAGAATGTCAGAAGATCTGTAATATGTTTTATTTGAAAGATGTAAATAGTGTATACAAACTTGTATGTGATGGGTTGGGAAGTATTTAAATTCTAGTTTTTTTCCTTTTTTTTTTTTTTAAAGAAATCGAATGTTTATAAGAAAAAAAAGCCTAATAAATAGTTACGTTTGACCATGAATCATGATTGTGTATTATTGCATGATTGTGTATTATTTTATTATAGATAGTCTCACTGTGAACACATTCCAAGGGAAATTGAAGATACATGGAATGAATACATTGGACATTTCAAATTTGCTAGATAATATTTTCTTTTTTCTTTTTTTTTTTGGCAAGTCTCTGGGTCTCGAACTCAGGACCTGGTTACTGTCCTTGGATTTGATTTGGTTTTTTTTTGTTGTTGTTTGTTTGTTTTGGTGGGTCTTGGGGCTTGAAGTCTGCCTGGGTGCTGTCACTGAGCTCTTCTTCAGCTCAAGGCTGCCACCCTACCTCTGGGCTTGGGCATTGTCCCTGAACTCTTCAGCTCAAGGCCACTTCCCTACCCTTGAGCCAAGCCTGATTCCCATTTTCATTTTCTAGAAGTTAATCGGAGATAAGAGACTCAGGTACTTTTGTGCCCCAGGCTGGCTTTGAATCTTGATAATCAGATCTCAGCCTCCTGAGTAGCTAGGATTTCAGGCGAGAACTACTGTGCTCCGCTCCTTGGATATTTTTTGCTCAAGGCTTGAGCTCTGTCACTTGAACCACAGCGCCACTTCTGGCTTTTTCTGTGTATATGGTACTGAGGAATTGGTGAGCACTCTACCACTAAGCTACGCTCCCAGCCCTCTTGGGTAATATTTTCTGTAGTGTTTACAACTGTACAAGTTTGGTATGTTAGTGTTTGACATAATAGGAAACCATTCAAGTCAATTTACTTAGGATTTGAGACCTTAGTATGCCTGAACTTGAAGTTGTTTATATTTAATATATACTTGTCTATAGTGCTACAAATCTTCAAAGCTCAGAAAATAGAAGTCATTTTTCTTTGATTAGGAAAACAATGCTTTTTGTTTGTTTTTCAGTGAAACAGGAGAAAAGGCCTATATAACTCGGCTACCCTGAATTCCTGCTGTCTGACCTTCTCTAATAGCATCCTTGTTTCTTTTTTCAGTTTTTGTTTGCAAACAACCTGAGGATACCAGTTCTTAACTCCTACGTAATGTTTCACTGCAGAATACTGTTAATGCATTTCAACACCTCGGCAGAGTACTGTTGCTTATTATAAACACTATGCACTATATATTTCTTGGATAAAATTTTGGATTTATTTCCTTTTTTTTTTTTTTGCCAGCCATGGGCTTTTTCCTCAAGGCTAGCATTCTGCCACGTGAGCCACAGCACTATTTCTAGCTTTTTCTATGTATGTGACCAGGAATCGAACCCGGGTCTTCATGCATGCTAGGCAAGCACTCTTATCACTAGCCAAACTCCCGGCCCTTCCTAAAATATTTTTAAAAAATCATTCTGAAATTTCTGGCTTCAAGAGTTTGAGTTAAGGGATTGTGGATTAAAATCAAGCTGGGTGTGGTGGTATAGGCCTGTAATCCCAGCACTGGGAGACTGGGGCAGCAGGCTTATGAGGTGAAGACTAGCTTTGCTATATAGCAAGATCCTACAGCTCAAGAAGAAAAGGTGCTTGAAAAGTTCTTACTCATCTCATTCGCAGGGCAGATATAAAAAAAAAATTCCCTTTTGAAATATAGTATTTGTTGGTAGGATTATAGGAATGGGCTGTGGGCACCTGCAGGATTCTTAATTTCTACTTTTAAATTAGAGAACAGTGCCACCACCATACTGCCCTTTGAGGCCTTTCCTTTTTCTTCTTCTTTTTTTTTTTTGGTGATACTGGGGCTTTAAACTCTGGGTCTCACGTTTCCTAGATAGGTGTTACCATTTGATCCACACTTTTTGCTTGGCAGGCTTCAGACCAAGTCCTATCTAACCCTCCAAAGTATCTAAGTTTAGACTTGCTACATCACCTGGCTCGCTGCATTTTTAATGTATATTTCAGGTCTGATAGTTACAATATGAAAAAGTAACAAGGCCTGTGGGTGATGTAGACAACTTGAACTATTTCCAGACTAGTGATCCAGTTTAGTACAGGTGTTTTTACCTTGACCAAAAGAGTCGTTCTACATTACTTTTGTCTGCAGAAAAGTACATTTATGGGACGTATGTTGACGTTCAAACAAACATTAACTCTGTGCTAGGGACGTGTAAAATCGAGCCATCGCCCGGCTGAATGGAAGTCACCTACATTTACTTTGTACGCAGTATACAGGTTTCCGAGTGAGAGAGGATGAGGGTGTGGAAGATCAGGAGTCCTTCCCCCGGTTGGCGTCGGATGACCTCCATTCCCACCCCAGTGTACTGGAAGGCTGGAATCAGGAACCTGCGTCCTGTCATTCGCAGGGTTAATGAGGGGCCCCCACACATCTCTGGATTGCTGGTTAAAGACACTTACAACAGTTCCTGGCACGCAGACGCTACACGAGGCAGCACTTGGATGACGGGTCGGCTTCAGGCTTAACACAGGTGGTCCGGTGGAGGTTTCCCACGCAGCGCTTCAGCCACACTTGAGCGCCAGCTTTGCACGTCAGTCCCACTCCCACCCTCCACAGCCCGGGCGCCCTACACCGGGTCTGCATCCGGTTCCGGAACGTCCCGCCCGATGCCCCGCCTCCGACCGGGAGCTCAGTTGTGACCCCGCGTGACCCGGCGGGAGGCCGGCGCCGCCGGGCCGGGTGGGTGGGCGTGGGTGGGCGCGGGCGGTTGGCGCGTCCGGGTGGGCGGGGCCGCGTCTTGGGCCCGCCCCTCCGTAGGCGGCCTCTGCGCGCCAAAGTCAAACCCTGGGCCCGCCGGCGCGCGCTGGGAAGGCAGGTCCGGGCGAGCTCCGGCCCCGCGCGCGCACCTGCGGCCGCCTTCCAGTCCTCCTTGCCCGCCGCGTCCGTGGCTGCCGCCAGACCAGGGATGGCCACCCCGCCCAAGAGGCTCTGCCCGTCCCCCGCCACCAGCTCGGAGGGCGCCCGCATCAAGAAAGTCTCTATCGAAGGGAACATCGGTAAGGCGCTCTCGCGAGCGACTGGCCCGAAGCAGAGGGAAGGGCGGCGGCGGCCGGAGCTCGTGTGGGCTTCGCCTCTTTGCTGGTCTTGGGAGGGAGGGCTTGCCCGCAGCTTCGCTTCCGGCCGGGCCCTGCCCCGCGCCGCCCGGCGCTGCGGGCGCTGGCCGGCCTCTGTGAGGAACTCGAGGCCTGGGCGCTCAGAAAGAAGTGCTATTTTGTCCTACCGTGAGAGATAATGCACACTGTGCTTTTATTTATGTTCCTGATCCAAGGGTTGACACTAGGGTCCTGTGTTTGCCAGACAGGTGTGCTAGCCATATCTCTAGAGGTGGCAGGTTTTTTGTTTTTTTTTAATGTGGTTAGGCTTAAGTCACCCCCTTCTTTTTTTTAATTTCATAAACGTAACCATCCTACCCAACCAAGATAAGAGAACATTCCCCCCAACTGCCTTTGTTCTTTGTAGACAGCTTTCTTTCCTTTCCTGTATCCCCCTGTCAGCTGCTGACCTAATTTTCTTTCTCTCTCCAGAGATGCCTCTTCCTGGATGTTAGATTAATAGAATCGTAGGCTAGATTTTTGTGACTTGTTTCTTTCATTGAGCCGAGATGCTTTTGAGAGACAGCATGTTATTTGTTTTCATAGTTTGTTCCTTTTAATTGGTTAGCAGTCTTCCATTGCATGGATATACCACAACCATTGTGGACATTTGGATGTATCTGCAGGTTTTAGTAGTCGCTAATATAACTGCCATTAGTAGTTGAATAGAGGGAGAGAGATTCTTAATGATCTCAGGGGATTCTCTCATCTTACCAAACATCCAAGTAAACACTGTATTATGATTCAGAGATTACTAGCATTTCTATTTACCCTGGTTAAGATCAACTACATTGTACCTATCATTTGCAAGATGATTGTGCATTTCTGCTTCTCCTATATTTCCTAACAGAGGAAACCCACCATTGATGCTTCCTGTTTTTGATAGAAATTTTATTTTGGGGACTGAACGTTGGGGGCAGGTTGCATACAGCTATTTTAATTCTTGCCGCATTCAAAGTTTTCTTTAAAAGGGCAAGACAAGCCGATGTTCTAAGCATTCAAAAGAAAGAAGAAATCTGAACATAGTCTGAAAGATTGCTCCAGTATTGTCAGCTTTGAGTGAAACAAACCCTCTTTTCCTCTCAGCAGTCTTAAGTTTGTTGAGAATGCACACAGGTTATCAGTGTAACTCCTCACAGCATCTGAATTGATAAGGAAGACCATAAGTAAAATCTGGAGAAAGTAGTTAAGTAAAGCTATCTTGAATTAATTTGATGGACAGCCCCACAAATCAAATACCACAGGGTATTAGTCCCTTTTCTTCTCAGTCCAGTACTACCATGTACAAAGGTATCAGTGGTTCTTGCCTATAATCCTAGCTTTTCAGAAGCTGAGAACCAGAGGATCATGATTCAAAGCCAGTCCTAGGGGAAATGTCTGAGAGGTTCCATCTTCACAAAAAGCTATGCTGGAAGTATGGCTCAAGTGCTAGAGCCTCTGATGAGCAAACAAGCCAAGTAAGACCATGAACGTTGAGCTCAAATCGTGATACCAGAAAAAGGAAAAGTTTGGTTCTTGTTCTCTTCCGCTTTCATAGAATTTGTTAAGTCACTTATTTTTTAGTTCCCATTCCCTGTCAAAAGTTAAGGAACTATAACCATGGTTATTCAGTGTGATTAAAAAGAAAAATTGAAGTATGATCACACTACCTAGGCAGTATTAGAAGAAACTTTATAAAGTTTTAGCCCTTAAGTGGTTTCAGACAGTTAGCTATTTGCTGATGTTTTAATGTATTTCTTGATTGTTCTTTTTTTTTTCTTTTTTGATTGGTGTGGGCTTGAACGCTGGGCCTGGGCACAGTCCCTGTGCTCTTCAGCTCAAGGCTAGTGCTCTGCAACTTTGAGCCATAGTGTCACTTGCGGTTTTCTGGTAGTTAATTGGAGATAAGACTCTCAGGGACTTTTGTGCCTAGGCTGGCTTTGAACCGTGATCCGCAGGTCTTAGCTTTCTGAGTAGTTAGGATTACAGGCGTGAGGCACCGGCACCTGGCTCTTGATTGTTTTTTCTAACATCAAATTCTCTCAATGTAGCTTGGTGAGGTTGTTGATCATTGAAAATCATTTTTATAAATGCCCTACAACACCTAACGGTACTCTTTGAGCACAAAATTATAGTCACCAGTGCTTTTCCCACAGCAAACTCTGATTGCCATGCAGTTTATCCTTAAAAGTTTTCCCTGTTTTCGGGGCCAGGAGTTTGGCCTAGTGTAGAGTGCTTGCCTAGCATGTACAAAGACCTGGGTTCTATTCCTCAGTACCACATACATAGAAAAAAGCTGGAAGTGGTGCTGAGGCTCAAGTGGTAGAGCTCTAGCCTTGAGAAAGCCCAAGAGTAGTGTTCAAGCCCAAGACTGGCAAAGAAAAAAAAGTTTTCCCCATTTTCTGGTAAAAATGGGGTTTTTGTAGCTTTTGTGTTTTGCTTCTCTGCTGTTCTTTCTGTGTAACTCTTTCATCTCTTTTTTTTTTGTTCTGTGTGATCTTGGAAAACTCATGTTTTTCTTTTGCCCTATATAATGTTGGAGGGTTGAACATAGTTCTTCAAGTCAAAGGTAAGTTATTTTGTTAATCTCTTAGTTCCATTTCATAAGGAAAAGGAAGCTCTGCTTGTGTAGAAATTGAAATTGCATATTCTTGGGCAAGAGGAGAACAAGAACATCTTGTTGAAGTGATGTCAGCTATAACCACACTTGGTGGTTTCAGATAGAAAGGGTGGGGTTGTCATTAGAATTGCTGTGACCTGTTAGATACTAAGTCAAGATTGTCCCTACTGTGAAATGTGACTCATTCTTGGTAATCTAAAAATACTGTGTGTACAGTATATACCCTGATTACCCATGAACTATCATTCCTCCTCTGTATATGTTAAAACTAATGAATGGTATCAGGGAAAAGTAAACTCCTTTTCCTCTCTCCCTCCTTTTCTTCCCTGAGCCTTCTTTCCCCTCCTTCTCTCTCTGTCTCCTTCCCTATCTCTCTACCACTATGAAAATATAAAGCAAATGAAGAGAACATGACATGTAGGAAGTGCTTTGCAAAACTATCATTTCTATTGACTAGTGCTTATTAGTTTCAGATAGGAATATTATTTCTTATTCTAAAACTAAGCATTGGCTTCATCCCCATATTGATTGTATAGTTACTTGTTATTTTGTTATCTTTTTTTGGATGGAACCAGCGTTTGAACTAAGGGTATTGTACTTGCATGTTTCTCTTGTTTGGCTGACATTCCACCACATAAGCAACCTCTTCAGCTCTGCTTTTGCTGGTTATTTGGAGATAGATTCTCTCAGGCTTTTTGGCCCTGCCTAGCTTTAAAGTGCAAATCTCAGGATCTCAGACTTCTGAAGTAGGATAACAAGCTTGAGCTACCAATGCACAGCCTAATTAGTATTTTCTTGTTCTTCTTACTATATTGTTGTTGTTTTTTAAGACAGAGTTTCACTATGTAGCCCATTACTTAAATGGTTTGAGATAGAAGAGGAACTGACTTTTGTAGACTGAGAAAATGGAACTCAGTGAGGAAATTTTTGAGGTGCAAACACTTGGAATGGCCCACTACATGACAATTTACTGGTTATTACAAGTGTTTTTATGAGGAGAGTAGAGAGTACTTTCATGTTCAGAGACTTGGGGGGGGGGCATTCAAATTTACACAACTAGTTAAGAGAAAAAATAGCTTTAACTACTTCACAAAGTAGTTAGTAATTGATGCCAATTAGTAGTTGACATTTGGTTAGCTAAGGAAAATGAGCTATAAGAGTTGAATTTTTTTGTTGTTGTTTTTCATGACATCTTGCCTAAAAGTTTCACCCTACTCCAAATTCCTCTGTTCTATGACTTTGTTAAGCTACACAGATGTGTTCAACGGAAGTGGGCAAGAGTGGCGTTCAACGGAAGTGGGCAAGAGTGGCAACCTTTCAGTTTTCATTACAAAAAAAAAGAACAGGAAGTTTAGAAAATACAGTTTGGTGTTTTCGGTTATCATTTATTAATGTTGTAAAACCTGATTCTTATTTAGCTTTGTTTTTTCTGTCTGACAAGTTCCATTCCTCAATTTTACCTTTCCTCTCACAGCTGCAGGGAAGTCAACATTTGTGAATATCCTTAAGCAAGTCTGTGAGGATTGGGAAGTGGTTCCCGAACCTGTGGCCAGGTGGTGCAATGTTCAGAGTACCCAAGACGAATTTGAGGTATGAAAAATAAGTGTTTTGCCTTAGAAAACTGGTATATATGTAGTTTCTTGACTGCTTTCTTTTTTCCAATACAACTTTCAAATGTTTTGTATCTTTTTCTGGGTAAGTCCTTACATGCCTATCGATACATGTAGAAAATGGTTGAGCTTTGTGCATAAGGTTTATTTTCCATTGCATGTAAGTAGCAAAAGTTACAGTGTTTTGAAGAATTTAATTAGACATTAATTTTCTTGAGTGAATTTTTATTATTTGTTTGAAAGCAACAACAACAAAACCACCTAATAACTAAATGTTACTAGTTTTCCTTTCCAGACTTTTTCATAGAAAAAAATTTACCTTGACATTTCTTTGTATTGTACCAACATTCTTTTCAGACTTACACTGTGGACACTTTTCATACTTTCACTCTGGACACTTTTTATTTAGCACGATTCTGTACTGCATTACAAGTGAGAAGAGAAAAAGAATAAAATAATAAAAATTTCTTTTTTTTTTTGGTCAGTCATGTGGCTTGGTCACTGTCCCTGAGCTCTTCAGCTCAAGGCTACCACCCTAACCCTTGAGCCACAGTGCCACTTCTGGTTTTCTAGGTGGTTAACTGGAGATAAGTGTCTCAAGGTCTTTACTGCTTGGGCTGGCTTTGAACCTCGATCCTCAGATCTCAGCCTCTTGAGTAGCTAGGATTACAGGCATCAGCCACCAGAGAGAAAAGTATTTTTAAAAAGTGTAACTCCTGGGCCGGGAGTTTGGCCTAGTGGTAGAGTGCTTGCCTAGAATGCACGAAGACCCGGGTTTGATTCCTCGGTACCACATATGTAGAAAAAAGCCAGAAGTGGTGCTGAGGCTCAAGTGGTAGAGCTCTAGCCTTGAGAAAGTCCAAGGACAGTGCTCAGACCCTGAGCTCAAGTGCCAGGACTAGCAATAAATAGGTAACTAAGTAAATAAAATGCAATTATATATACAAGAGAAGTACTGTGTAGACTGAGTATATACTAGTATGTGTTGGTTTTGTGTTACTGGAGACCAAACCTAGTGACTTTATTACTTAAACAACTGGCAAAAAAAAAAAAAAGTGTAACTCCTAATGTGAGGATTTGGGGGAATGATTAGGTTTTAAAAAATGTAAGTCATTGGCCTGGGAGTGTGGTCTAGTGGTAGAGTCCTTGCCTAGCATGCATGAAGCCCTGAGTTTGATTCCTTAGTACCATGTACACAGAAAAAAACAAAAATAGTACTGTGGCCTAAGTGTTGGAGCATTAGCCTTGAGAAATCTCAAGTAAAGTGCCCAGGCCCTGAGTTTAAGTGCCAGAACTAGCAATAAATAGGTAACTAAATAAATAAAATGCAATTATATATACAAGAGAAGTACTGTGTAGACTGAGTATATGCTAGTATATGTTGGTTTTGTGTTACTGGAGATCAAACCTAGTGGCTTTATTACTTAAACAACACCCCAGCTCTTACATATGGGTTTTTGTTTTTGTGTTGTTTTGCCAGTCTTGGGGTTTGAACTCAGGGCTTGGACATTGTCCTTTGACACTTTTTGCTCAAGGCTACCATTCCAATTGAGCCACAGTGCCACTACAGCTTTTTCTGAGCATGTGGTACTAAGGAATCGAACTCAGGGCTTCATGCATGCTAGGCAAGCACTACCACTAGGCTACATTTCTGGCCCTTACATATGGTTTTGTATAACTAAAAATACTTTCTTGAGCATCTGTTTATCAAACATAGTTTTACACAAGTGCCCCAATCCTCAGAATGTCTAAAATAAATTTAAAGGGACTTTCCACCTTGATCCCATTTTGTTAAGAAATTGATGTTTCTGAGTTTTGGAAAAGGTTAAAGATTGTCTTAAGAATATAAAGGAGGAAAGTCAGGTGCAGTGGCTCGTGCCTGTAATCCTAGCTACTCAGGAGGCTGAGATCTGAGAATCAAGGTTCAAAGTCAGCCTGGGCACTGAAGTCTGTGAGACTCTTATCTCCAATTAACCATCAGAAAACTGGAAGTGACATTGTGGCTCAAGTGATAGCGCACTAGTCTTGAGCTGAAGAGCTCAGGTACAGTGCCCAGACCCAGAGTTCAAGATTCACAACCAACAACAGCAAAGTATATGGAACATATATAAAGTTTGAAATCTAATTTTAAAGCTGTTGTCTTATGGTGGAGATGCTGCTCAAATAGTAAAGTGCTTGTCCTTCAAGTGTAAAACTTTTGAGTTTAGACCCCAGCACTGTTAAAAAAATAAAACAGCTAACTTAGGCTCAATGGTTTCCCTCATTCGTCATAATCAGTAGAAACCTTGGGCTCTACTAGCAGAGATCTGCAATAGAGCAAAATCTTGATACATAAGGCCATATAATGTGAAGCTAATTGAAAGGACCTCCAGGATATTGAAACAAAAGCCATATAATGAATGATTGTTGTCCTTAATGTACTATGTTGTCTCTCATCTCCTTTGCTATCCCTTGGTTATCTCATATTGGTATAGTATCTCACTTTGTTATCTGATATATTGAATTTATTTGTATTTGGATATTTGAAATTTGATAGGGAAGGGCGGAAAACCAAGACGGGAGAGGGGTGTGGGGGGGGGAGGGAAATGGGTACCAAGACATGTGAAAGGGTATCAATGTATGTGAATTAATGCACCTTCTATCTGGCAAATATCATGTAACCCTTTTACTAATTACAATAAAAAAAGAAGAAAAAAAACAAATATGAAAAAGGAGAGTATATTTTAGACTCAGAAAAAATGATGTAGTTTAAGATAATATAGAAGTTAAATTAATTGACATTTTATTAAAATTAGGTGGCAGTTCTAGCAGTTGCAAATATTCTGTAAAATTCACAAAACTTAGATCTGGCTTGATAAATAAAACCTTAAAATATGTAAAAAAAATAATAAAAAAAATAAAACAGCTAATACCTTCATAGCTATTATCTAGGTGAAGAAATAAACATGATCATTATTTTAGAAATCCTTATTCATCTTTCTCTAGTTACATCTTAAACAGGAGTTCAAATATGTGCGATGGCTCCTAGTTAAAAATTGCTGGGCTCCTATGGCTTACATCTGTAATTATAGCTAGTCAGAAGGCTGAGATACAGGAATCCTGATTCAAAGCTAGCCCAGACAAGAAAGTCAGTGAGACTTTATTTCAGTGAACTAGCAGAGAGCTAACAGTGGAACTGTGGTTGAATTGGTAGAGCACTAGCATTGTGCAAAAAAAAAAAAAAGCCCAGGGACAGTACCCATGTCCTGAATTTAAGCCACAGGATGAGCAACAAACAATCACAAAAAATATCATTGTTCCATCACTTAATGTTGGGAGTATATTAAACTTTTATTATGCTGCAGAAAACAGTTTGGGCAACATCCTATTAATATACTTGGGAAGATGGCATATAATCAATTAGTTGTCTGGTAAACTTGGAATTAGAGTCCAGATGGATTAGTAAGATTGTATAGAATCCAGAGGGATTAGTAAGAATATATGAAGGACTCATTGGACTATGATACACTGATGCATTTCTTTTTCTTTTAGAACTTTTTTGGGTTCATGATTCTGATATTTCATGTTCGTTGGATGGGAATTTTCTCCATGTATAGAATCAGCCTGCCATACTGACTCTTTTAGTTAGCATATAGATGATCCTATTATTGTTGTTATTATTGTACTGTTACCATTCTTTTCATCAAGCAGTTCAGTGTAACCCAGTTATGTCTCCATGATGTTAGTTTGGTTATCTCTGATATCCCTATATGCTTGCAGATAGCTTTAATATATTTTGTATGCGTATTGGGGTTGTAGTTTTCTGTACTTCCAGACCGGGCTTCAGATAGGAAAAACAGTATTTTGGGGATAAGGTGGTAGGTGTAATATGAGGGTTAAGGTAGTAGGATGGTTTTCCTACAGTTTGAAAATTTTATTTATTTATTCATTCATTCTCCCCTTTGACCTCCATTAGAATCAAGGATTGGTTTAATGGTAGAGTTCTTACCTACTATATTTAACAGACCTGGGTTTGCTCCCTAGCAACCACAGCCTCCCCTTCTCCCCACAAAAAAGAGAGATTTTACTCATTTTGGAGGCATTTCCAAACTCATCTCTAGTCTCTTCCTTAGAGTTATGTGAATTACTTACTAAATCTCAGCTTGCTTAAAATATTGTCAACAGTGAGAAATAGACCTTTTTCAGTTCTCACACTGACCAGTCATGCTTTGTGTATTGTCTGGTAATGTTTGTTGGCAGTTGTAGGACTGGAAGACTTGAACTGTTGATTTCTCTCATGTCTTCTCTTGGTAATTAAATGTGCACCTGCATAGCTTTTTTTTTTTTTTTTTTTTTTTTACTGTTTATTTTTGTAGCCTGCCACCTAGTGGCTGAAATGTTTCTTTCCCATCAATGGCTAGTAGCAATTTTATCAGTTGTGTCAGTATTAAGAAGCACAGTAGTTTATAAGATTATTTGATACCCATGCTTTTCCCAGTTTATTCATCCAATAAAGATTATTATTAAATCTTGGTACTCAGATGATTATAAACCTTTGTTTTGAAGGTTTATTCAATTATTAGTGTGTATTATTTATTGACTTAGGTTAGGCCCAAACCTTTACTTAGTTCAGTTTTGAGATGGACAGATTATTAGGGAGATTTTTTTTCTTTCTTTTTGGAGCTGAATTCTTTAGGAGGATGCTGTGTAATATTTTCTTTTTAAAAATCAATTTAATTGTCAAACATTCATAGGGTACACCTCATTACACCAGATCAAGATGATCAATGTGTTGCTAGTACTTTTTGCTTTATTTATTTGTTTTCTTGGGTTTGAACTTAGTGCCATGTGCTTACTAGTCAGGTGTTCTACCACTTGAGGTATATTCCGACCTCTTAACCCTGGGTCTTGAATTTATGCTCAAGTTGAACTGGATCATAATTTATAACTTCCTTTATGGTCCCACCACAGTACCTAGTTTTTCTTATTGGTTGGTTGAGATGAAGTCTTACAAATTTTTTTTTCTTTTTTTGCCAGTCCTGGGCTTGGGCTCAGGGCCTGAGCACTGTCCCTGGATTTTCTCAAGGCTAAGGCTCTACCACTTGAGCCACAGCACCACTTCTGGCTTTTTGCTATGTATGTGGTACTGAGGAATCGAACCTGGGTCTTTGTGCATGCTAGGCAAGCACTCTGTCACTAGGCCAAACTCCCGGCCCTCTTACAAATTTTTTGCCTAGGATATTTTCAATCTCCTGATTTCTGCTTCCCACGTAGCTAGGTTTGAGAGTATGCAACACTATACCTGGTCTGTATTTTTTGAATTTTTTTTTTTTAGCAATTTGTATTTCTATAAAATATCATAAAGCAACAGTTAACATGAATTAGAGAAGAGAATAAAAGTTATTTGTAATTCTACCATATTATATATTAAAGTAATAATTGAATGTATTTAATTTTAGTGAAAAATATAGTTTTATTTTTTTGCCAGTCTTGGACCTTAAACTCAGGGTCTAGGCACTGTCCTTGGGCTTCCTCAAGGATAGTTCTCTACCCTTGAGTCACAGTACCACTTCCAGTTTTTTCTGTGTATGTGTTACCAAGGAATCAAGCCCAGGGCCTTATATATGCCTGGCAAGCACTCTTCCACTAAGCCACACTCCCAGTCTCTTAAATTTTAATCTACTGGTTCCCTCTACCCCCAGCCTTTTTTTTTTTTGTGGGTCGTGGGGCTTGAACTTGGCCTGGGTGCTGAGCTCTTCAGCTCAAGGCTATCGCTGTAACCTTGAGCCAAGCTCCACTTCCCATTTTCTAGAGATTAATTGGAGATCAGTCTCTGGTCCTTTTGTGCCCTGGCTGGCTTTGAACCTTGATCCTCAGATCTCAGCCTCCTGAGTAGCTAGGATTACAGGCGTGAGCCACCATGCCCAGCTTGGTTCTCTTGAGCTCAGGGCCTAAGCACTGTTCTTTGGCTTGCCTCAAGACGTACTACCCTGAGCCACTGCACCACTTCTGGTTTTTTTTTTTTTTGTTTGTTTGTTTTGTTTTGTTTTTATGTATGTGGTACTGAGGAATTGAACCCAGGTCTTTGTACATGCTAGGCTGGCACTCTACTACTAGGCCAAACTCCTGGCCCCAAAAATGTATTTATTGAAAAAATTTCATTTGGTTTTGGTTAACTATGTCTAGTAAAATTCAATAAATTTCCTTTTTCTGTTAACATGTGTATTTGGTTAGATTTAGTTCTGATCCTCTTTGTCACATTACCTCTGTGATGATAGGTATCTGTTTCCTACATCTAGAGGATGTCTTTTATGATGTTAAAATTTATTAGTCATTTAAGACATCCTAATTCATCTGTAGAAGGTTGAGGTCCCTGGAAGCTTGCTGGAGCCCAGGAATTCAAGTCTAGCCTGGGTAGCTGTAAAAAAAAAAAAAAAAGATAGAATGCATTCTTACCATTTTCTCTAATATTTTGAGCCTCTGTTTCTAATTCTTACTTGACTCTAATGTATCATTAAGTGTTATAAAGATGAAATTCTTTATCACCTCTTCTGGATTTACTAGCTCAGATTCAGTAAAAAGACATTTCCCCCCCACCTACTACTGTTTAATTACCTACAAACTTTCAGAGTAATTGATAACATAGCAACCTTCCAAGAGAACTGTTTTTATAGTATTATAAGCTCATTTTTACCTGCCATTTTGGTTTGTGTGTTCAAACCAGTCCTGTTTTAGTTGGAAGGATTCTGTGTCTGTTGGCTTCTTTGCCCTTCACCTAGTAATCTTTGATAGTTTCCTTGTTTACTGGAACTCATCCTGAACATTTCCTTTACCAGATCTGGAATCTACTCAATGGAAAATGAATAGTAGAGATCATAATCTAGATGCTATTTTTGCTTATTTCTACAGAGTTTGTCATTGATCATAGGCCTTTTTGTGAACACACCTAGGAAAACTATTTTAGAGAAAGAAAAATAATTCTTGAATTCTAGATGATATTTCCAATTTAGTTATAAGCTAACAAAACTTTCACCTAATTTTTTATGTAAATTTTCCTTTTTTCCCCCTCAACACTAAAATGTTTCTAAAAATGTGATTATTTACTGGCAAAAATTGTAGATTTGTTTTGTAATAATAGCAGATGGGATTACAAACTCCAGTGTTTTAAGGGGCCTGGAAGCTAAGTGAGTAGTCAATCCTCCATTGACCCCAAGTGATAATTCAGTTACTGATTTCTTAATTTTATGATTGTGCAGCAGCGACACACATTCAGTAAAAGATGTACTTCAGTTTTGCTCTTGTCACAAGCTAATGAAATACATGGCATACACTCTTGTAGTATATCAGTGAGTCATAGCTCCCAGTTACAGGACCATGATACTTGTCTTCTTGTGTACTGTGTTGCTAAGCTGTGGTGTTTGAAAGGTTAGGTATAATCATTGCATTTTCAGCTTACAGTTGGCTCATAGTACTGAACCACACTGGAAATCAAATATATCTGTGAACCAGGGCTGTTAAAGGATCAACTGGGAATGGTGGAGGCTGATAAATAGGAGAGCTTACATCCCACCTGATGGAGAAATGTGTGATTTGGATGTAGCCGACTTTTGCCATAAGGGGTATTAGCACAAAATATAGCTTGCTTTTCTTTCTTAAAAAGAAAAAAAACGTATAAATCTAGTTTTATTTATTTATTTTATTTTTAAGTATTTTTATTGTAACATGGAGGGGTTACAGTTACATTGGCTAGATAGTAGGTGCATTAACTTCTCACATATTGTTACCCCTTCTCACGTTTTTAACCCCATTTCCCTCCCCATTCCCCCTAGTTTTATTTATTAAACTGACTATTCAGTTTCACTTATCTACTTATGAGTGGAACTGGTGGCTTGAACTCAGAATCTTACTTGCTATGTAGGCACCCTACCACTTGACTCACACACTCAGCCTCAAATATTAACTAAGTTTCATTTTAGACAAACAATTTTTTTTTTTTTTGCCAGTCCTGGGCTTGAGCTCAGGGCCTGAGCACTGTCCTTGGACTTTCTCAAGGCTAGAGCTCTACCACTTGAGCCTCAGCACCACTTCTGGCTTTTTTCTATGTATGTGGTACCGAGGAATCGAACCTGGGTCTTCATGCATGCTAGGCAAGCACTTTAACCACTAGGCCAAACTCCCGGCCCCCAAACAAGTAATTTCTAACCAGATTATATGTGTCCTCTATGAGGAAGGTCTTTCAGGCCTCCTGTAACCCACAGTAGTTCTGGGAAAAAGTAGAGGAAATGGGGATGTAATATATTTTCATTTGGTTGGTAATTCATATATTTATGTAATTTCTTTCGTGCCTTTAAGATAGTTAAAACAGCCCTGTTGTCCATTAACTATTTTTTTCTTGCTGCACATTTAAAATAGGAACTGACAACGTCTCAGAAGAGTGGTGGGAATGTTCTTCAGATGATGTATGAGAAACCTGAACGATGGTCATTTACCTTCCAATCTTACGCTTGTCTCAGTCGAATACGAGCTCAGCTTGCCTCTCTTAATGGCAAGCTCAAAGATGCAGAGAAACCTGTGTTGTTTTTTGAACGGTCTGTATATAGTGATAGGTATGTAAATGTCTTAAACTTGGATGTTCAGTCTTGACATATAACTAGACATTTTTTTCTGTTTCCAGTGAATGAAATTAGAAATTGTGTTGGAAATATGAGACAGAAAATGTTATTTAATATTTTCATCATTCTGGTATTAATGGCATTAAGGATTTCTAGCACTTATAATACTTAAATTGTAGAGTATAAGATGACCAATAATTCAGATTTGTACAGAGCTTTTTTCTTTAAAAAATTGTAAAAATTTATTTTAATCCTTGTGAGATTTCTTATCTGCTTGGTTAAACCTATTTTTCAGACTCTTAACTATAGCAGAGAGATAAAAATAAAAAATTTCAAAGGGGGCCTTAGAATTGTCCTATTTATGTTATAATTCTTTTGACCTCATAATAAAGGATTTGCAATCTTTGAGTCTCGGTTCCCTTTTTCTTTTATCTTTTTTTGGTCACTCCTGGGGCTTGAATTCAGGACATGAACAGTGTCCTTGGGCTTTCTCAAGGCTACCACTTGAGCCACTGCACCATTTCTGGCTTTTTCTCTGTATGTGGTACTGAGGAATTGAACGTGGGTCTTTGTGCATGCCAGGCAAGCACTCTACCACTAGGCCAAATGCCCCCCAGCTCCCTTTTTCTATAGCTGAGTCCAAAGAACTTTATGTTGAATTGATGTTTATATTAGATAGTACAGTAAGAATTAAGATTGAGAAATAAAATGCTTATTTAAAATTAGCAAATAGCAAACTCATTAACATCTCATACTTCTGACTAAAAGGTATATATTTTCAATACAAAAATTAGAATAACATTACTTATGTTTTTGTAAGTCTTTAATGTCTCATTTAATGGAAGATAATTACATTTTCATTTATACCTTTACATTCAATTTTTTATAGTATGTTCGTTGGTTTAAATATAGCAGTATATGAAGAAATCTGACAGAACTTTTGGGACATTAGAGAATTCTGTGTTCTTATACATTTTGGCCAAGAAAGTATCTCCTATATGTATGGAGACTCTGTTTGTAGATGCTATCCTTTTTTTTTGGGTGGGTGGGGCGGGGCAGTCAGTCCTGGCCTTAAACTCAGGGCCTGACCACTGACCTTGGGCTTTCTCAATGCCAGAGTTCTACCACTTGAGCCACAGCACTACTTCCAGCTTTTTCTATGTATGTGGTACCTAGGAATTAAACCTGGGTCTTCGTGCATGCTAGGCAAGCACTGTACCACTAGGCCAAACTCTTGGCCCCTCTTATTTCTTTTTGTTTTTTATTAAAATGATACCCGTGTTAATGGAAATTGTCTTTCAGGTATATTTTTGCATCTAATTTGTATGAATCTGACTGCATGAATGAAACAGAATGGACAATTTATCAAGACTGGCATGACTGGATGAATAATCAGTTTGGCCAAAGTCTTGAATTAGATGGAATCATTTATCTTCGAGCTACTCCTGAGGTGAGACCCAATAAAAATTTGTTTGTTCCATTGAAAATTTAAGGATTACTCAGATCTTTTCAGTGGTAGGTAGCGTAATTTTAACTCCATCCTCCAGCTCCTCACCTTGACACTCATTGGTGCATGGATAGAAACATCTTTTTTTTTTTCCTCAGCAAACTAGAAGCCCAAATGGGTGAAGTTGCTCTTGTTAAAAGAAAAAAGACAGTTTATTGTTACTGTTAAGGTGTTGTACAGAGAGATTAAAATTCCATGAGTCGAGTCAAGTATTAACTACAGTTCTGCTTGGACAGTGTCATCCCTTCTTTCACTTTCTCCCCCCATCCCCAATCAGTTAATTTTCCACATAGTTTATATACTGAATACCATGCATTTTTTCACCCTTCCTCCATTTCTGTGCCTTTCCTTCTCCCCTCCCTAAAAAGATAGACAAAAAGAAAAACCAACCTAAAATAAAAATAAACTATTTTAACTTTGTAGAAAGATTAAGTAGAGATTTTTGGCTAGTGTAAGTATAAAAAAAGTTTTAATGACAGGTAAGAAAAATTGTTCTTTGACTTCCTTTTTTCTTTTTTGATTTTTTGAAGAAATGCTTGAATAGAATATATTTAAGAGGAAGAAATGAAGAGCAAGGCATTCCTCTTGAATATTTGGAGAAACTTCACTATAAACATGAAAGCTGGCTCCTTCATAGAACACTGAAGTAAGACTTTTTCTTTTTAAATTTTATTGGAATGTATAGAGGGGTTACAGTTATATTTGCCAGATAGATTGTGCATTACTTCTCACACATTGATACCACTTCTCATGTTTTTGTTCCTATTTCCCTTCCTCCGCTCCCTCCCAATCATCTTATTTTCCCCCCTTCCCTTTCCTATTTCAAATAAATAAACATATGTACAATATGCCAGGTAACAAAGTCAGATACAGTAACAATATGAGATTAACCAAAGGGCAACAAAGGAGAATAAAAACAGCATAGTATATTAAGAACAACAATCATACAATATAAAGCTCTTGTTTCCATATCCGACAGATCCTTTAATTTAGTCTCATCTTATATGACCTTATGTACTTAGGTTTTGAGCTATTGTAATCCTCTGCTAGGAGAGTCCTAGCTGTGTACTAATTATTACAAATGAGGGAAACTATTCAGCCTATGTTCCTTTGGGTCTGGCCTACTTCACTTAATATGATTTTTTTCCAAGTCTTTCCATTTCCTTACAAATGGGGCGATGTCATTCTTTCTGATGGCAGCATAGAATTCGATTTTGTATAAATACCACATCTTGATCCAATCATCTACTGATGGGCATCTGGGTGGTTCCATATCTTCACTATGGTAAATAGTGCTACAATGAACATCCTTGTGCTTTAGTACATCCTTGTTCTGGACTTTTGGGTAAATGCCAAGGAGTGGGATTGCTGGATCATAGAGGAGCTCTATATTTAGTCTTTTGAGGAACTGCCATACAGTGGTTGAATGAGTTTACACTCCCACCAACGGTGTAGTAGTAATCCCTCCTTGCTACATCCCCACCAGCATCTGTTGTTATTAGATTTCTTGATCATGGCTGTTATAACTGGAATGAGATTCTCAGAGTTGTTTTGATTTGCGTTTCTTTTATGACCAGAGATATCATGTGTCTATAGGCCATTCTTATTTCTTCGTCAGAGAAGTCTCTCTTTAAATCTTTGGCCCAACTTTTAATAGAATGGTTGTTTTTTTGAAGATTTGTTTTGGAGAGATTCAATTTTTTTAGCTGTACATATATTTTAGATTTGCGGCCTTTGTCTGTTGTATGGTTAGTAAAGATCTTCTCCCACTCTATGGGCTATTCAACTTGCTAGCTATGTCCTTTGCAGAAGCTCTGCAATTTAATGAAGTCCCATTTGCCCAAACTTTCTTTAGTTTGTTGTGTTTCTGGATCTTTATTATTAGAACACTGAAGTAAGACTTCCTTGCTATTTTTTTTTAGTCATTGGAGATTGAACTCTGGGCCTAGGTGCTGTCCCTGACTTTAGCTCAAGGCTATCATGCTGCCACTTGAGCCACAACACCATTTCCAGTTTTCTGGTAGTTAATTGGAGATAAGAGTCTCAAGGACTTTCAGTGAACAAGCTGGCTTTGAACCGTGATCCTCAGATCTCAGCCTTCTGAGTAGCTAGGATTACAGGTTTGAGTCACCAGCACCTGGCTAGAAATAATTTTTAGCTAACATAGCTCCCCTAATCTGCAACTTAATTTTTATTAGTTTGAAAATAGTAAATCAGGAAATTTAGGAAATAAACAGTAAAGTTTTCAGTTATTCACTAAGCCAGGTACACCTGGAAAGCTGAAGCAAAAGGAACACTTGAGTCCAGGAGCTTGATGCCTTGGTCAACATAGTGAGATCTTATTGCAAAATAAATACCAAGGGGTTGGAAGCAAGGCCTAGTGGTAGAGTGATTGCCTAGCATATACGAAGCCCAGGGTACAGCACACACACACACATCAAAAACTGAAGTGGTGCTGTGGCTCTGTAGTAGAGTGGTAACCTTGACAAAGCTCAAAAACGGTGCTCATGCCCTGAGTTCAAACCCCAGGACTGGCAAAAAAATACGCAAATAAATACCAAATTGGTATCCTGTTCTATGCCATCCAACCAAATACATCCTGAATGGGAATCATTCCTTTTGCTGGCATGCCCACTATTTGCCTGGTAGTCATTTAGTAGCTGTTTCTATTACCAAATTAGTTGTCAGTCTTGTAGCACTAGTTCTGTGTATATATACAAATGAGGGTTGAACTGAAGGACTCTTGCTTGCTAAGCAAAAGCTTTATCATTTGAGCCAGATGCCTAGTCTTTATTTTGCCTCAGGCTAGCTTCAGACAGTGAACTTCTTCCTTACAGACTCCTGAGTAACTGGAATTAAAGGTAGGTACAAATCAAATTAGTTTCTTAGGTCATGATTTGGAAGATAAACTGTTGAATTACTAGCATAGACTCATTAGTCAGCTCTTGGCCATTGTAACTTTGGTAGCCTCTGATCCTCAGAATGACTTCACAACCTTTGTAGATATTGCCTAAGGCGCGCACTCTAGCACTGAGCCACATACCCAGTCCACCTTATCTTTAAAATGAAAAACATTAGCCAGGAGCCTGTGTGTCACCTGTAGTCCAGGCTATTCTGGACTCTGAGATCTGAGGATTGTGTTTAAAACCAGCCTGGGTAGGGAAGTCTGTGAGACTTTCTGTGAGGACTCTTCAATTAACTGCCCAAGAAGCTGGAAGTGGAGTGGTGGCTCAAGTGCTAGAATACTAATTTTGAGTAAAAACTTCAAGGGCAGTGTTCAGGCCCTTAGTTTAAGCCCTGGATAATGATGCAAAAACAAAAACAAAATTTCATCTTTTTTGTTTTTGAGGAGAATCAAAGTGGTTTTACATATTCTGTGCATGAGACTTATTTATGCTAAGTAAACCTATTTGTGAAAGAATGCACCGCTAGCTGTATTACTTAAAGGGTGTCTTTGGTATAAAACGGCAATGTTTTGAGTCAAATGACATAAGAATGAATTTTAATGTTTTGCTTTTAATGTTTTTCTGCTTTGTTTTGTTTTCAATCTTTTAAAACAGAACCAATTTTGATTATCTGCAAGAGGTGCCTATCTTAACACTGGATGTTAATGAAGACTTTAAAGACAAACATGAAAGTCTGGTTGAAAAGGTAGATTTAGACAATCTATTATTTACTTTGTCTTGTCCAAAAACAAACTTGTAAGGAAATTTTCTAACAAAAAAATATACACAATATTATATTAAGAAACAGTTAAAAGATGTAGAGGACTTCGTTTAGTGTCTACTTCTGACTTTATTTTTTAGCTTTGTGACTTGAACTAAAAAAATCTTGCTCATTTTTTATTTTTCTCAGTAGCAGGATAATTACGCTTCCTCTCTTTCTTTCTTTCTCTCTCTCTCTCTCTCTCTTTCTTTCTTTCTTCTCTCTCTCTCTCTCTCTCTCTCTCTCTCTTTCTTTCTTTCTTTCTTTCTTTCTTTCTTTCTTTCTTTCTTTCTTTCTTTCTTTCTTTCTTTCTTCTTTTTTTTGTCGGTCGTGGGGCTAGAACTCGGCCTGGGCACTGTCCCTGACCACCTCAGCTCAAAGCTATCACCCTACCCCTTGAGCCACAGTGCCACTTCCTATTTTTCTAGTGGTTAATTGGTTAGTGCTTGGGCTGGCTTTGAACCACAATCCTCAGATTTCAGCCTCCTGAGTGGCTAGGATTACAGGCTTGAGCCACTGTACCTGGGAACACATTCTTTGTTATTGCCTTCTATTCTGCATTATTCTCTTTTCTCCCTTTTCCCCATATCACCAATATTTAGAGTGGGATTTTTTTTGAGGGGGGGGCAGGGATACTGGAGTTTTATAGGATATTTTTCTCAGTCTCATCCATTTAAGAAATTTAAACTGAGTTTTGTTTCTTATAGCAAGTATGAATTGGCATTTCCTGATTTTTGAGGCATTCTCTTAATTGAAGTTAATGTAACCTTCAGCTAACTGGGAATTAATTATATTCTAAATGAATGGTGCTGTACTGATAAAGGGATAGAAGAAAGGGAGAAAAATCTATGCATGAACATTTGAGGCAGGAGTTAGGGGGGCATTGTATAACAAATACTCCTCTGCCCACATTAATTATCTAAAACCTGAACAATCATGCTTATTTGCTTTTCAGTTTTGAGAGGAACTTGTGTGTTTTCTCTTCCTTTCATAAAGTATCTGCTCTTTAATATTATAGGGGCTTGATATTTGTAAGGTATATATCTCAAATTTTAAAGCTTCATCATCATAGCATCTGGTTATTTTATTGATCTTGTAAAGAAAAGTATATCTGAAATTCAGATGATCTTGCTATTAATGATGTCAAACCTATAGGATACTATTCAATGAAATAGTGTACCAGCAACAAGCCTTCAGTGTAACTGAATCTGCAAAACCATTTTTAAATTTTATCTAATGCTTCTTTGACCCAAATCATTTCACATTATTTGGTTTTACTTTTTTTTTTTTGGTGGGTCATGGGGCTTGTACTTGGCCTGGGTGCTGTCCCTGAGCTCTTCAGCTCATGGCTACTGCTACCGCCCTACCCCTGGGCCTTGGGTATTATCCCTAAGCTCTTCAGTTCAAGACTACCACCCTACCCTTGAGCCAAGCCCCACTTCCCGTTTCCTAGAGGTTAATTGGAGATAAGAGTCTCAGGTCCTTTTGTGCCCTGGCTGGCTTTGAACCTTGATCCTCAGATCTCAGCCTCTTGAGTAGGTAGGATTACAGGCATGAGCCACTGCGCCTGGCTGGTTTTACTTTTAATAATAATGATATAGTTAGCTTTCTTTTTTTTTAAGTTATATTTTACAAGGCAACAATCTTTCAGAATTTTTGTATAGTCTAGAATTTATAGATAATTGAGAATCTTGCATTCTGATGTTGGTATGTTTGCTGGGTTCATTCAGCATTTATGTAACCTCCTTTTGTCCCTTTTAACAATGTAGACTGTTACCAGTCTTGACTAGAAATGAGTGCTTCTGAAACATAGTCTGATAAATGACTGAACTTTAAAGTTGTTTAAAATTTTATGGCTACTATCAATATCAAAGCAGCACATATTTCTAGTCAATGATTTTTTTAAAAAAAGTTATAAAACGAGTGGCAAAGCTTTTTAGAATTGCATCAACTTAAATAAATTAAATAAAATCTACAATGACATATTAGGTCATTCAGCTTGTAGAACTAACAATACTAACAATATTTCTTTGTAAAGTGAATGCGACGGCATTTTGATAGTTATTCAGTTTAGGGTCTTTAACTGTTAAATCTTAAATGAAGATGAATATTAGATATCTCAAATTAGTTAATAAATTTCTTATTTTCCTTTCCTCAGGTCAAAGAATTTTTGAGTACTTTGTGAAGCTATTGAAGACTACAGACAACCAAATGTTTCCATATGTCACAGCCTTGTGTATCTTCAAAACTCAGTATTCATACAAATGTCTTTAAAAGACTTGGATTTTTAACTTTTTGTTCTGGGATGGAGACAGTGGTTTTTTGTTTTGTTAGGTTTCTTAATCCTGTGTAATACTTTATAAGCAGCTTCCCTCCCTTCCTTGGTTAAAAAAAAAATCAAAACAGAACTATATAATTCTCCGGAGGTAAATAGATCCAGCATCAATATAGTGAGTGGCTACTACATCAGAAAAGACAGTTTTCTCATCTTTCCTCACTATTCTCCCCAGTAGGCTGACCATTTTCCATGGTGCTGCCACCTCACTAGTGACTAATTTCTTAATTAGAAAGTTTATGTAGTAAAATGGTGTGTTTCTTGTGTAAATTATGTGCTAGTTAAAAGTTGAAAAGATTTATTAAGTAATTGGGTATTGATCATGCCTATAATTTTACCTATTGAGGAAACTTAAGTCTAAGGATTGAGGTTTGAAGCCACTCTTGGCAAATAAATTTAAAAGCTGCTTTAACTGCCCAAAAGACCGGAAGTAGAGGTGTAGCTTAAGTGGTAGAGTATCAGTCTTGAGTGGAACTAGCCACGTGAGAACAGAAGACCTTTACTTCAAGCCCTAATTCTAGCACACAAAAAACAATGTATAAAGTAGAATTTTAAGAAATATTTAGGGTAAGAATTCTTAGATATTTTTCCTTTTTTAGTCATTCTGGAGATTGAACCAAGGGCCCCATGTGTACTAGACAAGAGCTCAATTAAGCCACAAACTTCAAAAGTTTTATTTTGTATTTGTTTGTTTTTTTATCAGTCGTGGGGCTTAACTCTGGGCTTGGACACTGTCCCTTAGCTTTTCAGCTCAAGGCTAGCACTACTATGTGAGCCACAGTGCCTTTTGAGGTTTTGTAGTGGTTAGAGGTAAGCGTCTCTTGGACATGTGTGCCCTGGCTGGCTTTGAACCCTGATCCTCAGGTCTCAGCCTCCTGAGTAGCTAGGATTACATGCATGGCCACTGGTGCCCCCCCAAACCTCTATAAAGTTTTGAAGTTTTGAGTGCTTTTGACCATATATTTTATATTTGACAAGACTAGATTTAATATTAAATTACTTTATTGATACTTATTAATATCTATAACACATTTGTAGAGGAGCAAATTAGACTTTGTTCCCAGTTAGTAATTGAATAACCTGTTTCATAAATATCTAGTTGTTTGTTTTCATCTGTGATATGGATGAGTAATACTTTGTTACTTTGTGAATCCTTTTTTTTTTTTTCCTTCACTGCTCTGTGCTGATCCTGGGGCTTGAACTCAAGGCCTGGGTGCTATCCATGAGATTTTTTTTTGTTCAAGGCTAACACTCACCTCTTGAATCATATAGCTCCTCTTAGGTCTTTTTGGTGGTTAACTAGAGATAAGAGTCTCATAAATTTTCTTACCCCGTCTGACTTTGAACCACTGTCCTCAGATCTCAGCCTCCAGAATAGCAAGAATTTTAGATCTGTATTTTAGTTGACATGGAGTTTACTTGCTTTTTTTTCTTCTCTGGGTTTAGAGGGAATATTCTTATTATAGTTAAAAGTTATTTAAATTATGATTTTCCTTAAAGCATTTGTGGTGAAAGTATACATTTTTTACATTTATTTGAAGTTTTATAAAACATGTTAGTGGAACATAGGAATCAGTTTTCCATTTATTTTTTATTGTTCCTGTGCTGGAAATAAGTATTCTTTCTTTATCTTTGTATTAAAATCAGAATAGAAACAACTTAGTAGTGTAATTTTTTTCATTTATAAATAAACTTTATTAGCATTTCTTGTGGTGCTGGAGATTGAACCCAGTACCTTACACTTGCTAGACAAGGACTGTACTACTAAAGCTGTCCTCCCTGCCCCAGTGAAGTCTTTTTAGTCCCATCTTTTTTTTCATATATTTTTTATTGTAATTAATAGAAGGGTTACGTTATATTCATCAGATAGAAGGTACATTACTTCACAAATATTGATACCCTTTCTCATGTCCTGTTTCCCATTTCCCCCTCCCCCTTCCCCCTCACAACTTGATTTCCCCCCTTCCCTCTCCTATTTCAAACAACCAATTAAGCATATATAAAATATATCAGATAACAAGGTGAAATATTGTGACAATATGAGATAACCAAGGGACAGCAAAAGAGATGAGAGATAACATAGTACATCAAGGACAACAATCACTCACTATATGGCTTTTGTTTCTATATCCTGGAGGTCCTTACATTTAGCATCATACTATATGGCGTTAGGTATCTAGATTTTGTTCTATTGTAAATCTCTGCTTGGAGAGCCCAAGGTTTCTACTGATTATGACAAATGAGGGAGACTATTGGGCCTATGTTCCTTTGAGTCTGGCTTACTTCACTTAATATGATTTTTTCTTCGTCTTTACATTTCCTTACAAATGGGGCGATGTCATTCTTGGAGCCAAAAGTAGAATGGAAGAAAGACAGCCTCTTCAACAAGTGGTGCTGGCAGAACTGGTTAGGCACCTGCAGAAAACGAAAATTGGATCCTTCTTTGTTACCCAGCCCTAGGAGTAACTCCAAATGAATCAAAGACCTTGAAGTAAAAGCCAATACACTGAAAACTTTACAAGAAGGAACTGGAGATACTCTGGGTCTCCTTGGCACAGGTGGAAACTTTCTTAATACCAAGAAATGTAACAAATCAGAGAAAGGATGGATAAGTGGGACTGCATTAAGCCGCAGAGATGTATGGCAAAGGACATAGCTAGCCAATTAACTAGAAAGCCTACAGAGTGGGAGAAGATCTTCACCAACCATACAATAGTCCCATCTTTTTATACCCTGCCTCATTCTACTTTCCCTTACTACTGGCTAGAAGAATCTGGTAGACTACTATTTTAAAATATAAATTTCTACTCAGAATATTGCCATTCTGCATCATATTTTATTTTGCTTTATAGAACCTTGCCTTAATCCCCCCTCTTCAGAGAAATTATTGATAAAAATTGCCTTGCCTTATAGGTAGTAGATCATGAAAGCAGCATTTTTCTGATAGACTAGGAAACACAATGAACAAATACAGGGAAATTGAATGCTTCCATTGATAGAACACATCAAAGTACATATAGAAATAGGTATAAAAATCTGCATGGATTCATCTTAAGTCTGTATATAGTTAAAGAGGGTTCTTGCTGCCTCCTTAGTTTTTGAAGTTAAAATATACAGTATTTTTTTCATGTAGTAGTTAACTGTTCTATTTTGCATTTTTTAAAGATTGTGTAACTTTGGGGCCGGGAGTTTGGCCTAGTGGTAGAGTGCGTGCCTAGCATGCACAAAGACCTGGATTCGATTCCTCAGTACCACATACATAGAAAAAAGCCGGAAGTGGTGCTGAGGCTCAAGTGGTAGAGCTCTAACCTTGAGAAAGTTCAAGGACAGTGCTCAGGCCCTGAGCTCAAGCCCAGGACTGACCCAAAAAAAAAAAAAAAAAAAAATGTAATTTTGAAGTGAGGAAAGTTGTATTTATTTTGAATCTGTAACTTTAAAATGTTTTCCTTTTTTCCTGGTTTTATATTCAGCAATGCTAATTTAGTGGGTTCATCAGTTCAGATAATTTGAAATGTTGAAATTGTTTTCTGATGCATATAAAACATTTTGGATTTTGTTTGATGTAAATGGATTTGCCTACTTAATTAAATACTTAAATAAATAGGTTTAAATCTCACAAATTGTCATGTATATAAACATTAAAATGGTCATCCTTTTTAGAATTAAAACCTATTTCTTTTTCTTAGCTGGGCACCAGTGGCTTACATTTGTAATCCTAGCTACTTAGAACACTGAGATCCAAGGGTCAAGGTTCAAAGCCAGCCTGAGCAGAAAATTGCATATGAGATATCAGTCTCCAACTAACAAGCAAAAAGTGGGCTAAAAATTTGGTTCAAGTGGTAGAGCAAGCAGCTGTGAGCAAAAAAAGGCAAATTAGAGAACCCCTGAGTTTAAGCCTCATCTCATCACAGAAAAAAATAAAATTACTTGTCTTTAGTAATACTGGGTTGAATTCAGGGCCTTATACTTGGTAGGTAGGTAGGTACTCTAGTATACTTGAGCCATTCTCTGAATCCTTGAAATTATTCTTTTTAGTAAGTTATTTAAATAGAAAATATGAAAATGATTATATTCTATTTTGGAGACTTACAGAAATTCAGTGATTTTCAGTGACCTTTAATAATATTGACTTTGCCCTTGGGATTTCTGAGGCAGGAGGAGTGTAAATTTGACAGCAACCTGAACTACATAGTGAGATGTTATTTTATTTATTTAAAATTAGTTTTTATTAAAGAATTTATTAACATTGATTTTTACATCATATTTCAAATGATGTGTTTAACAAGCAAGTATTCAAGAAGGGAATCTCTATATGCAATCACTGGCACTTAGATTTTAGAACATAATTAAAATCAGGCTGAGGGTTTGTATGTCATAGATACATATTAATCTATATAATTAAACATGTCTATAGAGTCATAAATTTTTATGTCTATATAGTTGTGTTTATATTTCTTTTGGTCTTGACTTGTCTCACTCAACATGATTCGCTCTAGATTCATCCACTTCTCTGTGAATGCCATTATTTTATCTTGTCTGTTGGCTATGTAGAATTCCATTGTGTGTGTGTGTGTGTGTGTGTGTGTGTATCACATTTTCTGTACCCATTTGTCTGCAGTAGGGCATCTGGATTGTTTCCATCGCTTCGCTATTGTGAATAGTGCAGAGATTAACATAGCTGAGCAGGTGTACTTATCATGTCCTTACGATGTTCAGGATAGATGCCCAGGAGTAATATGGTGGGATCATAGGGAAGGTCAATTTTCAGTTCTTTAAGAAACCTCCACACTGCTTTCCAGAGTGGCTGAACTAGTTTACAATCCCACCAGCAGTGCAGTAGGGTTCCTTTTTCTCCACAACCCCACCAGCATCTGTCATTGTCTGCGTTCAAAATCTTGGCCATTCTTTTTGTGGTAAGGTGGTATCTTAGGGTTTTTATTTGCATTTCCTTTTGAGATGTTATTTTAAAATAAACAGAAAAGTGTTAGTCCAATAAATAACCAGGTTAGTGGGAATAGCACTGATTGTATAGGTTGTTTTTGATAATATGGCCATTTTTATGATAATCTGCTAATCCATGAACATGGAATGCAGCAATATAATTATACTTCAGCAAGGAAAAATATCCGTAGCTATAGCTGTTTGCCACATGAGGTCATTATGTACCTGATTCTTTATTGTGTTCTGGCAGTAGTGCCAGTGTGATGATGAGTGGTTAATAGGATGAAAAAGCTGATTAAAAAGCCTTTGCATGGGCCGGGAGTTTGGCCTACTGGTTAAAGTGCTTGCCTAGCATGCATGAAGACCCGGGTTCGATTCTTCGGTACCACATACATAGAAAAAAGCCGGAAGTGGTGCTGAGGCTCAAGTGGTAGAGCTCTAGCCTTGAGAAAACCCAAGGACAGTGCTCAGGCCCTGAGCTCAAGCCCAGGACTGGCAAAAAAAAAAAAAAAAAAGCCTTTGCACTGCTAGGCCAAATCATGAACACTTAAGTGAAAATAAAATGAGCTTTTGGACTTATAAATCTGTACAGAAAAGAGAATTATTTGAGATTTTTTTTAACTATCTAATACAAAACATAACTGGTCCCCTAGGTATTAGATTGAAGAGTATTAATGGCTAGATGTTTAGGAGATACTATTTGATTAGGTATTACTCAGATTTAATTTAACTTCCTTGGACAAAATATTAAGGGTTGTTTTGCAAGACTTTACCATTTTATTTACCTAACAAGTATGGCTGTAAAGGAGCTTACAGTTACCTCTTGTATTCTGTGAAACTATATGAAGCTTGGAGAAATGATTTTTTTCCTAAGAAGGAAGTTTACAACCTTGACCTAGAAAGTGATTTAGTAACAGGTAATTGAAACTCTGATCTTTTATTGACTTAAACATATTTCTTTTTTTTTTTTGAAGTCAAGTAAAGTTTATTTTAAGCAGAACCACACAATAAAATGAGCAGTCTTAGAGAAATAACAGAGAAAATTGAAACTGGATTGTAGAAAGGTTTGAAATTCTCTTCTGACAGTCTTCTAACAACCTTCAAAGCTTGAGGCGTCTACTCTAATCTTAGCCTACAGTGGAGCAGCTACATGGTTTAATTATCCTCATCATTCCCAGGCTCCATGTAAGACCAGTTCTTCAGATCAGCAGAGGATTCTCCCTGGTCACCCTCTTGGTGGGAGTATTTTGGTTTTCCCATTATATACAGGAAAGATGAAGTTCCCTAAGGTGGAGAAATTTTTCATCACCAAGATAACCTGTATTCATCTTGGGTATGGAACCACTTCAGAATAGGCAATCACGTGCGAATGCATTCTTTCAAGTATAGAACTGTATGGTGGTCCTTGTCTCATTATCCTTGGTAGTTCCTTTGACCTGGATTCCGTTTTCAGTGTGTGAAGATTCCTCAAGCCAAGGTCAACGAAGAAATGAGGCCGACTTAAACATATTTCTAAAACACAACACTGTTCAGTGCTTTTTGTTGCTTCAAAATTTTAACCCTCGTCCTTTGGTGATACTGAATATGCTTATATACACACATATAGACATATGGGCTGGTTTTTGTTTGTTTTTACTCTCCTATTTAATAAGATTCCATCAAAGGTAAAGCATCTTTGATGGTGAAGTGGCTTACTTCTGTAATGCTAGCTACTTGAGAAGCAAGAGTTAAGAGGATTATGGTCTGGGTAAATCATAATAAAGCCCTGTTAGAAGTAACAGAAGTAAAATGGACTGGCAATATGACTAGCAAGCACGAGGGCCTGAGTTCAATACCTAGTAATGAAAAAACAAAAAGTGGTATATCTCCTAAAACTTTGATTTTGTCTTTGCTATTAATGTCAGCTTAAATAGACTTGCTATGTAATGAAAGAGTAAATTTAGAAGTAGCTACTGTTGAATGAGGTTAAATGAAAGGACCTCCAGAATATGGAAACAAGAGCTATGTAATGTGTGATTGTTGTTCTTAATGTACTATTTTATTTCTCTTTTGTTGTCCCTTGGTTATTCTCATATTGTTATAGTATCTTAACTTGTTATCTGGTATATGTACTTTTATTTGCTTAATTAAAATAGGAAAGGGAAGGGGGGAAATGAGGGGAGGGGTCGGGGGGAGAGAAATGGGGACAAAAACATGAGAAGGGGCATCAGTATGTGTGAAGTAATCCTATCTGGTGAATATAACTGTAACCCTTCTATTAATTACAATAAAAATAAAATAAATAGCTATTGTTATAAAACTGACTAGCAACACAAATGTTACATAGTATTTAGAAAAGCTGCAATGTACTCACTGGTTGAGAGCTGAGTATTTGGAATATATTACTTATTGATGGTTAACATGAACTTGGTGCCAGACCAGTGAATTGTCTCCGTTCCTTCTTATGCTGCCATGATGGAATATGGCAGACTGGGTAACTTACACGAACAGAAATTAATTTTCTCAGTTCTGGAGGCTGGCACAGGTTTGCTGTTATTAAGGGCCCTTGTAAGATGGCCTCTGAACTCTCCTTGTCTCCTCTGCAGGAGAGTAACATGTCCTCTATGTGGCAGAAGAAACACCTCTCACACATTGTTGTGGCTGCATTAACCCAGTATGAGGATAGAGCTGACCCTCAAGACCTAAACCCTCCCATTAAGTTCTTTTCTTTAACATGGCCATAAATTAGTAACAAGATAGTAATAAACAGGTAATCAAACTTTAAAAACATTGGTTTAGGTCATGAAAGGAGGTAATAAGGTTAGATACGGTGATTCATGTTGGATTGCCAGCTGTGAGGGAAGGTGGAGATAGCAGGGTAGAGGTTCTAGGTCATCCTGGACAAAATAATTAGTGTAACCCTATCTGGAAAAACTGTGATGGGACATGTCTATAACCCTAGCTGCACTAGAAGTATAGGAAAGATTATGGTGATCCAAGATGGGCCTTGTAAAAAAAAAGGCAACATGCCGTATGTGAAAAATTTCTATATCATAAAGGGCTAGAATGTCACTCAAGTAGTAGAGCTTTTGCTTAGCAACCATGAGGCCCTGACTTCAAACCCGAGTACTGCCAAAATTAATTAATTTAAAAAGTTGAGAAATAAAGCACTTAGATCTGTTTTGTTGTGTAATTGTAAACAATATGTAACGCAAAATTGTATTCTATTAAAACAATTTTTTTGTTTCCTCACAGAACCTTTGTGTACCCCAGGCTAACTTTGAACTCCTTCCTCTGCCTCCTGACTGCTGGGATTCCAAGCCTAGGTTACCTGGCCTAGCATATTCACATGTTCTTCATCAATATCACAATATTAAACAGACTATCAAACTATCAAACTAACTTCTCAGTATGGTTACTGGAAGCGACTATTAAGTATGACAGATTTGGAAAGAATTTAAAGCCATTGTGTCTTATTATATTAGATCACTACCTCATAGTTTTGATGGCTTTTTTCCATATGGAGCATCCATGACTTACTGGAGAAGCCTGAGTCATTCCAGAATTTGATGTTTCAACTTACTTATCCTAAACCTTTCTTTTCTACTTTTGTGTGTGTGTGTGTGTGTGTGTGTGTGTGTGTGTGTGTGTGTGCCAGTCCTGGGACTTGAACTCAAGTCCTGAGCACTGTCCTTGGGCTTTCTCAAGAGCTCTACCACTTGAGCCACAGCACCACTTCCAGCTTTTTGCTATGTATGTGATACTGAGGAATCAAACCCTGGTCTTTGTACATGCTAGGCAAGCACTCTACCACTAGGCCAAACTCTCAGCCCAGCCTTTTGTTTTGTTTTTTGAGACTTGTATCTCAAGTACGTAGCTCACATTGGTCTTGACTTCTAATTAGCCCAGCTCTGGCCTAAAAGTGTAGATCCTTTCCTTCTCTTCTCCACTGCTGGGGTTATAGGTGTATGCTGCCACATCAGTTTAACTATTTTTTAAAAATTGGCTAATAGAACCAACAGAAGCCGTAAAAGGTACACTGTGTCAGCCGGGTACAGTAACTCACACCTGTAATCCTTGCTACTCAGGAGACTGAGATCATAGTTCAAAGCCAGCTGAGGCACTAAAGTCCGTGAGACTCTTAATTCCAATTAACCAGCAGAATAAGCCAGAAGTGGCACTCAGATGGTAGAGTGCTAGCTTTGAGCTGAAGAGCTCAGCGTTAGTGCCCAGACCCAGAGTTTAAGCCCCACAACTGACAGAAAAGATACACTGTGAACTACTTGCTCTCTCTTGATGTCATTACATGAGAGATCAAAATGTATGCTTCCGCAAAATCACAAGTCATTGTATATTGAGGGCCTCCTTAATGTATTGAAACTACATTAATTTTATTCCTTTTTAGTTGTACTATGGTTTGAATTCAAGGTCCTCACTGAGCACTGCCACCTTAAATGCTATTTCAGTTTTCAGGGTTTTTTGTTGTTGTTTTTTTTTTTTTCCTTCTTTGCAGTCCGGGGCATTGCACTCAGGGCCTGGGGCCTGGGCACTGTCCTTGGGCTTTCTCAAGGCTAGCATTCCACCACTTGAGCCACAGCACCACTTCTAGCTTTTTCTATGTATGTGGTACCGAGGAATTGCACCCTGGTCTCTGTGCATGCTAGGCAAGCACTCTATCCTTAGGCCAGACTGCTGGCCCTCAATCTTCAGTTTTTAAGGAGATATTAGGTTTGTATGTGCGGGTATGTGTGAAACAAATGTGGACTCTGAAGATAGCTTTTCTTTATTCTTTTTTTTTTTACGCCAGTTCTGGGCCTTTACCTTAAGTCCTGGGCACTGTCCTTGGGCTTTCTCAAGGCACAGTTCTATCACTTGAGTCACTGCACTATTTCTGGCTTTTTCTCTATGTATGTGGTACCTAGGAATCGAACCCGGGTCTTCATGCATGCTAGGCAAACACTCTACCACTAGGCTAACTAACCTCCCAGCCCAACTTTTATTCATTTTATAAATGCAATAATATGTACTACAGAGGTTGGGTGTAAGGCCTAGTGTTAGAGTGCTCACTTAACATGCACTAAGCCTTGGATTTGATACCTGGCTATCACATACTCAGAAACCCCGAAGTGGCTCAAGTGGCAGAGTGCTAGCTTGAGCAAAAAGGGTTCAAGAACAGTGCCCAGGCCCTGAGTTCAAGCCCAGGACTGGCAAAAACAAAACAAAACAAAACAAAAAACAGTAATAATAATGTACTGTAATAAGCTTTCAAAGGTACAGGACAGTTATAAGGAGCCAGAAACAAAATCTGTAAAGTCTTCCTACATAATGGTACATCCATTAATAATTGTTCAAGAAATTCTAAGGCAGAAAAAGAGCAAAGGCAACCTTTGTGATTAGTTTTCCTTTCAGAACATGTAGAAATAAATTTTGCCTTGACTTTCATTCCTTGGTATCTATTTTTTTCCCTAACTGATCAACTCTAGATCCTAGGGAATATAATTATTTTGTGTAGTATTGATTAAGAACAAGACATGTATCTAACTGATAGAGGGAAGAAAGACAAAGGAGAAAAGATTGTGTCCACTACAATCTGCTATTTTTAGATTGGCTAGGAAGCACTATTTGGCTGCCTTTGCCTATCTTATTTGGCAACTCTTGAGCCTGCATCTTTCAGAAGCTATAGAAGCTTTGACTGTGGAAAAGTAGATTTCTTTGATTTTCCAGACATATATTCTAACCAGCATCACCACAGACAATCTGGAGGACATTGACTGTAAGTAAAATAATGGATGTTTTCATTTAATGCAGTGGGTATGGGCAACAGATACGGGCAACATCAGATACTCTACCTCTGCCTTGATGGGGTGAGGAAGCTGTGAACCTTCTGTCCTAATTTGTTTTTCATCTATTATCAAGAATGGAGAGAAAGATGTGAATAATTTGCATGTATGTACTTGTGTCTGTGTGTGTGTGTGTATTTGTGTCATTTTTATGATCTTTTAGAATAAACACTTAGAAAAGAAAGGGAAAAATACAAATGCCAAGGGAGAAAGTACAAAATATGGAAATGAGAGATTTTAAGATATTGCACTAAGTTATGGATTTGAAAGCTAAAGAGGTAAATAGAGAAATGTAATTTTCCATTTACTTGGATAAAGGACATACTGTTGTACTCGTAATTCAGTTTCAAGTGAAAGTATGTGTGAAAATGATGATAAGATTGAACCAGTTTTACTTGTAGTTTGTATACAGAATTTTGAAGCATTTTTTCTATTACAGTATGTAACAACATTTTTATATGCCACATAGTGATATCTTTTGCCTATATTTTACTAACTCCCTATATTAATTTTTATTGTTATATTATCATTTTCTGTAAATGAAGGATTCCTTTTCCTCTGCGATCCTTTTCTTTTCTTTTTTTGTGCATCAAAACTGGGCAATATTTGTTTCACGTATCCAAGTTCAAATGAGGACAAAATGCGAAAATCAATATAATCTTCCATATCAACTAGTTGTGATCCTTTTCTTTTTAAAAAAACCTTTCATTATCTTTAAGTAGTTGTACAAAGGAATAATGAAGGATTTTATTAAATGAGTTAGCGTTAAGTGCTCAGTGGTTCTTAGCATAATTGATTATAAATATAATTAATATATGTAATACAGTTGTATGTATAATATAATTATATAATTTAATTACAATTGATTTTATCTGGTATTTTAACATTTGTGTATATTTGGATACAATTGTATCAGAAAGTTCATTTGAAGCCACTAGCCTTATTTTTGTTAGGTAACTGTTTTACACAGTTGTGCATTATGATGAAATTCACTTTTTCATAGCATATGCAGAGTTAATATTCTTTTTCTTGTACTTTTTATTTATTTATTTATTTTCTTGCCAATCCTGGGACTTGAACTCAGAGCCTGAGCACTGTCCTTGGGCTTTTTCCTCAAAGTTAGCACTCTGCCACTTGAGCCACGGCACTACTTCCAGCTTTTCTATGTATGTGGTACTGAGGAACTAAACCCAAGCACTCTACCTCTAGATCAAACTCCCGGCCCCTTCTATTCTTTATTGAGAAATTTTTACCTTGTAAGCTTAGTGTCACGTGTAATAGTAATAAACAACCATTTTGTTTATATTGCTTTATTTAAATTTGTAATATGAAATCAGTAATATACAGAAATAGCCATTTGGAATGACTTGAATGCAAACAAAAGTTTTGTTTTATAAGATTAATTTGCTCCTAAAGAATCTATAGACATAATGTTTTATTACATATATTAATATGTATGTATGACATACAAACCCGCAGCTTAATTTTTTTTTAATTTTTTTATTGTAATTAGTAAAAGGGTTACATGATATTTGCCAGATAGAAGGTGCATTAATTCACATGCATTGATACCCTTTCACATGTCTTGGTTCCCATTTCCCTCCCCCCCACACCCCCCCACCCGTCTTGGTTTTCCCCCCTTCCCTATCAAATTTCAAATATCCAAATACAAATAAATTCAATATATCAGATAACAATGTGAGATACTATACCAATATGAGATAACCAAGGGACAGCAAAGGAGATGAGAGACAACATAGTACATTAAGGACAACAATCATTCATTATATGGCTTTTGTTTCAATATCCTGGAGGTCCATTCAATTAGCTTCACATTATATAGCCTTATGTATCAAGATTTTGCTCTATTGCAAATCTCTGCTAGTAGAGCCCAAGGTTTCTACTGATTATGACGAATGAGGGAAACCATTGAGCCTAAGTTCCTTTGAGTCTGGCTTACTTCACTTAATATGATTTTTTCTAACAAATGGGGCGATGTCATTCTTTCTGACAGCAGCATAGAATTCCATTGTGTACCACAACTTGTTGATCCACTCATCAACTGAGGGTCATCTGGATTGGTTCCATATCTTTGCTATGGTGAATAGTGCTGCAATGAACATGGTTGTGCTAGTGGGTTTAGCATGTCCTTGTTTCTGGATGGTTGGGTAAATGCCAAGTAGTGGAATTGCTGGGTCATAGGGGAGTTCTATGTTTAGCCTTTTGAGGCACTGCCACACTGCTTTCCATAGTGGTTGAACGAGTTTGCACTCCCACCAACAGTGTAGTAGTGATCCCTCCTGGCCACATCCCCTCCAGCATCTGTTGTCATTCGTTTTCCTGATCCTGGCCATTCTAACTGGAGTGAGGTGGAATCTTAGAGTTGTTTTGATTTGCATTTCTTTTATGACCAGAGATGTTGAGCATTTCTTCATGTGTCTATAGGCCATTTTTGTTTCTTCTTCAGAGAAGACTCTCTTTAAGCCTTTGGCCCATTTTTTAATGGGATGGTTGTTACTTTGGAGGTTAGTTTTGGAGTGATTCAATTTTTTGAGTTGTTGATATATTTTAGATATGAGGCCTTTGTCCGTTGTTTGGTTGGTGAAGATCTTCTCCCACTCTGTAGGCTTCCTGATTAGTTTACTAGCTATGTCCGTGCCATACAAAAGCTCTGCAGTTTAATGCAGTCCCACTTATCCAGCCTTTCTCTGATTTGTTGTGATTCTTGGTCCTTATTAAGAAAGTTTCGACCTGTGCCAAGGAGGCCTAGTGTATCTCCTATTCCTTCCTGTAAAGTTTTCAGTGTGTCAGCTTTTACCTCCAGGTCTTTGATCCATTTGGAGTTAATTCTAGTGCAAGGTGACAAAGAAGGATCCAGCTTTAGTTTTCTGCAGGTGCTTAACCAGTTCTGCCAGCACAACTTGTTGAAGAGGCTGTCTTTCTTCCATTCTATTTTTTTGGCTCCCTTGTCAAAGATTAGGTGGCCATAGGTCTGTGGTTTAATATCTGGGTCCTCAGTTCTATTCCATTGGTCTTCAGGCCTGTTCCTGTGCCAGTACCAAGCTGTTTTGAGAATTATAGCTCTGTAATAGAGTCTAAAGTTTGGAATTGAAATTCCTCCAGTGCTGTTCTTTCTGCTAAGAAGTGTTTTTGATATATGGGGTCTTTTATTATTCCATATGAAATTTTGGATTGCCTCTTCTATTTCTTTAAAGAATGACATTGGATGTTGATGGGTATTGCATTGAATTTGTAGATAGCTCTTGGCAAGATTGTCATTTTCACAATGTTGATTCTTCCAATCCAGGAGCATGGGAGGTTTTTCCATTTCCTTAGTTCTGCTTTAATTTCCTTTTTTAGGGTTTTAAAGTTTTCGTCAAAAAGGTCCTTTACATTCTTAGTTAAGCTAATTCCTAGGTACTTTATTTTCTTTGAGGCTATTGTGAAAGGAGTTTCTTTCCTGATTATTGCCTCGTTCCTCTCACTGTTGGCGTAAAGGAAGGCAGTTGATTTTTGAGGGTTGATTTTATAGCCTGCTACTCTTCCAAAGCTTTGAATCAGCTCAAGGAGCTTGGGAGTAGAGTCTATAGGATTCTTTAAAAACAGAATCATGTCATCTGCAAAGAGGGATAGTTTTATTTCCTCTTTCCCTACTTGGATCCCCTTTATGCTTGCTTCTTGCCTTATTGCACTGGCTAGGAATTCTAGTACTATGTTAAAGAGTAGTGGAGAGAGTGGGCATCCTTGTCTCGTTCCTGATTTTAGAGGGAATGGCTTTAGATTTTCACCATTAAGTGTAATACTAGCAGTAGGCTTCTCATACACAGCCTTTATTACATGGAGGAATGTTCCATGGATTCCTAGTTTCTCCAGAGCTTTTAACATAAAGGGGTGTTGGATCTTGTCAAATGCCTTTTCCGCGTCTATTGAGACAATCATGTGATTTTTGTCCTTGCTCCTGTTGATGTGTTGAATTATATTAATTGATTTGCGTATGTTGAACCAGCTTTGCCTCCCCATGATGAATCCAGTTTGATCATAGTGTATGATTTTTTTGATGAGTTGTTGTAGACGGTTGGCCAGTATTTTGTTGAGAAGTTTTGCATCGATGTTCATCAAAGATATAGGTCTATAGTTCTCTTTTTTTGATGAATCTCTGTCTGGTTTGGGGATGAGGGTTATACTGGCTTCATAGAATGAGTTTGGTAAGGAACCTTCATTTTCAATTTCGTTGAAGAGCTTGAGGAGTATTGGTGTGAGCTCTGCTTTGAAGACCTTATAGAATTCAGCTGTGAATCCATCTGGCCCTGGGCTTTTCTTAGGTGGAAGTTCTCTAATTGCCATTTCTATTTCAGAGCTTGAAATAGGCCTGTTGAGTTGGCTTAGTTCTTCTTGGTTCAGTGTGGGTATGTTAATATTGGCTAGGAATTCATCCATTTCATCTAGATTCTCAAATTTGTTGGCATAAAGGTTGGAGAAGTATTCCCTCATGATATTCTGGATCCTGGTAATTTCTGTCGTGATATTACCATTTTCATCCCCGCAGCTTAATTTTAATTATGTTTTAAAGTTCAGGTGCCAGTAATTGTATATAGAGATTCCCTTCTTGTTTGTTAAACATGACATTTGAAATATGATGTAAAAATCAATGTTAATAAAATCTTTAATTAAAAAAACCTTCATGAATCATTTGTCAAGTATTTTATAGTTTACAAAGAACCTTTCCATACTTTATCACTTAATATCAATATTAATAGCCCTATTAGGTAACTCACTGTTTTATACCTGAGAAAACTTAAGTTCACGGGTTGAATCTGTGTGTGACTAGCATGGGTTTTAATAAGAGATTAAATCCACTAGAAGAGCATCTATAGAAATGATGCTTACATAGTGAGGGATCTTGTAAAATATCCTACAGAGTCCTTTCAATTCCTTATTTCCATGGTTCCTATAGTTTTAGAGAAGCATATGGAACTCCCTTGGAAGATCTGGATTTATTCTTTGTTGGGCTTGAACAAGTAAGTCAGCCTCACTAAGCCACAGTCCTTCATCTGTTAACACAGAGATAGTTTTTAAAAACTTCCAGTGTTATTGAAAAGATGAAAATGTGTGGAAAGAAGCAATGCTCTTATCTGCTTCATGTTAGAACTTTTGTGAGAATGTGTTCTTCCAAATACAGAACTCTTTTCTATCGCCCACGCTTGCCCAGTGGAGCCATGGCCTGGAAGGGGGATACAGTAATCACCAAACATTTTTGGTGAATTAGGAAATTCATTTGGTGATAGGTAATTCATTGAAGGTATTAGAGAGGGAGGAATTGGGTAGAGGAGAACCCATCAAGATATTTTGACAGGGAAACCCAAATCACAAAACAATAGAGTGGAAAGGGAAAAAGCCACACTAGAAAGGAGTATGCCATCTAGCTTGGAAAGAGTGAATACCATTTGACTAAATCATGGACACATAGTTTAAGGACCAAACTATGTTTCCAGGATACATGATGCTTTCACCATCTCGTGGCTCCCCAATGGAGATTCCAGTGGCAGAGTGGAGTAGCTTACATTGAACATAGGCTTCATATTCTTTTAGTGGTCCTAGGTTAAAATTTTGATTGTGAAACTTGCTGTCTGATTCTGGAGTAGTTATTTAACATTCTTGTGTTTCTTTTGTTAAATGAAGGTGATAATTTTTTTCTTATGAAGTTACTTTGTTAATTCAATCAGCTATATATGTAAGGTATTAGTGTTTCTCGTTTGTTACTTTCTCTACCAACAGAAAAATATAAGATCTGTGTGAGCAGTGCCTTTGTTTTGTCTGTATTTGGTATACAATGTATAATAGATCTTAAAATATTTGTTTGAGCAAATGAATATGTCAAAGTACTTATTTATCACAAGTCTATATATATACTGAATGATATGAGGAAAACAACCTCAGTCATTACCAGATTTTATGATCAATCCTTGTTTAAATTTCTATTTTATTGTCCAATCAGTTAAGTAACATTTACTGCCTGTTGTTTTATGTCACTATTTGCATTTATTTATGATCATGGAGTGTCCAATGCTATGCTTGTAGTATTACTGAATTGTGGAATAAAAACTTATGAGTAATCAATCTATTCTCTGACAGCTTGAAGAATCCTTTCCGTGGTCTCTACCAATCCCAATTGTGTATTACAGTATGGTGTTGGGAGGAGCGAGGTAGAAGAATGAACTAGGGAAATTAGTTGAATGCAGGCAAGAATACATTGTATATGCTTCAGAATGGAGAAAAATAAGGGTAGGGGTGGGCTTAAGGGGAGAGAAGATGTTGAAGGCGTGACAGATCAAGATGCATTGTGTACATAAACTACTTTGTTGAATAGCCAAAACATTTAATACATAATATAAAAATTAAAGTGAGAGAAGGGATGAGTTGGGAGGGATGGTTCAGAATGTTAAAAGGGGAAACACTGATCAAAAGGCATGATATTCGGGCTGAGAGTTTGGCCTAGTGGTAGAGCGCTTGCCTAGCATGCAGGCTCAATTCCTTGGTACCACATACATAGAAGCTCAAGTGGTAGAGTGCTAGCCATAAGAAGAGCCCAAGGACAGTGCTCAGGCCCTGAGTTCAGGCCCCAGAACTGGCTAAAAAAAGGGGGGGGACACTATATTTATAAACTGCTGTGTTGAATAGCAACTCCTTTGTACTGCTACTTAAAGAAAATACAAAAAGAAAAAAAACTAAAAAGGATGTCTGAGAGCTGGATATTGTTGTGCACAGCTGTAATCACAGCACTGAGAAGGTTTAGGCAAGAAGACTGAGAGTTTAAGGCCAGCCTGGATTATGGAGAAACTACATTGTGCGTTATTGGACTACATAAACAGAGATTTGTACTTGATCATTGTGATCCGTAAATGAAATTAATCCTTGATAGTGGTAAGATTTGGGTAGAAGATGAAGAAATATTTTTTCAATTGTCGTTTGTCAAATGAAAGTTTGAAAGACATGATACTAATGGTTAAAGAAAAGATAGATTAATAGAAAAATATGTTCCAATCCTAGGACAAAGGATGTGTGTTGCTGAATATTTTGAGTTAATTGTTGACAAGTACAGTCTCCCTCGATTCTGGTCTTAACACTTTTCTTCATTTACTAATACCATCGTTTACTAATTCTTGCTCAGTTTTCAGTTTGTCATTCCAAGAAACCCGTGAGCTACGTGATTGAGTGCATCTCCTCTTGGCTCCCTTAGTATTTGTCTTATTGCAATACATATGATATGCTGTAATTGGCTGCTTATTTTTGTGTATACATGCCTGTATGAGCCCCTTACTAGGTGAAAACTCCATGAGGACAGGAGTGGTATGTATTTTACTATTATGTTCTAAATAATGATACTAAGTGCATTTTTGTTGCATAAATGAGTGAAACATGACTGATGTGATGGAGAAAACCCCTGAAGCTATTTGTTATCACTAGCTATCTTTTGAATTACTAGGCCTTCATCAATGTTAATATTTAATCCTTGGAACAATCTAGATGTGGCAGTGGGATTGAGAGGATTTTTAACTTGGTCAACACCATAGTGCTTAGTTTTGAACCAGGATCTGTCATTTAAGGCCTCTGATGTTTCCACTTAGCAACCCTGTCTCTCTCACACCTTACATGGGTACATCCTGTGACTTTCCTCCTCACAGTGGCCTTGTGGAGCTGGGTATATTGTTCATTTTACACCCAGTGAGTGAAAGCTAGAACTTTCATGTGAACTAATCTGAATCAGGTGCATTCTTTCCCATGATAACACAGCAATCTCAGTCAGGAGGATTCAAATTTTATAAAAATAGTTAAAAAGTTTAATACATTAACTTAGCTTTTAAAATTTATCAATAATAGAAATAATTACAAATCAGTGCATTTAGCAATTTGGGATAGTCTCTAATTTTCCTTGCCATGTTTTTCCAAGAAAAAGTAAAGTCGGAAATAATTGCTAATATCACCAAAGGAAATTATAATACAGTTGGGAATAGTTACTCTTCATACTGCCAGATTCTTTCTTCTCTTTGTGATAGATGATTATTTCTTAGCTCCCTATTGCTATGAGCTATAATTGGGAAAACTCCTTCAGAAGAAACGATTGCTTATTAGAGGGAACAGGGCTCTTTTTTGAGTAACTGAACTCTATGCTACTCAAACTGAGGCCTCCAGGAGGGGGTAGCTTAATGAGTTTGTCCTGGAGGTCATTGACTTTGGCCACCCTTGGCCTGTGACTTCACTTTGCTCTTTACCCTCCCACCAAAAATTACTTCTGATAAGAGGTAAAAGAAGGGTTGAGGTTAGTGTGGAGGGTGGCATTTTTGGTGAAAACAACAAGAGGCCTACAATTAAGGAAAACAGTTTTTCATAATTCTTGAAAATAGAAAAGTCCCTCATACATTCAGAGAAAAGATAAGAATGTATTCTAGTGCTGTTAGTTATTTGATAGCTGCTTTCACACAATCACCAATGCAAATAACAAACTCTCAGAAAGGAAGCACATTTTTATTATTTCAAAAACATTTTTAAAAGCAGATTATGATTTTCTAAGATTCCAATTATACAAAATTCCACTAAAATCTCTTAAAATGTTAGATCTAAATGGACAGACTTAAAATCCAGTTCCAAATTTGAAAATAAACTGTTCTAAAACATAATCCTAACATATATTTTGATTATTGACTATTTTGTTCTTCTTTGTGCTGTTCTGTAAATGTTTAATGAAGCTGCAGTTCATTATTTACCTTTCTTTGATCTCCCCACCAGCTAAAAATATTTGTGTTTCTGTTTTCCTTGTGACTTTGCATTTGTGCTATCTGGCATTGGAATTTTGTTGAATCTGTGTTTGTGTAGTAGAAGGAGGAATGTGGATAACATAGGCCCAAGTAGGTCATGGTTGAAGAGAGGAAATCCCCAGTAGCTTGCTTCAAGTTGAGGTATAATTTCTAAAAAAAAAAAAATATAAATCAAGGCTAAGGATGGCGATTCACACCTGTAATTCCTGCACTTGGGAGGTGGAGACAGGGAAGAGGCAGATTAGAGGCTACTCCTGGTCTCAATAAAAACCTCTTCAATAAAGAGACAGACAACCATTGCAAATCCAAAGCAAAGATTTTGAAATAGATCCACCAATATAAAAATATAAAATATTAATACTATTGCTTGGCCACTATTTTTGATTTCGATCATGATAACTTAAGTTCTGTAAGGACAGCCATTTTTAACAGTGCTTTGTATATACGATCTCATGAATGAGAATGACTGATACAAAGTTAGGACATTGGGAATTAATTCACATTCCTCAGCAGGATGTGTATGATAGCTGTGTTGTGTCCACTTGCACTTTTGAAAAACAGACATTCTGAATTGATTCTTTTCAATTCCACATTGAGCAACGGCAAGGTTTTTCTTAGGTGTTCTGCCTACATTGTCCAACTTCTCCATGTTAAGTCCCTCCTTTCTTCATGGGACACTCACTATATGGGCCGCTAGTTTTTACTGGACAGCTAATATCCACATGCAAAGTGTCATTATGAGATCCCCATTGAGAATAAATCATTACTGATTCCTTTCCTATCCACTCCTAGATCCTTTTCCCCTTCCTACTCAGAAGGGTCACTTAGTCTTGAACCCTTTGTAAGTCTGCTACCATTTCTTCTTGTCCTTTTTACAGGCTTTTTCATGATTTAGGAATTTTTAAAAGTTGGAAAGTATGCATCTATTATTTTTCTCTTCAATGAGATTTTGTGCCTGTGTTTCTGTGAGGGGGCAGAAACATGCACATAAGATCATTTATGAGATCTTTTTAATGGTCCTGTACTACTTCTGTAGCCTCAACTGTTTTTTGTTGCCTCTTTTTCTGTGGTTCCCCCCATATGAATGTTAAACTTATCCCTACCAGGCTTTACAAACCTCTTCTTAGAGTGCCTTCTCAGTGTTCCTTCTGCCTAGCTAGTCCTGCTGCATTTCCAAGATTTCTAATTCTTTCATCAGGTCTTCCTCTATATCCCAGCCAGTTGGTTGTTCTCTTCATTATAAAGCCACTTTAAAAAATCTGCCATAGCTGTTATCATTTACATCTAATGTATCTGTTTTTCATTTCTTTTATGTCAGGTTGCAAGTTCTTAGAACACATGGGCCTTAGTGTATTGTCTACATGAGTAGAACAATACCTTGTAGTATATATACAATACACCCAGTCTGTTTTGACTTGTATGTGCACCAGCTGTGGGTTATCACCAGGCAAATAGATTGAATTAGTCACAAGAGGGCTCTCTCTATATATATTTACACACACACACACACATATATATATATATATTTTTTTTTCAGTCCTGGGGCTTGAACTCAGGGTCTGGGCACTGACCTTGGACACTTTTTGCTCAAGGCCAGTGCTCTGCCACTTGAGCCACAGCACCATTTCTAGCTTTTTCTGTGCATGTGGTACTGAGGAATGGAACCCAGGGCTTTGTGCATGTTAGGCAAGTACTCAACCACTAGGCCATGCTCCTGGTACCCATATATATTTTTTCAAATATTCCTTTCTCTTGCTTGAAAATATAAGGGGATTTGACTACTACAGATAATCACATAGCAGAAAATAAAATGTATCTTTGGACTTTCCATCTTGCCTACCTCTTAAATGCTATCATTCTTCAGCATTCATCCTTTTCTGTTGCTGTGTTATGTTACACATCTTGCCTGTGACTGTATCAATTCTTGTGATTTCACTTATTGCTTTTATTCTGATGATGCCTTTGGCTGACTGTATAATACCAATACTTTTTTCCATGAATAATTGACATTCTAGACCAAGCACGTACATAAATAACAATATATACTTTCCAGTGTATACTGGTGATTCATACCTGTAATGCTACATATTCAGGAGACTGAAAGCCTGGAGGATCATGGTTCAAAGCCAATGCAGGCAGAAAGTCTTCTACACTCCATTTCCAAAATCATTAGCAAAAAACTGACTAGAGACCATGTCTCAATTGGTAGTGGGCAAGTCAAGCAAGCAAGCAAGCAATGTCAGAATGTTTTCTTGAAAGGTATGTCTTTTATGTCTACACCATGCGTTCATTCAAATGTAACTTTTCAGCAACATCACTCTCTGTGAAATCACATCCCCTTCTCTCTTCCTTTTCTGGCTAGTTTTTTTTTCCTGTGGCATTTATCACCATCCACAATTTGTTCATTCACTTGGTTATTTTATTTTATTTTTTGCCAGTCCTGGGGCTTGAACTCAAAGTCTAAGCACTGTCCTTGGGCTTTTTTAAGGCTAGAGCTGTACCACTTGAGTAACAGCATCATTTCCAGCTTTTTTTTTTTAATGTATGTGGTACCAAGGAATTGAACTTGAGTCTTCATGCATGCTAGGCAAGCACTCCACCACTAGGCCAAACTCCCGGCCCCAACACTTGGTTATTTTAATTGTAGGGTTTTTTGTTTTGTTTTGTTTTGTTTTTTTTTGGTGGGTCATGGGGCTTAAACACTGCCTGGGAGCTGTCCCTGAGCTCTTCAGCTCAAGGCTGCTGCCCTGACATTGAGCTAAGCCACTTCCCATTTTCTAGAGGTTAATTGAAGATAAAAGTCTCAGATTCTTTTGTGCCTGGGCTGGCTTTGAACCTTGATCCTCAGATCTCAGCTTCCTGAATAGCTAGGATTACAGGCGTGAGCCACCACATCCGGCTTATAGTTTTTTAATTCTTGTTATTTCATAATGTATATTAGTTCCTTCTTTGCAATGTAATCTCCAGGAGTACTGAGATTAGTAACCTGGCACCCACAAGATGTTCAATAAATACTTGATGGGTAGATTTCCTAAGAATCCCAGAGAACTGGTATAAGAGAAGTCTCCTGTTATAGCCCAGTATAGAATGGGATGCAATTACCTAAAGAATTTGATGGAATTAAAAAAATTGTGAAACCATCATGTTTAAAAATTCTGGTATCTGTTTCTCCATAGTGTTGAACCATGTATGAGACTATTTTGATCTCAGTGGGCCTGGGAAGTAAGGATGCAAGCAGCTGTAGTTATCAAGAGGAACAGGGGCTGAGACTTAAGCTTACATCATGAGCAAGAGTTCCCTTGTTTTCTTTATTGGCAACTCTTGTTTTGGTGGCACTGCGGTTTGAACTCAAGGCTTCTTGCTGCCAGTATACAATCATTGAGCTATGCTTTCAGATGGGTTTTTCACTTTTTTATTTTATTTTATTAGGTTAGGGTCTCACTTTCAAGCATAAGCTTGAACTAGTTAGGTTTTTTTTTTTTTTTTTTTTTTTTTTTTTTGTGTGTGTGTGTGTGTGTGTGTGTGTGTGTGTGTGTGTGTGTGTGTGTGTGTGTCATTGGTAGGGCCACTGGTATGCTTCACTATAAACAGCTCACTCTGTGGAGATGAGTTGGACCCACTTTTTTTTTGCCTGGGCTGACTTAGAACTGTGATCCTCTGCTTGACAGCCTTCTACATAGCTCGGGACAACAGGTTCATACCACTATACCCATCTGTCAGTTGAAAAGGGATCTTGGAGGGGCTGGGAGTTTAGCCTAGTGGTAGAGTGCTTGCCTAACATGCAGGAAGACCCAGATTCGATTCCTTGGTACCACATACATAGAAAAAAGCTGGAAGTGTTGCTGAGGCTCAAGTAGTAGAGCTCTAGCCTTGAGAAAGTCCAAGAATAGTGCTCAAGCACTGAGCTGAAGCCCAGGACTGGCAGAAAAGAAAAAAGAAAAGAAAAGGGATCTTGGAGCTTTTCTGCCTGTTTGGGCTCAAACCACCTTCTTAGTCTCCTAAGTGGCTGCCAATCCCATCCTGAACCATCAGTTCCCAGCTAGCATCAGCTTTGAATGAAGTATATTTCATCTGTATTGTAAAAATCACTACAATAATATTTAATTCATAAGAAAATTCAGCAGTATTTGTACTCTGTGAAACAACATTTTTCTTGTTCAAAATAGATGTTTTTTGAACGTAATGCACAATTGAAGTTAAACACAGAAATGATCTTTCTAGAAAGCAGTGAGTAACTTCATTTCTAAAGGTTTTAGGCTAGAATGCAGCAATTATTAAGAGAAAGGAAATGGAAAGAGAAAGAAGAAATGCCGGTTATAAGATTTAAATAATGTAGTTGGTGGAACTGTGTACAAATTCTATAGGAAATTTGCCTGAGTCGCCTCAGTGTGGAAAAATGAGGTGCTCAGCAGGGCCTGCTAAAAATATAGCCACCAGGAAGAGGATGTTACTGCATGCTGGTACCTTGGCTGGGCTGCCGCTTGGTAATTGTTTTCAGAGCTAGTTCTGGTACAGTGTCAGCGCTTCTCCTTAAATATTATTCCTCACGAACTGGACCATGAAAGACATATAACAAGGTTTACTTCAGAAGCAAAACTAGGTGTCTCTGGCTTAGAGGCACCCTTGTCATGTGTTCTATTATTAGCAGCACGATTAGGCTGAATTTAGAGTAGCATTCCTGTCTCACCTGCTGGGAAAATAGGAGGGTACTACATTTAGACAGAAATGTCAGCCTGCGATTAGCAGTGTTTTCAGACAAAAAATTTAAGCTACAAATTCAAGAACATGTTATGATCTTAAAGTGGAACTCATGGCTGTGGTTCATCCAGGACTTTTGCCTTTCTTGGTGTTGGGATTCCGCTAATGTATTCCTTCCCTTCTTCTCACCTCCTCCCAGAGGAAAAGAAGACTGCCTTCCTCAGTGGGGCAAAGGAAATTTACTCCATCTTTTATTATCATTTTTTCTCTCTTTAAAAAAAATCTGTAAGTAGTTTTACAAAGGAGTTTTCAGTAAGATTCCATCTTTCGTTTTTTATTTCAATCAGAGAAAAGACAGAAGGCCTGGCTTACCATGATCTCTATGACACTTCATTATTTCTCTCCTCACTGACTTTCTTGATCCTGCCATACAGACTGGCTGGCCTTAGTTACTGCAAATCACGCTGTTGTCCCAGGAAGTGGGCCCTTGTTATTCGCTGTGCTGGGGATGCCCAGCTGGCTTCACAGCTCACTCTTGCACAGCCTGTCTTTCTCCACTCCATGTTTCCTATTCACAAGGTGTATCCTCAACCCAGCCTAAAACAGCAACCCACTCTCTCCCTTGCCAAACTTTATGTTTGCTTATTGGTTTTGTCATTACTTGACAAATTACATATCTATTTGCTTATAGTTTATCAACTTTCTAGGATGAAAACTCCACAGAGTTGTTATTTGTTTCTGTGTCCTTAGTGCCTAGAAGGATGAAGCATATATTTGATAGTGGCTGAATGTCTAAAATAATCAATTTTAATTCTTGCACATTAATGTACAGGGTTGGTATTTCTATTTTCTAAAGTGTCCTTTGTTCTGTGGCACATGAGAATGTTTTGTCATTTAGCACTAGTGTTAACTTACTTTTACATAGTGTTTTATAAGTAAAGGATATATGAAGGTTCTGTTGAAGGTGGTTAATAAAATGATTAGAAATTTCTCAGGGTATATGCTCTTCAATTTTGGTTTCTACCTTTTTCTGTTTATCACGCTCTATATTAGTTATGCAGTGATGAAGACTAAGGTAAGAGTTTAGATTTTCTCAACTCTTCATGAACCATGCAAACAGTCCATTTATCAAACAGTCCCTAAATTCCCACTTCGTGCAAGATTTGATTTTAGAAATACAAAGTTGCATTTCTTGAAGGCTCTATCCTCAAGTTACTCAGAACCTTCAAAGAAGAGAGAAATGTTGAGTGCCGGTGGCACAGGCCTGAAATCCTAGCTATTCAGGAGGCAGAGATCTGAGGTTTGCAATTCAATGCCTGGGCACAAAAGTCTGTGAGACTCTTACCTTCAATTAACCACCAGAAAACCGGAAGTGGCACTGTGATTCAAGTGGTAGAGCACTAATGAAGAGCTCACGGACAGCACCCAGGCCCAGAGTTCAAGCCTACAACCAATTGAAAAAAAAAAAAAAAGGAGAGAAATACACCAATTAGTAAGTATGTGTTTGCATAAAAGCATATACAGGGAGTTTGGCCTAATGGTAGAGTGCTTGCCTAGCGTGCATCAAGACCAAGGTTTGAATTCTTTATAGCACATATATAGAAAAAGCCAGAAGTGGTGCTGTGGCCCAAGTGGAAGAGCTCTATCCTTGAGAAATCCCAAGGACAGTGATCAGACCCTGATCTGAAGCCCACGGCTGGCAATAAAAAAAAAAAAAAGCATATACAGGCGTAAGGAACTTGATAGAATTGGTTCTAAAAAGGAATTATCACTTTAAACCAAGAAGGGTTTGTCTGAGGGAGGTATAAGGTATTGAGGCATTGTGTTGACCAAATAAAAATGATTAGTAAAACCAAACAATGATCACTTTGGACATAATCCATTCAGTTCCTACTCATACCAGCTCTCACAGATCTTTATCTGAGTGCTAGGACTCCTGAGAGTACAAATCTCAGAGAAAATGAGAAAATCACTGGCACATTAAGACAACAAAACATTACTGTTTAGGGCCCTTAAAGTGGTTTAGTTTTTCCCAATATGGTATCTTGGACTTGAGAACTTACGCTCTTGCTCAGCTTCCTTGGTAACAGCTGGCCCTCTACTCTTTGTGCCATATCTCCAGCTTAGCATTTTGCTGGTTATTTGGAGATAGAATTCTCAAGGACTTTTCTTCCCAGAATGGTTTTCAACTGAGACCTCACAGGTCTCAGCCTCCTGAATAGCTAGGAATAGGCATGAGCCACTGATGCCTGACTCCCTGACTTAACATTGAACTGTGGGATAGTGACATGCATTGGTTCTTTGGAAGTCCATGGGTATTTTTAAAGCAAAGCTTTAGAGTCTGTGAGGGGTTGACAGCCATCTCAAAGGAGCCAACAAAGAAGGAAAAGTGCTGGTTATTCGGTAGCCCATCGTTTATTCTCCTAAGGAGAGACATTTGAAGTCTTAGAATTGTTTGGCATTCACACTTCAAACTTATTCTTTGTCTAAGGCACAAGCAGTATGGAACACATGCAACAGCATGAGGTCTTTGCACCCCACGTATGTAGAACGGACATGCCTTTTTTGTTAGGATTTTAGGTGTGCTAGCTCATGAAAAAATAAAACAAATAACTAGTTCTATAAAGATGTTTTAATTCCATAAGGATTATACACCTTGGTCAGTGTGACCCTTTTCATTACTCAAAATTTAAAACTTTGGTAGGCAGGATGGCCTCTTAGTATCGTTAAGTCCTTACGTCCTGTGCTAATAGAGTTTGAATAATCCAAAGGAAGTGCTACAACTGTGGACAGCTCACTTCTCATGGAGGCCAGGCTGCCAACAGGCGATCATGTTACTATCTGGCGACAGACTCCTCTGTGAGTCCCAAGTGCTTATTGGAAGCATGGAGAAGGGAAGTGTAGGGACAGAGAAATGCTGATGAGGAGTTTGACCTGTGTGCTGCCAGCATCATCCCTCTCTGGCCAGGATTAATCTGTTGACCTGCCCTCTAGTGAGCAATGACCTCTCCACAGGACAAGGCTGGTTAATCCCTTAGTTTCTCTGAGGACAGGCCCGGAAGGCTCCTGTTGCCAGGAATGGGAGGTAGTTGTTACCTTGACAGCAGGAGTGCAGCGTGCATGCGTCTTTCCTGGTCCCCATGTGATCCTTCACTGTGAAGCTGATGTGTTTACACCTCTGGAAGATTCAGGACGGTAGAGGCAACCCATGTGTCCCCTATGCCCTCTTCAGGAGGCAGCACCGGGGCCAGTGTGCACTCTTCTTCTGTCTCCTAGAGGTCAACAGATGGAACCCTGTAATCCAGAGAGGGAGCTCTCAGGAAAGACAGCATGATTCCTGATATGGGTGAAGTGCAAGGTAAGTAGAGTAACTGTGTTTTCAGTAAACCTGTTGCTGAAGTTGCTTCTCAGTGTATGGCAGGTGGAAGAGATGTCCTCTTTCCCAGAGGACATCAATGTTGCCGGGCTATTCTCGACATCACATCAGAATTCTATGAAGGCTTCCCCTCCTGTCCTGCTTTTCTAATGCTGATTATTTTGTCATCTTTGAAACATCTGTAAATTGGGGCTGATTTTTGCTGATGGGTTTACGAGTGGGAGAAGTTGGAGAATCGAGGCCTCTTTTATGGTGTGTGCTCAGCAAGTCCTCACCTCATCTGGATTTCTCTGCTCAGAAGTCTCAGCTTGGGGGATGCTGTGATGTCTTCTCTTAAATGTGAAGCTGAAGATGATAATCGTAACGATCACCAAGTTCCACTTGAAAAAAACCAACCAAACAGGCTCAAGTATTTTGTCTGTCATTTTTTTTAAATAAATGAAGGTATCACCGTCACAGCATAGCACAAGTACATACATTCCATCGTATATAGTTTCTCCTCCCCCTTAAGCTCCTCTATTTTTCCTTTAACTAAATATCCTCTTGGATTCCCTATCATAGAAGGATACAAAAATACTGGGAAGAACAACCTACTTCAAACTTGTTTTATGTTACTATGTTTGTCCATTCCTTTGAAGTGTGAAGTCTTTCGTAAACACTCCATCTTTTCCCAGCAGCGTGTTACTGTAACTTGAATACCTTAGCTTTTGCCACCCTGGGAGTACATCTCACTAGCTCTGTATCCCACCTATCCATTACAGTTCTCTGGGGAGCTCTTCACCAAACATGTTTGTGGAAATTCTTCCATGGATTGCTTTTATCTATCCATGCAGAACCGGGGCTAGAGCTCACCACTGGACTTCTTAAACTGAGTTGCCACAGCTGCACAAACTGGAACAATGCAGCCTGGTTGCAGATCCCTGAGAAAGGCTTGGTGCTGCCAAGTTGAACCCTATGGCTGAGTGGAGGCTGGCCTGCCACACACGCTACCTCCCCAGCTGCTTTGCAGCAGCTCTTCTCAAGTTCCTCAAACAATGCTGTTTTTGCAAAGCCAGGGAAAGGATGCTGCTTTGTCTTGTGATTCCAGGACAATCCAGGAAAATGGAGAACAAGTCTGGTTAGTCTTACAGCACAATTTTCTTACAGCACAGAAAGCTGCTTCAGAGCTAAACTGAATTGCTCCTGTGGCCAGAATGACCAGATGGAGCAATGCAGTCTAATCGGAACTCTGCTGTTGCAGCTGCCTTTGAGACTACCAAGCCAGGACTTGGCAGCTACCAGCGCCTTCTCCTTTGGGATTCCTGCTAATATATTGACCAGTTTTGCCCTTGAGAATAAAGAAACGAATCTCTTTGCTCACCAATCCCCCCCACCCTCAACCCTCTCTCCCCTTGTTTCTGGCTTTGGGCACTATGGGAAGTTTGTTTCCCTGAAGTTTCTAAGCCATAAGACAGCTGTGAATTCTTATCCACTGGGCTCAAACATCTTACTGAACGCATGTATCCCCGGGGGTTCTGCTCTCACCTGCTAACTTCACTGGCTCCCACTCTAGGTTCTTTCATTGAACTTCGTATTCTAGACCGCTTACTCCTGCCAGTACACTTTCTGTTGTCTCTCCTTGTGTTCTGCTTACTTGGCATTCCTATAGTGAACCAGGTAGAACTCTGTATATGGGAAGCCGAATGCGGATGGTGATGTGAAGCTTTAATCACTTTCTCAAGAGGATCTGCAGTCTCAAGTAATCTGAGTTTTCCTCAACAGATTCTATGGCTACCGAATGGATGAAGGGTTGTGATATATACTCACTCTGTTTAACTCGGATCGATCTGAGTCTCTGTTCCAGCTCCAGCCCTGACACTCTGCCTCTATAGCCAAGTTACAGTTTAAACTCCAGACACTGTTTACAAATAGCTCCCCTCACCTATAGGACACTGTCCTCTAACATTCTCCCTTCTCTTACACTGTCTGAGCATTGCTTTGAGATCTGCTCCTCCCTAAGCATCTGTTAAAGAACAGCCACCTAGCAGCTCCACAGTCACGTGGAGTGGCCAGTGGTCACTTCCATCATCAGCGGTCACCATAGTGGTATTGTTCTTATTTTTAGTATGTTTATTATCTTTATGAAGTGGTAAACAGGATTTACTATTCAACAGGTCAGTCTATGAGTCTAGTGTATCTTGATGGATGTCACTCGGGCAACTCTTCTATCTACACTTTTCCCATGGGCTTCTTTCCTTTGGTACACAGTATATGTCTGTCACCTATCCTATCTATCTATTGATTCATCTATCTATGTACCTTGATAAAACGTTAAGAAAATTATGCTGAAATAACTCATTTCCTAGGACACTAAAGAGACAAATAAATACCATGTGATTATCTCCTATCACAAGGTAAACATTGTGCCATCTTTGTTTCAGAATTTTAAATTAATATAATATATATTATATTATGCATTATGTATAATATATAACCATATAAATTATAATAAATATGTGTGTGTGTGTGTGTATGTGTGTGGCGAAGTCCTCAGTTTACTTCCTCCTAGCCCATCAAAAATCCCTAAATTTCCTAGAAGTTACAGTTTATTCTTTTTTTAATTTCTTTTTAAAAATTGTTTAAACTGGACTGGGAGTTTGACCTAGTGGTAGAGTGCTTGCCTCTCATGCACGAAGGCCCAGGTTCAATTCCTCAGTACCACATACATAGAAAAAAGCCGGAAGTGGTGCTGAGGTTCAAGTGGTAGAGCTCTAGCCTTAAGAAAGTCCAAGGACAGTGCTCAGGCCCTGAGCTCAAGCCCAGGACTGGCAAAAAAAATTGTTTAAATTGTAATTAATAGAAGGGTTACATTATATTCACCAAGTAGAAGGTGCATTACTTCAAAAACATTGATAACCCCTTCTCATGTTTTTTTTCCCCCATTTCCCTCTTACCTCCCCCTCCCCCAGGTCATTCTTGAGGTAAGTTTTCCCTTCCCATTAGTATTTTCATGCATTTTGTATATGCATATAAGTCCAAATCTTAGCATTATTTTATGGATAAAAATAAATATGTGATATTATTTGATACACAGCATATTCTAGGTTTTTCAGTTGTGTTCATCTTCATACACTAAATGTAATTCATTTTATTACTACTTTAAAGAATATATTTGGACCTACATACATAAGGCCATATAGGATGAGGCTAAATGAAAGGACCTTCAAGATATAGAAACAAGAACCATATGATCTGTGATTGTTGTTCTTAATGGACTATGTTATTTCTCATCTCTTTTGTTGTCCCTTGGTTATCTTGTTATACTATCTTACCTTGCTATCTGATATATTGTATATATGTTTATTTGTTTATTTAAAATAGGATAGGGAAGGGGGAGGGAAATGGGGACAAAAACATGAGAAGGGGTAGCAATGATTGTTAAATAATGCACCTTCTATCTGGTGAATAATGTAACCCTTCTATTAATTGCAATAAAAAAGTATATTTGGGACTATATCACAAGTATGTTTCATTTCTCCCTTATAAGTAACAAGATTATGCTTTTCTATCCTTTGAACTTTTGCCTGATTCTGATTACTGACTCAGTTCTAGAAGCATTCTTATCTTAGCTCCAGTGTTATAGAAAGCAAATTAATAATTGAAATAAAAGACATGGTCACTTAAGGATGAGAGTAGAGTGTAACATTGTGTGTGTGTGAGAGAGAGAGAGGGGCGGGGAGAGAGAGAGAGAATTCTCTTCTAATCTCTAAAAAAAACCCTAAGCCTCAATATCCTATAGAATTATTTTGAGTATTAAATACAATAATTGAAATAAAGCTTATAGCACAGTGGTTGGCCCATGGTAAACATCTTGCCACAATATTTTTGAGTAATAAAGGTGTACTCCTTATTTTTTCAGTGGAGTCTTTTTAGGGACCTACTTCTGCCTTTCAGCTGCAACTGCACATGTCTGTTTGCCAGAATGGATGGTAAATATTCTACAATTAAAATTATTAAAATAGGATTATTTATTACAAAATATAAGTATGTAGAATATTCTATAATAAAATATACATATTTTAATAATCTATTATATATAATTTTTTTCAGTAGGACTAGTATGGGACCTCAAATTCGAACTTGAGTGCTGTTTCTGAACAGTTTGTTCAAGGTTAGCATTCTAACACTTGAGTCATGGTTTCACTTTTGGCTTTTTTGGTGCTTGATTAATTATAAGTATCTCTTGGACTTTTCTGCCTAGGCTGGCTTTGAATTGTGATTCTCAGATCTCAGCCTCCTTAGTAGCTAGGAATAGATGTATGAGCCACCAGTGCCAAGTAGAATAGTTTTATTCTATAAAACTAATTTAAATAGAGCTAAAACATTCTTTACAGGTAGCTTTTTTCCTTTCCTTTTCTTTCTTTCTTTTTTTTTTTTTTTTGCCAGTCCTGGGCTTGAGCTCAGGGCCTGAGCACTGTCCTTGGACTTTCTCAAGGCTAGAGCTCTACCAGTTGAGCCTCAGCGCCACTTCCAGCTTTTTTTCTATGCGTGTGGTACCGAGGAATCGAACCTGGGCCTTTGTGTATGCTAGGCAAGCACTCTACCACTAGGCCAAACTCCCAGCTAAAACATTCTTTTTATATGTATATATATTTTTTAACATATCTGAGGCTTCCCTTAGCTTTTTCAATTCTATTTAAAACTATATCTAAGTGAGAGTTTTTATTAGCAAATAAATGTTATTCTACATAGATAAAGGTAGGAAGAGGTTATCAGTTGGGATAGAGGGATTTTGTGGCCTGAGAGACTTTAGTGACTTTTGTTTTTACAGAACTATTTTGTATGTCTTTCTCTATAAACAGTTGTCAGCTAAACACACACAGGTGCTACTGAAAGAGATAGTTTATTCCTGTCTTAGAAAAATGCTAGGGCTAACCGTATAACTTCTTCAGGTACTTTTACTTTTCAAGTCTGAAACAATTAGCATTGATCAGAGAATGGTTTTAAATGACTCTGTTGAGACAAAGAAGTTACTGTGATGATTCTAGCTAGAAATTAAGAAGAAAGGGGGTCAAGAAGGGATGTTGAACACAAGGAGAATTCATAACGTCTGTTCACACTGGGAAAGATGTTTAACTAGCGATGCATTCATTTTGTGAATAGAATGAATGGGCTATGTTGGTTAAATCCTAAATTTTTGTGTTGTCAGCATTGCGGCCAAGGCCTGCTCACATTCAGCCAGTTATTCTTTCTATTCTGTGGGCATTTGGAAGTTTCCATTTCTTTCATAGGACCGGAAATACGGACATGGACTTTGAAAATGTTGTCTATCCCTTTTAGGGTTTGGCTCCTAATACTAATTATGTAGTCATTTTCTAAAACCACAGATATTGTGCAAAGACTCCACTCTTTTAAACATACGAATAACATGAACATGTTCATTGCATTTGTATATTATTAAATTTTTTAGGGCTACTACTGGACTTAGAGACAGCTACCTAAGAAGACAATATTAGGTGTGATTTTCATAAAGGGATGCAAGATAATATAAAAAAAGCTACATGCCAGGGGCTCACACCTGTAATTCTAGATACTCTGTGTGATCTGGAAGGCAGCCTAGACTCCATCTCCAATTAACCAGAAAAAAGCAGGGCTGGCTGTGTGGCTCAAGTGGTTAAGTACCAGCCAGCTCTAGCAATTACCTTGAGGCTCTGAGTTCAAACTCTACTACTAAAAGGAAAAAAGTTAACTTGCAAACAGGAAGTAGAGAGTCTATTGAATAAGAATATTCTGGATACAATTTTTATTTTTAGATTTAAGTCTGAACTTTCCTTAACTGAACTTAAATCCTCATTATTGATTGAATTCCATTTTTTCCTTTATTTCAGTAAGAAACTATCTTTCTATATTTTCTCATAGGAAAAATTTATTTTGACAAATAGTTATTTGTAGTTATACATTTTAAATATAGAAAGTTAGTCAATAATTTTTTTTGTGCCAGTCCTGGGCTTGAGATCAGGGCCTGAGCACTGTCCTTGGGCTTTCTTAAGGCTAGAGCTCTACCACTTGAGCCTCAGCACCACTTCCAGCTTTTTTCTATGTATGTGGTACAGAGGAATCGAACCCAGGTTTTCGTGCATGCTAGGCAAGCACTCTACCACTAGGCCAAACTTCTCACCCCAGTTAGTCAATACTTTTACAGATTTTTTTCCTCTGAATCTAAGGCTTGAATTCTGGGTCCAGATGATGTCCCTGAGCTTCTTTTGCTTAAGGTTAGTACTGTACCACCTGAGCCACAGTGCCACTTGTGACTTTTTTGAGTAGTTTATTGGAAATAAGAGTCTCAGAGAGTTTCCTGCCTGGGTTGGCTTTGAACCATGATTCTCAGATCTTAGCCTCCTGAGTAGCTAGGATTATATCAGCACCTGTATTATTTATAGACTTTTTTTTGGGGGGGGGGGGATTTTTTTCATATATTTTTTGTTGCAATTAATAGAAGGGTTACATTATATTCACCAGATAGAAGGTGCATTGTATAGACTTTTTAAAGCAGAAATTTGTTACACACTTTTCTAGGAAGCAATCTTCAGTTTTCAGTGTTTTGCCAGTTGATGGAGATTTCTTCATGTGGCATCAACAATACCAGAGCAGAAACCTGGAAGCAGAAGTCAGATGAGGACCTGAAAGGAGGGAAAGAAGATGACATTGTTAGATGAATTTATTTATTAGTATTGTAGTATTACTAAAATTTTGTATTGAGAACATCAAGTGATTGATATCTTTCTTTTTCTACAGATACCTACCCTTGTCTTGTAACTTCCTGTGGCCCAGAACCTGTGCACCAATGCTTGACCTATTGTAAGTTAGAAAGCCATTATAGGTGGGGAAAAATTATTGCCTTTTAAGCTTTATGTTGACTATACTCTAAAAATATTTAAGTCATAAATGGGTAGGAGAAGAAGAGGCTTTTTGTGTCTATAAGCAAATGTTCTGACCTTGGTCTGAATTGATAAACTGTATAGGTCTAGGCTTACCAATTTAAACCCCCACAGTCCTTTTTGTGATACCAGTGGCTGGTAGACACAAGTGCTGCTGCTGCTGAACATAGGACTAAAAGAGTGTAGAGATACATTTTTCCTTTCTGAGCTTCATATTAAAGTTTTCTCTTTTGAAATCATTATAGGGAGACAGCTATTTGTTGGTTTTATATTGATGTGTCATTTGTGCATCTTATTCAAATTTGGTCCAAATACAATTTTAAAAAATATCTTCAAATAGAAACAAATTGGAGAGAAATAATGAGACACCATTTGGGATTGTTGGCAACTTTAAATGTTCAAAAAAATACAAAACAAAAAAAAAAACAACCAAAATCACAAAAGCAACGGAACAAAAAGCCTCATCCTGGCTGATTAGATGGTTTAGCCAGCAGTTGGTGTTGGCACCAAATTGTCAGCCAGACTGGTTTAAAAAAAAGTCTCAGGAGCTGTCAGTGGGGAAAAGATCTAAAACACATTCTGTGCCATTTGGTATATAGATTTCCCTTATGAAATTCTGGTTAGGAGAAAAATATGAGGATGTGGTTCTGCAAATTAAGCTGAGTACCAAGATGGCATGGTCATTGTGAAAGAGGGTTTCCCCTGGACATTGCAGTTAGAGTATCAGGTATTGTATTATCAGCATATTTTATCCTTCCCAGATCTAAGCACTTATAGTTCATACTGATGATGAGAGGAAACACTAGAAAAAAAATGGGTCAGAAAAGTTCTCTCATTTTCCATAACATCTTGGACAGTGAAGTGTGGCACTTATGTTCCTTCTCCAAATAGTGAGCATTGTTTGTCCATCTCTGGCATCATATTAAACATGGGCTCATGCTTATGATTCAGAAAAAAATGCTTTCAAAGAGGTCTGCATCCAGGTCTACCATGTTTTAACAGTTTAAAGCTTCAGTATTTTTTTTTTGTATTATAGAGGATGCTAATTTGCTAGTGAGGTTCTTTGGTTTTCTAAGGCTCAGTTCTCCTTTAGTGCATGTAAGGATATGTGGTCAGGGAAAGCACTAGGATTTTCTGACAAGTTACAATCTGCTAATAGGGATTATGAATCACAATTTATTACTTCACACTTTTAAGGGATTACAAGAAGTTGAATCTTTTGTGCTGTGTATGTGTCCAAGTCACGTGAGAATCTTCATTTTCCCAGGACAGAGCAAAGATTCTCCCCAGCCCGACAGTCTTCAATGAAGTCCCTTAGAATTATGCTCTACATTTATCAGCTTGATTTTGCTGACTTTTGCTATATATATATCCATCAGATTTTAATGAACAGGTTAAAGATTGGGTGTAATCCAAATCCAACAAAACTCTGTGTGCTATTTTTATACAGCTAGATTTACACATGAATATTCTGTCTTATCAGCCTAGTGTCTCCGTAGTGCTTTTCAGAGCACTATAAATCTGTGTTGAGAAGGGCCCTATCCTCTTTATGATAAGCTTTTGGGACTCGAAAAATGTGAATCTCTTCCCTTCTGGTGTGTGAGGCCATTTTTCACTAGTCTTTGGAGAGGTCCAGTATCCAGCAAACAGCAAGTAACACCGGACATTGTGGAAAAAGATCAATGGGCAGACCATTTGATCACAGATGAACAGAAATGAGTTTTTGTTTCAGGAGGAATGCTAAAGGCCAGATGGCCCTGTAGGATCTGCCAAGATTTTCAGAGGCACAAGGATAGCCAAGCCAAAAAAACATAGGCTGTTCTTTGCCTATTATATGAATAGTGTTAGTGTGGAGAGTTTTGGCTATTTAGCAAAAGAGATAAGTCCAGATTTAAGAAAAAGTTGGACTTTCTAATTAGCTACTTTCAAGCAATGGCTGGTCTTTGTGATCGCTGCATCTGTTACCTTTTGCTTATTTGCTTAATTGCTCACTGACTGCGTTATTTCTGTTGGAATTTGAGGTATTTGAGGTTCACTGATAGTGTGATCTACTGTGTTAGGGCTGGTTATATAAAAGTGAACAAGATGAATATGGCTGTGCCCCCATGGAGTTTATAGTCCATTGTGGAGAACTTTCACAAAATTAAATGAGTAATTGAAATAATGCATGGTGAGGGTAGAAAAGAAAAGAGGATGTGGGATTCGATAAATGAACACAGTGGGGGGCACCTACTGTAATTTAGAGGTCGGAGAAGGTCTTTCTGGAAGCAATATGCAGGCTGAGACCTGGAGGTGGAAATGCTCAGTAAGAGGAGAGCAATGTGTGTGAAGCTGTGAAAAACTGAAGAGTAAAGAAACAGGGATGAAATAGTGAGCCTTGATTTTTTTTTTGGCGGGGGCGTTGGTCATGAGGCTTGAATTGTGGGCTTAGGCGCTGTCCCTCTTCCACTTTGAGTCACAGTGCCACTTCCAGTTTTCTGGGGGCTAATTACAGAAAAGAGATTCATGGATTTTTGTGCCTAGGTTGGCTTTGAACTGTGATCCTCAGAGCTCAGCCTTCCGAGTAGCTTGGATTGCAACTGTGAACCACTGGTGCGTGGCAAGCCTTGCTATCCTATAGGGATTGAACTCTGGGAAGTGGACTTGAGAAAGTCAGGATGGGTTTAATAAGTCAGAGATTTAAATTTTGTCAAGATAAAGTGGAAGTAGGACCTACATTTCTAGAAATACATCACAGGAACAGGTTGCACCTGTCTCTCTAATATAATATATTTTTTAAAGTTAATGCAAGCCAGATGCCAGTGGCTCATGCTTATAATCATAGCTGCTCAGGAGACTGAGATCTGAGGATCACGGTTCAAAACCAGTCCAGGCATGAAAGTCTGTGAGACTCTTACCTCTAATTAACTACTAGAAAACCATAAGTGGTGCTGTGGCTCAGGTGGTAGAGTGCTAGCCTAGAGCTGAAGAGCTTAGGGAGTATGCCCAGGCCCAGAGTTTAAGCCCCATGACTGACAAAAAAAAAATGCAAAAAAAAAAATCCTGGCAAGGAGGGATCACTACTACACTGCTGGTGGGAGTGCAAACTCGTTCAACCACTATGGAAAGCAGTATGGCAGTTCCTCAAAAGGCTACACATAGAGCTCCCCTATGACCCAGCAATTCCACCACTTGGCATTTACTCAACCATCCAGAAACAAGGACATACTAAATCCACTAGGACAACAATGTTCATTGCAGCACTATTTACCATAGCAAAGATATGGAACCAACCTAGATGTCCCTCAGTTGATGAGTGGATCAACAAGTTGTGGTATTTATACACAATGGAATTCTATGCTGCTGTCAAAAAGAACAATATCACCCCATATCATATTAAGTGAAGTAAGCCAGACTCAAAGGAACATAGGCTCAATGGTTTCCCTCATTTGCCATAATCAGTAGAAACCTTGGACTCTTCTAGCAGAGATTTGCAATAGAGCAAACCTAGATACATAAGGCCATACAGCATGGTGCTAAATGAAATGACCTCTAGAATATAGAAACAAAAGCCATATAATGAGTGATTGTTGTCCTTAATGTACTATGTTATCTCTCATCTCTTTTGCTATCCCTTGGTTATCTCATATCGTTACAGTATTTCACTTTGTTATCTGATATATTGGATATATTTGTATTTGGTTATTTGAAATTGGATAGGAAAGGGGGGAAAACAAGATGAGGGTGGGGGTGGGGGGGCTGGAAATGGGGACCAAGACATGAGAAAGGGTATCAATGTATGTGAATTAATGCGCCTTCCATCTGGCAAATGTAATGTAACCCTTCTATTAATTACAATAAAAATATATGAAAAAAAACCCTGGCAAGTAAAACATGAACATTTCAAATGAAGATGGGATCACAATTGCTGAGGTTTTTTGTTTTTTTTTTCTGAAGCACTTCTTATAGGGTGGTTGTAGAGATTACAAATGTCCTCAGCTTTTGTTACTTGGTGTTATCTTCATTTCTCCTTCACTATTGTTGTTCTTAGCTTTTTCATTTTTTATTGTTGGGGTAATGCATAGAGGGGTTACTGTTATATTCGCCAGGTTGTAGGTACTTTACTTCTCACACATTGATACCCCTTCTTGTAGTTTTTGTCCTCATTTCCCTTCCCCCAGCCCCTCTCAATCATCTTCTCCTTCACTTTAAAAAAAAGTGTTTTTTTTATTGTTGGTTTTTTTGTTTGTTTGTTTTGCTAGTGCTGGTGCTTGAACTCAAGGCCTGGACACTGAGCTTCTTTGTGCTTAAAGGTAGCCCTCTACCATATGAGCCATAGCCCCACTTCCAGCTTTTTCAGGGTTTATTGGAGATAAGAATCTCACTCAGCTTCCTTCCTGGGCTGGCTTCAAACTAGTATCCTTTCTTCCTTCCTTCCTCCCTCCCTCCTTCCCTTCCTCCCTTCTTCCCTTCCTCTTTTCCTTCCTTCCTTTCCTTTTTTTTTTGTCAGCCCTGGGCCTTGAACTCGGCCTAAGCACTGTCCTATGCTTTCTCAAGGCTAGAGCTCTATCACTTGAGCCACAGCACCACTTCTGCCTTTTTTCTATGTATGTGGTACCAAGGAATAAAAATCAAGTCTTCATGCTAGGCAAGAACTCTACCACTAGGCCAAACTCCCGGCCCCTTTATCATTCTTCTTAAATGTATTAATTGCAGTTTTCTTGGTTTTTAATTTATTGTTTTTTTCTTTTTTCTTGTAATTAATAGAAGGGTTACATTATATTTGCCAGATAGAAGGTGTGTTACTTCACAAACATTGATACCTCTTCTCATGTTTTTGTCCCCACTTCCTTTCCCCTACCCTCTCCCCTCATCTTGTTTTCCCCCTTCCCTATCCTATTTCAAATAAACAAATAAATATAAATACAATATACCAGATAACAAGGTAAGATACTATAACAATATGAGAATAATCAAGGGACAGCAAAAGAGTATTGATTTTTTTCTTAAAAAAATTAAAATCTTCTTTTAATACCTCTTGTCAAATTTTAAATTTTAGTTTGTGTGTGGGGGGGGGAGGGAGAGAGAGAGATACTGTAATTTTGAACTCAAGGTTTTATGCTTGCCAGGCAGAGAGATATATTATTGAGCCACACCGCTAATACTTTTATTTTTGCCAGTACTTGAATTCAGGACCTGGTGCTATCCCTGAGCTTATTTTTGCTCAAAGCTAACACTAAACCACTTGAGCCGAAGCTCTAGTTTCTGTCTTTTTTGGTGTTTAATTGGAGATTAAAAAAAAATCTCATGGATTTTCCTGCCTGGCTAGCTTTAAGCTGTGATTCTCAGATCTCAGCCTCCTAAATAGCTAGGACTGTGGGCTGGAGCCACCAGTGGCTGGCTTTCTAACATGTTTTATACTGTTGCATTGTCCCTGAGCCTTTTTTCTTACTAAAGGCTGCTGCTCTGCTGCTTCAGTCACAACTCTACTTCCAGCTTTTTGGTGGTTTATTAGACATCAGAGTCTCACAGATTTTTCTTGCCCAGGATGGATGTGAATCTCAATCCTCAAATCACAGCCTCCTCAGTAGCTAGGATTGCAAGAGTGAGCCACTGCACCCAGTTTTGCACTTCACTTGTTTGTTTGTTTGTTTAGATATAGCCTCACTTCCTGTCTGGGCTCAAGACTAGATCATGATCCTCGTAGGCTTCCTATAGGAACCGAAATGAGAAGGATATGCCACTAACCTCAACTTGCTTCCACTGACATGGTCTTATAAAATTTGTTTTTGTCTGGGTTGGTTTAGAACGATGATCCTGTGATCCCTTGAAATTCTCTTTCACTAAATATACAGTTCAGCTTATATGGTCATTTACATTTACTTGAACTAAAATAATTCCCTAAGTGTATGAATCAATCTTTAGAACGACTCTGGCTGGATCCTTGTTCTTGCTCAAGTCCATGAGGCAGGCACATATGAGGGATCAGAAATAGAGACTTGGAAGCCAGTCACTAAATATGATTTTGAACCAGTCCATGCTTTTCCCTGAGAGAAGTTATTATTGTGTTTGTAGGTTTCTGTTTTGGCACTAGATTCTATATAATAATTTGCATTCTGACAGGTCATTCAATTGGAAGTACTATCTATTATTCAAATCTATGTATAATAAAACCCCATTTCTTTCTCCTATTAAAAAAAGATGTACATTCCTTCATAGGTTTTACTGTCCTTTATGTTTTCTGCTCCTATCTCTCTTACACAGATCAGGTCTCATCCAAGTTCCATATTGTGTTCTTATCATGGTTGGGATTCTTCAGAAGCTAGGAAGGAACTTGTCATGACACAGCCACCTGCTCCAAATCTAGGAATCCAGCTCTACTGCTCAATGGGCCTGCAAGCTAATTTTATTGACAGGAGTAAAGAGCTTTTCCTTTACATCACAAGAATCCCTAGAATGAACAGTCATGCTGCTATTTCCTGAGACTGTCCAAGCCTTGGCATCGAAAATCCAGAGTCCTGAAAAAAAAAAAAAAAAACCACAACAAAATAACAAAACTCTAAGCACTGAGAAAAGCTAGATAAGTCTTACGCTCTTCCTCATTAAAACCATTGCATCGTATGGCAGTTCCTCAAAAGACTAAACATAGAGCTCCACTATGACCCAGCAATTCCACTACTTGGCATTTACTCACTCTTCCAGAAACAAGGACATACTAAATCCACTAGCACAATGATGTTCATTGCAGCACTATTTACCATAGCAAAGATATGGAACCAACCCAGATGTCCCTCAGTTGATGAGTGGATCAACAAGATGTGTTATTTATACACAATGGAATTCCGTGCTGCCGTCAGAAAGAATGACATCACCCCATTTGTAAGGAAATGGAAAGCCTTAGAAAAAATCATATTAAGTGAAGTAAGCCAGACTCAAAGTAACATAGGCTCAATGGTTTCCCTTGTTTGTCATAATCAATAGAAACCTTGGGCTCTCCTAGAAGAGATTTACAATAGAACAAAACCTAGATATATAAGGCCATATAGTATGATGCTAAATGAAAGGACCTCCAGGATATAGAAACAAAAGCCATATAATAAGTGATTGTTGCCGTTAACATACTGTTATTTCTCATCTCTTTTGCTGTCCCTTGGTTATCTCCTATTGTTATAGTATTTTACCTTATCTGATATATTGTACATATGCTTATTTGGTTATTTGGAATTGGATAGGGAAGGGGGGAAACAAGATGAGGGGTGGGGGCAGGGGGAGGGAATTGGGGAGCAAGACATGAGAAAGAGTATCAATGTTTGTGAAGTAATGGTGAATATAATGTAACCCTTCTATTAATTACAATAAAAATATATGAAAAATAAAACTATTGCATCTTCCAGGTACAAGGGTAACAGGTAACTCCTAATTGTCCATGTTCATCATTATTAAATTTCTTTTTTTTTAATCCGAGGGCTTGAGCTCAGAGCCTGCGCTCTGTCCTTGGACTTTCTCAAGGCTAGTGCTCCACCACTCAAGCCACAGTACCACTTCGGGATTTTCCTGTGTTTGTGATACCAAGGAATTGAACCCAGGGTTTCATGCTTGCCAGGCAAACACTCTTCTACGAGGTCATACTCCAAGCTCCTTAAATTCCTTTTTGTAATTTAATTTTTGTTGTACAGAGGGGATACACATTACATAAGTCAGGAAATGAATACATATCTTGTTGAACAGTGTAACCCCCTCCCTCTCTTTCTCCCAATTTCCCCCAGGAATTTTGGCAGTTTTAAGCAAGAAGTGAGTTAAGAGATCTTGTTCTACAAGTATCTCATTTTACAGATGAATAAAATCTCAATTTCATAAGGCTTGTTCCACTCTGCTTGCTGTGGCTCCAGAATTCTGTAATGTCTTCAAACATCTCCTTTTCTACTAATTAAAAACAAACCATTATATTGGAACATCAGCTACAGTAACAGGAAAAAGTAGCAGCCAGTTAGTTTTAAATTGTCCAATAATCTTTTTCTAATGCCTCTATTTGCGTCATAGGCATTTTAACTTCCCTTGTGTCTAAAGTTCAATGTCTCTCATGGATTACTCATATTATCTGAGTGTGAAAATAAATATGAGCAGGTTAATTAGCATCAATTTTAATAAGATCCCCAAGTAATTTTATACAACGCTTTCTGGGAAAAAAGAAATTAAACTTGTATAGTGAGAAGATAGGCTCTAAAATAGAAACAATGCATGAGAGAAAATAAACACATAGAGGAAGAATGGTATTTTGCATAGAATAGGTGACATATAGACACACTTTCTTTGCAGAATCATTTGATAGGGCATTGTTGTTTTGCCTGCAAATGAAGTCAGTCTTGATTTTCAAAAACAGATTGACCAAGATTTTGTTAGACTTTGAATAACTGGCTCCTATGCTTAGTCATTCTGGTTCAGTAAATCCAAACATGCAAATATCTATTTTTTTAATAAACTTCAAAATGTATTCAGATGAATTTGGTTAATAGAGTAATGATATCTAGGAATCATTAAGCTAAGCTATTTGTAAAACATTTTATATTTCTCACTCAGGAAAAGAATATGCATATATATGTATATATAGTAGTCATTTCCAGGGCATTTTTTTTTTTTGCTAATCCTGGGGCTTGAACTCAGGGCCTTGGTACTGTCCTTGAGCTTTCTCAAGGCTAGTGCTCTACCATTTGTGCCACAGTATCACTTCCAGATTTCTCTGTTTATGTGGTACATACACAGAATTGAACCTGGGGCTTCATGAATGCTAGGCAAGCACTCTACTTCTAGGCCACTCCTGGCTCCCCGAGACATTTCTTTTTTTGAGATGGTGCATATGATAATTTTCCTTCAAAGAGAAAGAAATTGAAGAAGGTAGGTTTATATTTTAATATAAAATAGAAATAATATAGAATAGCTATTTAGCCTGAAGTTTCACCTTGAAGTATATTTTATGGTTCTGAAAGAAGATCTGCTATAGAAGTCTGAGTGGGCATTCCTCTAGAGGGCTTTTGAACCCACACACCATTGTGTCCCTTGGCCATAATAATAAAAAAAAAGATACACTAGAAATGGCACCTCCAAAATTTCCAGAGCTTAGCAGCTCTCAACTTTAGTCTAACTTGTACTGCAGAGACTGTCTAGTCCTCAACTAGTGGGGAAAAACTGACTCAAATAGCTCTTGCTTGTTATCCATTATGGAAGTAGTTCTTATTAGGTGTATGTTTACGTAGCCATGTACACACATTGACATACCCTGAAAAATCCTCTGGGAAACTAACATGAGGCTCCAAGTTCTTAATTAGCAGAGTGGATTCCCCAGACCTGTCACCTAATAATATAGCAAAAGATGTACTTGGCAGTTAATTGGCTGAATAGTAAAACTGGAATCCTGACCACTTGTGGTCATTAATGTTCCCAGGGTACTTTCCTTATGGCAGGTGGAGTCCTGGATGAATTCCATCTCTGATAATTAAATTATATTCTTCCCAGCTTCCTGGTATACTTTCAACTGGACTCTGGTCCCTTTCTATCTTTAATTGCAGTGGACTTACACATTAATAGAGAACTCTTGAGTGCCTACATTACATTAACAATCTTCCCTAACAAATGGGGTGAGATTTGCTGAGTTAGTGGTCAAGATGCACATTTCATACAAAGGAGAAATTGTTGTCTTGTCTCTAAAGAGAAACAACAGTACTCTTGAAACATTAATATTACTAAACATTTCAGTATATAGTCCAAAGTGCATGTTTCATTAGCTTTTTCTTTTCTTGATTTAGAATCTCACTATGCTCTTGACTTAAATTCCCAAGTGTTGGGACTACAGATGTGTATTATTCTGCTTGGTCTAGTCCTATTAGCTTTTAGAAACTATTTTTCCCTGTTGTTTTTGTGAAGGACACCTTTCCATAAACAAAGTAACTTATGGACATACTGTATCAACAGATCCAATAGGAATTTTTAGTTAAAAAATCACAAAAGAGTAAGCTGGCTCATCATTTAGTCATAACAATACAAGTAGAGATGAAAGCAATGAGACATCTGAGAATCAATTAAATGACTAAAAATTTGTTAATTCAGAATTTGTTCCCTTGTGGTCTTTTTTTTTTTTTTTTTTTTGCCATTCCTGGACTTGAGCTCAGGGCCTGAGGACTGTCCTTGGACTTTCTCAAGGCTACATACAGCTCTACCACTTGAACCTCAGCACCATTTCCGGCTTTTTTCTATGTATGTGGTCCTGAGGAATCGAACCTGGTCTTTGTGCATGCTAGGCAAGCACTCTACCACTAGGCCAAACTCCCTGCCTCTGTTCCCTTGTGTTTTATAATCAATAATTAATCTATTTCTAATCTACAATGTTTTTCCAAAGTGAGGAACTTTGGAGGGTAATGTGGTTCCTCTTAATGGTAGTTTCTTATTATCACAAGCTGCTCTACAAATAAATTTCATTGTACAAATGAAATGCACACATTGATGTTTCAAGATACTCTATGTATTAAGATGATTACTATAGAATGAATTAATGTAACTATCATTTCATATAGTTACTCACTGTCTCTTATAACAGTAACTGTGATCTACTCATTTTGTGAAAATCTCAGCTGTAAGTCTTATTAACTACAGCCTTAACATATCTGTTGGATATTTTAACTTGTTTATTCTACTTGCTACTTTGCATCCATTGAACTAAATCTGTTCCTTTCCTGCTCATAATAGTACATACCTGCCTACTGTTTTGCTCTTTATGTATGTGACCTTTTAAAAATTATAGTTGTACAAAAGGGTGACCATTCAACATGTCAGTTATTAAGTAAACTGCAGCTTGATCAGTATCACTCCTTCAATCATTCTCTACCTTCCTCCCAAACACTTCCCTCAGCTTTCCTAGTCTCATAAGATACACATTTAATATTATTCATTTATTTATTTTTGCCAGTCCTGGGCTTGAGTTCAGGACTTGAGCACTGTCCTTGGACTTTCTCAGGGCTAGAGCTCTACCACTTGAGCCACAGTATCACTTCTGGCTTTTTCTATGTATGTGGTACTGAGGAATTGGACCTGGGTCTTTGTGCATGTTAGGCAAGCACTCTACCACCAGGCCAAACTCCTAACAATGCATTTAATATGACTGCATTCTCCCCTTCTTTTTTTTTTTCCATTTGTCCACCCCTCTTTCCTTAATGAGCCTCGTCCCATATCAGGTACCAGCTTCCTAGTATTCATTTTGTTGAACTGTGGGTTTGTTGTTATTATTTTTTTTAAGGAATTACACCATTTGAAGTTCCCCTGCATATCATATACTATACTTGTCTTAATATGTTCTGGTATCCTTTCACATGTGTGTGTTTATTTGTGTGTATGTGTATAAATATATAGATTATACATACATATATTTTATTTATTTTTTGTTGGTGACGGGCTTTGAACTCTGGGCCTGAGCATGGTCTCTGAGCTCTTCCACCATTGCACCACTTCCAATTTTCTGGTGGTTAATTGAAGATAAGAGTCTAATGGACTTCCCGGGCTGACTTTGAACCAAGAGTCTCAGATCTCAGCCTCCTGAGTAGCTAGGATTACAGGTGTGAGTCACCAGTGCCCATCTTATTTGTATATTTATAAATTAAATCTAATATCTCCATATGAGAAAAAACATTCATCCTATGTCTCTTGGGGCCTGACTTATTCACTTAACATAATTTTTTCTAGGTCCATCCATTTATTTGCAACTAATGTGATATCATTTTTACTAAGGGATGAGTACAATTCCATTGTGTGTGTGTGTGTGTGTGTGTGTGTGTGTGTGTGTGTGTGTGTGTGTACTGTAGTATATCATGTTATTGATCCATCGAAAGGCATCATGGCTAATTCCATACCTTGGCTATGGTGAATAGTACAGCAACTGAAAATGTTTGCGCAAGTGACTTTACTCTATCCGGATTTGCAAGCTTTTAAATTCCCAGGAGTGGTATTGCTGGATCAGAGGGTGGTTCTATGTTTAGCTTTTTGAGGAACCTCCATTTTCTAGAGCAGTTGAACAAGTTAACATTCCCACCAACTGTGTTAAGGTTCCTTTACCCCACATGTGCATCTGTTGTTTGTATTTTTGATGATGGCCATTCTAACTGGAGTCTGAAAGAATCTCAGAGTTGTTTTGATGTGCATCTCCTTTATGGCCACAGATGTCCCACATGTTTTCATGTGTCTATGGGCATTTTTATGTCTTCTCCTGAGAAGTCTCTTTTTAGCTCATTTTGCCAATTTTTTAATTGAGTTTTGATTCTTTGAAGGTTTAGTTCCATGAGCTTTTGGTGTATTCTGGATATTAGGCCATCATCTAACATATAGATGGCAAAGATCTTCTATTCTCTAGGTTGTCCTTTTAGTTTGTTCACTACAACCCGTGATGTGCAGAAACTTCTTAGTTTGATACAATCCTATTTGTCAATCATCTCTTTAATATGTTGTGCTTTTGGATCTTTACTAAGTAAGTTCTGGCCTGTTTCAAGAAGTTTTAATGTTTGTCTTCCTCCTTCCAGTAGTCATTTTGAGGTTGAGAACTTTGATCCATTTGGAATTGCTACTAGCCAGTTTCAGTTTTCTGTATGTGGATATCCAGTTTTCCCAATACCATTTCTTGATGAGGCATTGTCTTCTCTTATCCTATGTTTTTGGCTGTCTAATAAAATATTAGATGACTGTAGGTCTGTGGGTTTATTTCTGAGTCCTCTATATTTGACCTTTAAAAAGGAAGATCAATTGGGAATATTGTGCATACCTGGTACTTGGTAGACAGAGGTAAGGGGATTATGTTCCAAGGCTAGTCAGGGTAAAAGTTTAAGACTCTAACTAAAATACAAATTCAAAGTAAAAGGAGGGCTGGGAATGTGGCGTGGTGACAGACTGCTTTCTAAGTATGCATGAAGCCCTGGGTTCAATTCCTTAGTGCCACATAAATAGAAAAAAGCCAGAAGTGGCTCTATGACTCAAGTGGAGTACTACCCTTGAGCAAAAGAAGCCCAAGGACAGTGCTTAGGCCCTGAGTTCAAGCCCCAGGACTGGGAAAAAATGTAAAATGAGTGGTACTATAGCTTAAGAGGTAGGACACTGGCCTACCAGTGTAAGACTTTGAATTCAATCTCTATTACTACTAAAAATATAAATGAACTCATGAAATTTCATATTTCCTTTTAGCATAATATCTCCAGGTCCACCTATGTTGTGGCAAATGGCAGGACCTTCTGTCTTTTTTATGTCTGAGTAATATTTCTCATATATGTAGACATGGTATCTTTACCCATTTGTCCACTGGTGATTCTTGGTTGCTTCCATACCTTCTCATTGTGAATATTTTGCAAGGAATGTGTGTGGTGTTAATGCCTGAATTTGATATATCCCCAGAAAAGACATTGTAAGATCATATAATTCCACCTTCAATTTCTTTAGAATTTTCCATAACTGTGGCACCAGTCTACATTACTCTCAACAGTGTATCCCCATTTCTTTATCTTCTACCATCATTACTAACACTTGTTATCTTTCACCATTTCTGATACTTCTCTAGCCTAACAGACATTAAGATGCGATCTCTTAATGGTTTTGCTTGTATTTCCATTATAACAGTGCTGGTGAGCACCTCTTCATGCATCTTTGACCATTTTCATGTCATATTTATTGAAATGTCTGTTCAGTACCTTTGATGATGCTTTTTCTGTCATTCAAGGTCTTACGACTTTGCTTGTCTTAAAATCTTAAGCTCAGGTGATCTTTCTGCTCTAGACTGCTGACTGTCTGAGACTCCAGGGGAATTGCCCTGTGCTCAGTGATATTATATTATCCACTGAATGGGCATGTTGTATATTTTCTTGCTGTTGGGTTGTCTTGAATTTTCTATAAATATTTGATATTAACTTTTACCTGATAGATGATTCTTGAGTATTTCTTCCCAGTATATAGGTTGCCATTTCATTTTCTGTTAGGTTCTTCTGCTGTACAGAGCTTTTAGGGTTTGTATAATTCTGTTTTTATTTATTTGTTTTTATTTTGTAAATTGAACTGTAGTTGTGATAGCTAATAAATTAATGCCAAGTCCCATGCTGAAGAATAGAATTGAATCTGACCATGGAAGTAAAAGATCTATTTACTAAATACTATACAGCATCGATGAAAAAGATCTTGGTGAGCTCAATGTTAGTGTTTTGTCACTTTGAGCCACAGCATCGTTATTGGTTTTCTGGGGGTTTGGGGACTCGCTTTGAACTGTGATCCTCTGATCTCAGCCTCCTGAGTAGTTAGGATTACAGGCATGAGCCACTGGCACTTGGATATTACCAGCAATCTTTGCAGCAAAAGGAAAACAATCTAAGATTTATATAACATCACAGAAAACACCAAAAACCAAATGTAATTCTAAGAGAAAAAGACTCCTATTTCCTGATTTAAAATTATGTTACAAGCTGAGTTTTGCCCTATCCTTTTTTTCTTATTTTATTTTATTTCTGGTTGTTCATTAAAAGGTTATTTATAGGGATATAATTTAAGTAAGACTATCAAAGGGCCAGCCACAGACATAATTGTCATAACTCTGTCAGGAACAGCAAACAACAGTGTGAGATCACCTAATCGTGTCAAGTTTCCATTGACTAGGTAATAATGGTACACTATGATCTGGACTAGAAGTTTCCTTTTAGAGTTTATAGTGAGTGGACCTGGATTGGATTTGATTTCTTTGACAGCCAATTGCTAGTAGGACAAGATTACTTCTGTGCTGGCTTATCTTTATGGTCTCTGCTTTACTTCTAGTATTGGCCTGGAAATTGCTTAATGTCTTGAGATCTTTTTGATGATGTAAGAAATGTTGAAAGAACTTGATCTCTCAATTTTAGTCACTTTCATTCTGAAAGTGACTTTTCTGCCATTATTGGATACCAGGAAGATTTCAACAAAATTCAGAAGTAGAATAGAGATAACTCAGCACTCTATGAACAGGCCAGGAGTTTGGCCTAGTGGAGGAGCGCTTGCCTATCATGCACGAAGACCCAGGTTCAATTCCTTGGTACCACATAGAAAAAGGCCAGAAGTGGTGCTGAGGCTCAAGTGGTAGAGCTCTAGTCTTGAGAAAGTCCAAGGACAGTGCTCAGGCCCTGAGCTCAAGCCCAGGACTGGCAAAAAAAAGAAATATATGAACAAATTTTACCAAGTGGAAGAAGAAGGAGAAGAGGAAGAAGGAGGAGGAGCAAGAAGAGGAGGAGGAGGAGAAGACAATGACAAATTGAGAAACTATTTCTTAAGAAAGTGACTGAGATTATGTTCTACTTAAAGAATAAAATCAGGGGCCAGGAGTTTGGCCTAGTGGTTAAAGTGCTTGCCTAGCATGCATGAACACCCGGGTTCGATTCCTTGGTACCACATATATAGAAAAGCCGGAAGTGGTGCTGAGGCTCAAGTGGTAGAGCTCTAGCCTTGAGAAAGTCCAAGGACAGTGCTCAGGCCCTGAGCTCAAGCCCAGGACTGGCAAAAAAAAAAGAATAAAATCAACTTAAAGAAGATTTGGGACAAAAATATTAAAGAATGATTAATGTCCTAGAAATGTTTCTGTGTCATATACATATAATTTAACCCACCCATATTTCAGTAACATACCAGAGTGGAAATGGAGGGAATTATTTCTTGCCATGTTCTGTAAAATTCTCTGTAGTTTTCCTACAGGAACAAAAAAGGAGAGTTAATACAGTAAAATTCTATAGGCAAAAGGAGAAACAACAAGAAGTTGCAGAAACAATTTGCTGCTTTCTTCTAGCAGTCACTGAACTCTTAAGAGTTTAGGCCATGGTTGGCTCTTAAGAATTCTAATTAGGCAGCTGAATCCCATATGTTTATGTACACTGCTTTAATTTCTCTAGTATGTTTATTCAAGTAGTTGTGGCACTTCAACATCTTGTTTTCCCAGGAGCCCACAAACAGTCTGGTAATTCTGCATATGAAGTAACTGCAGCACACATACCATATGGAACCCGCAGGTGCCACACCTTCAAATCCTAAATTCCTTTAGGAATGTATTGCGGATTTCTGTATATTCTTCTTTATCAGAACAATTACACTTGTTCCTTCTTTTTCATTCGCATTTTCATACTACTAATTTTCATTCCAACCACTTCATTTTTGAGTTATTATACTTCCTACTTCATTTTTCTCCTTCCCAGCCCAGAATAATATTGATGAGCTAATTTTTCCAAAACAATGTGTGCCTTATTGTTTCTACTTTGCTAAAAAATCTTTAGTATGTATGTATGTATGTATGTATGTATGTATGCATGCATGCATGTATGCATAGACATGTATGTACATATGTGTGTATGTATTTGGTGCCACTATTGGAGCTTGAACTCTAGACCTGGTCCTTCTTACTTGGCTTTTTCTCTTCAAAGCTGGTGCTCTACCTTTTGAGCCACAGCTCTACTTCTGGCTATTTGATTTTTGCTGAAGATAGAATCTCATGAACTTGTTTATCTGGACTGGCTTTAACCTTCTGTCCTCATATCTGAACCTTTGGAGTAACTTGGATTATAGGCATGAGCTGCTGTTTTACATTTTCCTTCTATTACAAGTTTAGTGGGTTGATCATCTGCACAGTGGGGGTAGTAGCCTCTAAAGTGGGTAGACTGAAGAGATATGCAAGGCAATCCTTGTCTAATAGAGCATATTAAAGAGTATATGTCAGATGATCCTGGGTCATTACAGTGTCTGGGATAGCTTCAACTAGGAGCGTTTCCAGTGATGGGGGTAAGTAGTACTTCATTTATTTTTGGTTAACTACCACCTTATTGTGATTCTTTTCTATTTATATGCATCTGGTTACAGATTCATTGATTGTATGGCTTCCAGTATGAACAAATGGCTTTAAAAGACTTCAGGAAAGAAATCAGCTTGAAAAGAACAGTAATTGCCAGTATAAGAGAACAGCAATGTGGCAAAGCTGTTACTTTATTCTTTCAGTACAAACATTTGTTAAGCCACATTACATAGTAACAACAACATAGCTAAGAATTTGGCCAAAATGCTTTAACGTTACTGAAATGTTGATTTGAAATATGAACTCATGTTCTATTTGTAATAAATTCCATTTCAGGTATATATTGTTTGAGGCTTGGCTTAGTGATAGTATCATATTAAATTAGCAAGATATTTGAAAGCAGCTGATAGACAGTTTAAGGCTTTGTGGAGTTTGAGGACAAAATTGAAAATGCAAAATAGATGAACATATACTTAGGCTGAGAAAAGAAATTACACAGATGTCTCATTTTATAAACCAGGAAATGCCACAAACAGAATATGGTGCCAGTACTGAGGCTTGAACTCAGAACTTGGAAGTGGTTCCTTAGCCTTTTAGCACAAGACCAGCACTGTACAACTTGAACCATAGCTCATTTCCAGCTTTTTGATGATTAAGTAGAAATAAGAGTCTTTGATGGCTTCCAACTAGATCATTAGCTCTCAGCCTCCAGAGTAGCTAGGATGACAGGCTTTAGCCTAAAAAGCACTTTAGCCAGTCAAGTACTAAGCTGCCCCTGTGGTACCATTTTCCCATATCTGGTTAGTGATATATATATATATATGCGTGAGTGTATGTGTGTGTATGTATATATGTCACTTCACATGAAAAGTAATTTAAATATTTTCTGTATGTAGAAAGATCACTCATACTTCCTTTAGAATGGTTGGTGAAAATGTTTTTGTTATTGAAAAGAATTTGCTATTGTTGATATATAGATTCTTCGAATTGTCGACTTTGAGGAAATTTCGGTCATATTTCTCTCTGTATGAGCTGTGTAAGAGTTTTGTGCTATTCATATTTTACAATGAAAGAATGGCTTTAAATGCACTTGGAACTAGCAATACTAACTAATGTAAGCAAATTTAAATGTATTTAAAAATTGCTGTTTGATAAAATTGCAATAGTTATATGTTTTGACTCATTGATAAATGTGTGCAGGAAGTCTGTCACGGGAAAAGGAGTCCTTTGCTCATTTTGCTAGGTTGGTGGCAATTATATGTATCATCTTACCTGGAGCAGCCAGGTTTTATTATGACAAGACACTGAGGCAGGATCTGGGCCCTGACAAACTGGGATCTAGAAAACATGATTTCAGCCAGGCATGCTCCTTGGTGGCCAATTGTTTGTCTGGTCCGTGAGGCCCTGGGTTTGATTATTAGTGCCATAAACATGAATAATGACAACAAAATCAGTCATCAATTGAGCCAGGCATGGTGGCTCACACCTATCATCCCAGAGCTGGGGACTCTGAGCTGGAGGATGACAAGTATAAGGTCATCCTGGCTACCTAGTGATACCCTGGCTCAGAACTAAACAAAACAAATGCATGTGGCCTCATACTCTTTGATATGTTATTATTAGAGACATGTACCTTATGAACACAGAGATTATAAACTTGATTTCATGCAGTTGCAATGAAAAGGAAAACATAGCTCTCTTTGATTTATTTAATTTAATTTTTTATATTTTGGCCAGTCCTGGGGCTTAAACTCAGGGCTTGGGCACTCTCCTTGAGCTTTCTCAAGGCTAGTGATCTACCACTTGAGCCACAGCACCACTTCTGGCTTTTTCTGTGTATGTGGTACTGAGGAATTGGACCCAGGGTGTTGTACATGCTAGGCAAGCATTCTACCACTAGGCGTCACTTCTGGCCCCATCTTTTTTAAAAATCTATTTTAAATGGAGTGAGTTAATAGGGGTGAGTGGTACAGTGGGTCAGATGGTAGAATGCTAGCCTTGAGCAAAAGAGCTCAGGGACAGCACTGATGCTATGAGTTTAGGCTCCAGGATTGACCAAAAAAAAATAGTAGTAAGATAAAAAGGGAGGAAGGTATAGCCAGTCTCAGTGGCTCACACCTGTAATCCTAGCTACTCAGGAGGCTGAGATCTGAGGATCAAGGTTCTAAGGCAGTCCAGGCACAAAAGGACCTGAGACTCTTGTCTTCAGTTAACCTCTAGAAAATGGGAGTGGGGCTTGGCTCAAGGGTAGGGCAGTAGCCTTGAGCAGAAGAGCTCAGGGACAGCACCCAGGCCTAGTTCAAGCCCCATGACCCATAAAATAAAAAGTGTGTGGGGGTGAAATTCCAGTGAGAACCAAACTTTTTTTGCCTGTAATTTCACCTATGTGTGATAACCAGAAGAATTTTCCACAGTCTAGCTTTGGGTTACCTAATATGAAACCTGTTTCTCTTACTATCACATTTATTTTGATACTACATATCATAGAACACATCCATATGTGATATGACAATGATGTTATACCTCATGTTACAATAAGAATCATACTCTTATTTCTTAGGCAAGACTGAATCATTTCTAATTCCTAAAACAAGTCTTTGTCTTCCAATTTGGAATATCCTCTCTTCTTGGAGCCTACCCTACCTTATTTCTTTTTAAGGCTCTGCTCTTCAACCACACTTAGACTTCTGACCTCTTCAGTCTTCTCAATTTGTTAAATGAATAGTACTTAGTATTTCAATAATCTAAAGATACTAAAGGACATCGCACTTTAAGTTATTGCTTTTCTTTTGTGCCAGTGTCAAGGCTTAAAGTCATGGCCTGTGCTCTTCACTTGGTTTACTTGCTAGGCTCTACTACTTGAGCCATACCTCCAGATAAGTTTTTTGCTGATTATTTTGGAGAGGGAATCTCTCAGACTTTTCTGCCCAGGCTGGCTTTGAACCTCAGTCTTATGAATCAGCCTTTGCGTAGTCATGATCCACTAGTACCTGGCAAAGGCAATTTAATTCTTTTATTGTATTATTTGTTTGGATACATACATTGTTTAATTTTTTTCAGATTCTTAAAGGCAGCCCTCCCCCTTTCTTATGGTACTAGGCCTTGAAGAGCTTGAGCTATACTCTCTGGCTTCTCTTTCATTTTTGTACCCTCTGTTAAACTTATCATAAGTCTATGTAAATATTAGTTCCTCTGTGAATATTTCAGAAATAAGTACTCCTCTTTTGAGAGGTGAAAAATCAAGTTGAGATAAATATTTTTGAAGTCCACATACCCCTTTGTGGAAGGAGGGTAAATAAAGGCCATTCTGGTAAAAGCCTTTTCTTCTCAGAGACACAGAGGGAGAGATCTCTTGTGTTTCTGCATCTCTCCTGTGCTGATATGTAATTGCCATGAGGATTATCGAGTAAGGAGGAGGCTAGGTTGCTAAATGGAAAGAAGGACAATATTGAGAATCAAGATACAAACTGGCTAATTCTCTTCTTTTTCCATATATTTTATTGTAATTAATAGAAGGGTTACATTATATTCACCAGCTAGAAGGTGCATTACTTTACAAATATTGACACTCTTTCTAATGTCTTGGTCCTCATTTCCTTCCCTCCACCCCCCCTCATCTTGTTTCCCCCCTTCCCTATCCTATCTCAAATAGCCAAATAAACATATATACATTATATCAGATAACAAGGTGAAATACTATAACAATATGAGATAACCAAGGGACAGCAAAAGAGATGAGAGATAACATAGTACATTAAGGAAAACAATCACTCATATGGCTTTCATTTAGCATCATACTGTATGGCCTTATGTATCTAGGTTTTGTTCTATTGTAAATCTCTGCTAGGAGAGCCCAAGGTTTCTACTGATTATGACAAATGAGGGAAACCATTGAGCCTATGTTCCTTTCAGTCTGGCTTACTTCACTTAATGTGATTTTTTCCAAGTCTTTCCATTTCCTAACAAATGGGGCGATGTCATTCTTTCTGACAGCAGCATAGAATTCCATTGTGTATAAATACCACATCTTGTTGATCCATTCATCAACTGAGGGTCATCTGGATTGGTTCCACATCTTTGCTATGGTAAATAGTGGTGCAATGAACATCATTGTGCTAGTGGATTTAGTATGTCCTTTTTTCTGGATGATTGGGTAAATGCCAAGTAGTGGAATTGCTGGTTATAGGGGAGTTCTATGTTTAGTCTTTTGAGGCACTGCCACACTGCTTTCCATAGTGGTTGAACGAGTTTGCACTCCCACCAACAGTATAGTAGTGATCCCTCCTGGCCACATCCCTGCCAGCATCTAATTCTCTACTTAATAATTTACTTTTCCACCTTATTGGTCAGAAGAGCACGTTTGTTAGAAATGATAGTTTGGGAGATCAAAGATATAGCTGTCCATTTTGTGTTCATGTGGCATGTCTGATGAAAGAAAACAGTTTGTTTTAAAAGAAATCTGGTTTCCTTTGTAAGCGTCTTTCTGGTATCTCTTTTCCATTTTACCTTCTTGTGAAGCCCATGTGTGCTGTCCCTCTGAGTCTTCAAAGGTTCCTTTTTAACAGCAGAAGTCCTCCTCACTCACCAGTCCTCGTGGCGCTAGAGTCTTCTCATTCTACAAGCACGAGAGACATGGGAACTATGTGACTTAAACACAGATGATTTAAAAGCCATTGTCTGTGCTGCCACTGGGTTGATGACACCTTTTCATCTCAACTCTCGCCAACATCTCAAGGTTCTAATTAGCTACCAGTTAGGAGGGGTAAAAAGCACCAAAGAAGCAGCATTGTGCCTGGAATGATCATGTGGAAGTATATGAGAGTTACTTTGGGGATAAGAATACGAAGAAAATGTGTCTTTTAGAGAAAGGAAAGCTATAGTAATCTAGGATTATCAAATGCTGTTAAATGTTTTACTGACCCTGTCGTGATCCCAGACACTAGTACTGTGGTCCAGAGCCAATTAGGATATCCTGGACATTGGTAGAACATGCTAGCTCTGGTCTGGCTCTTTCCATTGGGCCAGCAGGAAGAAGAGTTATCAAACCGAAGCCTAGAGTAATCTGAGGACTGAGTGTGGTTGGGGGGCTAAACCCAGGAGATCAGGACAAACTCTACCCGTGCCACCCACCTTTCCCCATCTGTACCCCTCTCCCACTGTGTTATCAGACACCCCAGATGGAGCTTCCTGTGCACTTGTTAATTATTATTATTATTTTTATCTCTTTACCCATAATGTCTCTAAATCTTCTGGCACTGCAACTGTTGTCTTTGTTGGGAAGAGATGATAGCCTTATAAAGTAGTGATGGCATGTCTTTGTGAGCGCTCAGGAGTAATGTGGATACTATTTAAGGGGATTTTCCCCCCTTAAAAAATAATAATTATGTCCTGACACTTTAAAAAAAGTGAATTTCTTTGTAATTAGTTCTAGTTTAGGATTGCTTTATAATTCACTTGAATTCTTCCTTGAAATGAGGAGAAAAGATTGTGCTTGTTTCCCTTGTTTGGGATTCTTTGGGATGAAAAGCACTATAGAAATGAAAGCTATTATTAATCCACCCCTTCTCCAGACACATGTCGACAGGGGCTCTAAAATGCATATCAGCTGACAGTGAGACTAGGCACAAAGAAAGCTACAAAATTATTTACAAAATGTGCCCAGAGCCTGTTTGTCTCTGTGGAAATAGAAGCAGCATGCTGGTGCTGAAGCTCCTGCCACCCCCTGGACAATACTTACTGCTTTCCCTAAGTGTTGTGGAAACTAAATGTAGAGTAGGTTAGGTTCTGCCTGGATCCAGAGAGATAGACAAGAGTGATCTTGGAGATTTCTTCCAAAGCTCTGCATCCCATAATAGGATATTAGTAACTATTGTCTCTTTAGCAACTGCATGCTAACATTATATAGTAGCAAGAGAAGGTCACCAGGTCTTATGGCTTTGCCAGCTCTTGTGCCTATTTTCTGAATAGCAATGCCTTTCCAATGTTGTCTTTCAGTTAATGTTGACAGTCCCCAAGCAATCTGGAAATAATGACCTCTGCTGTTGTTCTCTGATGGGTGAGTGCCCACGTGTGTGCCTGCTGTGCAGACTAGTATGAGACAGAAACAGTTCGAATCATCTCCATACAGACAGATAGGTTGACACTTGGCTGGAACTCACAAACTCTGAACACCAAAGGATACAAAATCCATACTACATACCAGTTAGTGTATATGCATTTGGTGAAATTCTGTTTTAATTGGGCTGAGATGTGTAAATATTTGGGCTATTTGCATTATAATTTGGAAAGTGGACAATAGAGCATAGGCCCTTTGCATGCCCATGAGCCCATCAGGGAGGGTTTTGGGAGCCTTAGAAGTGTGGGAGGAAAGAACTCAAGGCCCTTCTTGGACTCTCTTTCCTGTTTAACGCTGGGAAACTCAAGCTTTCCCATGTGTTTGCTCTCTATTCTCTCAAAACTCGGTGCTTCGAACCACAATCATTTATTTGCTTACGATGCTTTAATTTGGCTACAACTCAGCAAAAACAGCATGATTCTGTTCTGTGTGGCGCTGATGTTCAAGATAGCTCATTCATATCACTGGCAACTTGGTACCTAGGTGGGGGCAGCCAGTCAAGCATACTGTGGCTGGCAGGGTTCCCAGGGTCTTCTCAATGTGACTCTCCGTGTGGTTTCATTTATAGCAAAATGGTGCAGAGAAGTTAAGCTTCTTACATTATGGCTACCCTCCCTCAGAGGAGGAAAGCAGAAAATGTGGTCTTGAAACTAGCACAGCACTATTTCTGCCAGGTGACGGGGGCAGCTCAGATTCAAGGGGAATGGCCGCAGGAAGCTAAGAGGAACAGGGGTGGGATGGGGTGGGGAGACCGCCAGTGGTGGTCCTTTTCTTTGCCTCTCTGCTTCTCATTCTTCACTTGCACTCCTGTTGCTCAAAGTTTAGGGATTTGTTTTCTTCTTGCTAGAACTTCCAAGGACTGAGATTTCTTCTTTTCAAACTTTCTCTGGGATGCTATCAAACTCCTTGCTCTGCCTTGCTGGCAATGACAATTGACATCCTTTGTGAAGCTTTGGGAAGAATGCCTCCCAAACTGTGACTGGCTCCTCTCCTTCCTCCCCTTCCTCTCCTTTCTTCCCTTCCTCTCCTTCCTCCCCTTCCTCCTCCTCCTCCTCCTCATCATAATCCTTCTTCTCCTTCTCCTTCTTCTCCTTCTTCTCCTTCTTTTTGCCAGTCCTGGGCTTGAGCTCAGGGCCTGAGCACTGCCCTTGAGCTTTCTCAAGGCTAGCGCTCTGCCACTTGAGCCACAGCACCACTTCCGGCTTTTTTCCCCACAAGTACGTGGTACCCAGGAATTGAATCTGGGTCTTAGTGCATGCTAGGCAAATACTACCACTAGGCCAAACTCCTGGCCCCTGACTGGCCCTTCTTGATTTTCAAACTGAGGCCTGTATGCACCTGGGTATATGGGCATGCACCAAGGAGTTTGGGGAATTATGAGATAGAACCATGAATCATCTTCCCTGAAAGTTGATTTCACTTGAAAATATAGATAAAAATATTCTTATTGCAAGCATTTTTTAATCTAAAAGCTTTCATATATAAAAAGTTCATATGAATATATTATTGAATATAATTGAAATTCTTTTGAACTTGTAAGCTAGAATACAAGGGCTTTGGGGGCATTTGATGCTTTTGAATGGCTCCTGGAAGCAATAGGTCAGACTCCTGGGGTATAGGTGTGTAGTCACTGTAAATTGATTCAGTTTTTGTTATCTGAGACTCCTTTAGTCTTGTCTATCCTGACATCCGTCCAGGTCCAGATTAAACTATTTTATGGCATAGGCCTTGGCCATGCTACTTACAATTCTTGTTGATTGCACCAACTTCCCTATAAAGAGAGAAAGCATTTGATGAAGGAGGAGGAAGTGCACATTCTTTCTGTATCTTCTTCTTTTTCTTATATATATATATATATATAGTAATTATTAGAGGGGTTACAATTATATTCACCAGATAGAAGGTGCATTACTTCATTCACATTGATACCTCTTCTCATGTGTTTGTCCCCATTTCCCTCCCCCCCACGTCCTCCCCTTATCTTGTTTTCCCCCCATCCTATCCTATTTCAAATAAACAAATAAACATATATACAATATACCAGGTAACAAAGTCAGATACTGTGAAAGTATGAGAATAACCAAGGGACAACAAAAGAGATGAGAAATAACAGAGTACATTAAGAACAACAACGACACATTATATGGCTCTTGTTTCCATATTCTGAATGTCCTTTCATTTAGCCTCATGCTATATGGCCTTATGTATCTGGGTTTTGAGCTATTGTAATCCTTTGCTAGGAGAGTCTAAACTTTGTATTAATTATTACAAATGAGGAAAACCACTGAGCCTATGTTTCTTTGGGTCTGGCTTAATTCACCTAATATGATTTTTTCCAAGTCTTTCTATATCCTTACAAATGGGGCAATGCCATTCTTTCTGATGGCAGCATAGAATTCCACTGTCTTTCTGTATCTTCTTTTTGGGACCAGAAATTTGTTTTGAACTGTGTTTCATCAAAACCAATCCCTGCTTTCTACTCTGTGTCCTGTTCTGGCACAGTATTACTATACCCCAAAGAATTGCTTTCAGTCAGTCCAGAGGTGCAAATCTCCTACACTACCACCTTAGTGTAGCACCATGCTGGGACTTTCAGCAACTCCTTATTTTGGATTTATTATTCTTTCTTGGAGTCTCTGAGGCTGCACTGTCCTATTTCTCCAAAAAGGGTAAGGGATAGACAGCTGAGTAGTTACTTAGGCAGGTTAGCAAGCTCTTCACTGCTCTATGTACAGAAGAAACTGAGGCCTTCATGAGCCAGGATAGTGAAAGCTTCTCTTAAAAGGGAAGATGTGCTGGAGGAGCATAGGAAGATGATAGTTGCTGCTAGACCTTTGCTAAGCTGCAAGTAAGCCTTCATGTTATGTTAGGAACAGGTTGTTTTTTAAATATCTTTCCCAGCTTAGCGTGACTAAGTCTCATGGTAATTTTTCTCTAATTTCCTTCTTTCTTGTGAGGTACTAGCCACTGAACCCAGGGCTTTGTGCATGCAAGTTAAACACTCCACTTCTTGAGCTTCAACTCAGTCCTTTTGTTTACATTCCATTACTAATATCAAGTCTTACTAATGTTGTCAGTCTGGCCTCCAACCCATGAGACTCCTGACTCTACCTCCCAAATATATGGATTCTAGGGAAGCACTGTTGCACCAAGCCTACAGTTTCTTTAACTGACAAGTACAATAATATATATTTATTGTATATAATATTTTGAGTTAAGTATAGAGTAATCCAAATCAATGAAAAATCACATCTCACAAACATACTTTTGGAACACTTAAAATGAGATAATGAAGTGTCCTGTGATATTTAAATCTTGTCCTGTCTCATCTTCATTGAATCACAGAGGTGAATACGCTTTTCTTTGAGTTGGCAGTTGTAAAAGCTTAATCCAGCTAGTCTCCTAAAAACTTAAAGGCCCTGAGCATTACTTGATGTTCATCTGGTTGCTTTCAAATCTTCACTATTTCTCTCCCGTGATCTATGGTGCTGCAGAGACATCATAGGTCTGTCTCTTGAATGAGCAGCCTTAGAGCCTAGACCAGCCAATCCTTCTCTGAGTCAGGCTCAGGTGCTCATCGCACACTTGGTTTCTACCCATAGCCTCCTCTCAGGTCCTTTGGACTGGAATTTTGTGGATCCTAAGTCTGTGAATACTATGTATGTATATGATGACCCAGAGACCAATAGAACTGAATTGAATCTCAGGTCAGCTAGAAAAGAGCCCTAACGCATAGCTGGATTTTTTTCCCCACTAATTTTCCAAGGGAATGCATAAATTGTCTTTTCTTGAGAGAATCCAGTTCACCTGTCACTGAGGACAGATTGTAGCTTAGCTAGTTATTCAGAAAATAAGTAGAGATGAACAAAGAAGCTGCAATTGAGATTGGAGTATTAATGCAAGGACAGACCCTCCTGTTTCTTGTTTGTTTTACTCACAGCCTAAAGGCAAAAGACAATTTTAATAGGAGTTTTATTCCCAGGACAATTTCATGGACCTCTATACTTAATTGATGAAGTTGCCTCTTGACCTACAGAAATTGTTTGGGGGATTTGTTTATTTGTTGTTATCAGGCCCTTAATTGAAAGTACCTTATTAGCATTTTCAATAAGAATCCTCCAAATTCATTGTTATATTTTATAGTATCATAGAGCTCTAGGATTGACTTCATACATTATGTAGGGTGCCCTTGGAATGACAAAGCAGGTAGTTAGGTTGATTAATAGAGGGCAGGTTTAATCACTACTTTGGCACAAAGGCACAAGGGTCAGTACGTGAACTCTTTGTGGAGGTCAGTGTTATCACCCCTATTAAAATATGAACACTCCCTGGTCTCTGGCTGCCTCACTAATCACTGTTTTTCATATTAATTTAGTTTTCAGATTCTTTTCCAAAGCTTGTCAAGCAAACAAGATAGACCACAGGTAATGATTACATCAAATCATGAGGTATGGTTAACATCAACTTTTTTGCAACACTCTAAGTGAGGTCTAAGGGGAAAAAAATGTAGCAGGAAAGAAAGGTGCACCCAAGAGCACACCAAACCTTTTGTCTTTCCAGTTTGAGAAATCACTGCACTGTTAAATCTCACTCAATTCATATTATCTCCAGAGATCAGTATAACCAGCGAGCAAAGTTCTCTTGTGCAGGCTAATCTCAAGGTTCACAGATTACCCAGATACCATTCATTCTCTGGACTGCCTTCTACTTTTGTCCTCACTAATGAAATCAAGTTGTCTGTTTTGTGAGAGAGAAGGCTGTTGGATTTGTTGGGGGCCAGAGGAAAGGAAAGAGGGAAGAAATTAATAAAGTAAATGACTGATTTCTCTTTATTCATAAAGGATCATCTAGGTGGGAAAGCTATGGGGATTATATCATTACACTAAGCTGCTCTGTGTGTGTGTGTGTGTGTGTGTGTGTGTGTGTGTGTTTGTGTGTGTGTGTATGTGTGTGTGTGTACTGTTATTGACAAAACAATCTCAAAACAAAGCAGTCTTTGTGCTTCCCACCTACATGTGGCCCTCTCCACTCCCTATCAAAACCTGCCTTGCCCCCTCTCTAAAGCAGTGGGGTGGCACTATTTTTTTTTTTTGCCAGTCCTGTGCTTGAACTCAGGGCCTGAGCACTGTCCTTGGACTTTCTCAAGGCTAGAGCTCTACCACTTGAGCCTCAGCACCACTTCCGGCTTTTTTTCTATATGTAGTACCAAGGAATCGAACCTGGGTCTTCATGCATGCTAGGCAAGCACTTTAACCACTAGGCCAAACTCCAGGCCCGGCACTAGATTTTAATCTAGAACCCTGGTCCTAAGAGGACAACTTACAACTTCTAGGAATCAAATAGTGAGTGCTCAAGGGGCAGAAGTTTCTCTGGTGACTACAGGTGGGTCATGCTCACGGGCTGTTCAAACTTTAGCATGCTCCAGTGCACTTGTGTCTATCTCTGTGCTTGAGGAACATGTTGGGCCTTCTGATCATGAACATACCACGATTCTTTGATGATAGCTGAGAGTTTGAATTTTCTGCTTTCAGTGTTTGTTTATCTTGGACTTTGCAGTGAGACTGCTTTTATTTTTTTAACTAGCATTTAAGGGAAATATATAAATTCACTGCTAGTGGGATAGGGACGTTCCTCTGTGTGTGTGTGTGTGTGTGTGTGTGTGTGTGTGTGTGTGTGTGTGTGTATGTACACCCGAGTCACTGAGATTGACTTTGAATTTCTATTTTCAGCTCTGGCTTCTCTGTGATCATTTGACTTTTCCTTACTTCCTTATAACATGACATGTTATCGAATGTGGCCATTTTGCCACCACTATTGTAATCATCATGATCAAGACAACACTAAAGATCTCTCCTCTGGATTACTGTGAAGACTCCCAAGCTTCCTTTCTCATTCTCCTCCATTATAATCCCACAGCCCAAGTGACGACACCACTCCCTTGCTCAAAATCCTTGGATGCTTTCAGTTGCGTTTACATCTGCGTCTACGAGGCCCTTCTGCTCTTGTACAGCTTATTTTCTACTGGTCTTTCATGCTGCTCAGCTGCATTGTCACAGATGCTTCAAGATTGTCCCATCCTAGAGCCTCAGGTTCTTCTCACCTCTTCACCTGACTTAATTTTCTCTGCTTATCCAGGTGATTTTCAACTCAAACACCTTTGCCTTTTTAAAAATGTCTTCTTGCCAAACACCTGTAATTCCAGTTCTTGGGAGACTGAAGCCATCCTGGACCATACAGTAAAACTGTCTTGGAAGGAAGGAGGGAGGTAAAGAAGGTCAGAAGGAAAAAAGGAAGGAAGGAAGGAAGGAAGGAAGGAAGGAAGGAAGGAAGGAAGGAAGGAAAGAAGGAAGGAAGGAAAGAAGGAGATGAAGGAAGAAATGTTTTCTCAAATGCCTTACCATAAATAATTTTTTTTTGCCAGTCCTGGGGTTTGAACTCAGGGTCTGAGTATTGTCCATGGGCTTTCTCAAGGCTAGAGCTCTACCACTAGAGCTGCAATACCATGTATGACTTTTTTCTGTGTGTGTAGTACTGGGGAATCGAACCGAGGGCTTCATGCATGCTAGGCAAGCACTCTACCACCAAGCAAAACTCCCATCCCAAATAAATGTTTTAATGTTGTTCAGCCACGTAGTTATAGCTTATGTCTGTAATTCTAGCTACTCAGGAGTCTGAGATCGAGTGTAGTGATTCAAAGTCAGCTTAGGAAAGAAAGGCTGTGAGACTCTTATCTCCAATTAGTCAGCATAGATCAAAAATGGAAGTATGGCTCAAGTTGTAGAGAACCATTTGTGAGCAAGAAAATTCAACTGAGACCACAAGACCCTGAGTTCAAACCCTAGTACTGGCACACACACACACACTCTCTCTCTCTCTCACACACACACACACACACACACACACACACACACACACACACCCCTTGTTTAGATTTTATATTTTCCACATTCCAATAATTCAAAATTTCATGACTCCAGCACATAGAACAGTGTCCAGGACATATTAAGCATGTAGACATTCAATGAATAAATGAATGAATCAAATTTTTTTTGTATATAAATTGTATTACCAACTCAATTTGAAGGAATGAAATGAATTAAAGAGCAGCAAGTCTTTTCAGGTAGGGTTCACTAGTTAGAGAATAATGGCAGAGGGAATAAGGAAGACAATCCTGGTTACTGGGCAGCTACTTTTTAACCTTTCTAATCTTTTAATTAAAAAAAAAGCTTATGCTAAAATAAAATAGCATCTACTAGTGATCTATTTTGTCTACGGGATGGGAAGTAGTAAATACATAATTGTAATATATGGTCCCATGTATTGCATACATATGACAACACTAGGGATTGATCTTAGTCACAAAAGAGAAGGAAAGTTATAAATTAAAGGTATGCATTGTTTTACAATATGACCCAGTTCACAAACTCCACAGGATACTCTGCAGTAAGTATTGTAGGCTCTACAGTGAGGTCTTCTCCTTTTACTAAGACCAAGAATGTTTAAACTCAAATAGCTATCCATAATAGGAATGGGAAGCAATTCAGCTTTAGAGAAGAAACGCGTTGGCAATCTGCTGAGGTGAATTTGGAACCCCGTGGGCCATTTCCAGCTACCTGTGTCATTCGAGCTCAAGCCAAGCAGCTCTTTCTGCCTCTGTTTTAGCAGAAAATGGCACCTCCGGTGTTACCCTGTCTCACATCAATGTCACTGATGGCACAGTTAGGGCACCAGTCTCCTCTAGAGATGTTACCAACCAGATTCATCATTTGCACCATCTTCCCTTTATTCCCCTGGAAGATGATATCTAGCCCTTGGAAATAAAAGGAATAAACCTGAGTTTTTAAACCCAGGTTGGTTTGTTGGTTTGTTTTGGAGAACATCCTAGGTGATAGGGCATTGTGGGGATTTCCTCTCACTTTCCTTTTAAATGTCTCCTGTTTCTTTATCCCTTCTACTTCTGTGTGTGCATTCCCCACACCCCCTTTTTGCTTTTCCTGTCCTCTTTCATGCTCCTCACCTCTGTCTTTTCCCAGACTCTCCAGAGGGGGTGGTTAGGAACAGTCAGTGAGTAATAGGCTGCCCAAGGGGCGAATTCCAAGGGCAACTGTGGGGAACCAAACCACACACCACAGTGATGCTTTTCCTTCCTCTGATGCGTTTCTCCTCTGCTGTACTAAGGACTTGGTCGGTGGTTTCTCCTCCTCCTTCTTCTTTTTTTTTTCCTTTGTGCCAATGCGCTATGGTGTTGTGAAGTCAGAAAAAGAGGAAATAGGAAACAAATGGGGCTTGACTTAATCACACCAGGAGTTCAGTTGTCAGAATACCATGTTAATTTATTGTATCATGACACGGAATATTCTATTTCAGGATGTAGAATTAAGTCAAGTCAGATCTCATGATTTTTCTGTTAGAATCTTTCAGAGGAAGGGACCTAAGGAGGTAATGGAAACTTTGATTTGCTTTGTTAGCCAGAAAAATAACCATTTTCCCAAATTTCTAAGGGTAGGTTTGCTTTGGCTGAACTCTACGGGATTGGTAGTGGCCGGGTCTGGCCTGGTCTGGCTGGGTTGTCCACAAGTGGTGACTACACAGTGGAACTCAGCTGGTCCCAAGAACGCCCCGTGCCTGGGATGAGAGCCTCAGCTCATCTTTCCATGTCCCACTAGCCAGGAATAGTAATTAAGAGAAGTGACTAGATTCCGATGCTGCTTTGCTGATCTGAAGGTTACTCATGGGATTACCGAGCCACAGGACTGGAAAGGAGTTCTGATGTTCTACCTTATCTACTCCTCTGACACAGCGATAAGAGCCTCCAGGGTCCTGAAGTAGCAGACCCCATAGTAATTGGAAAGTTCTTCCTACCACATCAGTGTCTCTTTTCTGCTGAAGATTTGTTGCTGTTGACCTTTCTCAGGGCTCCTCTAAAATGGCAGAAAATGTGTCTCAGATTAGCCAAAAAGAAATCTGTATTTCTAAGCCCTCTAAAAGAACTTTCTTTCTTAGGTCATTGATAAAAGGATAGACAGATAAAATAATAGATAAGATGTGAATCTGAAATTCTGCATATGGAGGAACTTTCTCCACTCAACTGCTTATTAAAAGTGGGCATAGTGATGCATGCTGGTAACCCCAGAGTATTTTTTTTTTCACCTCTTCTTCCAATCCCAGAATCTTAAAAGGTAATGACAGGAGGATTGCAATTCAAGGATAGACAGGGTAAAAAAAAGAAGTCTGGCATGTTGGCATACACATGTGATCTCAGCTACTCAGGGTTTGGAGGTAGAAGGATTGTATTCAGAGGCCAGTAGGCCAGTAAGATCCTATGTAAAAATAAACTAAAAGCCATAGGGCTGGGAATGAGGCTCAAGGGATGAATACCTGGGACATGCTGTAAGTACAAACCTCAGTGCACACGCGCACACACACACACACGCACAAAATGCCAGGCACTGTACCTCCCATGGAACAAGAAAACTTCTTTTACCTCCAAGGCTTAGCTTGGAACTAATTTCATCAGTTCTGCTGATGGGCCTGGATGAATTTCCCTGTTCACTAATAGCTCTCCTGTTCTTAGCAGTATGAAAGTGCAGGTAGGGTTAGAGTTTTCTGGCCTGTTTTCAATAATGCCATTATTTTTTGATTTTTCAGATGGAACCCCCAAATCCAATTAGCCATCTGGCTTAACTTAATTGTTCATCGATGAAGTACATCTAACTGTATAGACTTCTACATGCTTACCTGCAGTACATATTTACAATCAACCCAAATGCTTCAGCACTTGAATTTTATAACTAAAAAAGAAATTATATTGTTAATCTGGGGCATTGTTATGAAAATAAACATTGAGCACTAAAAACCATTGCACAGTGCACAGTGGCGTTTGCACAAAACCATGTTGCCCAGGGAAACATGGTATCTAGAAACAGAAAAAAACCAACGTTGAATTTGGAAATGGGGGAGGAGATATTGAGTAGGTTCTGGGGAGAAATAAGAGCCATATGGTAAGAGATGGCTGGGAAAACAGATGCCCTGCTCACAAATGGAGATGGCCTGCAAGTCCCTCCCCTGTGGGAGCGAAGGGTTAGGTTCAGAAATAGTATGCAAACACCTCAACTCCCTCATGTGTGGGCACAGAACTGAGCCAGTAAATACAATTTTAAAAAAAGCAGAGCCATTTTTAGCCTGCAGAAGGCAAATGCAAGCTCAACTAAATGGGTTACCTAAATGGATAGGTAAATTCAATCTGTAAAAATGCCATAAACATCCTGTCATTCAGTATGACAAGCAGAAAAAATGATTTAGAAAATGAAATCCATTGCCTTATCCCATCAATGGCATCTGACTAGCAAACTCCTCAAATCACTGCACAGATATCAAAATGGGCCTGTGACCTGAATTCCCCTTTGGCAGCTAACTTTGTCCAGGAGGCTGCTAAGTGCTCTGGGACCCCCAATTTCTGGATTCACCATGGATCTACTCCCTTTCTGCCCTTCAACTCCCCGTATTTTCTTCTGTGTTTTACTTCCCTCTTCTCACTAAGAATCTGAGGAAGACAATAGTAGAGTTATGGTGTTATTAGGAAAGTCAGGATGGAAATGTGTGTAACTTCCCAGATGATTTAATTTCATTCCTAATTGTGAGGAAGTGAAATTATCCCTGTACCATCCAACACTATTTCCTACTATGTCTTCTCAAATAGCTATTGACCAAACCTGGACACTATTTTTTTTGTCATAACCAGCCTTTTATTAATGGAAATTTTGCAAAATATCTCTATGTTGAGGCTGTAACAACAACAACAAAACTCTCAATAAGAATCTCAAATATTGAAGCCAGAAGTAAGCAATAAATTTTACATATTATAACTTTTAAGTGAAGTCAAACATGATAAATTATCATTATTGCAGAAATTAATTTACTTTTATTGTGTGTCACTGCTAATCAGATCACATTTCTGCCTTCCATAGCACGGACAGTATTGTTTTTGTATTTAAATGTCATCTATATAATTCTTTCATTTTCTTCCTTCACACACACACACACACACACACACACACACACACACAGAATCAAACCTATGTGGGTTAAAAAATTGGCCTCTCAAATTAAATTGAATTCATGCAAAAATTAAGATAGCTTGAAAATATCTATGGTAGTTTGTGGCTTACTAATCCCATTCCTCTAGGCTACTGGCCAGCAGTGGTTAGAGTGGAGCTTTTCTCTTGTCTTGCTGACATCTAAAGTGATCTCTGGGAAGGTTTTTATGTTCTCTCCTTGACATGCTCTCAGTCATTGGAACACTTCTTTTGTCACCCACTCTTTCCTTAAATTACTCAGACCCAGCACAGAGATGAATTTTTGGTATTCCTTTGGACAGGGTATTTCTTTTATAAAGGACAAATGCTAATGGATCCATGTGAGTTTCAAGTCAAGGGCTGAATACAGCCAAAGTGAGGGACACATGAGTTTTTCATTTGTTCCAGGACCTTTGTCTCAATGAAATCAGTAACAACTGTTCTCTGACTCTGGAAATGAGTTTGTGCCTGGAGTTCTTCAAAGGCTCGGTACTGTGAGTACATGGTGAGAGCTCTGCATGGAGATGCATTATTTTGTCCATGAGGCAGGCTGTGAGGAGAGAAAGAATCCTGACTGCAGGAATCACATGGGATCTTCTACTTGCAAAAATATGAGACTTTAGGCAGACAAAATGATCTACTTGGCACACATTGCATAAGGAATTACTGCTCAAATTCATGATAAAGGTCATAAGTGAGACTGGAGAAGTTACATATCCATGGAGTGTACAGTAAGGAATATGATAAAAGCGAGAGACCCACAAGTGAGTAATCAACCAAGAAGTTTGGATGAGTTATCTAACAATTGGGGTTGATTATATTGAGAAGTCATTATGAAAGTATGTAGTGGACTTGGCTAAAAGGAAAATGGTAGAGCATGCCTGTAAAACCCTGCTACTTAGAAGTGGAAGAAGCAAAATTAAGACTTTAAGCCTGGGCTACATAGTGAGACCCTGTGTCAATCAAACAAAAAATGATTGTAAATAGCTGATGATATATTATTTCTTTCTTTTGTTTTAGGCCTTATTTTTGTACTAGGACTGAGGCTTAAACGCTGCTCAAAGATGGTACTCCAGGGCCAGGAGTGGGGACTAGTGATAGCGTGCTTGCCTAGCCTACAAGAAGCCCTGGGTTTGATTCTCTAGAACCCCATACACAGAAAAAGCCAGAGTAGCACTGGCAGAGTGCTAGTCCTGAGCAAAAAGTGTTCAAAGACAGTGCACAGGCCCTGAGTTCGAGCCCCAGGATTGGCAGAAAAAAAAAGGAAAAAAGAAAAAAAGAAAAGAAGAAGAAATGCCACTGGTTTCATGTCTCAGGTGTTCCAAAGTGGTGGAACATGTCGAGGAAGCTGTGTGATATGGATTATTTCCACTCTATTGTTTCAGCCATGAGTTTATCAACCACATCTGATCAGTTGGGAGCACTCTAAACTATAATATATGCCTACATATATTAATGCCTACATATATGTTAAAAACTTTATTTGGTCTTGTGGTATTAGACATATTTCTTGTTTATAAGCATATGCATAAATTTCACATGCCCTGATTCTTAATAAGGTAGTCGTATGGAGTTTCCAAGACTACACATGATCTTTGCTCTTTTTAACTAGTTAAATAACTGGAGCTCAGGCTGTCTTTCCTTCAGGTGCCTTTGCTGTTTTCCATCAAAGCCCAGATTTGGACTTGTAGGGATGATGTTACACTGTATCCGCAGGCCAGCTTTGTGGTGTATCATTCCACATTGTGTGACCAATGAACCATTGTGGTGGGAAGTGGGTGAGGGCTCCTTTCAGCCTGTTCTTCTCATGAATTGGTCAGAGAATTTGGTGAATTTTGTAAAGGAGCCTTGATACCTGACCACAGTCTGAGGGGTTAAATGGTTTTTTTGAAAAATTTACTTTTACTTGTTAATTTTATTTGTAGTTCAAACACAAATGTCATTACTCTGGTAGTAGTTATTTCTACTCAGTGCATAGTGTGTGTATACCTCATGCACGCAAGACATGTTGGTATGTGGGTGTTAGGCTACTCTATGCTCACAAATCTTTTTTTTTTTTTTCTGTCGGTCATGGGACTTGAACTGTGGGCCTGGGCCTTGTCCTTCTTCAGCTCAAGGCTACCACCCTACTCCTTGAGCCACAGTGCCACATCTGGTTTTCTTGTGATTAATTGGAGATAAGTGTCTTATGGACTTTTTAGTGCTTGGGCTGGTTTTGAACCATGATCCTCAGATCTCAGCCTCCTGAGTAGCTAGAATTACGGAGGTAAGCCACTGTGCCTGGCTTCAAAAATGTTATAAGTAAAAATCACAAGGCTTTACTCAAGACTATGATATAGCCAAACAATAATATAACAATAGTAAACTTATGTTTGGAAAGAAGCTGGCATGTATCTCAAGCAGTCTTTCAAACACTTTGAGGCTTTCAGGGAAACTGCCTTTACTACATCTAATATTTTCCTATAGATTTCTTGCATTCCATCAGCAGTAGTTTTGGCCTCCATTTAGCAATGCTGAGACAATATTTCCTTTCTGTTCCAACCTTTAACAGCTTTAATTAATAGTACTTATTCAGTTAATGCTTAGCAGTTATATTTTTGCAAAGTGATTTATACTCGTTTTTATTGGTTATTCTAAATTGAGATTTAGAATGACATGTCATAAAGAAAAATGCTTCATGTTTGGAAAAGGAGACCGTTTCTACCCAGCATTTGTCTAAATAGCATAATTATGGCTCATACTCATGAATTGTTTAATTATTTATTCCTTAATCTGTAGATGTAAATACACCACGCAAACCTGCAATTATGAAAGGTCTGCAAACCTGAGTTGTAAAGTTCAACTGATACCTTCAAGTAATGGTGAAATGAATGGGTGTGTCTGTGGCTGAAACAGTATTCTTTTCAAGAAAAAACTAGAGAGCTGGGCCTTGGTGGCTGACATCTTCAATCCTAGTTTCTCAGGAGGTTGAGATCTGAAGGTAGTGATTCAAAGCCAGCCTGGGTGGGAAAGTCTGTGAGCCAAATTTGCCACCTAAATACCAGTGTTGAAGGTGTAGCTCAAGTGGCTCTAACACCAGCCTTGAGCAGAAAAGCTTAAGGACAGTGTTTAGATTCTGAGTTCAAGTCCCAGTGTCTGCACCAACAAAAACAAAATGAAGGTGGAGTGATAAATTATTGAACTTTAATGACAATCTGAATTTAATAGTAGATAGCTCCACCATACTAGAGATTAAAAGTATCAAAATAGAATTATCCTTTTTTCATAAAATTATATGATGGATATGATATGTATTAGTGTCTTTACAATGAGACTAAGATGATAATTAAAAATACACATTCACATTAAATTATCATTGCAATATTTATGTGTTTATTTATAAACCTGGAGTTTGAACTCTAGGGATTTGTGCTTCCTATGCTGATATTCTACTATTTCAGCCATGTCCCATCCTTTGTGTTAATTTTTAACAGGGTCTTATGTTTATATTTGGTCTGACCTGCTCTTTGATCTTTCACATAGTAGGGATTCCAGGCACATGCCACTGTGCCCAGCTTTCTTTTATTTGTTGAAGTAAGATCCAGTGAACTCTTTGCTTTCAATAGCAATACTTCCCATCTCAGTCTTCCAAGCAGCAAACATATGTGAGAGGCCTCAATTCCAGCAAAATGTTTGTTTCTGAACTGAATTTTCTAGATCTTATAAATCTGGATCTTTTGTATACCATAAGGATAGAAATTTAGCATAAGCAATATTTTATTGACTTCTCACATATTACATTGCATCCAGCACAGAATGTAATATACAGATGAAAAGTTTTGGTATTAGGAAATTTGAAATGAAATGTCATGTTTTAATTCCATTAACTCAGTACATAATTTTCAGCAGAGATTGGATTTTGGGAAGACTTTCTTGTCTTTGCGTTGTGCATCTTAGTTTCCCTCCAGGCCATATTACATCATTCATGGAAGGATCTTTCCAGGAGGAAGCTTTGAGGATAGAGCAGAGATGAAATGCTGATGAACTTCTGTGCTTGCTCATGCCTCTCACAACAAAGGCAATGGTGGGAAGAGAAAAATAAAACCAGCTAGAAAAAAAAATCAGTTCCTCAAATTGAGAGCTACTGCCCACCTGATTTACAGCCATACTTTTCCAATTTAAATGCAATGCTCATGTTACTGAATAAAAAAAGATGAATCTCATGAGAAGTTTCTCTCCCTGTTGCTGTGGTGTTTACAAGAGAAGCTATAAATGATAACCCTCACAGACAGGGAAAAATTATAAATCAGAATGTTAGGCAAATACATCCTTGACTTTGTGTGTCTACATATCTTTCTTTTCTCTAGAATACCATACTCAACTACAAACAGTAATATAAACATATTATCTGCATAGATATTCAATATGATAAAAGATTTGCAAATGTACACCTGTGACCTGAATGAAAGGGAATGTCTAAATATAATGAACCCAATATTCTGCTTACATTGGTAGAGAAAATAGCTACTATGCCTTAAAAATAGTTTAATTTTATGAACAAAGTAAGCAGACTAATCAACACTGTGGCTACTCTGCTCTTAGTTACCCAAAGCTTTTGCAAAAAAAACAAAATAAAAACAAGCTAGGATGTTTCTTAAATGGAGAATTGAGGTTTTTAAATAACCCCAAGTATACGGGTTAGTTTCCATGGTGTCCTGCCCTCAGCCACTTACTGGAATGGCCAAGTACTTCCCCGTGAAACATCAAATCCCTAGATCCCCTCAGTCTTGTACAAATGTGATGAGAAAGGAATGGTGATTCACAGAAGGATATTTGATACTGGGAGGTAATTTTTATATCAGTTTAAACTTGGATTCCTCATGAAAGCAGTTTCTAGGCATTCTATTGTGTCTCTGCAGTGGTGTGCTCTGGTCAGGGCAGAGTGAGATTGTACAGAGAGTGTGAGTGGCACAGCATGGGATGAATTAGCTGGATGTGCCTTTCAGATAACAGGCACCCAAAGGTGAGTCTGATGAGAATTGGAGAAGTGAGTCCTGAAGTGGCAAGTAAATTATTTTCACCCAGTGAGTGTAGCAAATGGGCAGCCGGATGAAACAGCTAGATGGATTTCATAGTACTTCCAATGTGGCTTATGTTTTTTAATGTAGTTTGTTTAAAACAATATAGCAAATAACTATCATTATAAAAGAATAGAAGCCAGAATATAGGCTGGTGGCTCACACCAAGCTACAGAGGAAGCTGAGATCTGAGGATCACTGTTCAAAGCCAAAAAAAGTCAGGAGACTCTTATTTCTGATTAACCACCAGAAAAACAGAAGTGGAGCTGTGGTCCAAAGTGGGTAGAGAGCTATCCTTGAGTACAAAGGCTCAGGAACAGTGCCCAGGCCCCAGAGTTCAAGCCCCATGACCCCCTTCCAAAAGACCATGTAATGTATATGTGTATGTGTGTATGTGTGTAGCTCTACATATATATGACAAACATGGAAATCCATGCTAGATATGTACTGTGTTACTTATAGATGAAAGGACTCGTAGTGTTTGACTGATCTTCAAGGTTTTTATGCCTTGAAATTTCAAGCAGTGAGGTAGAGTATATCTTTGTATGCCATACTTATTCTTTTTCTTTTAACTTGGGTAGACATTTCTTGTGAGGAATTACTAATTCATTCTGTTCATTTACTATGAAGATATGATGCCCTCTTTAAGGCCCCTATGGCCCCTATGATCAACAAGCCTGTCTGGAAATCTGGGCTCAGTTTTACAATGAATTTGGCTTGATTTTGTACATTTGATTATCAGGAAAGAAAAAATTGAATTTCTGCAGTTTGAAATCTGTCATAATAATAGCAACTAACAATTCATGAGTATTTTCTATGTGCCAGAGATTTTACACCTATTAAATTCATGTAGTTTCACAACAAACTGGTGAAATAGTTATTTTTTATAAATGTGGAAATGGAACATCGGAGAAGTTAGGTCACATAGAACAAAATCACACAGCCAGTAAATAAAGGTACTGCAATTTAAACCAATGTAGTTTGAATCTAGAGTTATAACCAAATATCCTTTTTTTCTTGTGGATGTCTCTTAGTTGGAAGGAATCAAGCACACTCTTTCCTTTTTATGCTATACATATATCTGGTAAGTGTTAACCCTATGCCTTTTTGTCTTTTTCAATATCACAGGGACAACCATTATACATGCCATTCTTTTTCAATGTTTTGAGTGATTGATGGAATTGTAGTTCTTCTGCTATACATTGAATTGTTCTCTTGCAAACTTTCTTTTCTTTTTTTTTTCCTGTGGGTCATGGGGCTTGAACTAGGTAGGCCTGGGCACTGTCCCTGAGTTCTTCAGCTCCAGGCTACCACCTTACCCCTAGGCCTGGGCGTTGTCTTTGAGCTCTACAGTTCAAGGCTACTGCCCTACCCTTGAGCCAAGCCCCACTTCCGTTTTCTAGAGGTTAATTGGAGATAAGAGTCTCAAGTCCTTTTGTGCCCAGGCTAGCTTTGAACCTTGATCCTCAGATCTTAGCCTCCAGAGTAGCTAGGATTACAGGCATGAGCCAAAGTACCTGGTTATTTTCTTTTGTGCTTTTTTTTTGTTTAAATGGAGTTCTTTTTAATTTTATTGTAGAGGTGATTCTATTTTCTTTCTACACTTGATCATAATCAAAAGGCTGAGAAGTAATTCTGTTTCATTTTTGTGCCAATTAAAGGAATACTCAGCACATACATTCATGTGCCAGCTTAATTAATGACAAAAGGAAATGAGAAATAGGGGGAAATGAATATAAGGCAAAGAGAAAAGGACAGGAATATCATGGAGACCATGAGTTGGGAAATAGGGTGGAAGCAGCATGAGAAGAAAGTAGTCATTCAACAAAAAGAGGGAAGTACAATGAACAAAACCAAACACTCTGGCTAAAAGAAAGTACATAAATAAAACGATCTGACTAAAAATATCTGTAGGGAGTATTGGTGAAATACACCTTTTCTTTAACACTTGAAGAATAAAAATATCCAATAAACCCTTAACCTCCCTGCTCTAACCCCTGAAGAGGATATTTCAGCAATTTTTCTTTGCTAGCGTACCTAGATGAGAAAATAACTAGGTGATAAAAATAAATGAAGCTTTGATGAATTCTGGAGGAGGAACTACATTTTGGAAAAATGGGGGGCTTAAACTCTGGGTCTGGGCACTGTCCCTGGGCTCTTCAGCTCAAGGCTACTGCCCTACTCCTTGAGCCACAGTGCCACTTCTGGTTTTCTAGTAGTTAACTGGAGATAAAAGTTGCATGGTCTTTAGTGTCCAGGCTGGCTTTGAACCTTGATCCTCAGATCTTAGCCTCCAGAGTAGCCAGGATTACAGTCGTGAGCCACTGTGCCCAGGCTAAGATCTCATATTTCTGCAATATTATTTAGAGCTCTAGGTTGAGTGGGGATTTATCTATGAAGTCCAGAAAGACAAGAGGTTTTTCAAGTATTTTCAACTTGATTTTGCATCCCTATGAAGGTGAAAAATTAGTGGGCCTTCGGTTGTGAGCTATCAACCTGAGCTCTTCTCTACAAAACACATAGACCTTTCACTGGGCATTAGATAAACAATTTGTGTGATTTCCCTTAAGGCAAGTACAGGTGTTCCAGTGAGAACAGTTGTCATGTGGCAATACGATTATTTCATTAACTTACTCTACAAGAACGTTTACCACCCCACCCCAGCATCATTGTCATATCCTACTGTTGTGTTTTCCTGAGGGTTGATGTCAGTGGAAGAGAATGTAGAGACTGGAAAGTCATCTCCAGTGTCGAGGGCTTGAGAAAGAGAGCTCATGGCTCACCATATTTCCACTGTGTGGGTCTTGAAGAGAGAGCAATGGTCTAAGTCTGATTTCTTTTTTTTTTTTTTTTTTTTGTCAGTCATGAGGCTTGGACTCTGGTCTAGGTGCTGTCCCAGAGTTTTTCAGCCCAAGGCTACCTCCCTACCCTTGAGCCACAGCATTACTTATGGTTTTCCAGTGGTTAATGGGAGATAAGAGTCTCATGAGCTTTAGTTCCTGGGCACAGATCTCAGCCTCCTGAGTAGCCAGGATTACAGGCATGTACCATGGTGCCTGGCTTCTAGCCTGATTTGTAATCAATGAATCTCCTGTTTGTGTATTCATTTCACATTGATCTTTCATGTGAACTCTCCAATAAGCTTACAGACGGCGAAGAATGTAGTGCATTTTAACTGTTTATTATCCTTATTGAGCACAGTGTGTGCATACATAATAAACTTTGTTGAATGAGAAAATGAAAAAAAGGCAAAAGCAGCATAGAAGGTGAGAAAGAGAATAATAGGCCACTGGGATAACTCCACTAAGATCCTTTAAGGACTGAAAGACATGATACAATAAGAGGGAATAATACATGTACACATAGAGCTACTAATTCTGTTCTTAGAAGGTAAGCAAGGAATACAAAGGTCAATAAAAAGAAGCAGACTCCAGCTGTGTGTCTCACTGTCTCCCTCCCTTTGAGACTCCACACTTGGTTAGCATGTGCTTTCTCTTGTCTGTGTATCTGTTTGTCTGCTCATCTTACATATTCAATAAAGCATCACCAAGTTTTCTTACCATTAGCAAAAAAGAAAAAGAGTCTTCCTCCCTCTGTAATTCTGGCCTTGTCTCTCACTAAAAACTGCTACCTGGTTGTTTGATCACACTGAAGTTTGTGATACTGAAGGAAGTAAGGTGACAGATTTCATAATGAGGAGTAAATAAAGCAAGAAAGGATGAGAGTGAGCAACAGGAGTGAATATGATTAAAGTTTGTCATATGCATGTATGAAAATATTTTTTTAAAAGATGGTTGTTTCACCTCAAATAAAGAAAAAAAGAAAAGATAGATGAATGTAGTACTCATTTTCATGCTCTTAGTTTGTTTGACATTGAGACCACAGTCTTGTTTCCCAAGGGAAGACAGAATGGACAGAATGTAAACAGAGACACTCATTGTACGTGGTGGACGATATTGGGGCTGGGAGTTTGGCCTAGTGGTAGAGTGCTTGCCTAGCATGCACAAAGACCCAGGTTTGATTCCTTGGTACCACACACGTGGAAAAAGCCGGAAATGGTGCTGTGACTTAAGTGGTAGAGCTCTAGCCTTGAAAAAACCCAAGGACAGTGCTCAGGGCCTGAGTTCAAGCCCCAGTAATAGCAAACAATCCCCCCAAAACTGATACTATAAATTGTCTTTCTTTTTTGGAACATCCGGGGGTTCAAACTCAAGGTGTTTTGTGTGTTAGGTAGGTGTCACATGATCCATGTCAGCAGTCCTTTTTGTGTTAGGTTATTTTTTTTTTTTAGATAGAGTCTTGCTATTTATTTATTTATTGCCCAGCTAGTCTACAACGAGGTCCTCTAGCCACAGGTGTGTCCCCCAAGCCCATTATGTTGGTAGAGGTGGGAGTCCCACTAATATTTTCCACCCTGGTTGGCCTCTAACTACAATCTTTCCTATATTTGACTCACAATTAGCTGGGCTTAAAAATGTGAACCCCTGTGCCTGACCTAAAGACTGTCGTTATTTAAGGACAAGACTATTAGAAATACCTTTTCCCTTACAACCAGGACTTGCACTGTCATCGCTGAGTTAAATCCCAGAGATTTGAATCTGCAGCCATGAGATTCCAAAGTGTATACTCTTCCTGTTATTTTCTTGACAGCAAATGTGATTGTCCTGGGCAGGGCCTCCTTTCAGAGTAGGATAGATCCATAGGACTGGATAGGTAACTGTCAGGAATGTGCAAAGTTGTTCAAGAGTTCCCTGTTTCCAGTCTTGGCTGCCCTCTTGATCCCTTAACATTCTCTGTCCTTATCTTCTAAGTGGAGTCAGAGTTCACAACAGTGGATGTGAGTCACTAATGAATTTAGAACCAAGGGAAACTGCATCCAGTGAATTAGCTCAGGAAGAATTGATGATTAGCACTTAGATGGGACATTTTTATGTTTTTGCTTGCTTTTGCATAGAGGTGAGTTTCAGAGACCATGAAAAAGAAAATGAATTCTTTATGGCTGCTGTGAACAATCTGAATTTTATTATGTAGTGTAGGAGAGCAAGACACTTAGGGACCTATTGAACACACTTATCTGAGATTTCAGTCGCATTAAAAAAAAGTTGCTCTTCTTGATTTTGTTGTACACACAACTTTGGCACCAAGCTTCTACACTAAAAAAAAAATGCGTCTAAAATTGTAATATGATAAAGACTGGCGGGCCAGGGGACTAGGAATACGAATCATAGGTTAGAAGGGAGAAGACTTTTCTTTAATGCCAGTACTGGGCCTTAAGCTCAGGACCTGGGCACTGTCCCTTGGATTTTTTGCTTAAAGCTGAGCTGGTTGCTCATGGCTATTCAGGAGGCTGGATCTGAGGCTATTGGTTTAAAGTCAGCCCTGGACTCTTATCTCCAATTAATCACCAGAAAACTAGAATGGAGCTGTGGCTCAAAGTGGTAAAGAGCTAGCCTTGAGAAATAGAGCTCAGGGACAATGCCTAGATGTTGAGTTCAAGCCCCATGACCCCAAAATAATAAAAGAAAACTTTGCTCAACGTTTGCAATCTACCACTGAGCCATATCTCCACTTGCAGATTTTTTTCCCCTTTTTTGTGGGTTAATTGAAGATATGAGTCTCTCAGATTTGTCTGTCTGGGCTGCCTTTGAGCAGAGATCCTGAGCAGTAAGGATTGTAAGTGCAAGTCACCAGTGTCTTGGGAGAAGACTTTTAAAAATTGTTGGTAATAGAAACTAGGAAGGAAATAAACATTTCAGAGTAGGTTGGTGAGAGGTATTGCATTTGGCTAGAGGAGTATAGAATTTATCCCAGGGGCATAGAAGAAGGTAGCCATCAAATACTTTATAAAGTTTTTTTCACTTTTATTTCATAGTGAATAGTTATGATGTGGGATTTCCTTTTATATTATGACTTTATTAGGTTGTCTCACTTGAGAGAAATGATTGTGTCCATATGATTGGGGTGTCATGAATGCATTTGTGTATCCCACCTTAGTTGTGTTTTCACTTGGACATATCTGTACAAAGTAATAGATTGCTTTACTAAATATTTTAAACCTGAGCTTTAAAACCCACTTCAGACTCCAAAATACTAGTTGCAGTCTTTTCATCTGTTTCTTTTTGCTGTGATGTGGCAGAGTTGTTTTGTAGCATTCCAATCATGGATGTAATATGCTTGTAGTTCCATTGCATCTTCGGAGGTTGGGTTGTGTGGTGGCATTGTATAGTCCAAAGTAAACAAAGCAATAGGTATAAAGATACTAGGAAGACATTTTCACAAGTAAGCATGAATATGTTCCAATTGGTTTTATTAATGTAGTCTGCCCTTAAACTGTGATAAAGTGAGCCTTCTGGCCTAATGTAGCCACACCCGCTATTTGCATATTTTATACAGCAGGCACAGTGGAGACAAAATAGACAGAATATATGGCTGGCAAAGCCAAAATATTTACTGCCTGGCTCTACAGAAAAAGTTTTGGAACACTTGTTTTAAATTAATTTCTTCTCCCATTTTTTTTAAATGGTGGAGACATTCCTGAAAAACCAGTGCCAAATGGAACTCTTCAGAAATTAAAAGCAAACAACAAAAGCCTTTGTTTTGTAGTTTGTCTAGTGAGAGTATATCATCCTAAAAATCATGTGACACTCCCCCCAAGTAAGTTCCAAATTAAAAAATTTCCTGTGTCATCTGGAGTAGCCCAAGGCTTTAAATCCTATAAGGGTTAGTTTAGTTAATGTATTCCTTTGGAAAGAAGTGAAAACAAATTATACACATGTCATTACTATTTGGGGGGCTTCTGGAATTTTAACCCCTAAGAGACATACTGTTATCTTATGGACATAGAAATGTTATCCATTGGGTTAATAGTGATGGTAGGAGGAGATAAGAGCCTCAAATACTGTTTACAAAAACAGAATTATGCTGATTGTGGACCTACAAGGATAGTACGATATTATTGGCTTTCTAAGAAGTAGAATAATATTAACTAGCAGCACAGCCAGAGCCAAGAGTCAGTAGCTAAAATACTCACTGCTGTCCTAGGAGATGTTTGTTATTGACATTTGCTGGTCATTCACCTGGTCTGGTGTGGCACTATTTTTGATTATTATAGAGACAAATAAACTGACTATCCACTTAGAATACATAATACATTGAATACTTTTGAATCAAATTATTACTTTTAAATATTTTTCTAATAACCAGGACCAAATTCTTCTTTTGAGAAAGGTGTAGATGGTTGCTGAAAACAAAATGACATTGTGTTCCAAATCCTTTGCTATCTGTCATTCCCAGAAATTTTATTCATAAGGACTCTTCTATTTGTAGCCTAGCTAGCATGAACTTAGGAAAAGGGCTTACAGAGTGTAAGAAAAATCACAAGATTTGTACTAGGTTTCAGGGTTGAATATGTGGTTTCCCTTGACTTTGACTTTTATCAAACTTGGATGTGCTTTACTATCAAACAATTTTAACAAGAAGGATTTAGTGCCAAATTTAAGAGTGAACTCCAGCCTCCTTGTCTGTTTTCTAGCTACACTAATACAGTTACTTGTCCTTCATTTGAGAAGGAAGATGACATTTAGTTGAAGCACCTGGTTGAGGATTGTACTCTTTTTTTGAATGTGCTGTTAAAATGTATAGGAAGCCTCATGGGAGGGTTTGATTAACAGATTGATCTGCATTGTGTATTTTTGGTTTGCTTTCTGGTCCTAGAGCTTGAACTTAGGGCCTGGGCACTGTCCCTGAGTCACTTTGTTCTCAAGGCTAGCACTCTATCATGTGAGCCACAGTGCCACTTCTGGCTTTTTCTGATTTGTTTGAGGTAGGAGTCTAGTGGACTTTACTGCCTATTTTAGCTTCGAAGGTCGATCCTCAGATCACCACCTCTTGAGAAGTTAGGATTACAGGCAAGAGCCACCAGAACGTGGCAAGATGTGCATATTTCTGGTGAATAACCAGCTTGCCAAAAATGCTGGGGCTTGCAATAATAACCATGGCATGGTGCGCAGGACCATAAAAGTTGGTACAGGGCACAGAGGGTCAAGGTGGCTTGTCTCTGCTCCCCACAGTTTGGGATTCCAGTTGAGATTTGTGTGTTGGGATGAGTTTATGATTAAGGGTAAGCATGATCTGGAAGCCCTTTTACATCTTTGTTAGTTACAACTGAGCATTAGAGCTGCCAATCAGATGTCCCATGGGCAGTGGCTTCCCCAGGTGACCAGGCCAAGTGTTTTGCACCAAGTGTAGCAGCTTTAGGGCAACTGGACTTTAACATGGCAGCCAAAGGCTTGAAGCATGCTAATGCACCAAGCACAGTGACGGCTGCACAATTTACAGACAAAGCCTTATGTGCTCTGTTGGTGCCAAGCTCATTTTCACTCAGATTCAAGCGGAGGAGAATTTGACTCGGTGACTCTTCTACCTCCTCTTCCAACAAACTGGGATTACAGACATGTGCCACTCTGCCTGGTTTGACATTCCATCTTTTCATAGTAGCTAGGTCATATGGGAGAAATAGATGTGACATGCTCTTGGAGAATTACAATATATATTTTACAAACATTAGGGCAGAATCTGGAAACTTTGGCACTAAGCGTTAATATTAACAGTGAATGTTAATTTTTTTTTTGGTCAGTTGTATGACTTGAATTGGGGGTCTGGGCACTGTCCCTGAGTGCCTTTGCTAAAGTTGGTTAGTATTCTGCTATTTTGAGCTACAGTGCCACTTCCAACGTTATGTTTTTTTTTTTAATGTTGGTTGTTTACTGGCAGTGGATGTCTAAAAGACATATCATCCATACTGTGTTCACAATAGTATTGTCTTTTCAAAAAATTAAAATAGTAACTTACTTAAATTTTCCCTAAGCTTTGATCTTCACTGGGTATCTTCATTTTAGAAAATGGCACTATTTTCTAGTCAAAATTTATTATTCATACTTATTTTTCTTGTTCTTTCAATTTTATATCTAATTTGTCTATATATCTACTTAATTCTAGTTCTAGAATGCCTCTCAAATGTGCCTTTTTTCAGCTCCTGAACTGCATTTCTCACAATTTGTCCTCCTTAGTAGCTGAGACTATAGGTGCATACCCCCACACAGGGTCCATTTAGCTTTTAAGAATTGCTTATTGTGAGAGAGCAAGAGGGGCCCGGAGTATGGCCTAGTCTTAGAGTGCTTGCCTAACATGCATGATCCTTGGTACCACATACACAGAAAAAACTAGAAGTTGTGCTGTGGTTCAGGTATTAGAGCACTAGCCTTGAGAAGGCCCAAGGACAGTGCTCAGGTCCTGAGTTCAAGCCCCAAGACTAGCAAAGAAAAAAAAAGGAGAGAAGAAGGAAGGGGTGAACTATCCAAAAAGAAATGTACTCTTTACCTAACTTAGGAAACTGTAAGCTCTTTCTACATCGCATTTATAATAACAATAAAAAAGAATAGCTTGTCATGTATGAGTTTGTATTAAACATAGTACAAATGTTAAGGACATAAAGGTTTTTCCTTTTATAGAGTCAATAATTTAGTGGGGGAGGAGAGAAGGAGTGAGAAAAATCTATTAAAATGCCTCAGTCCGCAGTGCTGTAGTGACACGTACATGGCACAGTCCAAATGGTGTCCTTGGCTGAAAAGAGGTCTTAATAGGACTGATTGAACCTGAGAAGATAATCTGGACCATTGGCATTATTCATATTCAGGTGGATGAGGGACCATTTTGAAATGGGTGCTTATAAATTGAGCTTTCCATAGGTGGCCATGGAGGAGGAAGAAACAAAAGGCATTCCAGGCAAAATAAATCCTATAAACCAGAAACTGGGACCAAGCAGGTTAAATGCATGACTAGGAAATAGTCAGGCGTTGGAGTAAGTGGAGCCTTGAGCTGTACAGAGGACCAATGTGTTGTTGGTTGGGCCAAGGGCAGAAGATTAATAAAGGCATTAAACTCATTTGGAAACTGGACACTGGTGGCCTATGCCTGTAATCCTAGCTGCTAAGGAGGATGAGATCTGAGTATTGTGGTGTGAAGCTAACCTGAGCAGCAAAGCCTGTGATTCTTTTATCTTCAACTAACTGTCCAGGAAGTGGAACTGTGGCTCAGGTTGTAGAGTGCTAGCTTTGAGTAAAAAAACGCAGGGTCAGTGCCCAGGCCCTGAGTACCAGTCCAAGTACTGGTATATAAAACAAAAAAGAGAGAGAAGACTACTCTGGCTTTGTATGGGCTAGACTGGAGGGTGGTATAGGGAGCCCAGACATTATCCATCAAGTACCCTGAATTTTCTGGCATATCTCCTAGGAGAAGAAGGAGGAAGCATGACCCAATGGGAAGCCCTAGGGCTTGGGCCTGGATGCAGACTCTCCCACCCAGAACTTTAGTACTGTTGTGGCTGGCTGAGGTCAGTCACGTGATAGTTCCTAATCTCTTTCTTCAGTGGTAGCATAAGGGTCATTGCACAGGGTTTTTGTGAGAAATTGGAAGTGCTTGACCAAAGTAGCTATCATTAGTATCAAATGCAGAACTGAATTTGTTTTTCAGCCTATTTCCACTTGTTTTGACTGATGATCTATGCTGAAGAAACACTGCGATGGGAGTTTGTTAGTAGGGCTCCTTTGTATCATCTACATAGTACTTTCTTCCATATCTTTGAAAAATCACCTCCATTTACTTGATTATTCTGCTCTTTATTCCAAACAGTAACTGCCCTGTCAGCAGAAGCTTTGGAATAGTTCTTTCTCTAAATGGAATATCTTAGACTCTTGCCAGGATAGACAAAGTGTTAAGTAAACAGTCAATACTTTTTCAATTTTAATTTAATCAAAGAAAGGGTCATCGAGTGAGGGCCCCTAACTGAGGCCCTGAACGCTGTCCAGCAATCATCTGCCTTTGTTCTATTTGCTTCTTTTATTTTTCTCTTTCCAGTTATTTTAGCTCCTTCCTTGGAATAGGGTGCCAGACCATGGGTTTGAACACATTAATAAACCTATGAAGAGATGTGAGTGCCAAACAGCGACCGAGGGCTGAGTGCCAGTGGCTCACACCTATAATCCTAGCTACTCAGAGGGCTGAGATCTGAGGATCACAGTTCCATGTCAGCCAGGCTGGGAAGTGTGTGTGATTCTTATCTCCAATTAACCACCAGAAACAAACTGGAAGTGGCTCTACAAGTGGTAGAGCACTAGCCTTGAGTGAAAAAGCTCAGGAACAGTGCCCAGGCCCTGAGTTCAGGCCTCAAAACTGACCAAAAAAAAAATGATTGAGAGTTGGTTACTTTTTCTGGCTCAAAGTAAAACACTCAGATTGAAGCTGGCAAGATACTTACTCATCTCCTTCTTTTGGTTTCAACTTATGATTATATATTCTAACATGGATATGATTGAACTTTTGCTTTCAGTATTGGAGTTTGAACTTAGCACCTCAAACTTGCTAGGTAGGGGCTTTATTAGTTGAGTCCCATATCTAAGTTCGTTTGGTTTTGAACATTCTTTCCTGTAGGGTTTTTCATTTTTTGCCCAGGGCTGACTTCAGACTGAGATCCTCTTCAATATGCCTCCTAAATATCTGGAATCATATGTGTGTACCACCACACTAAGCTGTTTTTTTTTTGAGATATGTGTGTGTGTGTGTGTGTGTGTGTGTGTGTGTGTTGTGTGGCTTTGAGTAGCAATCTTTCCAAACTTCATTTTCTGAGTAGCTGGGACTATAAGCATGAACTACGATCTCTAATCTTGTTGTAGAATTTTTTTTTTACCAAGTACATTTCTTGAGTTTCAAGCAAAAATTGCTGAATTAAAGGAGTCATATCGACATCTGTCACCAATTTTTACACAATTCTAGATGAAATGTTACTTTTTTTGGTAAGTAGAGATTAAAGTTTCAAAATCCAATTTAGGGAAAAAGATATCTAGATTCAGGCTTACCACCTAGATCTCAAAACAACAACAAAAAGCAGAACACCACAGAGATTTGACTCCCCAACCTTTTTGAACATGCAAAGCCAAAGAGCCACAATATAGTCAAATACTGTGGTGTTCATAGTACATTATTAACAGAATGCTAACCCATATATTTGACTGTACCCCATTCTGGAAGGATTGTGAATACAGAGCCCATGGGATGCCAGAAGGAAGAGCTCCTGAGGATCTCATTGAAAAAAGTCATAAGATGTAGTCATGCTAGAAAAGAAAAGAAAACAGCCTGTCTCCAGTTTCCCAAATTCTGCTTTAACCCAGCTGACTGCTCAGAAGTGCACGTGGGTATTGATATGGGTATTTCTGTCAGGTTCATTTGAAATGGGTAGAGTAGCTTTCATTTACATTTTACATGGGCTGGATTTCCCCAACAATTAGCTAACCCTGTAGATGTTCAAGTTCCCAGAGAAGGACCAACTCTAACCTTAACCTTCAAGGAAATCTGAAACTGAGTGGACTAGGTAGAATTGGAGGGAGTTCTGAAAGCCAGAGATTATTTACAACTATGAAACAAGTTATTAGCACAACCCCTGGAGCATAGGGACAGTGATAGTGTTAGTTGTTACTGTTATTATCACCATTATGGTTGGTGGTGGGGTTAACAATATTTTCTTTGCAGAAGCTATTGAGAGAGCCTATTTGATCTCTAGAAAGGGACTTCCATGGTTGTGCTGAGCTAGCAGTACAGCAATCTTCAGAGGACCAAAAAAGATGGATCCATATTTGGATTCACCTTTCTTTGCCAAGACTTACTTCATAGCACTCGTGTTTTATGGTAGGAGAGATTATCCTCACTCAGAATTAGCCTCCGTAACCACACTAATTTTCTACACAATACCATTAACCAACTGGAAATCACAAATATAAATTATACATGGAAAATAAGGCAAAATATTAGCAATGTTTTCTGAAGGAGGTTTTTTTCACTATAATTTTATCTTCTTCTACTTTATGTTTGTCTGTTTGTTTGTTTAAATCAGTTATGGGGCTTGAACTCATGGCCTGGGCACTGTCCCTGAGTTATTTGTTCAAGGTTACCACTCTACCACTTGAGTTACAGCTTCACTTCTGGTTTTTGAGTGGTTAATTGGAGTTAAGAGAGTCATAGGGACTTTCCTGCCTAGGTTGTCTTTGAACCTCAGATCTTAGCCTCCTGAGTATCTAGGATTACAGGCATGAGACACTGATGCCTGGCTATTTTATGTATTTTTAAACAAAATATGCTCTAATAATGAAAAAAATCATTTTTAATTTTTATTTATTTTTTCATATATTTTTATTGTAATTAATAGAAGGGTTACATTATATTCACCAGATAGAAGGTGCATTACTTCACATGCATTGATACCCTTTCTCATGTCTTGGTCCCCATTACCCTCCCCCCACCCTCACCCCTCATCTTGTTTTCCCCCCTTCCCTATCCTATTTCAAATAACCAGATACAAATATATCCAATATATCAGATAACAAAGTGAGATACTGTAACAATATGAGATAACCAAGGGACAGCAAAAGAGATGAGAGATAACATAGTACATTAAGGACAACAATCAATCATTATATGGCTTTTGTTTCTATATCCTAGAGGTCCTTTCATTTAGCGTCATTCTATATGGCCTTATGTATCTAAGTTTTGCTCTATTGCAAATCTCTGCTAGGAGAGCCCAAGGTTTCTACTGATTATGACAAATGAGGGAAGCCATTGAGCCTAAGTTCCTTTCAGTCTGGCATACTTCACTTAATGTGATTTTTTTCTAAGTCTTTCCATTTCCTTACAAATGGGGTGATGTCATTCTTTCTGACGGCAGCATAGAATTCCATTGTGTATAAATACCACATCTTGTTGATCCACTCATCAACTGAGGGACATCTGGGTTGGTTCCATATCTTTGCTATGGTAAATAGTGCTGCAATGAACATCGTTGTGCTAGTGGCTTTAGTAATTCCTTGTTTCTGGACAATTGGGTAAATGCCAAGTAGTGGAATTGTGGGGTCATAGGGGAGCTCTATGTTTAGTCTTTTGAGGAACTACCACACTGCTTTCCATAGTGGTTGAACGAGTTTGCACTCCCACCAACAGTGTAGTAGTGATCCCTCCTGGCCACATCCCCTCCAGCATCTGTTGTTATTAGTTTTTTTGATCCTGGCCATTCTAACTGGAGTGAGGTGGAATCTTTGAGTTGTTTTGATTTGCATTTCTTTTATGGCCAGAGATGTTGAGCATTTCTTCATGTGTCTATAGGCCATTTTTGTTTCTTCTTCAGAGAAGACTCACTTTAAGTCTTTGGCCCATCTTTTAATGGGGTGGTTGTTTCTTTGGAGATTAGTTTTGGAGTGCTTTCAATTTTTTGAGTTGTTGATATATTTTAGATATGAGGCCTTTGTCTGTTGTATGGTTAATGAAGATCTTCTCCCACTCTGTAGGCTTCCTAATTAATTTACTAGCTATGTCCTTTGCCATACTGAAGCTCTGCAGTTTAATGCAGTCCCACTTATCCAGCCTTTCTCAGATTTGTTGTGTTTCTTGGTCCTTATTGAGAAAGTTTTGACCTGTGCCAAGGAGGCCTAGTGTGTCTCCTATTCCTTCTTGTAAAGTTTTCAGTGTGTCGGCTTTTACCTCCAGTTCTTTCATCCATTTGGAGTTAATCCTAGTGCAGGGTGATAAAGAAGGATCCAACTTTATTTTTTTGCAGGTGCTTAACCAGTTCTGCCAACACTGCTTGTTGAAAAGGCTATCTTTCTTCCATTCTATTTTTTTGGCTCCCTTGTCAAAGATTAGGTGGCCATAGGTCTGTGGGTTAATATCTGGGTCCTCTGTTCTATTCCATTGGTCTTCAGGCCTGTTCTTGTGCCAGTACCAAGCTGTTTTGATTATTATAGCTTTGTAATAGAGTCTAAAGTTTGGTATTGAAATTCCTCCTGTGCTGTTCTTTCTGCTAAGAAGTATTTTTGCTATACGGGGTCTTTTATTATTCCATATGAAATTTTGGATTGCCTCTTCTATTTCTTTACAGAATGACATTGGGATATTGATGGGTATTGCGTTGAATTTGTAGCTAGCCCTTGTCAAAATTGTCATTTTCACAATGTTGATTCTTCCAATCCAGGAGCATGGACTGTTTTTCCATTTCCTCAGTTCTGCTTTAATTTCCTTTTCTCAGGGCTCTAATAATGAAAAAAAAACAATCATTTTTAATTTTTGAAAATGAAATCAGTCTAATAAGAATGCAGCAAGATATTTGGTAAAATGTTATTTAAAAATATGTGGTGTTTTGAGGCCAGGAGCGTGGCCTAGAGGTAGAGTGCTTACCTAGCACTTGTGAACCCCTGGGCTTGGTTCCTCGGTACCATATACACAGATAAAGGTGGAAGTGGTGCTGTGGCTCAAGTGGTAGAGTGGTAACCTTGAGCTGAAGAGCTCAGGGACAGTGCTCAGGCCCAGAGTTCAAGTCCCATGACCGACTGACAACAACAAAAACAGTTCTGGAGCTCTGGTGGCTCATGCCGATCATTCTAGCTACTCAGGAAGCTGAGATCTGAGCATTGTGATTCAATGTCCACGAGAGTTTTTTTCTCTAATTAACCACCAGAAAAGTGGAAGTGGTGCTACCTTCAGGCCCAGAGTTCCAGTCCCATGACCAACCAATAAATAAATAAATAAAGTAAAATGTAGTGTTTTAAAAATTTGTGCAAGAATTTAACAGTATCATTCTTTTTCTTTGGAACACATGGAAAATGTTTTATTTAAGTACAATATCCAATGTATATCCTTTTAATCTAAGGATAGTAAAGAAGAAACACCAAATGTTGTACTCTGAGAAGAGATTAATAAGACAACAAAGTAAAGAGAGAATGTAGTTTTATCATTTAAACTGTGGGGCTGGGAGTGTGGCTTTAGTGGTCGAGTATTTGCCTAGCACAGCAGTACCCTTCTAAAACCTTTTTGTCTTCAAATTGATTTGTGTGTGTGTGTGTGTGTGTGCGTGCGTGTGTGTGTGTGTGTGTGTGTGTGTGTGTGTGTGTGTATGCGTGCCAGTGGTGGGATATGAACTCTGGGTTTTGTGTTCATTTGTCTTTTTTTTTTTCATTCAAGTCTGCTGTTCTTCCATTTGCGTAACAATGACTTTTTAAAAAAATTGTTTTTGCCAGTCCTGGGGCTTGAACTCAGGGCCTAAGCACTGTCCTTGGGCTTTCTCAAGGTTAGAGCTCTACCACTTGAGCCACAGCACCTTTTCTACCTTTTTTTTTTTTTTTTTTTTTTTTAATGTATATGGTACTGAGGAATGGAACCCAGGTCTTCATGCATGCTAGGCAAGCACACTACCAAGAGGCCAAAGTCCCAGCCCTTATTTATTTATTTATTTATTTATTTAAATGGGTAATTAGATGTAAGAGTCTTGTGGACTCTTCTGCCTACATTAGCTTTGAACTGCGATCCTCTGATTTCAATTTCCTGAGTAGCTAGGATGACAGGTAAAAGTCACCAGAGCTGGGCAGGAGACAGCTTCATCTCTCCACATTCTCTTACCTAAGTGCTCCACACACCGGGCCTGTTGCTAGTGTCCTTGTAACTATATAGTTTGTAAGGACACTCTTATGACTATTTTGGCATTCTCTTTCAATTATGTATTTATTCTTCTGGGATAGCTTTAAGCATGAAAGTGAGCTTCTGATGACTTAAATTTGCTGCTGTGAGGATTTTAACTCCAGCCTTGGCTCATTTACTTAGAGCTGACGTTCTTTCCACTTAAGCCATGTTGCGAATTTTGCTTTGTGGTCATTATTTTGGAGAGTGAGTCTATTAGCCTTTTAAAAATCTGGTCTGGTGATTCTTAGTCCCCCAGCACTCAGCCTCTTGGGGAGCTAGGATCACAGGTGGGAGCCATTGACTTCAAATTTAAATGTAACCTAGGAAAAAGCAGCCTGTGCTCATGGCTAACTTTTCCAAAAAGGTACAAACAGTTCCGTGCAACATCTTCGTCCCTGTATTTGTTCCCAGATCATCTGGTTTCCCTTCCTGCAGGCAAACGTTGTTTTTGTTTCCTTGTATTTCCTTCATAGGATAGTTTGTGCATATGCAAATAAATCTACAAATGCTGTCTAAAAGTTATCATGTGAGAAGAATAGTATCCCGAAGAGTTGGTATTGCCTGAAATCAGTCTTGGAAAACATAGAAGCTTCTTAAGTAAATGCCTTTCTCTTTTTTTGTCTTTTGATGACATTGGGCTCTGAGCTGAAGGCCTCATGCTTACTAGGCATGTGCCCTCTACCCTTAAGTCACACAATGATGCTTTTTGCTAGGGTATGCTCTTTTTGATGAAGGCTGGTCTCTGGTTGTGATCATCTTTCTACTTTTGTATCATTTTACCTGAAGTAAATTGAGATCTTCTTAATCTCTGCCTTCCCAGTAGCCGGAATTACAAGCACACACCATAAGGGCCACATCCAGCATAAGTGTCTCTATAAGTGTCTTTTTTTGCCAATCCTGGGGCTTGAACTCAGGGCCTCAGCACTGTCCTTGGGCTTTCTCAGGGGTAGAGCCTTACTACTTGAGCCACAGCACCACTTCTGGATTTTTCTATGTATGTGGTACTGAAGAATTGAACCGGGTCTTTGTGCATGCTAGGTAAGTATTCTGCCACTAGGCCAAACTCCTGGCCCCAAGTGTCTCTATTTTTAATGTCCCAAACATTCAACAGTTAATATAATTAATCATTTTTAAAAGTAATTAGATCCTTTATGTGTAAAGCACTGTCCTGTCAAGTTGCCCTGAAACATTTCCATATTTCTGTATCTAGTCATGAAGGTCTGTGTGCAATATCATTTTAGAGACTATTTTGCTAGCATCCACTTTGTCCTATCCAGTTTATCAAGTCATTGGGTTTTGTTTCATCTAGGATAAGGGAGAGCCCATAACTTTTTTCTTAACTAATGAAGAAAGGCTGCCATTGTTACAGAGGGACAAAAGCACTAATCTTGAGTGGGACTTGGGAAGTGGAGTATCAGATCATCATATTTCTAGCACTCACCATGGCACAGCATCCAGCATTCCAAGAGAATGCAACTTTTCCTATCCATTTATTTCCTCGCTTGTCAGCTTCACAAAGCAGACACTTGGCTTGTTCTAGGCACTGATCCTCTTGAAGAACTCTTGATACAAAGTAAGTAAGGCATTTAACAAATATTTATTGATTGTGTGGATATCCTAATCATGTTCTGTATTCTGTGGGGGAAACTCAGCTGTCTTTCTTTAGTTAGCAGTAAGAAATTGAAAATCTATAAGGGAAACATTTCTCAGAATTTTCTTAAATAGGTGAGGAAGGAGGGTCAGTTGAGGCTTCCATCTTGCAACAGTTTCCACAGGGCTCCAGACTGGCAAGTGTAAACTTTCAGCGTGGATTGTTTGCTACTCATGAAGAGCCAGGTACTGTGGTGCCGAGGCCAGGCGTAGTCTGGTGAGCTGCCTGGTGGATGTAAATGGGTAGGGTCCAGGTTGATCTGGTGGTGGTGGGTCAGTGGCACGAATCAGGAAAGCTTTCTGAAACTGAAACAGCTGGGGCCACATGACTCAGTCCTCAGGGGAAAAGGAGGAGCAGTGTGCCATCTGGCTTATTCATCTCCTGAGGAGGAGGTGGGAGGCCAGTGGGATACAAAGGAACAAGCACCTGTCTGTGTCTGGGAGTGGCTGGTGTGAACACACGCACAACACACACACACACACACCCTCCCTCACAGACTCACCAGACTGTTCTGACAGAGAAGTCTGACATAACTCCCCACTCGCTTATCTAAAAGCAGACAATTGAAAAAATCAGGGTCGTAGGTTACAGTGTTTTAGTGAGGTTGTTTGATGTCCACATTTCCCCCCTCCACACAGAGAGGCCACTGTCCCCCTGCTATTCTACCCCAAGGCAGAATTCTTGTAGGAGGACAGAGCAGCCTAAGGGCACTAAGCAGAGCATTCAATGACAAATGTGTCAATAACATTTCTGAAAGATTGACGTGTTTCTCTACCCTTATATTGTTTGAATCTTATTGGAGAAAATGATTCTGGTACAAACTAGTGAATTTGTGAATAATTTAAGCCCTTGGTTTTACTTCTAAGGGGGACCAGAGGTCCACCATGGTTAACAATCTTGTTTTTCTTGACACAGATGAGGTTCCTGGCTTTAGAAGGCAGAGTCTCTTCTCATATTTGAAGCTAGGCCTCTGTTGTAAAAATGACAGTTGGATATGGTGGAGGCCTTAGTCGTTAAAACTGTGAAATAACTTATGACCTATGTTTAACCAAATACAATGATTTTTCCCAGCTCAGGCCATCCTGACAGCTTGCAAACTGTTCACCTTCCTTCTCGTCTCATAAAATTGGCAAAAAGCTATCTTTAAACCTGGGGTTTGTAGAAGGGAATGTAGCCAATAAATCTAGGTAAGTTGAATTGAGTCAGAAATTTGTCAGCCTGAAAAGGAACTTTCCCGAGTAAAAGGAAAATAAGGCATTCATTTACCTGTATGTCTTTCTTTTTACCTATCAATCTGTCAATCAATATTTTTTAGTTCCATCAATCTAAGTTTTCAAAATGAATTGACCAAATGCATAAAGTGGCAACTTTAATAATCATTCCTTTGCAAAATAATATAAGAGCAAAACAAAATACAAGTCAAAACAAGTATGTCACAAAGAAAGCCTCTTTTTTTTTTGGTCGGTTGCAGGGCTTAGACTCTGTTCTGGGCGCTGTCCCTGAGCTCTTCAGTTCAAGGCTACTGCCCTACCCCCTTGAACCACAGCACTACTTCTGGTTTTCTGGTGCTTAAGACCTGTACCCGACTTACACATGCATATTCAAGAGGAGAAATGCCTGGGCTCCCTATGTTCTAAAATGTTCATCTGTATTGTTCAGATGAATCTTCAAGAGCCTGCATTCCTTGCTGCCACTAGATGGCGCTTATCATTGAAACAAAGGTTCATCCACACTGTTTTCCTTAGGAAATGGGAGAGAAACTTGATTGATAAGCTAAATAATGGGTAGGTGCCCAGGAGATCATTAAGCACAGAGAGTTATTGGCTAAAAGCAAATTAGCTATTATCAATAAAGATTACTAGTACTGTTTGTCTAATTCCATCATTTTCTGTTCATTCTTTTTGCCACTTACCTGTGGGAACAAAAATAGAACAAATAACTCTTTCTTTGGGGCTTATGAGAATCAAGGGTCGGTAAGTCTTTGGATAGGTAAAAATAAAATTCTCAGGATTCATTGTTCTCACCCGGAAAAGAACCAGCAAAGGTGACCACATGCAGTGTTAACAAGGAAAAGTTAATCAATTACTTTTCAAAGGGAAAACTCATATCTCAATTACTGGACACTAATCAATAGGAAAGAGAATGGAACATGCTCTTTTAATTGTGGGATAGCAAACAGTAAGTACTGAGGATGATGGATGGTAGAGATTGCTGGCTAGTTGCCAAAGGCAACTCTTTTTTTCACATTAATTTAAAACATGGACCAAACTCCACACCACAGTAATCTCATTTTCTTCCAGCCTTCCTCCCGGGTTATCAACTTTATGCCTATTCAGATTAAAATCTTGACCATCTCAATGATAAAAAGTCTCTAAGGACTGAATATTTAGTTTTAGCTATAGACATTTTGACATATTTTTGTATCAGAATCCACGGAAAATCTGTTCTTGGACTTCTCTTTTTCTCAAGCATTCACCAAGGCTGACTATTCAAGGCTGGTTCACTATGATAATGAGAAATTGCCAGCTCTGTTGAAATACATAATCCACAGCATGAAAAAGTGCTGATCAGTAGCAGAAACTTCCTAATTCAAAAGTGGCTTCTCTTTCTTTGCCTGTGAGCTGCCTGTGAGGCCATGGATTCTTGCTAACTGTGTGTCCAGGGAATGACAGTTCATTTAAATATTACTCTGGAAACAAAATATACTTATTTAGGGAAAGCTCTCAGCGTTTGCTTTATCTTTGCTTTTGAATTTTCCATAATACCATGGGCAGGTGATGTGGAATCCGTGAACATGTATGTGCGAGCCAAAAGTGACAGCTAATGTTTGAAAGTCATTAGAATGTTTAGATTTCAAACTGCCCATTTGGGGTGGTTCTTAGTGCCTTCTGAGCATTGATTAAGTATTTTATACATACAAGCCTTTTGAGGGAAAAAAAAAAGTGTTCTATATTTGTGTTCTCAAGGTAAGGTGAGTACCATGAGTCCCCCCGCCCAGGGTTAAATACTAAAAAAACAAACAAACAAAAAAACTGTCTTCAGATTCCTTCCCTTGCCCCTTCAAAACTCCCTCTCAATGGAACTAATAGAACAACAGCTGTGCGTTGCAGAAAGTTTCAGAATTGGAAGCATCTGAGTCAGTGTAAGAACTCTCTTAGGCTCTGTGTGTTTTGCTGGCTAACATTGCGAATACAGTTTTCATCAGTGACTTTCACAGAGGTACTTATTGAATATGCCTCAGTCGGAAATGCATACAAAAAAACACTTGCATCTTCTTCCACTGTGTGTGGCTGAAATTCATTCAGTGGCGACTCTGGCCCTTTTCAGAATTAGATTGTGTCTGTGCTGACAGGCTGCTCATATCTTAATGGCTTACTTAACTGATTTGTAAGAGTGCTGGGTCATTGATGCATTATTATTTGTTTGGCAAAGTGTACTTAAATCTAATTAGTCTTATGTACAGAGTAAATACCGATGATCGCTCCGCACTTTGGAGAGATTCCCCTTGCCTGGCGACCCCGCCGCCCCGCCCCAGCTCCAGAGGAAGGCCAGAGCTACAGGCTCCCCAAAGAAAAGGCAAGGTAGACGGAGCACCGCGCTCTCCCCATCCTTCACCCTGTGCTCGCGGGGGGCACGGACTTCACAGCCTCTGCCCACACCCCTCAACTTCACCAAGTAGCGTCGGGAACCCTCCGGGGCTGGGAAGCCCAGGCGAACTCCAGGCTCTTCCCGGGCCGGGAACTCGCGGGAGGGAAGCGCGGGGCGGGCCGGGCTGCGGCCGCGGGGCCAGGTGGAGGGGCCGGCGCGGGGCGGGCGCGGAGCCCGAGCCCCGGGGCGGAGGCGGCGCGGCCCGAGGCCCCTCCCCGCCGCGGCGGATGCCCCGGCTGACGCCGCGCGGCGGCGGGGAGCGGTGGGGGCCGGCGGGCCGGGCGCGAGCGAGCGAGGGCAGGGCAGGGGGCCGGCCGAGGCCACTCGCCGCTTTAAATATGGATCGCGGGCTGGCGCTGGTGGCACAGCGTCGGCCGCCGCCGCCTTTCCGGATCTCTCGTGTCCCGGCCGGCTGCCGAGGGGCGCCCGGACGGCTGGGCGGCTGCAGTGCGAGTTCCCCGCAGTAGCCTCGGAGGTTTTCCTCCCCTCCCCGAAGTATGCGGGAGCCCCGGCGGGCCGAGTAGAGCAAGCCCCCAGCGCGCCGACCCTCCCGCGGCGCGTCCCCCCGCGCCCGCACCCCTTCTCTCCGCCTCGCTCGCGGGCCGCTCGGGCTCCGGGTGTGCTGGCTCGGAAGACCCTCCCGCCCCGGCGCCCGCGCCCCCCGCACCCCCCGCGCCCGCTCTCTCGCGCGCCGACCTCCCCACCCCCGGCCCCCGCCCGCAGCGCGCGCCCACCCCGCCGGCAAACTTGGGACGACTTGGGAGCCGGCGACTCGCGCCCCGCTCACTCCGCGCCCCGCGCCACCAACTTCTCTCCGCTCCGCGCCGCCGCGCTCCGGGCCTCGGCCTCCGGGGACCCTCCGCCCGCCTCCGGGGACCCCCGCCTCCAAGCCGGGCGACGCGCGGGGCAGCGCTCGGGTGGCGGCGGCGGTGGTGGCCGCGGTGGCAGCGAAAGCAGCGGCGGCGGCGGCAGTGGCCGCTGCAGCCCCACACTCGACCGCCAAGCTGGAGGAGCGACGGAAGCCGGACCCCAGGAGGTGAGCGCCCGGCCCGGGCGGGGACCCCCCTCTGTCCCGGCCCCAAGGGGGGGGGGCGGGAGAGGCGAGGTCCCTTGCGGGCTGGGCTTCCCCTGCCCTGGGCGGCCCGCGACGTGTGCAGGCTGCTTCCGCGGTAAAGTACTTCCCCCTATCCCCTTGACATGAAGAGAACGAGTTGGGGTTTTTTTGGGGGGGAGTCCCATGTCCCCCTCAATTGCATAGTTCCCGGTGCGTAACTCGGTGCTGGGGTCGGAGCCGGGGCCCGCGGCGCCCTGGGCACGGGGACACGTGGGAGCTTGGGTGGTCCCCGAGAGGCGGGCACCTGCTCAGGGGTGGGGGGGTCCCCGCAGCCGGCCTGGGTACGCGGCGGGGGGTGGGGACTCGAGGCTACCGAGGCCCGCTCCAGGACCCAGCCTTCACATCCCTGCCTGGCACGCCGAGGCGGGGTGAGTCAGGCAGATTCTCTGCAAGTGGCACGCACGCGCGCGCGTGCACACACACACACTTACACACACACACACACACACACACACACACACACATGCGCGCGCGCGCGCGGGGCAGCTGCAAGGGGGGGGACGGAGGTTAAAGTGGGGTTGCTTTTGTCCAGCGACCAAGCAGAGCTCTTCCTCAGGTCCTAGGCAGCGGGCTCGTGTTGGCAAAGACAGGTGATTTCCGTCTTTGTAAGTTGATTTCGCTCCGCCTTGTGCCGGTGTGTTCCTCACACTCGGTGGAGAAGGGCAGGGGTGAGGATCCACACCCGAGAACGGGCGCAGGCTCCACCGGGGAGAAAGTTCTCCCAGAACAGAACCGGGAGGGAGAAACCAACGACAGCACAGCTGAACTTGGGAAAGTGGGAGAGGGAAGCAGCTCTGCTTTGTAGAGTGTGTGTGTTTGCATAATTTTTTTAAATTTAGCTCTTCGTAACACTTGTGTCTTTTTCTACCCCATAATCCTTCCCAAGGCCCTACCTTGTCACTGTGATTTCCTGCAGCAAGCCCTGCCCAGGCTTGACACGGAAGAGCAGCGACCCTTCCCACTTCTCTCATTCCACTTTTCCTGCAGGACAAAGTTGCTTCTAATGAAAATCCCGGACGCTTTGCTGAGACACTCTGCATTTCCCTGAATTTCATATGTACATCCCACACACGCAGACGTCCCATTTGTGCCTAGGGCTTAGAGTTGGAATAATACCGATTTATGAGTATACATTGCTCATTGACTTTTTTTTTCTGGTTTGCCTAGGTTGTTCTTTGCAGTGTTCAGATGCTTCTTGCAGCCAGTGCAGCAAATGTCGTATCTTTTGAATATGTTAAGAAGAACACCTCCCCTTGAGTCTATCATATTAGCATTTAAATACTTTGCTTGGTGGAGATTGTACTTAGATTGGGGTTAATAGTGTAACTTCATTCAAAGGAAGTGTGCCTATGTATATTTCTGTAGTTTTCATAATAGGACAAAAAACCCTTTTACTTTCATTTTAAAGTTAAAAGTAGATAGGATTCTGGTCTCTGTGCTAAATAATCTTGATATTGAATTGTTTTAGCTTGGTCCCTGAGAGTTTAGGTGCTATGACATTAACACCCCTTCCCCACTCAAAGAGGAAAGTAGTGTTTTGTGTACTCTACAAGCACTTGTCCTCTGTAGAAGTGAGGCTGGGAAGGTAAGCTGGGATGGCTTGATAGCTTTAAGCATGTTTGAGAACACCTCAACATCTTGTATTTCGGTATTTTTCACATGGAAATTTGTTGGTATCATTGGCTGTTTTGGGGGTTATTTCTGGAGACTTAAGGTTTACTTTCTTTTTTTTTTTTTTTGCCAGCCCTAGGGCTTGAACTCATGGCCTAGGCACTCACTGCCTTTGAGCTGCTTTTGCTCAAGGCTAGCACTCTACCACTTGAGCCACAGCACCACTTCTGGCTTTTTCTGTTTATATGGTACTACCACGAAGCCACATTTCCAGCTCTAGGTTTACTGTTTATAGGGATGTATTTCTTTTATTTGTCAACACAAATGTTTCAGTGCTAGTGTCATCATTTCATTCTTTTAAATTACATTTTGGATTTACAGAAATATTGTGTGAATCCAGGCAACTGTAGTTAGAGGAAAAATGTATTTGGAATCAGTCAGCATTTGGGACAACTGCCAGTAAACTCTGGTGGTAATCTCATTTTTCACTAAGCTCTGGCAAGTACAATTTTGAGGTTCTAATCTCTTGTTCTGATAACAAGCAAGATAGTCTGGCCCCAACTCATATCTTAAAGGAAAACAACACTTTAGCAAAGGAAATCCATGTTACCTGGTGAATCAAGGAGATCATCTGGTTTCTCTGCTTCTCTCTGAGGGCATTGCTGTCCACGAGGATATAGGATCAAGGATCTGTCTATGAGGTTCACTGTTGTTAGAGGAGCTCAGTGCTGGAGATTTGCTGCTACACAGATACATCAGTCTATGTCTTGGTATTTCTTTGTGTTCATTTTAAACCCTAGGAATAGAATCTGTGGCTGGAGGTGATAGATCATGACATTGAGAGTGGGAAGAAAAGTATGGATGAAAATCTTACACAGTTCCTAAACATCTTACTTGTGACTGCTAAGTATAAGGAGTCAGGGTGTGTCATTGGTGGGACCAAAGGAAGCTTCAAGCATTCTTGGTTTTTATTCTTTCATTGTCATGCCTTGCTTCTGAATCAAGTTCTGTATGATAAAAGATGGTAGTAGGAATAGTAATAATAAAGCCATCTGTGCTAGTTTGAAAATGGGACAAAAAAATCATCCTTTCCCGGGAATCAGTTATTGAGAAGATTAGGAATGTAAAGTATTGAGGACTTTTTTTTTCTTCTTTCCCTTTCTTTTTTCTTTGGGTTTTCCTCCTCCTCCTCCTCTTTCTCCTCCTCTTCCTCCTCCTCTTTCTCCTCCTCTTCCTCCTCCTCTTCCTCCTCCTCTTCTCCTTCCTCTTCCTTCTCCTTCTCCCCCTTCTTCTCTTCTTCCTCCTGTGCTGGTACCAGGTTTTGAATTCAGGGCATGGACACTGTCCCTTAGTCTTTTTGCTCATGTCTTATGCTCTACCTTCATTTCTGTTTTTTTTTTTTTTTTGGTGGTTAATTGGAGATAAGAGTCTCATGGACTTTCCTGCCTGGGCTGGCTTTGAACCTCGATCTCAGGTTTCACCCTTCTGAATAGGTAGGATTATAGACGTGAACCACTGGCACTCCATTTCCTTTGCTTTTCTTGAACTTAGTGGAAAGGTGGTGGTGGAGCTGGGGATGTACTGCCATCTTTTGAGTATTGACAGGTGCTCACCAAATAACTGCCATCACCAGGGTGAGTGCTAGTTGAATCACAGCAGAAGACACAGAAGAGGACAGTGTATCCTGCTTCCAATAGCCATAGTGGTGATTCCGACCAGCACCAGCTTGCTTTAACATTATTTCACATCTATAGCGACAGACTTTCAGTTTGTCTGTTCCGTTGTTTTTCCCTCCTGTCTTGAGAATTTACTTTCATGTTTGTATAGACCTGGGACAGAACTACATTCTATGGAGTTAGAATGTTAAAATTAACAGCAATTGGTATTTTGGGGTTTCAGTTCTTAACTTTGTGGATAAATATGAGGCAAAAAAGATCTCAGTGTAACTTGAATTCTTTTTTTTTTCTTTCGATTGTATTTTATTGTCAGAGCTGTTTAGAGGAGTTATAGTTACATTCATCAGGTAGTGGGTACATTACTTCTTGTACATTGATACTCCTAAAAAAATCCAGTTGCTTTTTTTCATATATTTTTATTGTAATTAATACAAGGGTTCCATGATATTTGCCAGATATAAGGTGCATTAATTCACATACATTGATACCCTTTCACATGTCTTGATCCCCATTTCTCTCCCCCCCACCCCCCCCCTCATCTTGTTTTCCCCACTTCCCTATCCAGTTTCAAATAACCAAATACAAATATATGCGATATATCAGGTAACAAAGTGAGATACTGTAACAATATGAGATAACCAAAGGACACCAAAAGAGATGAGAGATAACATAGTACATTAAGGACAACAATCATTCATTATATGGCTTTTGTTTCTATAGTAACTTGAATTCTTATACTAGAAGTTTTATCGAAAGCTTTTAGATATTCTTTTAGAGGTTTTAAAGACAAAAAATGAGTAAAATACATATTGGGAAAGGAATGTATTGTGTTTAAAATCAATATATTTGTGGGACACACCTATTAACCAGACAGCTATTGTAGGAACAGAGATAGAAAGACCACTGTTGGAGGCTAACCTAGGGAAATGGCACCTTCCCCCCAAAATAAACAACACAAAGCAAAAAAAAACACAACCCCCACTCCCAAACAAATTAATGAGACTTTATCTGGAAATAAGCAAGCAAACGATCCCCCCAACAATAGTAAATAAAATAAGCTGGGCATGTATTTGCACATCAGGCTAATTAGAAGGGATAGGTAGGAGACTGAAGTCCCAGAGGTTGCTTTGGGAAGAAGTACATAACCTCCTTTGAAAAATACTGAAAGCAAAGCAGGACTGGGAGTGTGGCTCAGTGAAACAGCATCTGCTGAGCAAGCACAAGGCCCTGAGTTCCAATCCCTCTATTGCCCTCCACCAACCCATGACGAAATAATAACCAGAAATTGTTGTTTGATGAAAAGTTGGTCAAAAGGCCTTCAATAAAATGTTGGCAGTTAAAAAATTTCTTAGCTGGGATCAGTGGTTCAGGCCTGTAATCCTAGCTACTCAGGAGGTTGAGATCTGAGGATTGAAGTTCAAAGCCAGCCCAAGCACTAATGACTGTTAAGACTCTTACCTCCAATTAATCACTAGAAAATGGGAAGTGGGGCTTTGGCTCCAGGGGTAGGGCAGTAGCCTGGAGCTGAAGAACTCAGAGACAGAGCCCAAGCCCAGAGCCCAGGCCCAGAGTTCAAGCCGTCCCCCCCCCCAAAAAAAATAAATTCTTGTGACTACACCCACTGATTCTTTTATACCATTAGGCCATTTATTTATACAAGGAGATAAATAAGCCGAGGGACTCAAGCTTTTACATTAATTCTGGCACTGTCCAGGAGAGCTAGTGTTCACTGATAGGATCTAGGAACACCTTCATCTGTTTGGCATGTTCTCTAGGGAAAAAGCCCCAGAGCAGACAAGATTAAGGGCAACAAAGGACATATATTAAGACAGATTCCCCTCAGAGACCACTTACTCTGTACATGGCACAAGTGCATACCTGTGCAAGTATATGTGTGCATGCTGGACCTGAGGCTTGAACTCCATGCCTGGCCATGGTCCCTGAGCATCTTTTGCTCAAGGCAAGGACTCTACTTGAGTTACAGCTCAACTTCCAACATTTTGGTAGTGTATTGGAGATAAGATCTCCTGAACTTTTTCTATCCAGGCTAACTTTAAACCTCAATCCTCAGATTTCATTTCCCCAGTAGCTGGCATTACAGGTGTGAGCCACTGGCGCCCCATTTACACTTACTCTTAAGATGTATGAATTCTGTTGGGATTGTATAGTTTCTAATCCATGACAAAAGTCAAATATAGAAATAGGCCGATATTGGCAGATGGCAACTTTGAAAATGCCGAGGACAGCTTGGAAGTAAGGCAGAGGTAGCAAAGCATTGCAAATAGAACACATGCTCAGTGGTTGAGCACTATTTGGGTAGAGAAGTGGATAGCATCCCTTTATCACACCATCCTCTCTCTTTCCCTCTCTTTCCTTCCTATTAAAACAGAAAATAACACATGCCACTAAATCCTCATTAAACAGCTCAGTGAGTTACCTGAGGGAATACATCCAGGTAAGCACAGCAGGTTGTAAACCATTTTCAGTACCAGAGATGTCTTCTCCCCTCCCCTGCAAGTCGAGACTTCCCCGAAGGCAATGCCTGACTTTGAGACTAGTTATTTTGAACTATTATGGAACTTTCTGACAGTGAATCCCATGTTATGCTCGTTGGGTCTGTCTTCCTTTATGAGATCATTCTTACCTGTGTGAAGCAATAGTTCATTCTCATTGCTCTACAGTGTTCCACTTCGTGAGAATGGGATAATATGTTTAATTCATTTCATTCTCAATGGACACTTGGGTTGTTTCCAGTTTTGGGCTATTAGGAACTATGTTGTTATGAACACACACACATCATACATACATACATACATACATACATACATACATACATACATACATATTACATACATACCAGTAATGTCATTTGTTTGAGTTGAGAGTTGAATTGTTGGGTCAGTTAAATTGTTGGGATTTATACCAAAAATTGGTATACATTTGTATTCCTACCACTATTATTTGAAGGATTCATCTTCTCCATAGCCTTACACATGATTGGTACTGTTTTTCTCATTTTTTTCCCTATCCCATGGATTCATGCATAGTTATACCACATTGTAGTTTTAACTTACACTCTTTGTGAAGTAATTGTTCAAGTCTTTCCCCTCCCCCCATAGCTTATGTCCAATGTATTATTTCAATTAAAGGAAATTTTAGTATCTGGGGAGTTAACCTGTCTTATTGGATTAGAAAATTCAGCTAAGGGCTGGGAGTTTGGCCTAGTGGTAGAGTGCTTGCCTAGCATGCATGAAGACCTGGGTTTGATTCCTCGGTACCACATACATAGAAAAAAGCCAGAAGTGGTGCTGTGGCTAAAGTAGTAGAGCTCTATCCTTGAGAAAACCGAAGGACAGTGCTCAGGCCCTGAACCTAAGCCCAGGACTAACAGAAAAGAAAAGAAAAGAAAAATGTTGGAAAATTCAGCTAAGCAGGTAAACTCATTCATGCTTCCATCTAATAAGTAAAGTAAGCAACAACTTCTAAAGTAACAACTTTAGAAACATATGAACTTCAAATATGGTCTGGATCTGTGAAAGTCTATTCCTTTAAAAAGTAAAAATTGTTGCAGGGTGCTGTTGATACATGCTTGTACCCTACTCATCAGAAAGGCTGAGATTGGGGAGATCATTTTTCTAGGCCAGTCTGAGCCGAAGAATTCATGATACTCCATCCCAGTCAAGGAAGCATGACATGGTTGCATGCAGCTGCTGTTCCAGCTATGATGGGAAGCAGAAGGAAGGAAGAGCGAGAGGGAGAGCAGGAGGAGGGCAGGTAGGCCTGCCTGATGACATAGAAGGTATATTCTTCTCCTTTATGTCACTTAATTAAAACATTAAAAGACCTTGGAAAAGTTTGTCTTAAAATTCAGATTCTCTTTTATTTTCCAGTGACCTTGAAACACGTGCATGTCAAAATAAAGACCAAATTCCTCTATGAGACAAAACTCAGCGGAAAGTGATGAACACCAAGTACGCTCCCCCTGCTTAAAGCAAATACACACATTCAAAAAACAAGTCTATAGGGTTTTGATTATCATAAAATCTCTCCACAGCTTGAGTGTTTGATTGTTGTTTGATTTGGGGGGGAGTTAAAAATCACCTATGCCTCTACTTTTTTCCATTACTAAAGTAATGGTAAAAGTTAATTCATAGATGAGTTATGAGGGACTGATGAAATGATCTTTATGAAGCCTTGTATAGGACTCTGAATGGCCGTATGTATGTGAGGTATTGGGATTGCTGTGTCGTAGCATTCCTTATTCTTGACTTGCCAGCTATGCCAGCGCTGCAAACAGTTCCTGGAATATTAATAAATGTTTGTTGACTGAATGATAGACAACACATTAAAGCATCTTTCTTAGGCTTTTAGTCTGATTTAAACTGAGTTTTACATTTTTCCCCCATAGGAATTCTTGTCTTTGTTTAGTTTAGTTAAGCAGAATGGGATCTAATTGTTACATCTCTCTGTACAAGGTATTGCAATCAATTTCCTCCTTTGTCAGACTTTCTGACCCTCTTTCCCTAAAAAAGGACTCCCCTCCCCCCAAAACTGAGTTGGGAACCATGTTTATCAAACCTTAGATTTTTAAAACAGTCTGCTAGCTATATATTTGGCATCTCCTATATAGTTAGTATTGAAGGTTTTCACTGGACCTGGTGAACTCTTGAAAGATTTCTCTCTTCATGCCATGGGTGAGCTCTCTACCCTATCCCCCCAAACCCCTCCATACTCTGAATATTTGTAGCTTTTATAATTAGAATGCTGACCAGTAAATGTTTAGACTTAAAAATTTATACTGGGCTCTCCAGTGCTCATACCTTGGAGAGCATGTTTTGTCCAGAATTAAGCTTTTAAGGATGAATGATAGCTGAAAATGGAAGCTGCTATGAAGCTTTTTCAGGTTAGTATGGTTAAGGTGTTTCTCAAGCGTATTGGTCATATCATCAGAGTACACCTTTGTAAATGTTGATATGAACCAAAAATTCTCCTGTCCTTTTCCCTATCTTCCTTCCTGGCTGGCCTTCAGCCAATCTTCCTGCCTCTGGCTCCCAAGTGCTGAAATTACAGGTGTATACCTACATGCTTGGCTAAAATCAACAGTTTTTAAAATAATATTTTATTTTATTGTAAAGGTGATTTATGGAGGGATTATGATTACATGAGTAAGGTAATGAATACATTTCTTGTTCAACAGTGTTACCCCTTCCTTTGTTTTCTCCCACTTCCCTCCTCCTCCCCCCTCTAGGTTGTAAAGTTCATTTTCAACATAGTGTCTCGTGAGCATCACTGTTGCATTGGTTCACCCTTTGATCTTTGTTTTACCATTTTGTTATTCCCATTCCATTTCCAAAATCAGATACACATATACAAAAGATACAGGGTACCAAAATAAAAACCAGTAACAAAAGGGACCAAAGTAACCAAAGGAACAAAAAGAAAGAAAAAAGAAATAACTTCATACAATACATTAAAACAAAACAAAACAACAACAAAAATTGCTCTTGTATGTATATCTTGGAGTTGATTTTAGCGTTCTTTCTTTCTCTCTCTCTGTCTTTCTCTCTCTCTCTTTCTTTCTTTCTTTTTTGCCAGTCCTTGGCCTTGAACTCAGGGCCTGAGTACTGTCCTTGGGCTTTCTCAAGGCTAGAATTCTATCACTTGAGCCACAGCACCATTTCTGGCCTTTTTTCTTTGCATGTGGTACTGAGGAATGGAACCCGGGTCTTCGTGCATGCTAGGCAAGCACTCTACCACTAGGCCAAACTCCTGGCCTTAGCATTATTTTTTATGGTCATATGTACATAGCTATTAAGTTATTGTGATCTTCTAGGACTATCCTAGTCGTATACTGATTATTAAAAATGAGGGAAACCAAAAAGCCTATGTTTCTTTGGGTTTGGCTTACTTCACTTACTATGATTTTTTTCCCCTAAGTTTTTTCATTTCCTTACAAAGGGGGGGGGGGATGTCATTCTTTCTGATGGAAGCATACACCACATTTTCTTGATCTATTCATCTACTGAGGGTCATCTGAGCTGGTTCACATCTTAGCTATGATAAATAATGCTGCAATGAACATAGCTGTGCTGATAACTTTAGTGTGGCCTTGTTTGTGATCATTTGGGTAAATGCCCAGGAGTGGGATTGCTGGGTCATAGGGGAGCTCTAAGTTTAACCTTCTGAGGAATCTCCATAATGCTTTCCAGAGTGGTTTAACCTTCCCATGAATAGTGTTTCCTTTTAGCTACATTCCTGCTAGCATCTGTTATTATTTCTTTTCTTTTCTTTCTTTCTTTCTTTCCTTGTTTTTTTTTTGGTCAGTCATAGGTCTTGAACTCTGGGCCTGGGTGCTGTCCCTAAGCTCTTCAGCTTAAGGCTAGTGCTCTAACATGTTGAACCACAGTGCCACATCCCAGTTTGATTAATTGGAGATGAGTTTCATGGACTTTTTTGCCCCACCTGGCTTTGAACTCCAGTCCTCAGATCTCAGTCTTCTGAGTAGCTGGGATTACAGACTGGAGCCGCCTGTGAAGGTGCCAGCTTATTTATTTTCTTGATAATGGCCATTGTTCCTGGGGTGAGGTGGAATCTCAATGAAGTTTTGATTTGTATTTCTTGTATGGCCAGATAAGTGGAACATTTTTCATGTGTCTATTGGTTATTCTTGTTTGCTCTCCAGAGAAGTCTTTCTAATTTTTTATCCCATTTATTAATGGAGCAGTTATTTCTTTGAGGATTTGTTATGGGGGGGGTTGAGAAATCAACAGTTCTTAACTTTTTGAAAGTTCTGATTCTCACCTCTTGGCTTGACTAAGTCAGTCTGTTTTCTTTTTCCTAAAAGTGTTTGGTGTCATATTATTTTTATCTTAAAATTGAACAGAATGAAACTTTATGTGATTTTTCTTTTGGAGAATTATATGATGTCCTTTAAATAATAGTATATAACCATTGTAAAACAGACTTGCAGAAAAAAACAGCTTGAATTTTATCTGGAAATCTGGTGAGCATTTCTTACTCAGTGATGGTTGATTTTGTTTTTCATTGTATTGAGTTATTTATTTTAGTTTTTAGAGTTGACAATCTTGGTTGGTTTGTTCTCATCATTTATATAACTTTTTTTTTGCCAGTCCTGAGGCTTGAACTCAAGGCCTGAGCATTGTCCTTGGGCTTTCTGAAGACTAGAGGTCTAGCACTTGAGCCACAATACCACTTCCAGCTTTTTTTATGTATGTGATACTGAGGAATAGAACCCCAGTCTTCGTACATGCTAGGCAAGCACTCTACCACTAGGCCAAAACTCCTATCCCCACTTATATAACTTTTCTGAGACTCTGGACTACTGAGTTTGTTACTGCAGGTCAGTCTACATTTTCTGAGTGCATTGATATTTTAGGTAGCACAGCTGATGTATGCTTGGCCCAAATGTAATGTAATCTTCTGGTATAGTAAGTAGGCAGCTTTTATTTTTTGTTAAACAATGCTATGGAAAATTGAAATAAATACAAAGTGAGCCTTACTAAACTACTATTTAAAAAATTATGTTGTTTCAGAAAACCTCCATTTTTTTTCTGGGCGATATTCCTTTAAGAAATTGGATCATTTTAAAACAAATGCATCCAAACATGTCTAGATCTTTCCGTATTAAATGACAGAAACAAAGTTCCTCTTTTTCCTTGTCTGCTCGGCACAAGGGACTTTACAGAAATTGCTGTTAAGGATTCAAGAAAGGATATCTGTTTGATGAATAGGATTATGACAGCTCTAGTGTCTAAACTGATATTAGAAGAGAAGGGGATTAGCTCTCCTAGTCTTGTGCCCCGTAGCATGTGGCAATCTAGCCTGGGTTCTTATGGGCTGTTCCTGATGCCTTTCATACAAGCCAGGTTTCTGTACCTTTCCTGGAGGAGGATCAGGAATTGGATGCTCATGCTGTTACTTGGTGTAATATGTTTGCCCTGACGAGGACTCAGGGAGACCATCAGCTAGACAGAGAGTGTCACAGGACTTTTAGTGTTGATGGCTGCTGTCTTGAAGCCCTCCTTTTGTGTGTTGCATGACCCCAGTCGCAGAGAGACATGACTGTTGAAGTGCTTTGCAAATTCCTTCAATCCTTTGACCTCTGGAGATTGTGTCCTGAGGAATGTGAGAGGAGCCCTCACATTAGTCCAGTTGGGCCTCATGGTAGGGAGTTTGTTCAAGTCCTGATTACAATCGCCTTTGGAAAATTGCTGAGCATTAACAGCTTAAGCAGAAACACATCTCACAGGTTTGCACTTTTTACAAGTCAGGCTTCTTTGCCAGGGAAAAAGAGAGAAGGAAGATAGGAAATGTCTCAAAAGATTTAGATAAATGAGATTAGATAATTTCCCTTGGAAAAAAATGCATTAAGAAATGAAACGAAAGAACACTCATCCAAAAACATCAGAAGAAAACACAGTTCAAGCATTCAGATTTTTTTTTTCCTGGCAAAACTTTAGGCAAGGAGTTCTACATTTTTTTTTTTTGCCAGTCCTGGGCTTGAGCTGAGGGCCTGAACACTGTCCTTGGACTTTCTCAAGGCTAGAGCTTTACTACTTGAGCCTCAGCACCACTTCTGGCTTTTTTCTATGTATGTGGTATGGAGGAATTGAACCCAGGTCTTCGTGCATGCTAGGCAAGCACTTTACCACTAGGCCAAATTCCCAGCCCCTAGGAGTTGTGCATTTTAAGTGATCATTTTATTGCTTATTGCTTAGTGGCCTTAGTTTCCTATGCATTCATGTTGTTTTACTCTCATGCTTCCTTGTTTTATGTGAGAGCATGCCACTTATCTTCACAATGTTCACAATATTCTGTAGTCGACAACATTTACTGGACAGAGTGATACTTAGCGTCTTAAAAAATATGGACTGGGGCCGTGTTGTGGAGTAGTGGTAGAGTTGCTTGCCTAGCATGCAAGAAGCTCTGGGTTCGATTCTTCAGTACCACATATACAGAAAAAGCCAGAAGTGGTGCTGTGGCTCAGGTGGTAGAGCATTAGGCTTGAGAAAGCCCAAGGACAATGCCCATACCCTGAGTTTAAGGCCTAGGACAAGCAAAAAATATGGACTGACCAAACAGACATGCCTACGTAGGTCACCCAGCTTTTTCTTAGGTTGGTCTGAAGATCTTACTTTAGTGTTGGGGATTGGGGCTCTGCTGTTGCGCCCTATGCATGTCCTGTGAAATTATTGAGGAAAGTTTGGAATCTAGTAACTGTGGGAATGAAACTTTTTTATTGGAGTTTGTAGCATCTTAGACATTCTTGGAAAAATGGCTTAATTTGATATGATTATACATATATAGTTATATTTGTGTGCTGATCCTAAGACTTGAACTCAGAGTCTGGGTACTGTGCCCTGAATCTCTTTATTCAAGGCTAGTGTTCTACCACTTGAGTCACAGCTCTGCTTCTAGTTTTTTTTGGTAGCATAATTGGAGAGAAGAGTCTTTTGAACTTTCCTGTGTAGCCTGGCTTGAACTGTGATCCTCAGACCTCAGCCTCCTGAGCTACTAAGACTACAGATATGAGTCAGTGGTACCTGGCTGATATGACTACTGTTTGCCTAATCTCTGTGCTCGACATACTTTTCCTAGTCTTTATTTGAGATTAAAAAATGAATTGTTAGTACTTTTTTGTAAAAAGATATTAAAAAAATTTTAAAATAGCTACACTTATAAAAAGTTGTAAAAATATAGTACACAGTTTTTAAAAGACCCCTTATCTAGCTCTCCATAATTAACCCTACTTTTAAGATTCTTAAAAGGAATTTTTGCTAAGAAGATATGTATGGAATTATACTTTTTTGTTCACTTTGAAGAAATGCCTATGCTTATTTATTATTTACTATTATTTATTTATTAACTAGTAAATAATATTTATTTTTTAATCATACATGTGTATAAACATCGATTATAACAAGTACAGAATAAGGCACACTCTATAGGTTGCCATTATAAGTTATGGTCTTGCAGGGCACAGTGGCTCACGCCTGTAATCCTAGCTACTCAGGAGGCTAAGATCTGAGGGTCAACGTTCAAAGCCAGCCTGGGCACAAAAGGACCTGAGACTCTTATCTTATCTCCATCTAACCTGAATAAAAAGGACCTGACACTCTTATGTCCATAAAACCTCAGGAAAACAGGAAGTGAGGCTTGGCTCAAGGGTAGGGTGTAGTTTTGAGCTGAAGAGCTTAGGGACAACGCCCAGGCCCAGTGGTAGAGTGGTAGCTTTGTAAAAAAGTGATGCTATTACACATCATTTTTTTTACATTGGTCAGTAAGACGCTTAGCTTATATGATCAAGATAACATCAGATGTTTCTGTGACACCTTTGGAGATATAATACAAATAGAACTGAGAGTAGAATGTTTTTATAGTAAAGACATTAGGGCACCATGAAAACACTGGATTTTATGCACAGATGAAAGAGTTTTGTGTTATATATCTCTGTGTGTTAAGTGTGTGTTAATTTGCCTTATAGTATATCTGTGTGCATGATACATTGAGATGTTTCAGAGCAGATGCTTTAATTCTTATAGGTATAATGATACTTACAATATTCTCTAGAATATTGATAATTATTTCGTGTGAATACAGATTTCAGTTTACTTATTATGTCTTAATGGTGTGTATGTGTGTGTATGTATGCATGCACTCATGCCAGTACCAGGGCTTGAACTCAAGGCCTCGATGTCCTCATTCATTCTTTTCTCTCATGGCTAGTATGCTGCTACTTGAGCCACATCTCCCGTTTTTCTTAATAAGGTCTTTAAATACTGCATGCTATGTTTGTTCATGTATTTAAGCCTTATATAAGATTACCAAGGATGCTGCCTTACAGATTTCGACTTGTACCTCAAGTTAGACATTTATGGAAAGTTCTGGAGAAGCTCCCTGCACATTGTGAACATAGAGGATTTTCTTTGGAGAACATACGAAGGCATGTGGCCTGGAAGGGTGATGTCTGAAGACTGACAGGAGCCTTCATGCTAGCATATGGCACGCCACTTAGAAGTGAGAAAATTTGTTTAGCGTGAATAACAAAATTCAGAAAATTTTCTGTAGTAATTACATATCTGAGTAGCTTTTCAACCTAGGAAGGGAAGCTGTCTTCTCCAGAAGAGGGTACAGAGCAAATCTTTAGTTGTATTATGGATTTATACAACAAGAGAAGATGGATGTATTTTGTAAATAGATCTAATCTTTGGGTTAGTTATCCTCTCTTTGTCTAGGGCTTTACCTGGTGCTATTCTCTTTTCACAGGACTTTGTTCAAGTCACTTAATTGTTTGTAGAATAGTTCCCCATTCTTGGATATTGTTTTAGAGGGCTGTGGGTCTAACCTCACATGACAATTTCTATAAAGATTACCTGCCCCAGTATATCTTATCTCATCTATTACCTTGACCAGAAGGCTCTAGTGTAAGTGTGTGTGTGTGTGTGTGTGTGTGTGTATGCATTGTTACCTCGAGGTCATAAAATGAGCACTGAGATTTCATTGTAAATTTCTCTGAATAAAGTTCACCTTGCTGTGGATTAAGTGAGATTGAGTAGTATTTCTGAATTGAAACCAAAGTTCATTTAGAGTAATCCCACTATTTTGAAATCATTTGTTTTCCTAATAAATGAGACACCCTTATTTGGTACAAGTTAAAAAATCACCACGTTGTTTGAGTTTCTTCCATGTTATATTATATAACCAAATTACAGAGCATGGAAAGTCCAGTGCCACATATTCCTGCTTGGTCTGTAGCTTTTAGTTTCTGTGATGGATGTATTCTATCTTACAAGCTTGACCAATCTGGTGTCCTTTATATACACACTAGGAAAGCAAGCATGAGGCTCTCTCCTCAAGTAGGTTGCAGCTTGGGTTGGAGAATGGAGGAGAAACAATCCTGTGAAGAAAGTGAGGATTCATTTCTAGGGTGGGCATCCAGGATTATGGACTATAATGGATTCCTAAGGATGGGGGGATAGTGCGAGGATGATGGGGAATACTTAGAGTGTTGGCCCTTGATACTAAGCAGTCTGTGGAATCAAGGAAGAAGAAAACAGGTTTTGAGGAGTCTTCATTCTGAGAAACTGTGAAACCTGTTTGCTTCAGTTATGAGTGGTCTGTTTGTTGCCCTCCTATCCTCAGAGTGTGAAGTATTGACATTCATACCATTTTTCTGATTATTGAACCTATTACGTACCTAAAATCCAATGTCTTAAAACATTTTCTGATGTATATCATTCCAAAGTGAATTGCACACATTTATTTATCTTCTGGCTTTATGACAGATTGAACATAATTTGTCCTTTTGTGCCTTTACTGGATCCTCATATTTCAGAGAGGATCTCAGGATGCAAGCTGGGTTAGCAGTTGCTGCTACACCAGTATGCCATATTGTTATACCCCGTCCTGGTGTGCACAGCTGGAACACTGCTTATAATGTACATAATCAGGGAAAGAGTAGATAAATACCTCCCAGGCAGGCAAGTGGCTTTCTTGAGTGTTCATTGCCCATCAATAAAGAGGCCTGAGTGGAAGGAGGTGAAAGGGTGGGTGTTGAGCACAACCCACAGACCCCAAGAATACATGTAGGGACCTTGAGAAGACTTCTGGGCCACAGCAATCAAGCAGCAGATTTTACTCGCTGAAATTGAGATCTTTTTCGAACCTGTTCACTGCAAGCAGTTTCTGTGATTATGTGAGCGGGTTACTAAGACTTGTGCTGAGGTGCAAATCCTGAGTAGGGAGGAGTAAAGAAAGTTGGATTGAGCAGAGACAAGTTGTGTGTGGGTGTGATCGTGACATAGGTCTCAACTGATCCCATTAGGACTCTGGAGTAGGAAATCCTTGAGTTGCCTGCCACACCTGAAGTAAGGGGATCATGGCCTCTTACCTCACACCAACCAGTCATATGCTATAGGCTGCCTTTGGACAGGGGTACGACCTCTGGTCAGGTGACCCTGTGACTGAGGTAATTCCTAGAGCAAGACTGAGCTCAGCCAACACAGCCACCAGAGAGGGAAGCAACTCAGTTTTGAAGAGGAGATCTGGGCCACACAGCAAATTACCTCAATACTTGGCGCCTTGTGACTGGTGACTCTGCACTTGCAATTCTTGACCTGAACCTACCTCATTTAGTGCCCAGAACTGAAGTAAGTTAATGTATGTGTCATGCTTAGAAAGTGCATAGGGGGTAGGACTAAGGTGTCACTGTCACGTGCTCTCTGCATCGTTCAGCTTTACTTTTCCCTCATAATATGGATCTTTCAATTACAAGATAAAAAATGAATGCTGTTATTACTAATTTGCTAGTCTCTTTGCAAAAGAAAACAACTGATGATAGATGAGCCAGAAATAATGTGTAGTGTGTTTAGTACAGTTTTTTTTTCTGGATAGATGCATAATTACTGAGGTAGAAAGTTGAATGTCTTGGACATTCAGTGAATGAAATTTTTAGGGAGGAGTGTGTGCATGAGAGAGAGAAAGAGAGGACAGGAGAGAGTTCTTAGCCTCTGTCAGAGAAATGTAGATAGTAACTTCCTCTGGTGTGCAGTCTATGAGCTATTGCTGAGTTGGGGAAAGGTGTAATGAAAGGGGCTCATGAGCAGGTGTTGGGGCTCCGGCTTGTTCCTTGTCCTGCCAATAACTGGTTCTAGACACAAACATTAGCATATGTCATCGCTAAATAGAACCTTGATACTTAATTAAATTGCTTTGTGTCTTAAACATGCCAGAATCATTCTTTTGGAGTTTCAGTATTTAAATTTCATAACTATAGAGCATGACCACCTGGAGTATTTTGGAAATTTGGTTTGGATTCAAAGTAATGTTCTCGTTGGAGGTTTATTGTCCGCCAGTTGAGGACATAGCTGATTTTTTTGGACAAATTTGATTACCTTCAGACTTGTATGATACAAAGCATTTTGTTTGAAATAACTCTCCCCTACTCTGCATGGTTGATGCATCATATTGTTTATTTATTGTATTTATTTATTTTTTATTGTCAGGGTAATGTGTAGAGGAGTTACAGTTACATTTGCCAGGTAGTAGGTACATTACTTCTCACACATTGATACCCCTTCTCATGTTTTTGCATATTCATTATTTTTAATGAATTATCTGATTGCATCAATAAAGTAGATGTAGTTATGAAACATGCCATAAAACACTACTTGAAAAGTGTGTATATTGTATACCTAACCAGGCATAATTATTAAGGATATTTATTATTAGTCAAAACATTAGAGTGGAGGAGGAAATGATAATAACTTTGGAAGGCTTTCAGGAAAAAAAGAGCTTCCTTAAATACATTTCTTTCCTGATGATTGATTATGAAAGTATTCCCAATATGATTTGTAGGAATAATTGTATACACATATTGTGATAAGTTTTAGAAAATCCATTTTTTTCAGGAGAGAGATACTGGATTCCTGGGGCCCCAGAGGGGCTCCCTGAGATCCCAAAGGCAGAGGTGAAACTGGGGCTCAGGTTGGCATGACACTTAAGTCAGTACTCCTGACAACACCGCTAAAGTGTTCACTTATGTTCTTAAGGATGTGATATTGTTCCAAGCAGTATCTTAAAAATTAAAAAAAATTGTACACAAAAATACATTTCTTTCTTAATTTTAATTTGCTTTACTTGTACTTCTCATTTTTAAGGAGAATAAGAATGTTAGGAATGAAGCATGAGAACTAAGTTATGTAAATGTTTATTATGACATTTGTCATATGATCCCCATACATTTAAGGTGGGTTTTAGTTGTATTTTGGTTAAAAGAAAACCATCCTAGGCCTTCGTGTTTTGAGATGGTATCTCTGTAGCTTAGATAAGTCTGGAACTCAAGATCACATTCCTTTAGCCACCAAAGTACTATGGTCTGAAGTGTATGCTACCATGTTTGTTTGAGTATATATACATATATAAGACTATGTATATATATATATATATAATCTTTAAGTAATTGTGCAAAGGAGTTACCATTTAACAAAGCAGTTTATGAATGCAATCATCTTGACTAATGTCATTCTTTTCAACATTCTCACTAATCCTTCCCAACCCAGACCTTCCTTCATTTTTCTTAATTTTGTAGGATATATGATGCATTTCCATATTGTTGTTTTTACTATTTTGTAGTACTTGGAATTGAATCAAGAGCTTTTGCAAGTTAGGCATTGGGTTTACCACTGAACTACATTTCTAGCTTTCTTTGAAGCAGGATGTTGCCTATGTTAGCATGTAACTCCTAGCCCTCCCCCTCCTGTCTCCTGAGTATCTGGATTATTGAATCGTTGTGTTCTGTTTAAGTTATGATCTTCAAAATGAGTATATGCCAACAGGAATATATTATAGACAAAAAGATACCACTGTCTACCCAAAATACAATTTATTACTTTCATTTAGAATATAAAGAATAATCAGTTTTTATTATTCACTTATATTTGTACATGTAATATAGCATTGGGCACATAATAATAACTAGTACAGTAATAATCAGTACAGTATAATAACAAATAATATGTAGCACAGTAGTAGTACATTAAACTAGATGTTCACTGTGTACTAGGTCTTACAAATGAAGTGTTTCATAAATTTACTGTTTATTATTATATAACTTGAATAAAAGGCAGAAGAGGTAGGGTACTAATAAGCAAAACATTGTAAATTCCAGCAAAACCACATTAGTAGATTTTATATTTTCTCTGAAAATCAAGTACTACTCTTTCACCCACAGAACACTCCAAGGTTGACCAACAGGGAAGGAAGATCCCATGTGGGTGGTGAGTGTTTAGCCTAATGGTATAAATGAAATTGTAGAAGAAAAAAATATGGGCTTATACTAATGGTTCAGTTTCCAATGTCGGACCTGGTAAATTTACTTTGAGTGCTGTTTGCTGAAAATTGATGATGATTTTTAGCACTTAGTGTCTTATCTTCAAAGCACTTTCCAAATGCTGAATAATTAATTGCCACAACCCCCATGTGGGGTTAGAATAGCAAGCATGTCTTTCTGTGTACCAGGAAACCATTATGATAGAGTCTGGAAATGCTGCTTTTTTTATTTTTAGAGATGTCTTTGCTTTCCAAGGTGACCAGCTTTTTCAGTGCTGGCCTGGTTTCCAGTCATAGGGTCATGGGAAAATAACCAAGGATGTTGAAAACATAAAACTTTTTCTCCTCTGTGGACTGTAGATTGTCAACTGACATTGCTTATAAATGTAAACATTTCTTAAATAAAGTTATTTACCTGAGTTTCATAGATATTAAAAAAACCTGTGCTTGGTAGGTTTCACTTTTTATTTCATCTTTCCTGGATCACTGTTTTGCTACTTTAGTTACCTTGAAAACAACTGTACCCTTGTACTACCCTGAAGATGACTTTGATCAAGATGCATTGGACTCATAACTTGACGTGTTGAGTTGAAACTCCTTTCTAAAACTACTTAAAGGTAGTAATGAAAACAAGAAAATGAAAATGGATTATCAAATTTTAGTACATCTAGTATTTGTAGTTATAGTCTTTTCTTATCTGGTAAACTCCAAAGTGGGGCTTACTGATACTCTAAGAAATAAATTCAATTTCATTCTGTGACAGTGGATACATAGATTTTGAGCTATTGTGATCCTTTATTAGGAGACTCCTAGATGTATACTACTTATTAAAAATGAGGGAAACCATGGAGCCTATGTTCCTTTGGGTCTGGCTTACTAAACGAAATGAACTCTAGGATATGGAAATGAGGTTAATCTTTGTGATTGTTGTTCTTAATGTTCTATGTGAAGTTATTTCTTTTCTCTTTTTTTTCCCCTTATGGTTAATCTCATGTGGTTATTATGTCTGACTTTGTTACCTGGTATATTGTACATATGCTTATTTGTTTATTTGAAATAAGGAAGAGAAGAGGGAAAACAAGATGATTGGGAGGGGGTGGGAGGAAGGAAAGGGGGACAAAACATGAGAAGGGGTATCAGTGTTCAAGAAATAATGCACCTACTACCTGACGGATGTAACTATAACCCCTCTATACATTATCCTGACAATAAAGTAAAATAAAAAAGAAAAGAAATGAGTTTGAGTGCCTCCTACCCCAACCATACTTAGAAAATACTTTTAAGGTAATGTACCTTCTATCCGGTGAATATAATGTAACACTTCTATTAACTACAATAAAAATATATGAAAAAAAGAAAATACTTTTAAGAAATAAGTTTTTCTGACAATAGGGTTTTTCCTTTCTGGCTTTAACTTAATCTTGGAGTCTGAGAAGTAGTGAATGTATACTATCTGTGTATTATAGGCAGTCAAGCTACCCGACACATAGATCATGTACTTGTATTAAACAACTAGAATAAGAAAGATCATGAGGTGTGCTAATTTATTTAAGGTTTTAATGCTACATAATTATATGCATTTGTAGGACATAGTGTAACATTTTAGTAAGTGCATATACTGTATAATGATCAGATCAAGGCAATTGATATAACCAATTTTTTTTGCATTAGGGACATTTAAACTTCTACCTTTTACTATATTTTGAATAAATGATTGCCAACCACAGTTATGCTACTGACTATAGAACTCTGTACCTTGTACAACTTTACCACCTTCCTCTACCCCTCCCTCCCAGATGAGAGACTAATTTAGACAAAATAAGGATAGCATTTAGTGGCCAGATGTAATAGTGGTGTTAGTACATCTGAAAGGAGTTTTAGAAGTGAAAGGTCACAAGTGAAGGCTTGACAGAAGAGAGTCTTGAGGAGAACAGGTAGATTAGAATTTGGGAGATGAGTGCTCACCCTGACCTACTTGATAATACCTATATCAGCCAGACCAATTCCCAGCTTGTTTGTGTTGTCAGCGTCAGGATGTCTACTGATTAGCTCTCTGGAGAGATTCAGGATGAAGTCACTGTGGCTTTCATGGAAGGCCATCCATCCTTCAGCTTCTCAATCTTTGAAATAGGAAAGAGCCAGGTCCTTACTCAGAGCCCATTTAATCTCTTTATGCTTTGAACAACTCACCAGATAACAAAGAGAATGCTGTGGTAATGATTTCTAATGAATGTTCAGTGTCTTCGAGTACGATTAGCCCTTTTAAAGCCTGGGAAGAATTAGCTTCTTTGTCACTTCAAACGGGGTGAAATCCTAGAAATCACAGATGTTTTAGTTCACATTTGTTTACTGGACACAGGCACAGGTTTTTAATCCTGAGATTTTAGGGCCCACAGTTGGGCTTTAGGGAGGCCTACCAACTCCCAGTGAATGTATGTGTGTGTATATGTCATGTATATGTACATATCTTGTATATGCATATGTGTATATATTGTGTATATATATATATATTCCTTTTCACTAAAAAGTGTTCATGCTGTTATTAGAGCTTTGATATACCCCCCACACAGCTTAATAGCTAACAAGGCATAATATCCCTTGGAAATATTTAGGTGATCCCTTTGGAATAATGAAACAAGGCTGAGCCTCTAGCTATCTACTCTTCCAAAATGTGAATGGAAACAATATCTTAATCTGGTCCAGGGTATCACTATATAAACATTAATGTTTTTACCAGAAAGATCTGAAAAGGCAGGACACAAAACCAATGAGTGTGGTTATTTAACCACAGCCCATCATCTCTGGAGAGGTGATGATCGCACTATCTTCTCTGCAGTCACTCACTAGACTTTCTTACTATCAGATCTGAAGTGTATCCATAGGCAAAGACAATGTCAGTCATGCATTTGCTAGCTTATTTTCAGACATAGGGGTCTTCAATAGCCTGTCTATTGAATTATTGCTCACTGATCCAGGAAGGTACTCAAATAGCACTCTTGTATGGTTTTTTTATTTTTTATTTTTTTTTGTATGGAGGAGTGGACGTGGTCTTGCGCTTGCTAGGTTTGCATTTTACTACTTGAGCCATGCCTCCAACCACCCTTTTTCTTTATTTTCTGAGATAGGGTCTTACGCATATTTTTGGAGTGGCTTGGATCATTATCCAATTATTTATGTCTCTGCATAGCTCAGATATCAGATATTTGTCACCATGATTAGCTTTCTGTTTGTTGGATTGGGGACTTGCAGGTATTTTTTACTCAGGTTAGCCTCGAACCGTGATTCTCTTAATGTCTGACCCTAGGAGGCTGGGATTACAGATGTGAATCACTGGTGCTTAGTCTACATACCTTTTTCTAAAAATTAAGAAATGTAGTTGTTTTTGATGAAAATTTATGTATTTAATGTTTGTAAATTGAGTCATGTTTGTGTGAATGTTGCTGATAAGACCTTGATTAAAACTCATGATGCTTCAGAAACTTGATATTTAAAGGAACACTACTCTTGTGGAGAGTCGATCAGTAAGCAAAACAAGACCACCAAACCAAACCAAAACAAAACTGGAATTCTTTACTTGAAGAACATGATTGAATAGCTTCATGCAACCAAAGCAACATTTTAATTATATATTTATATTTTGAGATTACAATTTATAAATTTCATCAGATTTTCAAAAGGCCCATGGGTCAAAAAAAGATTAAGAACCCTTACTTGCAGTGCCAGACTCCTACATATGTTTATCTAAACAGCCTCTAGACCAGGCATGTTGGCACACAGTTGTAATCTGAGTACTTGAGAGGTGGACTGAGAGGCCAGCCTTGACTATATAGCAAGGCCCTGTCTGAAAAAAAAAGAGAAAAAAGATTCATCTACAAATTAGGATTTGAACAACTTCAGAAATTTAAAGAAAGATCATTGATAAGCAATAAGATGTTAGAACAAGATAGAACAAGAGTTCAGAAGTATTTAGGGATAAGTAGAGTGCTTGATTAACACAGCAGACTTTTTTAACATTATATATTATCAGAAGACAAGTAAGAAAGATGAAACTAATAACTCTCAAATTTGGCCACACTGGATAATATCAAAAGAAGAGGCTGTGTCAGAAGTTGTGCTGGAAGGGCAAGAAGATATCCTTCTGGAGGCTGGAAGGGCAATGTCAAGGCCTCTCTTCTGGGCTTGCAGAGGGGCTGCTTTCTGGTGTGTTCTCAAGTGGCCTCTTCTCAGTACATGTATGGAGAGAGAGGAAAGAAAAAATGGAGGGAGAGAGATTGTGTGTGCATGTACACAGAGAGAGGGGGGGAGGGGGAGAGGGAGAAGGAGAGGGGGAAAGAATATAAGAGCACATCACTTCCTGGTCTCTCTTCTTTCTTTCTTTAATTTTTTTTATTCTTGCAGAGCTAGGGATCAAACCTGGGAACCTTCTCATACTAGGTGAGCTCCTGAAGCTATGTCCTCAGGATTTTTAAGATAAGGTTTTGTCACATAATTACTTAGATTGATGTTTAACTTGAAATCTTTTTGCCCTCCCCTCTGAAGAGCTGTGATTATAGACATATACTACTATATCCAGCTTCCTACTTTCTTTATGGAGAAAAGATAGTGTTGAGTACTATTTTTCTCTTCATTTAAGATTTTTTTTTCGAATATTTCCCTCCTTTGAGGAACTGAAGTAATTAAAAGGTGACTCTTACAGATCTCTAGGTACACTATTGGCTACTCATAGCTCTAGAGTTAGAAAAAATATTGGAAAAATACAGTTCATTACATTTCATTACATCCCTTAAGAACCAGGTGCTGGTAGCTGTTTAGGTGGCTGAGATTTGCAGGTGGGTGGGCCAAGTTCAAGAGAAATGTTTGTTCGACTCCAGCTCCAAAATACCCAGCAAAATGCTGGGCTGGAGGTGAGGTTTCGAGGATAGAGTACCAACTGAGAAAAAGCAAAGTTCCTATGTTTAAACCCCAGTGCTAAAGGGAAAAATGGATATGTATGATATGCAAGCAAACCTTGTTTTTTCTTTTTTATGTACTAAAATTTGATAATCTCATTTAATGATTTATCATTTATTTTCCTATGGTCATCTTTTGCTTTTTTAAACTTTACTATTCTTGCCTCCTTCTTATAAAAATGTACGTCTCACTATGTAGCTCAGGCTGGTCTCATATTTGAGATCCTCCCGCTTCAGCCTTTGGCTTGGTACTCTTCTTTTAGGATTGTATGGAAAATAAGTTAATCTAATTGAATTGGCATGTCCAGATCAATTCCCTAGGCCATTTGCGCTGTGTGGAGCTTGGATGATACTCAGATGATCTTCATGTAAATCCCAGGCAATTTATAAACCATGACCAAAGGGTTGTCATGTAATGGATATTTCATTTTTTTCTATTTCTAGATTTGAAATTGCCTAGTAATTACTTGAAAATTTTTGGTGATGAGAAACAACATTAGATATATAGAAACTTTCTTATCTTCCGAACAGTTATGTGTTCTTTGTGCAATGCTAAAATTCTTTGGAGAGTTCTTTGTTACCTTTCTTGCATTTGAGATTTATTCTGAATAATTCAAACAGTATGGCCTAGGGTACTCTATAGGAGGACTTTTCAGCATTTACTATAATAGACTAAGCCAGAAGCCCAATATACTATTTGTGTTCATTCTTTCTTTCTCTCTCTCCCTCCCTCCCTCCCTCCTCTCACCTCTCCCCCCCCTCTCTCTTACTTTCTTGATAGAGTCTCAGTATGTATGTAGTCCAGGCTGGTTTCAAACTTGAAATTGTCTTGCCTCTGCCTCCTGAGTGCTGGAATTATAGGTGTGTGCCACCATGCTTGGCTATTTTTTTTGATTAACACATTAACTGTGCACACTAATGGGAAAATGTGTGCATGCATAAAGTTTTTAACTTTGCATGCCTTTTTTATTAAAGAATTTATTAACGTTGATTTTGACATCATATTTTAAATGACAAGTTTAACCAGCAAGTGTTCAATAAGGGAATCTCTATTTATAATCACTTGGACTTAGTATTTAGAACTTAATCAAAACTAGGCTAGGGGTTTGTATGTCATAGAAACATTAATTTATGAAATAAAACATGTCTATAGAGTCATAGGTTTTTTTCATATATTTTTTATTGTAATTAATAGAAGGGTTACGTGATATTTGCCAGATAGATGGTGCATTAATTCCCATACATTGATACCATTTCACGTCTTAGTCCACATTTCCCTCCCCCCCACTCCCACCCCTCATCTTGTTTTCCCCCGTTCCCTATCCAATTTCAAATAACCAAATACAAATATATGCGATATATCAGGTAACAAAGTGAAATACTGTAACAATATGAGATAACCAAGGGACAGCAAAAGTGATGAGAGATAACATAGTACCTTAAGAACAACATTCATTATATGGCTTATGTTTACATCATATTTTAAATGACAAGTTTAACAAACAAGTGTTCAAGGAAGTTCTCTAATTACAATCACTGGGACTGCATGGAGTACTTTGATCATTTCCATTTTATTCTCCTGTTTTTCTGCAAGTGACTACCAACATCTCCTCGTGTTAATGCTTCTCAGCAGTGACAGAGTATTCAGACTCAACTTGCTCAATATATGACATTCAGACTTTACCCCTTAAGTACTGTGGGATACCATGGTAGATTTAGCTGGTAAACATACCTGGCTTTTCTTGTGGTGGTTATACCAAACAAAATTGTCTTTAGGAATAACAAAAGTGATGGATCATGCCTGGGAAGGGGAAAAAACGTGAATTAGGACTTTTTCTTGGATCAGCCATAATTTAAAGTTTTCAGAAAATCTAGTGTTTTGGTATGTCTATTTTTATTTCGATTTTTAGTATGTATGAAATTATACAAAAGAATAGACTTCATGGTGGCACTTCCATACATGCAATGATGTGGTTTGTACATGACTACCTTGCCTTCATCCCTTGCTGTCCACTCCCTGATCCATGTCTTCTTTTCTAGTACCCCCTTCCACTCGCATGTCTTTTTTCCCCTTGTAATTTCCAACTGGCACAAAATGTGACACTTGTTTAAATTCACACAATTAGTATTTTATTGTTATTTTTCTGTTTTTGTTTTCTGGAGGGGTTGTTTCAGTGCTTTTGGGATCCATGTCTGTCATAAAGGTCTGTTTTTTTTTTTTTCTTTTTTCCTGCCATAGACCATGTGTATCTCTGTATTTTCTCACCTTAACCCTCTGCCAACAGCGTTTGAACTTGTTTCTCGGGTTCTTTGTTATTACTGTGTGGAGCCTACTTGTGCTAAGATGGCTCTTGGGTACCAGACTGACCTCCTCCCTGTACCTGAATGAACTCATTTCATTACTGATCTGTGCTCAAGTGGAGATGCTGCTGTAAATATGTATGGGATTCTTGGGAAAGTTTCCTTCAGACAAGTGGATCCTGCAGACCTGGACCTTTTCTGAATAGTAATTTGTTAGTAAACATTTCTTTTTCACTGTTGAAAAGCTGTGACCGAATCAAGGAAAAACCATAGTAGTTGCAGTCACTGTTAAAAGAAGAAATGACTTAAAAACACTCAGACTATTCCTGCATCCATAGTGTCAGTTGTCACGAGTGGGGATGAAGTGTTTTCTTTCTGAGAAAGTTTAGCATGTGGCCATTGTATTGTAGTTTACTTATGCAAGTAACCATTGGGATATTTTGGGAGGCATTTCCTGTGGATTATTTCTCACAAAAGAACATAGACATACATATTTGTCCCTGTGTATGCATAGATTTGAACTCAGGGCTTTGTGCTTGCCAGTCAGGTACTATACCACTTTAGCCATGCCTCCAACCTTCTTTCCTCCTTGGTTATTTTTGAGATAAGGTCTCAGTTTTTCCCTGGGCCATTCCTCCAGCTATGTCTCCCATATAGCTTGATAATAGGTGTCTACCACTGTGCTCAGCTATTAGTTAAGATGGAAAGTCTCTCCAACTTTTAATCTACACTGGTCTCAAACTGCCATTTTCCTGCTCTCCACTTCCTGAGCAGCTAGGAATTCAAGCTTGAGCCACGGACACCCAGCAAAAAAAGAACATGTATTTGTGTTTTTGCTATTCCTTCATAACCCTACTAAAGAGAAAGCTTTCTTTCTACTGGAATACTATGTTTATATACATATATATTAAAAAGTTCAGTGTAAATGTCTCTGTTAACCTTTAAAAATATATAGTTCTTTGTTCTAACTTTAAAAAATCTATTTATTTATTTATTTATTTGTTAATTTTTTTTTGCCAGTCCTGGCTTGAATTCAGGGTCTTAGCACTGTCTTGGCCCTTCTCAAGGCGAGAGCTCTACCACTTGAGCCACAGCACCACTTCCAGCTTTTTTTCTATGTATGTGGGAATGAGGAATCGAACCCGGGTCATCGTGCATGCCAGGCAACCACTCTACCAGTAGGCCAAACTCCCGGTCCTGTTTTAAGTTTTGCAGTATTGGATACTTTAAACCCAAGGCCTCACACATGCTAGAAAGCTTTCTTACCAGTTGAGTTGAGCTTCCTTTTTTTTTTTTTTTTTTAAATTGTAAACGTGATGTATAGAGGGGTTAAAGTTAAGTAAGTCAGGTAATGAGTACATTTCTTTTGGAGCAGTGTCACCCTCTGCCTCATTTTCTCCTCTCCCTCTCCAGCATAGTGTCTGGTGACTAACACTGCTGAAATTGTTCACCCTCTGTCCCACCATTTCTGTGCTTTCCCTTTCCCTACCCAACTCTGATAAAGTTATATACAAGACAAAGGGTACAGAAATAAAAAAACAATGACAAAAGGGGGATCATAAGAAAAAAGGAACCCCTGCCCTGGACAGTATGATTTAAAAAAAAAAAAAACGCTGGGCTTCCATTAGTTGAAGTTCATTTTGATAAACATCACATCATACTATCATAGGCACATATCTATTGAGCCATTGTGATCTTTTTTTTTCATATCTTTTTATTGTAATTAATAGAAGGGTTACATTATATTTGCCAGATAGAAGGTGCATTAATTCACATACATTGTACCCTTTCTCATGTCTTAGTCCACATTTCCCTCCCCCTACTCCCACCCCTCATCTTGTTTTCCCCCCTTCCCTATCCAATTTCAAATAACCAAATACAAATATATCCGATATATCAGATGCCATTGTGATCTTCTAAGAATACATTCACACAGTCTTTTTGTTTTTCTTTTGTGACAAAATTTTCTTGCATTTGACCAGACTGGCCTTAGACTTGCAAATTTCCTGCTTTGGCCTTTGGAGTAGCTGAGACTGTAGAGTTTTCATTTTATTTTATTTTGTATTGGGAGTTGACTCCAGGGCCTTGCGTATACTAGACACAAGCTGGAAATGTATATTTCTTTGGAGTTTGAAGCTGTGCAAAATTGTGAGTGTTTCTTCCCCAGTAGCCTCTATATTTAAATTTTTAAAGTTAATTTTATTGTCAGGGTGTTTCATTTTTTTAAAAAAATACTTATTATTTTATATCACTAAGTTGTGGCATGGACTGACAGAGTGGCACTAAATAGAAAAGTTATGCAAGTGCACTGACCTGAAGCTATGCAGCTGCAGTTATATAGATGAAAAGGGTGCCAAAGGATTGTCTGAAAAACCTAACTAGACTTCAAACTAAAATATGACAGTCCCTCCATATTCAGAGTGCTGTTTTTTTTAATGATTCATCTTGGGAACATTTATTCATTTACACATCTGTGTGGTTTTTAGATTGCTTTCAAATAATATCTTGGTATATCAAGGTGACTACATCATATACTTTTTACCACAAAAAAACTCTTCACAAAACTGTTTATCTTTTTATAATTACTTTCCTTTGCTTACGCCTACAGATATGGGGCTTTGGCTGGTAATTTAAAAAAGATTTATCACACATTTGCTTTTAACAATAAAAAGACATTGCAATTCTCCTGTGGTTCTATACCCTGGTAAATTTAGATCTGTCATTGCTGTGCTTCATTTAAAATACAGAAGTCTTCATGAATTATCTTTGAGATTCCAAACAATGGATAGAACTCTATGTTGGTAGGAGGTTGCTCATACCATTCTGGAGGCTCTTCTAGGAGATTGGAAATGGATTTTGAGTGTATAATGCAAAAATACTAGTAAATTTTGCCCATATTTTTCAGAATATACCAGTGTGTAGTAGGGGCCTTAATTTTGCTTCATTCTGTTTTTTTTTATTTGTTTGTTTTGCTAGTCCTGGGCTTGAACTCAGGGACTGGGCACTGCCCTTTAGCATTCTCAAAGCTAGCACTTTACCAGTTGAGCCACAGCACCACTTCTGGCCTTTTCTGTGTATGTGGTACCTAGGAATCGAATCTAGGGCTTCCTGCACGCTAGGGAAGCACTCTATCACTAGGCCACACTCTCTGCCCCAATGTTGCTTCATTTTGAAGTCTTAAAATGATGGGGGTATATTTCACTCAGCTTTCTGATTACAGTGAGCATGAACCTGAAGATCTGGAGCCTGTCTTCATTGGGCAAACAGATTTTCATACATTTCTGTAGCCAAAGATTTGACAACTTAAAATCATAGTCCTTATAAGTTGGAAATAAACTCACATTAGTCAGTAGTATTCCTTGAGTTTATCTGATAATTTTTTAAAATGCAAGTACTTATTAATACTTCATGGATCTTATCAGAACCATATTGCATTCTCAGGCCTTAGGCTGCACAAGAGTAGCTTTGTCTCTTGCAGTTGAGGAAACAGATACACAGCCAAGGACTTGTGCTGAGTTACAACCAGATTCGTGGAAATAGTGACTGGAGTTCCGCATCAGCGAGGAAGTCAGCTGTCAGCCTGTGATATTGGCCAGTCCTGCAAACAGTGTACATCAGTATAAGAAAATCTAACCTTCCAATCTTTGCTTGCTACTTGGGTCTGCCTTCCAGAAATCTAACTTTCTGTCTTTTGTTGATGTTCTCCTTCCATTTAGCTTTCCTTTCATGTTTTCACTCAATTTTCCCTTCAAATGCAAGGTTTTGTATTCGCTTATTAGTGTGTAAGGATTGGGGGTCCTTGGACTTTCTCCCTAATGTCTTCATGCAGAACTTCAGAATGTATTGGTTTTAGTGCATTCGCCACCTTGGGTTGAATCCTCAAGATCTAGGCATAGTGATATCTGGCTGGAAGAAGGGCAAGAAAGAAGCCAAGACCTCTGGTGCTGGGCTGAAATTGGGGCTTACTTTGTTTGAAGGACACAGTGGAAAATAGGGCTCACCAAACATGAGTGAGAAAAGCCAGGAGGCCTCTAGGACCAAAATTGGAAATCTTAGGTAGAGCTGCATTATAGTTGGAGGATGGAAGCTAAGACAGAGTGAGATAGTAGTTATTCCAAAATAACACTGACTGTGTGTGTAAGTATGCATGCATATACAAATACCATTTATCTGAGAGGGATAAATGTCTGTAGTTTTGTTTAGCATCTTCAGTCTCTAATACTCTGTTAGAGAACCCTAAATTTGCTAAGACCTTCATTTTCTATTGCCCACACAGGCTTTCCCTTGCGACTGTTCAGCCACAAGTGGCACTTATACTTCACTCATTATGTTGAGATCATCTCCTGTGCCTACCCCCGGTGTTCTGGTGTGTTGGGATTTAGGGGCTGGATGCTGTGGAGAGCTGAACATTGAGAGTGTTCTTCCTTTGGCTGAAACTGGCCCTGTACTGAATGGCGTGGAAGACCTCAACGTAGGCCTAACATGCTTCACATAGCCCTCTCCAAAACACTTGAGATAGAATGTCATCCACAGCCTGGGATAATGAAGTAACAGCTTCGGTGGTCTTGTAGAGAGGGAGGGTGACTGGGGGGTTATTACTATTTTTTCCTTTGAGATAGGGCATCACTCTGCAGCCTAGGGTGGCCTTCAGGTCAGGATTCTCTGGTGTCAGCCTCCCAAATTCTGGGATTACAGGCAGGTTCCATTGTAACAGGAGGCTGTTGGTCATTAAGGTAACTTCAGGTGTACTGTGGACTTGGATTTGGATTTTGTAGGCTATTAGTACTTCTTGATCTAGAAACATGCTGAAATGATAGGAAGAGGGCAAGGGTGAAGGTGAGGGAGGGAGAGGGAGAGGAAGAAGGGGAGGGGGGAGGAAGGGAAAGGGGAAGAGAGAGAAAGAGAGAGAAAAAGGGAGGGAGGGAGGGAAGGGGGAGAGAGAGAGAGAAAGAGAGAGAGAGAGAGAGAGGGAGAGGGAGGGAGGGAGGGAGGGAGGCAGACAGACAGACAGACAGACAGACAGACAGACATTATGTGTCTTTGGCACATGTGTAAGTTATCCCTAGCATTGATTAGAAACAAACAGGATCCGGACTGACAGAGAAGCAGATTTATCCAGTGAAATAGATTCTGTGTTGGGAAACTGGGTGATAATTTTGTTTCTGCTATGATTTCCTAATGTGTTTAGAGCCTTTTGTACAAATTATCTGGTCTCTAACCTAGTCGCAATATGATATCTATGTTCTTTTTGGCTGTGGGCACATGCTGAGAAAATAGCTAATGTGGAATTCAGAGTATATGAAACCAGTAGCTTCTGTTGTGTCCAGGCAAATCACTCAGTATGTCCAGCTGTTGTCTCCTTGGTCTTGTGGCTGAATGGGGTACATGGAACCATCACAGATGGGCTTGTTTCTCTGAATTCATTAATTTGCCTTTGTCTGATTTTTGGTTTATTAAGAACTTTGCATTCTGGTCCTGTCAAAGGTACAGATGGTTGTGCTTTCAAAACACCTTATTGTCATAATAGCAGCCATTTAAACCAATCTCTGCCTCACTCTCAAGCTTATCGTTTTTTAAATCACTCTTTCGGTGTTCAAGAAGATGATGTTGCTCTTCCACTGATAACTTTGGGGCTGAGTCTTCAGTGAGGCCCCATTCACCTGGCTCCTCCCCAGATTCCTCAGGTGGGCAGCCATATTAAATGTGCCTTGGGCTTGGCCCTTGCACACCCAGGCAGGGAGCACTTGGGTTTTAGAGTCAGACAAATCTGAGTGTGGCTATCCATCTTTCTTCTCAGGCTGTATATCCTCAGGCCATTCACATTCTGGCCTTGGGATTGGGCATCTTCGTGTGTGAAGTGGAGCTAGAAATAACTCCAGAGTTGTGGGTCATTGTGAAACCCAGTGAGCCATATACAGAGACCAGTGGTAGTAAGGACACCACCAAGTGTCTGTGTGTGACTTTCATTGTGGTCTTTGGCATTGTGCAGTTAGTTGTTTTCCTACATGAGAGGAAGTATTAGTGTTTATCTTGCCCAGTTCTTCATTTCTAATTTAGGAAATCATGAATTTCAGAAAATTAGTCCTTATCAAAACTATGTCAGTGAACATGCCAGGATGCATTTTCCCCTTTATTCATATCCATCCTTCTCTTGTTTCAAAAATTTCACTTTTATTCTGATTTTAAAACTTGGTGCATGGGATCACTTTTAATTCTTTCTTCCTAGCCGTAAACATTACACAAGCAGTCTGTGTTTCCCAGGGTGACCACCTTTCAAAAATACCCTGCTGGCGTGTGGCCAGTTTTCAGCCATCTTCCCACTCAGTCCTCTGAGCATTATCAAACAAGTTGAGAAATCTGACCCTGGGATATCAAGAGTACATGCTTGATGATTCCCTTCCTTGATGTCCTGCACTTTACATGTTTAGTTCTTTTGTCCCTTATTTCTGGCTCCCACTTGGGACTTTATATGCTTAGAGACAACTTTGGAAGAGCTGTCTGCTCTATCCTTACAGCCAGACAGAACCAGATTTCAATTCCCTGCCTGCCAGTTGCTAGCAATGTGACCTTCATGAACTTGTGCCTGCTTGGGACAAATTAAGGACATTGCTGCATAGTACTACCAGCTACTATGTATTGTCTGCCAGCTGTGTACTTAATAGCTACCATGCAGTGTTTTTGGATAATATCTCATGGCTTCCCCACCTCGGAACCACATAGGTATGAGATGTTATTAAATGAGAAAATAGAGATTTGAGTTAATAGCTTAAAATTTCCATGCATTTTATAATTTTCATTTGTGTATGTATGCATGTGTGGGTATGCATATGTGCATGAGTATGCTGATATTGAGGCTTGAACTCAGGACCTCATACATTCTCTGTTGGCTTTTTTTGCTCAAAGATGGTGCTTTACCATTTGAGCCACAGTTCTGTTTTCTTTATAAAGTCTGTACTAATTTATTTGAAAGAAATTATGTAAGTGGACCAAGGATGGGACAAGTAACATCACTTCAAATTTACCCACATATCAGTACTTCAGCTGTGTGCTGCTGGCTCACATCTGTAATCCAAGCTACTCAGGAGGCTGAGATTTGAGGATCATGGCTTGAAGCTAGTCTGGGCACTAGTGTGAGGCTCTAATTAAGCACCAAAAAGGCCAGAAGTGGAGCCATGGCTCAAGTGATAGAGCATTAGCTTGGAGCAATAAAGCTCAGTGACAGTCCCCAGCCCCTGAGTTCAAGCTCCAGGACCAGCATACATATACACCCCCCAATTCATACAGGGATTGAATAGCTAAAGTGAGTGAGATGTCAGGCCTAATAAAACAGTGAACAATCAGTTGTGTAATGAAGCAGTCATTGGTTTGACTACTACTATCTAGATGGTCTTTACATAACTTGTTGAGTAGTTTTTATCTGTAAGTGCTTATTGTAGTCTTGTCTTTCAAAGACCATCACAAGCCCAATTTACTTAGTAACTGTAATAGAGATGGGCATAGAATGCTAGGATGGGTGGAACTGGCCTTTCTGGAGGGCTGTTGGTTTTCTGGAACCTGAGCATAGACAGGTTCTGAGGTCCCTGTCAAGGATAGAACGTGACAGTCTCATTTGCCTTGCTTTTTGGCTCTTCCTTTCAGCTTGGCTGGGAAGACTGTGAAAGCTAAAACAAATGGGGATTGGAAGGAAGAAATTCTCACTGCTTTAAAGACTCTTCTTGGCAAAAAGGGACATTTTTATGTGCTAACACTTTTTTATTGTAATTAATAGAAGGTTACAGTTATCACCAGATAGTAGGTGCATTACTTCACACACATTGATACCCCTTCTCATGTTTTTATCCCCATTTCCCTCCCTCTACCCCCTCCCCTCATCTTGTTTTCCCTCCTTCCCTTTCCTATTTCAGATAAACAAATAATTGTATATACAATGTACCAGATAACAAAGTAAGATACTGTAACAAGATGAGCCTCAGCACCACTTCCAGCTTTTGGTACCAAGGAATTGAACCTGGGTCTTTGTGCATGCTAGGCCAGCACTCTAACACTAGGCCAAACTCCCGGCCCCTTCTATGATATTTAAGTGAAGAAACAATTTTCCACTGTCACACAAAGTGACTTGTGAAATGGATTCAAGTTGGTTAAAGTTCATAGGCCCAAAGCTCCAGAAAGGAGACATAATGACACAACACAGATTTTCAAAACAGAGTAATGTTTTACTTTGATCTTTAGTTTTCTGTGTTTTTGTGGACAATTGATTTTTTTTTAGATAAAGTGTAAAAAGTTCACTTAGACACTGTGTGTATATATTTTTTCTTGATTTACATCAACTGATTATGGTTAATTTTATTTGTATCTCTTAGAGATGATAGTGGTGTTTATCTCGCAATTTTAGCTCTTTGACAATCTTTCTAATCAAGTGGTAGAGGGCTAGCCTTGAGCTGAAGAGTTCAGGGACAGCACCCAAGGCCCTGAGTTCAAGAGGCCCTTGAGCTACAGTGCCACTCCTTGTTCAACATTTTTTCTCATAAGTTTTTCTCCACTACTTGAAACATGTTTCCAGTCCAGCTTTTTGCTAGTTAATTACAGATGGAGTTACATACACTTTTCTGCCAGACTGGCTTCAAAGGACTGTCCTCTGATATCAGCCTCCTTAGAGGCTGGGCATGTAGATGTGAGCTATCAGTGGCCCTGTTTATAAAAGGGATTTTATAATGGCATTTGTTTCATGGACTGGTACTGATGTTTAAATAATTCATATAAAACACTCATGTTAACTTGTATTATTATTAATGTAACATTGTCACATTTGCAGTAAACAGAATTTCATGTGTTGACTGTAAACCCTAATCAAGTAATAAGTATTTCTTTAGGAAAAATAGGTATTGTGTATTTGGCAAGATGGGAATATGGTGTCATCAAGGACATTCTGCTTCCTCTTTTCCAGAGATAGCATGGATTGCACAGGCAGTCCTGACTTTCCTAGGCTCTGCTTTCCTGAAAACTGTGTTTGATCTGTAAGGACCCCATCATCACCTTCCCTGCTCTGTGTTTTTAGTTGTGCATGTTAGTTGAGGATGGCCTTGTGCAGTCTGCTTTGCCTCATTGTGTATTGCTGCAAGAATTTGAATGCTCTGGGACATTTTACTAATTTGTGTGTGTCGGGGGGAGGGGGTGCGTGCACGTGTGAGCATACTGGTTCCAGGACTTGAACTCAGGGGCCTATGTGATGTCTCTGAGCTGTTTTGCTCAAGCTTAGTAGTGCTCTCCCACATGAGCTGATAGCTGTACTTCCAGGTGTCTTTTTTATTTATTTATTTATTTTTTGGTGGTCATTTGGAGATAAGAGTCTCACAGACAGTCCTGCCAGTGCTGGCTTGGGACAGAGATCCTCAGAGATCCCACTGAGAAGCTGGTATATGGAAACATGCTAAATCCAATCACCTTTCCTTTTCCCTTTTCCTTTTTCCCTTTTCCCTTTTCCCTTTCCCTTTCCTTTCTCTTTTTTATTGGTAGGATTCCAAAGTAGCCCCAGTCTGGCATAGGCCACCCTATCTTTCTGCCTTTACCTCTCAAATACTGGGTATAGATGTGTGTCACTATACACAACTTGGGATAGTTGTTTTGTTTTGGTTGTTTGTGGGGCTTGAACTCAGGGAATGGATATTGTCGCTGCGCCTCTGTGCTTAAGCTAATGTTCTACCACTTTGAGGCACAGTGCCACTTCTGGTTTTTGAGTGGGTAATTGGAGATAAGAGTCTGACGGGAACTTTTCTGTTTGGGCTGATTTTGAACCATGATCTTCAAATCTTAGCCTCCTGCCTAGCTAGCATTATAGGTGTGAACCACTGGTGCTCAGCTATTTGGATAGTTAAAAAAAAAAACAACAAAAAATGGCCCACTTTTGGCCAAGAGTGTGGCCTAGTGGTAGAGTGCTTGCCTAGCATGCATGAAGCCCTGGATTCGATTCCTCGGTACCACATGCACAGAAAAACCTGGAAGTGGCACTGTGGCTCAAGTGGCAGAGCACTACCCTTGAGCAAAAAGTGTCCAAGGAGAGTACCCAGGCCCCGAGTTCAAGCCCCAGAGCTGGAAGAAAAAAAAACAAACCTCCATGTTTATTTTTGAAAACATAAAACCTCAATGAAAGAGAAAATAGGAAATAATAGTTCAATAACTCTCACTGATGTACTCCCTATCCAACTTTAACAGTTCATTGCATAGCTTCAACATGAGACCAATATGGTTTCTTACTCCCAACTTCCTCATATCTTTATTTTTCTGAAATATTTTAAAGTTAATCCTGGATCATAGTATTTTCTTTTTTCTTTTGCCAGTCCTGGTGCCTGAACTCAGGTGTTTGAATTGTCCTTGGGCTTTCTCAAGGCTAGAGCTCTACCATTTTAGCCACAGCACCATTCCTGGCCTTTTCTGTGTATGTGGTACCTAGAAATCAAACCCAGAGCTTCGTGCATGCTAGGCAAGTACTCTACTACGAGGCCACATTTCCAGCCCCAAGATCATAGTATTTTACCAACAAATACACCAAAATATATAATATATAAATACACATATACATGTGCACAATTTATAGATTGACTCTAGTCTGTATATATTTCTTAGAAATACATCTAAAAGTAGACATTAAGTAAACAGAATGATCTAGTTCAATGAACAACTCCAACAACTTTACCATATAAAATCAGTTTTACAGTCATTTGTACCATGCATGATACACATTCAACATTTAAGCTTCCTGGCTGTCTTCAGAAAAGATTTCAAAACAGTTGATTTGTTTGATCCAGAATCTTCGTGTATATATTGAAATTGATTACTAAATTTATAAGTGACCCTTTACCCACCAGACTTAAACACAGAGCTGTTGGGAAAGGACAGTCCCTTTTGAAGCAGGCTCAGATCCCTCCAAACCCACAACCCACTAGAGCCAGAAGAACTTTGTTTCCATTCTCCTGCAAGGGATGACAGGCTGAGGACATGCATGTCCTTTCCCCCAAGTGCAATAACCATAACTATGGAATTACCATTTCCATAGATTCCTGCTATTTTAACATTAATACAGAAAACTAAACAGTCAAAACAACTTTAAAGAATTCTATTATTACTTAAAGTAGATGCTTCAATCACAGGTGACAAAAAGCAGTCAATCGATACCATGCTATTCCCACGGTGACCTATTAATCATCTACATTAGCATCTTTTGACATTTAGTAATGCCATTGCTGGGATATGTTTAAGCAGACGTAAATGAAGATTATATTTGACACATGTAGATTGCCCCTTGTTTCCAATGCTGAGAAGCACCTTAGCTAGGCTGAAGTGAAGGGCTAAATTGGGAATGGGATTCTAAGTTGGGCTGCTGATAGAGAGTTAGGCCAGCTTCTGCCATGGGCTACCGAAGGCTAGTTCAGCCTGTACCTCTTTGCCTCACCAGCTGAAGCCCCTGAAGCATTTCTTGAGTGGTCAGATAGTAACTTAATGGAAATGTTTACACAATGATAAAGATGTGAAAAGGAAGAGTGTAAGCTGAGATTCTCCCTCCCCAAACCTCCCATGACCTTCCCATTGTTCAGAGCAATTGCTAAAGCCCTTCTGTTGTCAGTGTATCCCAACACTTTTACTTATATAACATTCTTTCCTTGCTCATCCTGAACCAACTGCTGGCCTCCTTAATGTCCCATGAATCTACCAGGCTCTTACCTGCCACACGGCCTTGGCATTTTTAAGTTCTCTCACATACCCACAGAATGAACTTCTTCACCTCCTTCATATCTTCGCTCAGTTTTGCTCACTGATTCCTTCCCTAACTACCCATTTGAAATAATAATCTTCCATAGTGTCGCTGGCATTTCCTAAACCTTCTCCTTGCTTATTTCCATAACATAACTACTGGCATACTATGTAGTTTATTTAAATTTTTTTATATATCCTTGTGTACCTATGACTAGTTGGAAGTGGAGCTTTGGCTCAAAATGGTAGAATGCTAGCCTTGAGCAAAAAGAGCTTAGGGACAGTGCCCAGACCCTGAGTTCAAGCCCCATAACCTGCCCCCCCAGCAAAAAATAAAAGGAGAACAACTAATTATAGGAGAAAAGCAATAAAGAAATGAGTATAGGAGTCAGACTGGAAAATTTCATCACATATCTACACTGTATACTCCATTGAGGAAGGATGATATGGAAAGCCATGTGGGAGGAGACCCTTCAGTCAAGGAATAGAGGCTGGAGAAGTGTCTTCAGTGTTCTTATCCCAGTGCACTGTGCCTATGAGACCAAAATTGTTTTTAGCAGTGTAGCCCACCTGCTGAGTGGTGATGACACTTCTGGCTTTGATACAGCATGTCTTAGTGGATCTATCCCTGTGACTTCAGCGATTTTCTGGTGGCTGTGGAGGGTCCTGCCACTGTAGACCCATGCGGTAACATCCTGCATCAGGGGTGAGGCCAGCCTGAATCTGTGATGGCCTCAGGACACTCTGGTACCTTGGTTTTCTGAGAACTCAGAAATTTGTGAGATTATGGCTATCCATATATATATATCAGAAATTATTGACTAGAGTAATATTTGTGAATTTGGGCATCTGCACACCAAAATTCGATGAGAAGATGTTGCATGAATGTCAAGGATCTGTATATCCTTTAGATAGTCTTCTGTTTCATTGAAGTTCTATTTAATATCCTAGGTTTCATAAAGGGCTTGCAACAGATCAATGAAATCAGCTAGAGAGAGCAGCGTGGTATTTGGTGGGTAATTGCAAAGACTTTGGAGCAAATCCCCCGGGTGTAAATCCTGACTTTAAATGTTACTGAGTATTTGAGATTTGTAGGAGCAAGTTGTTTATTTAATCTTTCAGCAAAAAGATGATGATGATGATGATAAAAATGACACATTCCTGGTGTAAGAATTAAATGTAGTATGAATATTTATAAATCCATTATAAAACATACTCAGTAAGTGCTAAATTTTTACAAAATAAAAATAAAAATATTTTAAGTTTGAGAGGCTGTTATTTAGCCAGTGGACAAACCAAATTAGGGAAAGGGGTGAGTACAATTGAGATCAATCAAAATTATAAGAAGTTCAGCATTGTGGAAAATGTAATTCTTGGAAGTAATTCCTGGTGGGCATGAATTAATTCATTTTGGCTAATGTCACATTTACTGGTGATTTGTCAGATTAAATAACTTCAAGTTACAACTGCAGAGTGTTTATGTAAATTCCATAGTGACTGTCTTAGGTTGCATTCCATCAGTAGTGTGCAAGTGTTTCCTCTAACCCATCGTGAACCTTTATCAGCATTGACTGTTTTATGTGTTCATGATGATAGCCAGTCTGACTGGAATATGATGGAATCTCAATGTGTATTTTAATTTGTATTTTCCTGATGGCTAAAAATGACAGCATACTTCATAGCGTACAAGTGTAAGGCCTGAATTCAAACCCTAGTAATTCTTCCCCGCCAATTGAGCATCCTTCCATGCATTTATTGGACACTGTGTACTTATTTGAAAAGTGCCTGTTCATCCTTTTGTTTACTGATCAGAACAAAATCAGCTTGCTATAGAGATATCTGCATATCTGTTATTGTTGTACTATTTATAATAGCCAAGTTTAGAATTGGCCTTTTCACCTATTAATGATTGAATGAATAAAGAAAACATAGTATATTTGCATACAATGGAATTTTATGAAAAATGAAATCATACTCTTTACAGGAATAGGATCAAAACTAGAGTTTATCATGTTAAGAGCAATAAGCCGGTCTCACAAAGATGAGTACCACTTATTTTTCTCTCATGTATAGAATTTAGAGAAAATAAGGGACATGAAAAAGGAGGACTGTTAGGGCTGTGGATGTAGAAAGAGGCAGGGGAGAGGGGATACAAAAGGGTAACAGGGGTGAATATGATCAAAGTACATTGTATATAAATATATATATGGCAAAACCATAATAAAAGCCATTATTTTGTCCAACTAAATACATTAAACTGAAAAAAATTCCAAAGGATTTGTGGAAAGTTTTAAAGGTTGTCAATGAGGATTAAATTAGATTATTATTGTAAGATGCTTAGCGTAAAACCTGGCATGTATTATCTAAAATGTGACTTTAAAAATTACTAGATAATGAGACTTAAAAATTATCAGACAATGAGAGAATGCTTAATCTTAGTTTCTACACTGCTATTGACATTGAGATTCTTTAGCTGGAGTCTTCCACCCTATCCTTTTCCTAATCCAACCAGACAAAGTCTGACAGTGTCCCAAATGAAATAATGCATACATGATGCTCAGCACACTGCTTGGCACATCACAAAACCTTAATCAGACGCCAAGAGCCTTGTGCCTTACAGCCAGGAGACGATTCAGGATGGAAGACGTGAGCAGTTCGGCTGCCATGTTGGGGAGAGGTGATTTTCCATCTCTTTCTGTGATGTCAGTTGTGTGTGTCAGAGGTGAGTAGGGCAAGGGCTGTCCCAAGTCAGGTGATGCCTGGCTGACTCCCAGTACCCTAGGACAAGCTCCTGATTTTGAGTTTCCACCCACCTGCCAGTCTATATCAGTTTTGAGATCACTGTTAAATTCACAGTTCATGTACAGAATCATAGATGAACACAAATATGATTGCTGTCAGTGGAGTAATTAAATAATTTACCACTATGTACACATACCAGGTCAAGCTGAAATTTCTATAGCTTAATATTTCTGTTGCCCTTTCAAATCCCAATTCCCTCTGCAAAGAACTACGATGTAGCTTCTTCAGAGGTTTTTGTAAGCACATTACAGTGATTTTTATTTGTCCAATTACAGACACAACAAACAAAATTGAGTTTTCTCATAACTTCTTACACTGCTTCAGAGTATAAGCCAGATCATGCTGTAATTTATATTTAAGCTCACTCATTTATTTGTTCATCAAATCAGTATTTATAAAGAGGTCCAGGCAGTTAAGAAATTCTCACTTGAATTTTAGTTCTGCCACTATGTATTACCACAGTTACAGTATATGAGAAAGGTTAAATTTTAGTATTAGCCTATACTTATAAAGAGGACATTTATGTAGTGAAAATTATTGTTGAGGGGGCCAGAAGTTTGGCCTAGTGGTAGAGTGCTTGACTAGCATACACTAAGACCCAAATTTGATTCCTTGGTACCACGTACATAGAAAAGGCCAGAAGTGGTGCCCCAAGTAGTAGAGCTCTAGCCTTGAGAAAGCCCAAGGACAGTGCTTAGGCCCTGAGTTCAAGCTGCAGGACTGGTAAAAATAAATTACTCTTGAGCCAGGCATGGCCAAACATTTATAATACCAGCTATTTGGGAGGCAAAACCATAGTATGATCCTCCTACAAGAGTTCTAGCCCAGACAAAAGTTAGGATAGCCAGCTGATTGCTGGTGGCTCACTCCTGTAATCCTAGCTACTCAGGAGGTTGAGATCTGAAGATCATGGTTTGAAGCCTGTCTAGGCAGGAAAGTCTGTGGGACTCTTATCTCTAAACACAGAAGAAGCTGGAAGTGGAGCCATGACTCAAGTGATAAAGTGCTAGCCTTGAACAAAAATAAACTCAGGGACAGTGTATTCAGGCCTAAGAGTTCAAGTCCTAGAACCAGCACCCCATACTCCTCAAAAAAGTGAGTCCTCATTTCAAAGAAAAGCTGAGTGGTAATTCTTGGCAGTGGTCCCACCTATTCAGGAAGTGGCAGTAGAAGAATTGTAGTTCTGGATCTGGCTGGGCTAATCCATAACACAGTATCTGAGAAACAAACAAAAAGGGGAAGTACTGCAGGAGAGGTGGCTCAAAGGGTAGAATACTCAGCTAGCAAGCCTGAGGTTCTGAGGTCAATACTTAATACCACATACACACAAATTGTTCTGGAAAAACTTCCCTAATTCACCCATATAAGCAAAATTAGCTTTGGAAGAAATCACTGTTTCCCCAGTTGGAATTATCAGAATATTAGAACAAGAAAATGGAGGTTTCCATCTGAAGAGGAAATAAGAATGGCCTATAGACACAAATGCTTGACATCTCTGGCCATAAAAGAAATGCAAATCAAAACAACTTTGAGATTTCACCTCATTCCAATTAGAATGCACATGATCAAGAAATTCAGGAATAACAGATGCTGGTGGGGATGTGATCAGAAGGGATCACTACTACACTGTTGAGGGGAGTGTGAACTCATTCAACCACTGTGGAAAGCAGTGTAGCTATTCCTCAAAAGACTAAATATAGAGTTCCCATATGACCCAGCAATTCCACTACTTGGCATTTACTCAAATATCCAGAAACAAGGACATACTAAAGCCACTAGGACAATGGTGTTCATTGCAGCACTATTTACCATAGCAAAGATGTGGAACCAGTCCAGATGCCCCTCAGTTGATGAATGGATCAACAAAATGTGGTATTTATACACAATGGAATTCTATGCTGCTGTCAGAAAGAATGACATTGCCCCATTTGTAAGGAAATGAAAGACTTGGAAAAAATCATATTAAGTAAAGTAAGCCAGACCCAAAGGAACATAGGCTCAGTAATTTCCCTCATTTGTAATAATTAGTACAGATCTAGGACTCTCCTACCAGAGGTTTACAATAGCTCAAAACCAAGGTACATAAGGTCATATAGGATGAGACTAAATGAAAAGATCTCTAGGATATGGAAACAAGAGCTTTATTTTGTGTGATTGTTGTTCTTAATTTACTATGTTATTTCTCTCTCTTTCTTTGGCCTTTGGTTAATCTCATATTGTTATTGTATCTGACTTTGTTATCTGGTATATTGTATATACATTTATCTGTTTATTTGAAATAGGAAAGGGAAGGAGGGATAACAAGATGATTGGGAGGGGGTGGAGGCAGGGAAATGGTGACAAAAACATGAGAAGGGTTATCAATGTATGAGAAGTAATGCATCTACTGTACCCTTCTATACATTACCCTGACAATAAAAATAAAACTAAACTAAAAAAAAGAAAATGGGGGTCTTTGTTTTTGGACTTTAAACTCCATACCAAACTGTCCTTGTTTCTCACCAGTGGGTTAGCTGATTCATAGACAACATGTTCCATTGTTTCTCCATGTAGTGGCTGTGCTTGACACTGATGGTTTGAAAAGTAACCAGATGATATCTTTCTTAAAAGAGCTTGTCAGACCTGTCCAGGTGCAGCTGAGTGGAGTGTGTGAAGCTGTAGTGATGATGTGTGGTAAGAAGCAGGCGCATTCTAGAAACCAATGGAGAGCAGGAAGCCTCATCTTACACTGCTCAGGGAAGGGTGCACTGCACATCTATGCAGAGGCTTCTGGGAAGCTCCGCGTTGGGACTGAAGAATGGTTAACTTGGGTGACATGCTAATTGGTATAGGGAAGGTGGGAGCTGGGTGTGGAAAGCTTGTGAGAAGCCTTACGTTCCATGGGGCACAGTTCAGGCTTCACCTTCAGTATACTGGAGAACCTCAGAATGATCTTTACTGGTGAGATGGGAGCTAGCTGAGTTCACTTCTGTTCTCCACATCTTGGGGCTCCCTTGACTGCCAGTTGCCTCTTAGGATGGATTTGCAGCCAGGGCTGTTCATTTTTCCCATTGCTTCTCCCTGCACTGCAGGCTGGAGTGTAGCTGGCTGAGAGGGAACCAGAAGGACAGGCTGTTTTGCACCCTGCCTCTCCCCTTCAAAGGTCCCAGCGATTCATCTTGCCTAACCCCTCGCTTAGGACTGTTCTTAGGACTAGAGTCACTGAAGAGACATGATGGAATGTTTGAAGACTTCCTTTTTTAATGATAAATATATTTTAATAAAATTGGACTCCTCTATGTGCAATTCACAGAATCACCAGCTGAGGCACTGGTGAAAGTTCCAGTGCTCAAATCCCTTCCTTCCTTCCTTCCTTCCTTCCTTCCTTCCTTCCTTCCTTCCTTCCTTCCTTCCTTTCTCTTCCTTCCTTCCTTTCTCTTCCTTCCTTCCTTTCTTTCTTTCTTTCTTTCTTTCTTTCTTTCTTTCTTTCTTTCTTTCTTTCTCTTTTTTTGGCTCTTTCCTTTTTATTTTATTTTATATTATTTTTTATTGTCAGGGTAATGTATAGAGGGGTTACAGTTACATTTGCCAGGTAGTAAGTGCATTATTTCTCACACATTGATATGCCTTCTTATGTTTTTGTCCCTAGAAGACTTTCACTGAGACTGCCAATGACTGCCAATGACAACAACAAACAAAACAAAACAAAACCTCTTGAGTTTTAAAGGGCTTGGTTTCCACCTGAGGACTGGAGTCTGCTCTAGTCTGTAGCAGTGCTGGTCAGAGGCCACAGGGGTGCCTCTGGAGGCACAAAGGTGACCTGTGAAGAAATTAAACTGTGGTGAAACCACGATGGTGGCCGATGGGGGAGTGTCCCCAGAATCACCTCAGCAGCCACCTAACAGGCGTCTGTGCATTCTCCCTTCCTCCATGCCTGTCTTTGCCCGGAGTCACCAGCACTAGTCGCCTATCCATTCTTTGTCTTTTGTACTCCAGTCTTCCACAGCTCAGAGAGCAGCCCGAGCACAGAGTTTAGGAGACCTTACCCAAGGTGGAGAAGATGGGGGGGAAGGTGGGAGGACTTGATCCTGTGAGCAGGTGGGTGGCTAATCTTTGAGTTTCCTCACTGAAACTCCCTTGCATTGCCTCATAGGACATAGTTAAGACTTTTAGATCTGCAGGACTAATTCACACCCTATTAAACTCTCTGGGCCCTCCACACTTAGAATTAGATTCAATTAAAATTAATTGGATGTATTTACTTCAGGAACTTTCTTGGTACCCTAAGCCCATTGGTGCAGTGTTTCGGGTCCGTTTTAGAAGACTGAAGTGGGAGGGAAATTGACCTTCTTAGGTTACCAAAGAGAACGCTGGGATTTAGACTCAGTTCTGCCAGATTCTGCATACGTGGTGACAGACAGGCTTCTGTGGCTGGCTGCCATGCGAGGAATGTTTCCAGGGGAAATTAAAAGAAAATCTACAAATGAGCTTTTGGTAATGGAAAGTTTTGAGGTAAAATTCCAGATTCAAATGCATGTATGAGAAATAATATGGATTTACTTATAAGGGAAATAACCCACTTTCCCAGTTTTTTTTTTCAATGAAAATTAGCACTTCAAAAACTATATCAGAGGGGCCAGGAGTTTGGCCTAATGGTAGAGTGCTTGCCTAGCATGCACGAAGACCTGGGTTCTATTCCCCGGTACCACATACATAGAACAAAGCTGGAAGTGGTGCTGAGGCTCAAGTGGTAGAGTTCTAGCCTTGAGAAAGTTCAAGGACAGTGCTCAGGCTCTTAGCTCAAGCCCAGGACTGGCGAAATAAGTAAATAAATAAACTATACCAGAGCAAATAAAGTTACAATGTTCACTGTACACATGAGAAAATACAAGTAGTAAGCTGGAGGGGATGGGTGGGGTTGTGACAGATCGGGCAGAAAAATGGATGCATTGCATTCAGACTGACAGGTTGAACTGTAGTCTTTCTCACAACTATATATACTATATTATAACCAGTGTGTTATCACTGCTACAATCCATGGAACTGTGCACATTTACTTAGTTTTATTTAATCCTTCTTACCTGTGTATTATAGTTTTAACGCCTATGTAAATTATGTGTCTGTACCCATTACTACAGGTGAGGTGCCCAGCAAAGTCACAAGCACAAGAGTCCCTCTTTTCCCCCAGCAAATATCCCATCATAACTAATTCATCCTTTATTTCCAAATTCCTTTTGTTCTTTTTCATGTATTTTTATTGTAATTAATAGAAGGGTTACATTGTATTCACCAGATAGAAGGCAATACTTCACAAACGTTGATACCCTTTCTCATGTCTTGGTCCCCATTTCCCTACCCCCAGCCCTGCCCCTCATTTTGTTCCCCTCCTTCCCTGTCCTATTTCAAATAACCAATTAAGCATATATACAATATATGAGATAACAAGGTAAAATACTGTAACAATATGAGATAACCAAGCGATGAGGCCAAAGAGATGAGAGATAACATAGTACATTAAGGACAACAATCACTTATTATATGGCTTTTGTTTCTATATCCTGGAGGTCCGAGCATCATACTATATGGCCTTATGTATCTAGGTTTTGTTCTATTGTAAATCTCTGCTAGGAGAGCCCAAGGTTTCTTTTTTTTTATTTTTTTATTTTTTTATTGTTTTTTATTGTAATTAGTAAAAGGGTTACATGATATTTGCCAGATAGAAGGTGCATTAATTCACATACATTGATACCCTTTCACATGTCTTGGTACCCGTTAGGTTTCTTTTTTTATCATATTTTTTATTGTAATTAATAAAAGGGTTACATGATATTTGCCAGATAGGAGGTGCATTAATTCACATATATTGATACCCTTTCACATGTCTTGGTCCCCATTACCCCCCCCCCATCTGAGCCCAAGGTTTCTACTGATTATGACAAATGAGGGAAATCATTGAACCGATGTTCCTTTGAGTCTGGCTTACTTCACTTAATATGATTTTTTCCAAGTCTTTCATTTCCTTACAAATGGGGGAATGTCATTCTTTCTGACAGCAGCATAGAATTCCATTGTGTATAAATACCATATGTTGTTGATCCATTCATCAACTGAGGGGTATCTGGGTTGGTTCCATATCTTTGCTATGGTAAATAATGCTGCAATGAACATCGTTGTGCTAGTGGCTTTAGTATTTCCTTGCTTCTGGACAGTTGTGTAAATGCCAAGTAGTGGAATTGTGGGGTCATAGGGGAGCTCTATGTTTAGTCTTTTGAGGAACTGCCTTACTGCTTTCCATAGTAGTTGAAGGAGTTTACACTCCCACCAACAGTGTAATAGTGATCCCTCCTTGCCACACCCCCACCAGCACCTGTTGTTATTAGATTTCTTGATCATTCTAATAGGAATGAGGTGGAATCTTAGAGTTGTTTTGATTTGCATTTCTTTTATGGCCAGAGATGTCAAGCATTTCTTCATGTGTCTATAGGCCATTCTTGTTTCTTCTTCAGAGAAGACTCTCTTTAAGTCTTTGGCCCATCTTTTAATGAGATGGTTGTTTCTTTGGAGATTAGTTTTGGAGTGCTTTCAATTTTTTAAGCTGTTGATATATTTTAGATATGAGGCCTTTGTCTGTTGTATGGTTAATGAAGATCTTCTCCCACTCTGTAGGTTTTGTAGTTAATTTGGTAGGTATGTCATTTGCCATACAGAAGCTCTGCGGTGTAATGCAGTCCACTTATCCAGACTTTCTCTGATTTGTTGTGTTTCTTGGTCCTTGGGGTGGGGAGGGAAATGGGGACCAAGACATGTGAAAGGGTATCAATGTATAGGAATTAATGCACCATCTATCTGGCAAATATAATGTAACCCTTCTATTAATTACAATAAAAAATATATGAAAAAAAAGAAAGTTTCGAACTGTGCCAAGGAGACCTGGTGTATCTCCTATTCCTTCTTGTGAAGTTTTCAGTGTATCTGCTTTTACCTCCAGGTCTTTGATCCATTTGGAGAGTTATTCCTGGTGCAGGGCGACAAAGAAGGATCTAACTTTAGTTTTCTGCAGGTGCTTAACCAGTTCTGCCAGCACCACTTGTTGAAGAGGCTGTCTTTCTTCCATTCTATTTTTTTTAGCTCCCTTGTCTAAGATTAGGTGGCCATAGGTCTGTGGGTTAATATCTGGGTCCTCAGTTCTATTCCATTGTTCTTCAGGCCTGTTCTTGTGCCAGTACCAAGCTGTTTTGGTTACTCTAGCTCTGTAATAGAGTCTAAAGTTTGGTATTGAAATTCCTCCTGTGCTGTTCTTTCTGCTAAGAAGTATTTTTGCTATACGGGGTCTTTTATTATTCCATATGAAATTTTGGATTGCCTCTTCTATTTCTTTAAAGAATGACATTGGGATATTGATGGGTATTGCATTAAATTTGTAGATAACCCTTGGCAAGATTGCCATTTTCACGATGTTGATTCTTCCAATCCAGAAGCATGGGAGGTTTTTCCATTTCCTCAGTTCTGCTTTAATTTACTTTTTCAGGGTTTTAAATTTTTCATCAAAAAGGACCTTTACATTCTTAGTTAAGTTAATTCCTAGGTACTTTATTTTCTTTGAGGCTATTGCAAAAGGAGTTGCTTTCTTGATTGTTGCCTCGTTACTCTCATTGTGGCATATAGGAAAGCAGTTGATTTTTTTTTTGCCAGTTCTGGGCTTAAGCTTAGGGTCTGAGGACTATCCTTGGATTTTTCTCAAGACTAGAACTCTACCACTTGAGCCTCAGCACCACTACTGGCTTTTTCTAAGTATTTGGTACCAAGGAAGCGAACCCTGGTCTTCGTGCATGCTAGGCAAGCACTCTACCATTAGGCCAAACTCCCAGCCCAGGTAGTTGATTTTTGAGGGTTAATTTTATGCCATGTTACCTTACCAAAGTTTTGAATCAGCTTAAGCAGCTTGGGAGTGGAGTCTATATGTTTCTTTAAATACAGAATCATGTCATCTGCAAAGAGGGAATGTTTCACTTCCTCTTTCCCTATTTGGATCCCCTTTATGCTTGATTCATGCCTTATTGCTCTGGTTAGTAAGAATTCGAATACTGTGTTAAAGAGGAGTGGAGAGAGTGGGCATCCTTGTCTCGTTCCTGACTTTAGAGGGAATGGCTTTAGGTTTTCGCCATTATGTATAATGCTGGCTGTGGGTTTGCCATACACAGCCTTTATTATACTGAGGAATGTTCCATGGATTCCTAGTTTTTTCAGAGCTTTTAGCATAAATGGATGTTGGATCTTGTCAAATGCCTTTTCTGCATCTATTGAGACAATCATGTGATTCTTGTCCTTGCTCCTGTTGATGTGTTGAATTATGTTAATTAACTTGCGTATGTTGAACCAGCTTTGCATCCCTGTGATGAATCCTGTTTGATCATTGTGTATAATTTTTTTGATGAGTTGCTGAAGATGTTTGGCCAGTATTTTGTTGAGAAGTTTTGCATCAATATTCATTAAAGAAATGGGTCTCTAATTCTCTTTCTTTGATTAGTCTCTGTCTGCTTTTTGGATGAGGGTTATAGTGGCTTCGTAGCATAAGATTGGAAAGAGCCTCGGTTTTCAATTTCATTGAAGAGTTTGAGGAGTATTGGTGTGAGCTCTGCTTTGAAGACCTTATAGAACTCAGCTGTGAATCCATCTGGCCCTGGGCTTTTCTTGGATGGAGGGTCTCTTATTGCCATTTCTATTTCAGTTCTTGAAACTGGTCTGTTTAGTTTGATTAGTTCTTCTTGGTACAGTGTGGGTATGTTAATATTGGCTATAAATTCATCCATTTTTTCTAGATTCTCAAATTTGTTGGCATAAAGTTTTGAAAAGAATTCCCTCATGATGCTCTGGATCTTGGTAATTTCTGTTGTGATATTACCATTCTCTTCTGTAATTTTGTTTATTTGAGTGTGCTCTCTTTTTTTGGTAAGATTTGCTAAGGGTCTGTCAGTTTTGTTAATTTTTTCAAAGAAGCAAATCCTTGTTTTGTTGATTCTTTCTATAGTTTTTTTTGGATTCCAATTCATTTAATTCTGCCTTGATTTGAATAATTTGCTTCCTTCTAGGATTGGGGTTGGATTGTTGCTCTTTTCCAAGAGCTTAAGGTGTGACATCAAATTGTTGGTTTGCAATTTATCCAATTTGTCAATGTAATCACTATAAATTTTCCTCTGAGTACTGCCTTGGCTGTGTCCCAAAGGAGCTGGTATTTTGTGTGTTTCCTTTTGTTAAATTTCATAAATGGTTGAATTTATGTTCTGATATCCTTGATGACCCATTGGTGATTCAACAATAAGTTGTTCAGTCTCCATGAGATACAGGATTTTTGCTGGTGGAGATTGGTGTTCAGTTCTAATATGATGCCCTTGTGGTCTGAGAGAATGCAGGGAATAATTTCAGAGTTTCTGAATCTGTGCAGGTTTGTTTTATGCCCTAAAATGTGGTCTGTTTTGGAAAATGTTCCATGTGCTGCTGAAAAAAACGTATATTGTGATGTTGCTGGGTGAAATAATCTGCAGATGTTTGTTAGATCTAGTTGGTCTATACAATTGTTCAGTTTTGAGGTTTCAATGTTCAGTTTTTGCCTGATTGATCTGTCCCTAGGTGAGAATGGTGTGTTAAAGTCACCAACAATCGCTGGGTTTCGATCTATGTGTGGTTTTAGTAAAAGTAAAGTTTGCTTGATGAAGTTCGATGCTCCCGGAGAGATCCCTTTACTAGTGTGTAATAACTTTCTTTGTCTTTTCTCACTAATTTTAGTTTGATATGAGGATGGCAACTCTAGCCTGTTTATGGGGGCTGTTAGGTTGATAAACTTTATTCCAGCCTCTCACTTTCAAAAAAATATTTGTTGTTTGGGGGCAAGATGTGTCTCTTGAAGACAGCAGAATGATGTATCTTGCTTTTTGATCAAACTAGATAGTCTATGCCATTTAATTGTAGAGTTAAGTCCATTGATATTGAAGGTTAGGATTGAAACCATTTTTAAAAGCTTTCATTAGGGCCTGTGGCTTGACAGTTCTTGCAGTACTTAGCTGGTATGATTTTTAGGTGCCATTTCTTTGTCAGTATCACATTTGTGTTGGTTTTCAATGTGTAGAACATCTTTGAGAATTTTCTGTAATGTTGATTTGGTTGCTATGTAATGTTGCAACTTTTCCTTGGAATGGAAGGTTTTTATTGTTTATGAATGAGAGGTTAGCTGGGTACCGTATTCTTGATTGGTAGTTATTTGTCTTAAGGGCATGACATATATCCTTCCAATCTCTTCTTGCTTGCATGGTCTCTGCTGAGAAATCTGTGGTTATTCTGATTGGTTTTCCTTTGTAGGTGATTGTTCTCTTCTCCCTGCCTGCTTTTAGGATCCTTTCTTTGGTCTCTATTTATCCTGTAAGGATTATAATGTCGCGATGGGATGTCCTTTTCTGGTCAGTTCTGTTTGGGGGTTCTAAAAGGTTCTTGTATCTGGATGGGCCTGCCCTTCTGGATATTTGGGAAGTTCTCTAAGATGACTCCCTGAAGTATGTTTCCAATACCATTGACCTCTTTTCTCCAGGCCCTCCTCAGTACCAATTAGCCTTAAATTAGGCTTCCTAATTGTATCTTGGACCTCCTGAAGTGTTGTCTCATATTTCCTGGATTTTGTTTGACTCATTTTCTGTTCTTTCTCTATACCAACTAGATTATCTTCAACCCCGGAGATTCCGTCTTCTGCATTGTCTAAACTGCTATGAATACTTTCTACTTTATTCTTTATCACCGTGCCTTCATTTTAATGGCTTGCATCTCTTCTTTTAGATCGTATATGGACTTCTTATAACTCCTTGATTTCCATTTGAGTGGTTAGGTTGGCAGCTTTACTCTCATTGGACAGTTGTTGGAGTTGGTCAGCTTTTTGTTTGTGGATTCTATGAATTCTACCATTTTTCTTTCTGTAGCTTCATCATGCTCATGTAAATCTTTTCTTATGGCCTTCTTTATGGCTTCCTCATGTTCACGTATTACCTTCTTTTTGGTTTTATCCCGTTTAGATATGGGTTCCTCACGTATCTCTTTCTGTATGTTTTCAAATGTTTCATTGATCATGTTTATCAATTGCAGTTGTATAGCATTTAGAGGACTCTCCTCTAGTTTTGCCATTGACTCCTCCATTGCCTGTTTATAGTCGGTGCGAGATGCTATTCCTTAATTTGCCATTTTTCTTGAGTTTCTTGTTCTGCCCATTTGAAAATGGGAGCAAGATTAATTCAGCACAATATTACAATTTTTAAGATATAACCAACCTAGAGCTCTTTAGCTGGCCAGTCAATAGATGTTCACTATTTTAAATTGTTATTATCACTCTCTCTCGCTCTTTTTGTGCACTTACAGACAAATCTATAACCACCACCGTTCTGCGTTTTAGGACCCAACCCCCCCCCCCACACACAATCCAATCTCTATTGTATTTAAGTCCCTCTGGACCTACAGTATAATTGAACACCTAGATACAACAACATTCAATTGTAGATCCATGCATTCTAAAAGTTGAAGTATGAACAGAGGAGCAGAGATAGAAAAATAGTATGAAAGACAAGTGTGGAGGTAAGAAAAGAATAATATAAGAGTGTAAGATTAATATAATAATGAAGAAAGTGGATAACTGACCTAAGGTGATAGACGGGTAAAATAGTTGAGTACAAAATTTAGAAGAAAGTAAGATAAAACTTATGAAAATAAGAAGAGTAATAAGAAGAATATATAAAGAATATATACAGAAAAGAGGAAGCTATATATAGGAGAGATCAGTGATAAAAATTTTTAAAAAGTAAAAATTAAAAAATTAAAAAAAAGAAAAACAAGAAAAAATGTGGGGGGAGATCCCACACAAGTGTGAGTTCTTACACAAGAAATACTAGGGTTAAGAACCAACAGATTAAAAAGCAGGTGACTGTATCAATAAAAATATCATTTGTATCCAGTCTGAACCTAATGCTGTCACTGTGTTTCTAGGAATGACTACAATGGCAGAAGGAAAGCTGAAAAAAATGGCAAGAATCATAACATTAAAAAAAACAACAAAAAAAGGGTGAAGGTCACATGGCAAAAAAAAATAAGAGCACATAAAAATGTTCCATTTGTTCTTTTAATGGTGTTATATGTAAATGGAACTTATATATATAGTACTCATGCTTTTGGGTTTACTTTTTATCTTAGCACAGTCCTCCTGCAGTTTCATTCATCTTCTTGTGCCTGGAGTTGATTTGTTTTTTTTTTTTTCCTGAGGAGTGTTCCATGTGTAGATGTACCCACATTGCTGTACCCATTTACCTACTGGAAAACATCTGGACTAATTCTGCTTTTGACAATGATAAATAAAGCCGCTAGAATATTCCTAAACTATGTGCGAACAGAGTTTTCATGTCTCTGGGATAAATTCCCAAGGGTGCAAATGAACTTTTAATGCAGTTCATAAATCTAGAATTATGCCTGGCACGATCCTGCTCTTGGTTGTATTTTCACCTTTTATCTAGCCGGCAGTCTGATTTCATGTGGGGCCATTTCCCCCTGGCTCTGGGCCTGTGTCAATGTCCAGGCTGATTAGGGAGCTCTTGAACTCTGGGAAGAGGATTTGCTTTGCTTTGTTGCTGACTGATCTCCAGGAGTTGCCTCTGCCATTAGTCATGCTTGTCAGTTTTTGCTGCACTGATGTCTCTTTTTCCCAACATGTATGTCTAGAGCTAGCAACGTGCTCAGTTAAGCCAATCACAGGTTCTTCTCCCTCACTTCCTGAGGGGGTGAAGGGCCCTCGTGGGGCCTCTGTTAACTTTTGAAGGGAATTCTTGCAGTTTTTTCTTGTCCATACACTATGGCTTCCTGTAGTGAATACACGTTGCCAAAAGATGGCAGTATACTTTGCAACCACGGAGTGCTTTCCCTGTGTCTTGGATACAGAGGTGCTCAGTGCTTCATATACCCGCTAGCAATGTAGACAGCAGCTTTACAAGAGCAGCAGCAGCAGCGCTGACACAATGCAGTGTGATTAAAAAGAAAGCATGATGTTTGCAGAGAGTTGATGATGAAAAATGATCCCACACTTCTTATAAGTGCTTGGAATAAGGGGTAGAAGTCAGGAATGTACGTATGATTTTAATAAGAGTACTGATGTTGCATCTTATATAGTGATGTGTGTGTGTGTGTGTGTGTGTGTGTGTGTGTGTGTGTGTTAAGTGTACCTGTGAGATGCTGATTTTTGCCTCTCAACTGATCCAAGCCCACCCAAGATGTAGAAGCAATTTAATTTTGAGCCCCAAGGTTTGAGATGAATACCTTTTAGCCTTTAAGTTAAAACTAGACACTATAAATACAGTTTTCATGACTGCAGTGATTAATAATGCAGAAATCTTCACCTTGTAGTATTTGTCCACTGTCTGCATTCGTCAGTGTGTGTGTGTGTGTGTGTGTGTGTGTGTGTGTGAGAGAGAGAGAGAGAGAAGAGCTAAGCTATTGAACATTTACTATATGCTGAATGCTTTTGGAAGATGAGAGATTGCAGAGCTCATTTGGGCGTTTAAACAAATGAAGCTGGTGAGGATGAAGTGGGATGAGTTTAAATACCAGGTTAACTAATCAACTTTAAGCTGCATGCACAAAATGAACCAGTGATGTCACACTCTGGTATGAACTTGTTTAAAACTTGAGTGCTGTTGTTCCTCAAGGTGACATCCCCAGTGACTTTTGGAAGCCCACAGAAAGTCTCCCGAGCCTGTCCCACCCCCATTAGTTTGCTCCATGTGCAGACTTTGTAGCTCACTGGTGAGCAAGGTGTGGAGGAGGATGGGCTGGCTCCAGACAGCTCCATTAAGGATCCTCTAAACACCAGATGCCTTGTGAGTTGGGAGGTCAGAATTCAACCCTTCACTTGTCTTGATCCTAGAGCACAAACCTAAACACAGTTCTGAGGTGGCAAGGAAATAGGTGGCTTCACTGCAGGCACAGATTTTTTTTTTCTTGTGCTGGTGCATCCCTTGGCAGAAGCCTTGGGCTAGGAGAGAACTGTGCTGTCTGAAGTTCTAACCCTGAAACCAGATGCTGTTGCCATAGAGACAAGTGAAATGCTACCGTGGGAGGCTCCCAGGGGAGGTTGGGAGGGGGAGATGGCAGGGCAAGTGAGGCGAATCTAAAGGCTAGCACACCCGGAGACCTTCAACCTTTACCAGCACTGTGAGGAGCAGACTTGCGTTCTTGAAACTTGTGTGCTGGCTGCCTGCCACTTGCTGACTGGCTGGGTGGCAGCTGCTTACACTGTGTGGACTAGCTGGTGAGCACGTTGGCAGTTGGCGCAGGCTCTGGGGGGTGGGAACTCAGAGGGGTGGAATGTCCATGAGTGCCGAGGGCCCAGTGGCCCACAGTTTTGCACAAATGTTTCTCATGCTGGACTTGTCACCCTTACAAGTTCACTCTGTGATTAGGATGGGCTGGTAAAAGCCAGTCCACTTGGCAGCTGATTTGACATGTGTTGCAGTTAAGTCAGAGTAACAGTGAATGAGAAAAATCCCACTATGCATGTGGACTTTTGTGAAATGGGTCTAACTTCTACTGTCCCAGGCCCTGTGGCAGGAAGGCAGGATTGGCCCCATGTGGATTTTGTAGACTGGTGTGACCCCGTGTTGCTGGTGAGGAACTTCCAGATCTATTCTGAACTCTGCCTCACACTGGTCCTGGTGATGTGAGCAACCTTGGGCCTGTGCAGAGCATGCTCTCTGCCTTTCTTTGTTTGCAGCAAATGCAGGGCGTGCACGTGAAAAGAGTGATGTAGGGATCACTTTGGTGGCCTGGTTGAGGGGCTCTTGAGTTAATTTCTTCATAATACTAATTGATTGCAGCCCAGAACTGGTTGGGCCAGAAGTTCGTTATAGGAGATACTCCTGTTTTACTAAAAATAGCAGCAACTGCCAAGATGACTTGGGGTGAAGTGCCCAGGGGCTCACATCACTGAAATTTGTGCTGGAATGATGGAAGAAAAGGCGGGTGCTCACGTGCATGCCTGTAATCTTAAACTACTTAGGAGTTTGAGATCTGAGGATTGCACTTAAAAGTCTATGAGACTCCTATTAACAGCAAAAACTCAGAATTAGAGGTGTGACTCTCTACTCAAGTCTGGTAGAACACCAGACTTGAATGGAAAAGGCTAAAGGACAGCACCCAGGCCTAGAAGTTCAAGTCACAATGCCTGCACAAAAAGACAAGGGAGGGGAGAAGAGGGAGGGAGGGAGGGAGAGAGCACCCAGATGCACCTGGCCAGTCTTGTTCTCAAGGAGGAATGAGGGCTATGTAGGGGAAAGGTTACCATGGGAAGCAGATTTTATGTTTTGTTTGCATCACTCAGCCCCTTTGCCTTCTCTGCAAAGAAGAGGCTGCCTTCAGATGTTTGTGTGATGTGGTTCATCGTAAGAACTAAGTTTCTGATGACTTTGGTGGGAAAGTGAAACAGGGTGGGAGAGAAGAAGCATGCGCGGTTGTCTTTTTCCAGTTGGATGAGCATGGCTGACATTGTTCTGTGGGGCTGGGTGACATTCCCCAGCCCAGGAGGAAGCATGGGCTCATGACTTTCTCGCTTTCCTGTTCAGATATTACTGATTGCTCTTCTTTTCCTTCCCCTTCAGTTGTTGCACACAGTTTTGAGAGGGGCTCAGACATCAAGGTTGAACAAACAGGTAAAGAGACAACAAAAGATTGATTTCAATCTCCATTACTGAATGGAAAGGTGCAAAAACGATGTTGTATATGCAGGTGCTGCAGTCTAAAGGTTGATGGAAGCAAAAGGGGTTAATGCTGAGGGGAGATGTGAGTGGAATCCCTCTGCTTTCCCCATGGGAGAGAGCAAGACCAAATGTATAGGCTGTCAGGACTTGCTGTACTTTTGGAATATTTTCAGAAAATTTGCCCATGAGCTGTCATCTTTGCATCCTTGTCATCCTAACACTGCACTGGTGGGTTCTTGCTCTTGGGGTTTCTGCCTGCCATTGCTAAGGGAAGTGTTGTAAAAAGGCAGAAATGACTTGCTGGAGCTCTTGTCTGACTTGCTTCTCACTGTACTACCTTGGGTGCCTTGGTTGGCATCTAGCAGCACTCAGTAAGTACCTTCCCCCTTGCACCTGGAGGAGGGCAAGAACAGGAAAGGAGAATGGTTGAATGTCTTCCCTGTTTCTTCCACTGACACTGCCTCTAGTGCTTCAAGGCCTTGACTCCAGGTGCCAGTGTCCTTCATATAATTCAGCCCTCGAGCTTCGCTGTGTCGGTCTTTCATGGCCTCATGGCAGTACCATTTTGCTTGCTCTTCCTCTTGCCTGGTTTCTGTCGTACCTCTCTGACTGGTTCTGCTCTACTTGTAAGTGTTGCTGTGCCTGGCACTTCATCTTAGGTCAACTCCTCCACGTTCCCATTTTCTTCCTGATGATCTCATCTGGTAATTTCAGCACTAGCTTTATTCATTGATTCCTCCAAATTTTACCTCCCACATGGAGCCCCAGCCTTGGGATCTACTTGTGTACCTGAAAATTTCTTTTCTTTCTTTTCTGTTTTTTTTTTGAATACACCTCCACTTTAAAGTGTCCGTATTGAACTCTTGGCTCCTTCCCAACCACATATTTCACATGAAATTCTGCTTGGTTCTTGCCTCCTCTAAGTATCTATTTTTCACAAAGTTGCCAGAACAAAGAGAAAACAGTAGTAGGGCATGGTAGCACATACCTATAACCCCAGCTACTCAAGATGAAAAGGCAAGAGATTTGAAGTTCAATATTAACCTGGGCAAGTTAGTAAAACTCTATTTCAAAATCCAACATACAGTGATGGCTCATATTTTCAAATCTTGCTACTCAGGAAGTTGAAATTCAGGGGATTGTGGTTTGAAGCCAGCTCAGGCAAAATAGTCTATGAGACTCTCTAACTAGCACAAAGCCAAGCTGGTGGTGTGGTTCAAATAGTACATTGCCAGTTGTGCAAGCAATTTAAGCCAAGTAAACGAACAAGCCAGCCAAACAAGCAAGGGACCTTCAGTTTAGATCCTGTACCACCAAAACCAAAATTCAAACAATAGGGCTTGTTTAGCATCCACCAAATCATGGGTTTAATCCTCCAAAGACAACAGCAGAAAAGCTAAAACAGCTCATGCCCGGCACTTTCTATTGTAAGATTTTTCAGTGGCCCCCATAACTGAAAATTCTTACTCTTTATCATGTCTTGAGTTGCTCCAGTTCCCCACAGTTGACCTTCTGTCTCCTGTCCAGCCAGACTGACCTTGTTTCTGCTTCTGGAACATATTGAACTAGTTCTTATCCCAGCACTTTTGCACTTGTTATTTTCTTTGCTTAAAATACTCGTGATACTTTTGTTATTATTATTACTTTTTTCCCCTCAAATTAGTGTCATGTTGCGGAAGCCTCTTTGGTGCCTCACTACACCAAGTGGACCATTAGACTCTCAGCAAAGCCTTTGATGCAATCTGACATCATTATTATTTTTAAGGATTTTTCCAATTTATTAAAAAAAAGTCCCCCATGCCATTGGTGCAAAGAACACTGTAGGCATGAAATAAATACTTATTGAATTGTGAGCGTGGGGGTCTGATTTAATCTTCTTGGGAACCTGACTCTCAGAGAGACTGTTAAATGACTTGACTTCTTAATTTGTTAAGTGCTTTTCTTTTCTGTGATAAGCCTAACAGCTGACCTGCGTCCTGTTTTACTGTTTTATTTATTTAGTTTGAGTGTGGAGAAGTCCTGGTGTGCGTGCTTGTGTGTGTGTGTGTGTGTGTGTGTGTGTGTGTGTGTGTGTGTGTGAACTATTACATACAAGACCCATATGAAAAAAGAAATCTCTCAAGCACCTACAAGTAGTGACTTTCTTCATAGCTTTGGCCATCAGTGATGGGCCATAGTGTGGAAGGAAGAAGGAAAGAAGGAAAGAAGAAAGAAAGGTGAGAGTGAGAGAAAGAGAGGGAAGGAATGAAGGAAGAAAGGAAGAAGGAAGGAAGGGAATTCGTATTTATTAAACAATGTAGTGTATACTAGGTGCTGTTTTAAGTGTTCTCAAATAAATTTTTACTGAATTTACATCACAAAGTAACCAACACAAGTTAATGGCATTGGGTGAACTAACGCAAGTTAGATATAATCTTGATTTATATTTTATATATGGAAAATCAGACTAAAAATGTTAAGTACTTTGTTCCAAGTGGCATAGTTACTGCGTAGTAGAATTAGTTTTTTTTCTTATTAAATAAAAGACTACTTGACCCCAAAGTTCTAACTTTCTATCTTTGGGTGGTTGCTTTGTGAGATAGGAATTCTGTGCACATCTACACAGATGATAACAAATATGGGAAGCACATAAGAATTAGTTATACAGACAATATAGAAAAAGTCTCAACCAATCTAGTGCCTAAGCATATAATTGTATGACAAGAATACAGAGTGAACATTTGGTTCTCTGGCAGGGCTCCTGTACGATATGACATAGAGCAGCTGTCCCCAGAGAAAGTTCTTTTCTTTCTAGACCGCTACTACACAACCAGCATTTGAGCAATTCAGGATTTCTTTCTACTTTCACTATAAATAGAGTGCATGGAATTCTGTCTATCGAAGTTAATGTAATGAAAAGGAGCCACAGAGTATGGAAATAAACCTTAACTCATTTTATCAACTAGAAATATGTTTTGGCATCCGGAGGCTGTAAAAAAAAACGCTGTCATTCCTTGGATAGATTCTGAGGTCTTATTTAGCATATGAAATTGCAGAGTAGATCCTATTATGTAAGGAGACAGGAGGACAGCATAAAATGGTTACAAAATGAAGATCTTTGTGCCCTTCAGGGAAGAGTTAAGGCAGATAGGCATAGAGAGAGGGAGATATGGGATAACAATGTGGCCCATGAATGAATGGGTGCCATGTATATGTGTCTATTGCTGAAGCAGGGTTGCTAGATAATCCTCAGATGTCAGATTTCTGTGAGGCCAACATGTGACTCCAGGCTTGCCACTCAAAGAGAATACTGGGCTGTGCTGGTATTAAGAGGCTGGCTGGAAGCTAGGCTCCCACTGTGCGGTAGCCTAACTCCCTGTCGCTCTCTGCGTGTGGGTGGTGTGTGTGTGAGGGTATACATTTTGTGCAGTGGGTGTTTAAAGAGCTAAGCACTGAGACTGGATTTCCACAAACGATCGTCACGAGCACTCCAGACACACCAAACTTCCTCCCTTGGTATTTTTTTCTTCTCATTTTTTTTCCTTCTTGTTCTTCTGTTTTGGTTTTTTTTTTCCCCTTTTTTTCTTGCACTCCCCACTGAGGATTGCCTTCCAGCACCCAGCCTGAAGGATTGGGATGGCTTCTTTCTTTTACCTGTCCATGTGGGTGCCCTCTCAAGGTTAGAAGTGAAGCTATGTGGGGTCGGCATATTCTCCAGCACCAGAGGAGAGGAGCTGCCTGAAGGAAGAGTGTTTCAGCCACCAGAGGAAGAGCGACTCTGCCCTGTTAACATGAACAACAGCTTGCAGGTTAACCTGCCCCGAAGCTGGGCTGCGTCAAGTGGCTCACTCCAGGAGAAGTCTGAGCATTCTTTTTTTCTTTTTTATTACTATAGGATGGAGGATGAAGCTGTCCTGGACAGAGGGGCTTCCTTCCTTAAGCATGTGTGTGATGAAGAAGAAGTAGAAGGTGAGCCTTGCTGGGGTACAGGGATGGGTGTCTTCATATATGTATGGCTCTGTGGGTAAATAGCATTTACCCATTTCATGTATCACATAGCCAAAGGTAAAAACCCAAACTTGTCTGTGGAGTTTCTTTAATCTCTACATTTTGCTTCTACACAGAAAGTAATTTCAAAAAAACCTCATTGGACCCTCAGAACCAAGGACAGCATGATCTCAACCTGGTTTTTTAAACTGAATTATTTTAAAGGAAATGCTTATGTTAACTCTGCCTGTCCACTAGTCACTAAGAGTTTACTAGATCAGACTCATCACTTTGCAATGACTAATTCCAGAAAGCTGCTACATTTGCATAAGTACATTGGCAGCACCTTGTAATATTCTGGTTTTTGGTAGCTGGCACAGGAGGGAAACAAATGATGCAGAAGGAGAATGACACCGTGGTAGAGAAAATGGGTATAAGCTATGGTTAGCTAGGAAATGGTAGACAAGCAGGCTTAAGGAAGAAATCTCCAGGACCTTTGTCACTAATGTTCCCCAGAGAAAATTCGAGTCAGAGAAGAGCAATGTCCTGCTAGGTGATGAGATGCTCTCGGTACGGCCTCATGTGCTCCTCTCTTGACTTACCAATAATGTGGAAACAGTGTTATTTGCTCATTTGCTAGTGAGATGGGAGGGTATCAGTCACAATATATTGATACTCACAATGAGATTTTCTAAGATAAGCAGAGTTCTAGGTGGTACTGGGAGTTAAATGAAACTTGCAGGTGGCTCACTTACATTCAGATCATCTTAGAGACATTGCATAGGTGTTCTGGGGGAAGAAGTCTGACTAGTTTCCTTTCGATAAGCATTTAGTGTCTCCCCAAATATTGGGGTTGAGATCTGGGAAAAAAAGAGGTGGGTCTTAGGTGCTTTGGAGTGATTCTTCAAGCAGATAGAACCCCAGGTCTGGGACAAGTGATGCTCCAGGGCTAGATAGAACAGCTTCAGCATCGCAGGTGCTCATGCTGTGTCTCATGTTTCTTTTTTCTACTGGTATACCATGGAGAAGGGGACCCTCTCCTCATTTCCTGCACTTATGTTTTTGAGACTAATAAGAATTGGATGCCTAAGTTTCTTAGAAAAACTGAAGCTGCAGTATTTGCTTTCATATTGTTTTATGGAGTCCTTGCATTTTTTTTTAAGGTATGACTGTGGGAAAGCTGGGAAAGGGAAAATAGTAAAACTGTTTTTTTCTTAGGAGTTTTGTAATCTGTGATGCTAAATCTTCATGGCAGTCATGCTGTTACTGTCCTTTATTGCCAAACCATGAAAGTGATAGCATATGGAGGCAAGATATAATGTTGATTTTAGTGCATACCCCTAAGCTGTAGGACAATTAAAATAAACTTGTGTGTATTTTTTCCCTTGTGAACAAGGTCTTAGCCAAGTTCGCAGGAGATGTAAATCTTTAGCTTGTAAGGTCTGTAGGATTGACAGTATACTACTACAATTGAATACTATCCAGTTTCTTAAAGCTTTTGAGTAGGAAGTGTATTTCCTGAAGTTATTTTCTTTGATTTTCAAGCACAAAATTAGGCTTACCAATCACATTGTAAATCACAATGTAAATGAATGGCACATCAACCTGTAGCTAGGTATTTTTGGGAAGAAACAAAAAGGTGACCAAAATGAGTAGGAATGCCTATAAAATTTAAGAAGTGTGTTGTGTAAACTTGGTGCACAGATTTTGTTAATTTTTCCCATTCTTATATGGCCTCTGTTTTTTGTTTTTTAATTAATTGTCAGGGTAATATATAGAGGTGTTACAGTTACATTCATCAAGTAGTGGGTATATTACTTCTCACCCACTGATACCCCTTCTCATGTTTTTGTCCCCTTCTTCTCCCCCTACCCCTCCCAATCATCTTGTTTTACCCCCTTCCCTTCCCTATTTCAAATAAACAAAGGTATATACAATATACCAGTAACAAAGTGATTAATCATAAAGGAAAAGAAGAGAAAAGAAATAACAGAGTACATTAAGAACAACAATCACAAAGATAAATTCTTTGTTTCCATATCCTAGAGTTCATTTTGTTTGGTGTATGATCGTATATACTTAGCTTTTGAGTTATTGTGATCCTTGCCTAGGCGAGTCCTAGATGTGTACTGGTTATTACAAATGAGGGAAACCTGTTTTTACAACTGTGCTCTTCTGATACAGGTTAGACGACTGAACTTTTAGTATAAATTGCAGCATAAAGGAGTTGAAATAGATATGTTTGGTGGCACATCCATCGTTCCAGTTATGGAAAGTTAAGAAAGAGATGATTTGGTTTTCTTAGTGTCTATCAAAGATAGACATTCTAAGTGAGACTATAGTTCTAAACAATATGAGTCCATTTTTCCACTCATATGTGGCCACACTTCCAGTCTGTAGGATTGTAATCACATAAAGGGAATGGTGTCAATGAAGGAAAGCAAATTGTCGTTGTGAAGAGCTTTCTAGTATGTTTATGGGAGAATTAAATGGTATCATTGAAGGATTAGGAGTTCAGAGGACAAGGAGCTGTATAATAGCAGTTATGTTTCCTTTTATCCAAGAAGTTATTTCTCCTGCTTCTAGGATAAACACGATTAAATTATATTGCAGCAAACTGGGCAAAGTAAACTTAAAACTTTGATTTACAAAAATAATATTTTTCACAAGTAATTTGCTCCAGTAAGTGGTTATTAGAGTGACTGAGGTCCAGTAGCTCCAGCCACTTGGTTCATTCTGATGACCAGAAGAATCAGATGCCTTCTCTCCATTCTTCTAATTCTGGGTAACTCTCAAGCAATGAGTGAAGACTTCAAACCAGGTTCTCAGTTCACCTTGTTCAACTTTCCTCTCAGTGGGTGGCATGACACCTCCTAGAAACTCAATAGAAAACCATCAGCTGTGAAACTCACTAAGAATAGAATGAGTCAGAAGAGGAGTCATCTTTTGTTTGAATAATGAATTCATCTCAGTGGTATATATTTAAAGATCTTAAACTTGTTTTCACATAGTTATCCTTTAGGCACTAATGACTTAGAGATACACTCTTCGGAAAAGGAAACCAAGTGTTAGTTTTTACTCTTTAAAAGAAATCAAAGTTTTTTGGTCTGGTCTTATTTTGGTTACTTTATACTACTGTGAGGTTTTTGTAAGGTTAGCATTTTGTGCCAGGAGTGGTTACTGCATACCAACCAATCGAAAACTTCTAGTGTTTTAGATATTAATCCTTGTTTCTGTATTAGAAAGCTTTTGCTTCCAGAGTTAGTCTGTAGGCAATACATTGATGTTGCATTATGACCCAGAAATGTTGACCACGAGAAGATACAGCTGTTCATGTTTTATTCCCTCATAAAGAAGATTGCCAGATTGTGTAGGGTGAGCCCAGACCCAGGTAGGAAGTAAGAGTCCCAGGTAGCCTTTTCCTGGAGAAAATCCTAGATATTTTATATTCTTTAAGAAAAAAAAAACTAAGCTAGGATCTTGGATCTGTATGACATAAACAGATTGCTTAATAGTCTCCTATTTTGCAATAGGGGAAAAGAGCAAACTCCACCTTATCCTTTGAGATAAGGCCTTGGCTCTGTGAGCATAGGTAACTCCCCAGCAGCTTAAACAACTCTTGAGTTCACCAGGAGTGGGTCTCTTCCTACCACCAAGCCCAACCTGCACCATGTTGCTTAATAGCAACATGATGTGGGCTGCATTGTTGCTTGATAGCTAAAAGTTACTTGGTCCTTTTTAAGCTGTTTTGATATCTTCCTTCAGAGTCGAGGCTGGTAGTCTTGTCAAATGCAAGAATAACTACAGATTTGTTTACTGATGGTCATTAAGAGAGTATGGTTGCAAATTCATGGATGGATTTACAGGAGAGTCTTTTGCTGGTGTGTGTGTGTGTGTGTGTGTGTGTCTGTCTGTCTGTCTGTCTGTGTGCGTGTGCGTGTATGTCCATGTGCATGTGCATGTGCATGTGCATGTGCATGTGTTGGTCCTGGGGCTTGAATTCAGGGTCTGAGTGCTGTCTCTTTTGCTCAAGGTTAGTGTTCTTACCATTTGAGCCACCATTGTACTTTCATTTTGTTTGGAGATAAAAGTCATGGACTTTCCTGCCATGGCTGGCTTCAAACTATGATCCTCAGTTCTCAGTCTCCTGAATAGCTAGGATTATAGTCATTAACACTGGTGTCTGAGAAGAGTTTTTAGGGCAATCAAAGCTGAAAATGGGACAGGTTTGGAACAGAATAGATACGACATTATTTGTTAAAAAGAAAGCATAGATGCGTAACATGAACCAAATAAAGCATAAGATTACTTTATGTAATACTCTCGGTATCTGTTAAATTTTTATTTAGAAATTTTGTTTTCTTGGTGTTTTCTTGTTTTACTGGTGTTGATAAGAAAGAGACCCCTTTGAAGAAAGAGGCTAAAATGATGAAATGGTAGTTTCTGTCTTTCGGAGGTCCTCATCATTTTACAGATTAGATATCATAGTGATTTAAATCTATTTTTATACTAGAGAGTATTATGATCATCTACTCAGTGCACTGGAGAAGGCAGTATTCTAAGAAAAAGTGGGGCCTTCTAGATACTTGGTAATAAACACAGTGATCAGAAATGTACTTTTACTTGGCACTGGTGGCTCACACCTATAATCCCAGCTACTCAAGAGACTGAGATCTGAGGATCAGGATTCAAAACCAGTTGAGGCAGGAAAGTCCTTGAGAATCTTTATTTCCAATTAACTACCAATTCCGGGAGTGGAGCTGTGTCTCAAGTGGTAGAACACAGACGCTCAGGGATAGCACCAAGGCACTGAGTTCAAGTCTCAGGACCTACACGCCTATGAAAAATATACTTTGCCAGGAAGGAGTAAACGAAAACCTAATAGAAGGGAAAGGAGAGGCTGAGTTAGGGCCAGGTTATTCTGAGCAGTGGTGTCAGATTGCAATTGGGTTTTGTTGACCTCTGTTCATTCTTATTGCTGAGAAGCAGTGTATGGGGAGGAAACCTGGAGCAAATACTGGTAAGGAAAAGCCTTCTTAAAAGTGCATCCATCCGCACTTTAGGAAACTTTAAAAAACCACCAGGAGGTATTTAGAAGGTACCACATGATTAGCAACTTAATTTTCTTAGAACAGGTTTAACCCCAACAGATCTTTTCCAATTCCTTGTTTTTTTTTCTTTTTGTGGCCCCAGCATTACCTGAATATCTGCCAGGGGTCCCTCAAATCCCTAGTTATGTAGACCCTGATACTTCCTGCTGCTTCAGTAGAGTTAAGTATTTACATATATATTTCTTCTCCTTTGAGGAAATCTGATGACAGTTTTCCTTTTTCTTTTTTGGCCATACTGGGGTTTGAACACATGGCCTTCAATTTGCTAGTCAAGCCATCTTCAGCATAAACCATAACCCATTCCCCTAACACTTTTCTTTTGTTTTCGCATTAGTTCTTTTTTAGGTAGTTACTTGTGCTTTTTTTTCCTGGATCTAATATTGGTCCTCAATCACTCCTGTCTATGCCTTTTGAGTAGCTGATACTATGGATGTGTACTAGCACATCTGGCCCTCTGTGAACTTTCAGAGATTGCATCAGACAACATCTCTTAATAGAGTTTTCCAATTTAGGGAATTCCCTGGTACTATAGTATGGGCAGAAGCCCCCCTTGAAGTCACCTTTTTTTTCTTAAGTGTTGACATTCTTGTATGGCAATAAGCCATAACAAATTGAACTTTGTACCATGTGTTTTGCAACCACCTAGAAATTCTGAAATAGTAAACTTGCTGCAATTTTGTTTGTGGAATGAGCTTTTTATAGAAGCTCCCACCCCAATTTGGTCATATTAGTGAGACATATTGTTTTATATTTATACTGGGAGTATCTCCAAATTGTTTTATTTATATGTTGTTAAAGCAAAGTGGCTCAGCATCATTTTGAGAACAAAAGTTCAAGGCTTGCTCAATTGTTAAATCATTTCAGAAGAAGTCACTTAGGACTTGGCTTTTAGATTCTTTTCTCTGTAAAATGGAAACACTAGAACATACCTTTCAACCATAGAACTCCTGATAGTTCCTCCCCCAAATGTCCTGGCTGTACTTTATATCACTCTGCTTCTTTCTTATGAATACAGTCTCATCAATAACATCCCATGATTGTGATCACGCTAAAATTTCTAGTTGGTAGACTTTTTTTTTTGCCAGTCCTGGGGCTTGAACTCAGGGCCAGGACTTGCTCTTTCTCAAGGCTAGTACTCTACCACCTTGAGCCACCATCACTTCTGTTTTTTTATGTGTATGTGGTACTGAGAAATTGAACTCAGGGCTTTGTGCATACTAGATGGGCACTCTACTACTAGACCATGCTGTAGGCCCTACGTGGCTGACCAGTTTTGGTCTTCCTAGCCTATTCTGGAAAAATCAAACCAGAAAGGTCAAGTGAAGTTTCCCAATGACTAGTTATTACCTGTTTCTCTTTGGGATCATTCTATTTGTTTTTAGTGTTGGATATAAGATCTAATTTTCATTGTTAGAACACACACTCCTTAATTTGTTAAATTGCCCCCCTTTCCAAAAAGAAATAGGATGAACTATGGTTGCATATAGGGTAAAATAATTTTGTCTAATAAAGGCTGCAACATTGTTTCTCCCGAGAACAGATTGAAGTGTGTAGCATTGTCCCACCAATGAGAAGAGAAGATTCAAATATTTGTAGAAATATACAAACATGTATATTCACCCCCCACTCCTCTCTGGCTCCCTACCAGCTCATTATATAATTGAGGTGCCAGTTAAATGAGATTATGCAATGGTATAGAAATAATACTATGTATCCTTGCCTGAGCTAATTATTTCCAATGTTTTTGAATCTTTTTCTTTGTGAAGTTCAGAATCCTTGGGGAATTGAAAATTGGACCTGATGCAGGTGAGGAGAATTAGAACAGAATAGAGATCAGTCAAGGCACTTTTGTGTTTTTGGTGAGTTTATTGGTGAAATTTTGTTAGTTTTTTTTCCCCCTTATTTTATTTGACTTTTTTTTGGCTGACAGCATTTAGAAGACAGAGATGAGAGCCTGCTTTGACTGGAGTTCATGGAAGGCTCTGAACACTATATCCCCAAAGCTCCTGATTACCAGGTGGGATGAAAGGTGAAGGTCACTGAATCAGCAGTATCGGTGAATTAAATAATTCCTGTGAGTAGCTGGAAGAGCTCTTAATTCTGGTTAATGACTTTTACATTTCCTAGAGCTAGAATTAAAAGGTAACTATCCAGAAGACCTATCTGATTCCCCTTTCTTGTTACTGGGTTGATTCTGAAAGAACGTTCTACTTAAGCCCCATGAGATATAATTTTACCGAATATTTGAAGTTGGAATCCTCAACATTTATCAGGTGAAAACTTCTGGAAATAAATATAAGGATTTTGTAAGATTGCTGTAAGGATTTTTATAAGATTAGCCAATATATCAGTTTTAAAGGACCAGAATTATATTTTTATAGATTGGTTAAGTCAATCACCTCAGCCCTCTGTTGGTTATTCAGTTGTCAAGAAGAAATTCTATGTTTACGACAAAATAAAGAAAAATGTCTTTGATGTAGAATGCGAGCTCTTATTGAATCCAGTGGATACATGTATTTGGGAAATTTGATCTGTATCCTGATTGTTGAGGTTTTCACTTGCTTTTATTCAGTCTGCTGTAGCTTAGGAAACATGGCAAGGTACCAGGAATCTCAGGTCCCATTTCTATTCCTGGCTCTGTCACCATCTTGCTGGGTGACATAAGAAGACTCAACCCCCTGTGGTCATGGTTACTTTGTGCCAAGTACAGCTAACAGCTTGTCTCGTTTGCCCCTACTAGACATGCTTTATGGATTCTTGGGTAATCCTTGAAATCCTGGATATTTGTAGTAAGTAATTGATGTATTAATAATTTCTGTATCTCAAAGTTATGGGTTTTTTGATGTAAAGAAATAGCTTTTTATATCTGAATTTCCTAGTTTTGCTACAAATATAAGTATAGTCATTTGAAACTGTAAGAATGTATCCTATAAATTCAAGATATTGCCCCCCTTGGATGTAATCTTTGCTTATAATCTATCTTTATGCTCAGCAGTTTCTCACTAGTGGTTGTTATAACTGCCCAGCACTTTCAGACTGAAGCTGAAATGTTGATATTTAGTAATCAACACACAAGTTGGATTAATACCTATATTAACTCTTCTTACTAACTTCAGTCTAGCAGAAGAATAATGCTTTTTTTTCTTCCTTAAGCTTTTAAAACAGCAAGAAAAATAGCAGGTATAAGCTCTAACTTATGTCAGCTCCCAAAGTATCAGTGAATGTGAAAACATATTCCAACTAAAGTCACACTTTGCTATCCAAAAAAGCCAGCCACTATTTAAGAAACAAAGTTATGTATGTTGGTATGATAATTTGGAGATTATATCATGTACGGGGGTGAGTTTACATGGGTGACTGTGGAATAGATTTTCCACAGAGTAACATTAAATTGAGAAACAAAAGATGAACAGGAGTTAGCCAGATATATAACACAGGAAGCATCTTCCCCTTCTCCCCCAGGCCTATCTGAAGACCCAGCATGGAGAAAGAGCTTGGCCCATTTGTGAAAGAGTTAATGTGGTAGAATTCGATGGACATTGAGAGATGGTCCTGAGGAAGATAGGACCTCAGTAACTGATGACCTTTTCTGCCAAAGATGTAGGATTTTGCTGAGCATGAGTGTGACAGCCATTATAAGATTTTAAGCAGAGAAATTACATGACACTATTTGCATTCTGGGAAAGATTTCTTTAGTTGCTGAATAGAGAGCATCCTAGGAAACAAATGATAAGAGTGGAAAAACTTGCCAAGACTCAACTAAGAGATGAATTTTAGCTGGACAAGTGTTAGAAACTGATGAATTATATCCCAGGATTTAAAGATAGAAGTGTACATAGATGGACAGATAGACAAAATGATACTGTTATTATTTTTTTTTTTTGTTATAGAGTTTGAACTTAGGGCCTGGATGCTGTCCCTGAGCTTCTTTGTACAAGGCTAGCATTCTACCACTCTGAGCCACAGCTCCACTTCTGGTTTTCTGGTGGTTAATTGGAGATAACAGCTTCACATATTTCCTTCCTAGCCAGGCTCAGATCTCAGCCTCCTGAGTAGCTAGGATTCTGGGCATGAGCCAGAGCTGGAGCTGGCAAAAATGGTACATTTTGTAGGGAAAACAGCACTGGAGGGAGTGGTGGGGATGATAGAAGTTCAGGCTTAAATGGATTCAGTTTGAGGCTCTGGTAAGATATCCAAGTCAGCAATTGTCATGGAAGTTGGATTCAAGAAAAATGGACAGAGTTGGAGATCAAAATCTGGAAGTTGTAGTTCCATAGCTAGTGTAAGAAAGAAGAGTGAACTGGGCTCTCTTAGTTCCAGTGTTTAGACATGTAAGAGCAGATGTTGGAGATGAAAATTGAAAAGAGGAGGAGCCTCTGAGGCTAAGGGAAGAGATTCTATAGAGTGACTGGGGTTACCAGTGCTGAAAGCTACTGGAAGTCTGGTAAAGTGATACTTGAGTCAGTGAGCACTGGATTAGGCAGAAAAGATGTACTACTGGTGCTCATTCTTAGCAATGAGAGTATAACTGGAGTCAGTTAAAGAGTGCCCAAGAGGAAGTGAGCACCATAAGTGAGGAAGAGACTGAGATGTGAGTGGCTTTTCCTTTTATATTTTCTGCTGCTTGACTAGTTTAAATATTCAGAAACTGAGTGAAGTTTCTGGAAGTAGGAAAAATCTTAAGGAGAATATAGCTCTATGTCTTGCCTTAGAGAGGGCTAAATGAGTTGTGGGAAAATTTAAAGGATTTGCTTTAGGAGCTCACTAGAAAGAGGTCTTGAGGGGTCTAGGTGCTGTCTCAAAGAATGTGCTTGCATCTGTTTCCTCTGGAAGGAGAAAGGAATTTAGAAGAGGGTGGTGGTCAATGAGAACTAGAAGTATCTGGAGGAATAGGAAGTAGAAAAAACTGAAAGGAGAAGTATTAAAGGTATGAAAAGAACATTTGGAAAGGTGTGAGAGAGAGAGAGGCTACTCCAACCTCATCATTTTGTCCGCATCATTCTAACCAGCCTAGGTGATTAGTATGAGGGTAAGTGTTTCAAAGAGAATGATTTTCTTTTCTGGGACAGTTTATGGCACAAAGGGTCATGGATTTAAACTTGAAATTCTGTGATTGTAAGACAGAAGCATTTGCAGAGAATCATTGATCCTTTTTTTTCCCCTTCTAGATAATGACTGATTGTGCTCATCATTAGTTTTTAGGTATGTTTTGCAGATAATTTGGGGTAGAGTGCTAGATACCTGGTGGTAGGAAATTGGGAACAGTAGGTATGTATCCTCTTAGGGGAGGACTTTGTACCTCATTACCTGACTATTTGGCTTCAGTTGGCTCACTGCGAAATGTAGAAAGTGAGGTAGGTAATATTTATGCTTGTCAACTCAAAGTATGATTATGTGTGGCTGTGGCAGTGAACGTGGTCCTCTTTTTCTGGGCACAGGTGGCAGACCACATCCCTGAAGATTCTGGCTGCAGCATAACAGGTTAACATGTCTCTTGTGAGCATTTTTGGTGATTGTCATAGCCCTATGACATCCCGTTTACTTATATGCAGAGTGTGATGGAAGGGATTTGTGTAACTACTATTAGATAGTTTATACATGATTAGCCATGAGTGTATTGTCTATTTAGGGATTATCTGTCTATAGCAACCAAAGATCATTCTTCCTATTGCCCAGCCAGGGTTTAGGCTACTGAAAAAGAGAAGCTCTAATGGGACAGAGATGGACAATGTGTTTGGAATGAGAGCATGAATGTGTGCATTTATGTGTCTCTCTAAGCTGCCTCTCTGGCTGCAATTGCAAATCCAGTTATCCGTGACTGTTAGAATAGTCATTGTTTTGTGTCTTCCAACTCTACTTTTTATTTAGATTTGCAAATGTGGGCCATAAGAGAAATAACTGTACTGTCAGTTCTCTGTGTTTGGTAGATTTTTGTTGGTCTGACTGCGTATGTGTTGTACATTGAAATTTATCAGCTCTTTTGGGGTTCTGGGGTGTCAGAATGAGTGGAGGTTCCTTTCTTTCTGTTCTACTTACTGCTTCCCTGCTTAGTGCTGGTAGTCAACCAGGTCTTCTGGCTTTGTTCTCCTGTCCTTGGCCAAGGAAAAACCCACAGACCTAGTTCCTGGTGTTAATATTCAATGTGTGATTGTACTTGGAAGCTCTGCTCAGAGCAGAATGGAGAATGCCAGGCATGTACTTCTGGGGAGGGTGAAGGAAGTTTGAAGTTATGAAAGGTGTTAAACTTTCTACCACGGTAAAAGAGCAGACAAGACATCCTGGGACTAGATTCTAGGTTGTTTCGTTAGCATGTTCTGGAGAACAGAACAAGTTCTCAGGTAATTCTAACAGCCTCAGCTGTGGGGATGAGGAAGAACAGTTTCCTGTTTAGAGAGTGAAGAGAGAAATAGGATTAAGATTGGCGAGAGAACCTTTGTGCACCAGTTACTGTGGGAGGATTTTTTTAATCCAGATTTTATAAAATATATATTTAGATCTTTGTGTAGACACATTTTATATCTGTATTTGGATATATAAAAGATTTGTTAGAGTGAAGTTAAATTTATTTTGGAGAATCATTATTTTCAGTTTTGAAGTTCTTTGTGATGTATATAGGATAAGCTAGTACTGAGTTGTATATATTCATTAAGTGTCTTTGAGAAGAAATTAATATCTTCCTATGTTAGATATTTTCAATTAACTTATGATCATTGAACATGATTGAGTTGTGTTTCTAGAAATATATTCATTAATTTGGCTTGTTATACTACTGTCAGCCAGTTTTTGTCTATATTACCAATGATGAATGATGGAAAGTATAATGAACACTGAATTTTGGTGTGTGCTCTGGTCTTAGGGTTTTTCTTTTTCTTTTCCTTTTTGCTATATTGAAGTTTGAACCTAGGCCTTGTTTGTTAGGCATGTGTTCTACTGCTTGATCCATGCTTCCAACCTTCGTGTTTTTTGCTGGCAATTTAAAAAATAGAATCTTATTTTCTGCCTGGGCATATATCTGGACCATGATCTGCCTATTTTAGGATTTGTATTGTTGCTAAGGTACATATTGCCTTGTCCAGTTTTTCTTGATTGGGACGAAATCATGATCACTTTTTTTCTGTCTAAACTTTCTTAAAACTATTATTCTAGGCAATCTCAGGCTCTCATATAGTGTAGGATGACAGGAATATTCCGCTCCACCCAACTATGTGTTGAGAAGGAGGCTTGCACATTTTTTGGCCTGGGCTGAACTTTATTAACTATTTTCCTGTTCTTACTCTCTAAAGTAGCTAGAATTAAAGATGTGAGACCCTGGCACCTTGATACATGCCGTAACGTTTTCTCCCTTTTTACTTACATTGGGGTTTGAACTCAGAACCTATCATTTGCCAAACAGAAGCTCTTGCCATTGAGTCACATCTGCAGCAGAGTCCTTTTGGTTGGAAGACTATAATTAGAATTCTTTTGCTAACATCATCACTTCGAAGGTAGATAAACAAACTTTTACAGCTAAACAATAGCCTAAGTAAGAACCATAAGCTTGCTTCTCAGAACTTTGAGACCTTTTCTCTGAAGTTGTTTGTTCTTACGTACAGATTGTTATCATGATCATGATCAAATATTAAATATTAAAAGTGCTGTGCTCAGTAAATGCCAGGTAACAAGGTGAGATTTCTTATCAGTCTTACATGGGGAGCCTCAAGTTGCCTTGAGGATTTCTGGGAGCCTTTCCATATATAAAATTCCCAGGCAAAGATTTGCAATAGAGCAAAAACTTGATACATAAGGCCATATAGTATGAAGCTAATTGAATGGACCTCTAGAATATTGAAACAAAAGCCATATAATGAATGATTGCTGTCCTTAATGTACTATGTTATCTTTCATCTCCTTTGCTGTCTCTTGGGTATCTTATATTGTTACAGTATCTCACTTTGTTATCTGATATATTGAATTTATTTGTATTTGGTTATTTGAAATTTGATAAGGAAGGGGGGAAAACCAAGATGGGGGGTAAGTGGTGGGTGGGGGGGAGGGTGATGGGTACCAAGATATGTGAAAGGGCATCAGTGTATGTGAATTAATGCACCTTCTATCTGGCAAATATCATGTAACCCTTTTATTAATTACGATAAAAAATTGTAAAAAAAATTCCCAGGCAGTTCAGTGGGAAGAAAAGATTCCCTTGCCTTTTCTTCCAACATTACTTTAACTATTGGTTTGCTTGCATGCCTGATCTTAAGTATAATTGCTAGAAAACTATAAAGTCTGAATTCTTTAAAATATTTTTTACTTGAAACCTTTTAGTTATTATTATTATTTTTAACAAGTCCTGGGACTTGCACTCAGAGCCTGAGCACTGTCCTTGGGCTTTTTCTTCAAGGTTAGCACTCTGCCACTTGAGTTTTTTTATGTATCTGGTACTGAGGAATCGAACTCGGGTCTTGGTGCATGCTAGGCAAGCACTCTACCACTAGGCCAACCTCCTGGCCCTTAACTTTTTAACATTATCTTTAAGCAGTAGTACAAAGGAGGTACTGTATAACAAAGCAGTGGTGTCTTTTGATCAGTGTCACCCCTTTCAACATTTTCATCCCCCTTTGATCCACTCCTTCCCTTACTTTTCTTACAGTGAATTCTTGACTTTATTCCCACTCCTCCCCCCTTCATTTATCTGCCCTTCTCCCCTTAACCTTATCTATCCTCATGTAATCATTTCCTGGTGCTGACTTTGTTGGACTTTGACATAGGCTCTCTAAAAGATTATGATTTGAGCTCTCCAAAGAGTCTATTATACTTCAGTTAATTTATTGTAAACACTTGCGTACTACCCTCTATGTTTACCTACAGATTTATAGGCACGTTCTATATACCATAAATGAGGGAAATGGTGTAACTTTTGTTTCTTTGAGTCTGGCTTATTTTATTTAATATAATTTTTTTCTAAGAATTTCCATTTCCTTACAAATGGTACAACATCACCCTTTCTAATAGATGAATAAAAATCCACTGTGTAGCACATTTTCTTAATCCATTGGTCCATTGAGGGGCATCTGGGCCAATTCCGTATCTTAGCTGCGGTTGTGCTAATGGTTTTACTGTAACTTGTTTTTTGTATCCAGGAGTAGGATTGTTGGATTATAGGGTAGTTCTATGTTTAGTTTCTTTTTTTCCCCATCAGCTGTGGGACTTGAACTTTGGGCTTGGGCACTGTCCCTGTGCTATTCAGCTCAAGGGCAGAGCTCTACCCCTTGAGCCACAACACCACTTCCAGGTGGTTAATTGGTGGTAAATCTCATGGACTTTAGTGCCCGGCCTGGCTTTGAACCACAATCTTCACACCTCAGCCTCCTAAAGTAGCTAGGATTACAGGAATGAACTACTGCCCTTGCTGTTTAGTTTTTTTTAAAGACCCTCCATACTACTTTTCATAGTAGTTGAACAAGTTTACATTCCCTCCAACAGTGCATTGTTTTTCTCTGTTGGCCATATCTTCCCCAGCATTTGTTGTTTTCTTTCTTTCCTTCCCCACCCCCCCCCCCCAGGTCCTGGAGCTTGAACTCAGGGTCTAGGCACTGTCCTTGGGCTTTCTGAAGGCTAGTGTTCTACCACTTGAGCCACAGCACCATTTCTGGCTTTTTCTGTGTATGCAGTACAGGACTGTTTTCTTGATAATATCATCCATTCTAACTGGGGTAAGGTAGTAGAACCTCTGTTGTTTTGATTTGCATTGCAAAGTCTGAATTCTTTTTTTTGGGGGGGGGCGGTCATGAGGCTTGAACTTGACCTGAGCACTGTCCATAAGCTCTTCAGCTTAAGGCCACTGCCCTAACCTTGAGCCAAGCCCCACTTTTCAAGAGGTTAATTGGAGATAAGAGTCTCAGATCCTTTTGTGCCCTTGCTGGCTTTGAATCTTGACCCTTACATCTCAGCCTCCTGAGTAGCTAGGATTACAGATGTGAGCGACTGTGCCCCGCCTGGTGCAGTTTGAATTCTTACCCAAACATTTAATAAAGGGATATCTTAGACCTGTTAGCTGCAAAATTGTATCAAGCCTTTGGCAAAGGGCTTCCTTTTCATGAACTGGCATTTAAGCCCTAGTAAATTAGTAATGTTAGTTCGATAATATTTTACTAGAGTTGCTCATGGGCAGTCTATATATTTGTGGATAGCAATTTATTTGAATTACATAGGGATTATACAGAATTATTTATTGAGTATAAGGATTGTGTAGCTAGTCTATTTCTTATATGGAGTACCTAACATAGAACCTCCTTGCCTTGAAGATTATTGGCAGTCTTACAAAGGTATCTGGAGTTTATGATATATCTTCTTCTTTAATGTTTTTAATTTTTTAAATTTTATAATAAAAGTAGGTCCCTATTGGTAGAGTGGTCGCCTAGCATGCACAAAGCACTGGGTTCAATTCCTTGTTACCACCTACACAAAAGAAAATGCAAGTGGTACTATAGGAGAGCACTAGCCTTGAGCAAAAGTGCCCAAAGACAGTGCCCAGGCCCTGAGTTCAAGCCCCAGCAATGGCAAAAAAAAATCATAAAAGTGATATAGAGAGGGAATACAATTACATGATTCAGATGAGTACATTTCATTTTGAATAGCACCCAAAATGTCACCTTTTCCTTATGAAGTATGGCTGTTTAAAAGAAGTTTTGCCCTTTTTTATTATTGCAAATCAGTAATTTCTAATGGGTTTTTAAAGTTTAAGCCTAAAAAGTCTCTTATCATAAGTAGGTAACTTCCTTATTCTTTGAGCATCTTCTGTTTTTCAGATTTCTTGTGGGGTAGGGAGGCCTGTCTAACAAACTTTGCCATATACTGTGTCCTTCCTTTATTCTCTGTAAGTTTCCTTGTACCTATACTTTTAGCTGAGTAATTTAGTCTAATAAGTAAATCAGTGGTTGAAAACAAAGAAAAACAAATCAAACTATAAAATTACAAAAAGTTAGTAAAAATAATAATAGATGATTGCTACATGCCTCATGTCCCTTTGGAAATTTCATGATCAATAGCATCTATCAATAAAGATATCCAAAATAAATGAAAAAAAAATAAGGCAGCACCTTTTGGCAATCTAGCACTCATCAAGTTTTCTGCCTCCTCTTCTACATTTTTCTTTTCACAATTAAGAAAATAGTAAATGTCTCTTAATTTTGCTTCCTTACATTTTTCTTGGCAATAGTTATCAACACATTTTAGGCATCTTGGCATAAAACCAGGTTAGATGAAATAAACCATGGAATGAACTATTCAACTTACGTTTTGGAAATGCTGTTGACTGGTTCTGGAAAAATGTTCTGAAAAAAGGTACTATATGGGGGCCGGGAATTTGGCCTAGTGGTAAAGTGCTTGCCTAGCATTCATGAAGACCTGGGTTCGATTCCTCAGTACCACACACAAAGAAAAAGCCTGAAGTGGTGCTGTGGCTCAAGTAATAGCACACTAGCCTTGAGGAAAGCCCAAGGACAGTGCTCAGGCCCTAAGTTCAAGCCCCAGAAAGACTGGCAACAAAAAAGGTACTATATGGTTTGGAATCTTTGCTTTGAACTGGTGAGAATAGAAATTCATTTTATTATAGAAAGAGCACCAGTATAGATAAAAACCTTAATTGAAATATTTATTGATGTTTAATTAGAGATATATGTGGGAGGCTGGGAGGTGGGGTTAGGAGAGAATGAGGAACACTCTAGTGAGCAGAGATTTTACCTGTCCTTTGATGATCCTTTAACTGAAATCTCAAGTAGAAAAAAAAATATAGATTGCCTTTTCCTAAAGTAGGCTTAAGGTGAAATGAAGGCAACAGTGGAAGGCTGAGCTTAGTGTATAATGAATGACATGGAACTGTGGACCCATTACAAGTTGTCCTAAAATTCACCTCTTCTCTTCCTTCTTCTATATGAGGAAGCAAACATAATTATAAGATTTAAGAATATAGTGTTGAAAAGTATTCAAGCAGTGATGATGCCCTTGATGAGGTGATCAAGCCCTTTTAATCCTTATACCTAAGCTATTCATCTGTGAGATTTTATGGAAAGGACACTTGGCTTACTGTGATTGCCTCCTCAGTCTCCCCAAATAGTGGGTTCTGTTCCTATATGATGGAGATGGTCATAGAGTTGTATGAGGTGTCAGCTGTGATGGACTGGAATGCTTACAAGTATTTACTTTGGTTGCTGTCCACTGTATGTATTATAGTAAACACAGCAACATGCTTCCCAGGAAGGAATGAAAAGATCCTTCTTCTCTCCAACACGTGCATATGTTGTTAACCAGCAAGTCATCTATAGAATCTTTTAAATTGCTAAATTTTTCATTTGCTGGCTTGCAAAGTTGTCTGATTCTTCCAAGTTCTGAATCATCCTGAGTTGTAAAGTGGGTATAAGTGAGAGCCACCTTAAGTTGGATGACTACCGTTACTAAGTAGAAGAGTCCCCAGTTTGCCTGAAAACATTAGAGCAATAATCAGAAGAATATAGTAGACTAGGCTGTCTCAGGAATTGGGAGACTTGGGTGTGATAATTCCATTATACTTTCTCCTTGTAACCTGGGTGCACTATGTGAAGATGGGAAGAAACAAGAATTATGCAGTATGATTCTGATGTTCAGAGATAACAAGGACAGCCATGTTTTCAGCTTAGCAGTGCTATCTTTCATGTGGATTGTGACACATTTCAAGACATTTTGAGTGTGTTGGGAACTCCTACCCTCTGTTGCTTCGAGGCATGTAGGATACTTGTTTAAACACATGATATAGGGAAAATTGGCAGATATAGGACTCAGTGCCCTCGACTGTATACTTGCATGAACACTGTCGAATTTGGATTCCAGGAATTTAACTTTATAGTAGCAAGAATGCAAACTATATTCTAATATTTACAGTAGTAAATATTATGTTCATGCCTGTAATCCTAGCTTCTCAGGAGGCTGAGATTTGAGGATCATGATTCTGAAGCCAGCCAAGGGAGGACAGTCTTTGAAACTCTTAGAGCTTTGAGTCTTTGAGCTCCAGAAATGGAGCTGAGACCGAGAGGTGAGCACCAACTTGAACATAAAAGCTTAGGAACAGCAAGCACTGAGTTCAAGCCCCACAGCTGGCACCAAAAATGGTCACCTCTTATGAATTATGGCTGGGTTTTTTTTTTGCCAGTCCTGGCTTGAACTCAGGGCCTGAGCACTGTCCTTGGGTTTTCTCAAGGCTAGAGCTCTACCACTTGAGCCATAGCACCACTTCTAGCGTTCTTCTATGTATGTGGTACCGAGGGCCAAACTCTCAGCCCCTTATGGCTGCTATTAAAAAAGGTTTTGCTTGTTTTTGTTAGTGCAGGTCAATAATTTCTAGCAGAGGATTTTTAACTTTGAGCCTGAAAAGTCTCTTATAAGTAGGTAACTGTTCCTGATTTTCTGAGCATCTTACTATTTTATAGACTTCTCATGGGACTGGAAAGGCTGTCTATCAAACTTTTCCTTTTTTTTTTACATGTAAAACAACATGACATGCTCAACTTTTTCTGTTCCCTAGAGCCTGAAGTCATTTTGAGAGTTACAATATAAAAATAGCCATCAATTTTCCTGACATTTTTTCTAAGACAGATAAAGCTCTGTTAATAAAAATAAATACTGAGGTTTGTCTGTGATATTCTCATCCACAGTGATGTCTTTGCAGCAGTAATGTCATGTTGTTGATCATGAAGACAGGTGTTCCGTCCATCTCAACTCATTGTACTTTTGGTGGTTTTGTTACTTAATACATATGGGCCCACTAGATGTTTTGTTGTTACTTGGAGAAGCAGGCATACCTCATCCAGCCCATCAAAAGCAAGGCTGTCTTACTCTTTCTTCTCATGGGCAAGGAAGTTGAAGAGCCAAGTGTTGCTTAATCCCAGAACCATAAAAAGGGAATCCAGTTATTAACAATATGGGCAGAGATGGAGGGCACTCTGAGTGTGGAATTGCTTAGCTTTGTGTGATCATTTTTCTCCAGAATTCCTGGAAGGCAATACCTTCCTTACAAAAAATATTCTATTTATCATGCTATGAGGATTCCCAGGAAGAGTTTATAGCCATGGGAGCCCTGAAGAGTTATGACTTCCTTGGAGGCCATTAGTGAGAGTATAAAACATGGGTGTATGGTACATTGATAGGCAACAGAACAGCTGAAAATGGGTGTGAGGGATTCTTTAAATTGGCAGTTTCTAAACTTCGAAACAGGATGACGGTTGTACAACTCTGTAAATATACCTAAACCATTGATGCATGTTCTTAAGGTGAATGAACTTTATAGTTTGTCAGGTATATATCAATTAACTTGTAAATGTGCTGGAGATTTGCCACATCTTGAAAGGACTTCCATTGCCAATTGGTTATCTTGGAGGGCCCTGAAGCAGCTTGGAGGGCAGTGTCAAATCTGAAATTTTCCACCTGGGGACTGAGGTAGAGGCATGTTGGGGACAAGATCATGTGGAGGGCAGGTGGTGTGCCATTTTCGTGATGGTGACAACTTAAATTAGGTTCTCAAAGCAAAAGGATCTCCTATGTGGAGTTGGAAGCCTCAGTCTGAATCGTTGGAATGCTTTTGGCTTTTCAGCATTTTTAGAGACAGATATCTTACCTTAGAATTTTAATGGCCCATAGAGACTTTCTTTCCAATTGTTTGACCGGATGTAAAATGCAGGTTTGGGTTGATGCATCAGATCTTTCTGTGTAACCTCAGGGTGACTAATATAACTTAGTTATACATTATTTATGCTTACTTGCCATTGAGGTATAGGGAAATACTGTGACAACTAAAAAAATTCCTACCTCTGTGTGTGTGTGTGTGTGTGTGTGTGTGTGTGTTGTTTTCCTAATTCCTAAATGAAACTTTCAGCATTTGATTTACTGAAGAAATTGGTTGGCTTTGCTTAGTTGAATTTTTGGGACTTGAGATAAAGCCTCCTGACTCCTTGAGTAACTGGAGCTCAGGAAACAATTGACGCTGTTTCTTATTTCACATTGTTTCTGAGACATTTCCTACTTCCTAGTATAATATAGCTTTCCCATGAGAACCATTTACTTGCAAATGGTTAGACATGATAAACTTCTCATTGGCACACATTCTGTGGGGAGAATTTCACTGTGCTTTGTTGGGAATAACAAGTTGCTATGTATTTCTCTTTTTTTCCTGGTCCCTCTCCCCCTCTCCTCCTCTCCCTTTTCCTCTTTCCCACTTCCCCTTTTCCCTCTCTTTCTCTCCTCCTGTGAGCTTGTGTGTAGTGAAGGCTTCTGCTCCAGGTTCATTCTAAGCGTGAGCTATTTCTTTTTTTCACAAGTTAATGGAAACAAGTCTATATTAAATAACTTTTAATATCAGAAAAATACAACTTATTATTCTCTTTACAGCAAATATATATCAGTGCTTTGGTCATCTTAAGTTAAAGGCCCTTTATCATAACATATATGGTTTTAAACTTTACTCAAATTAAATTTATAATCCCTATAAGCATGAGCTATTTCTTAGTTAGAATCTGTTTTTTAAGGTGGTATATTCTTTTAATGCTGCCTGTTTGAGGTAACCTGCCTGTGGATGGTGGTTTATTAGCTGAGTTCTGGGGAAAGTAGTTGACAGCAGAGATCAGAATGCTGTCTGTACGTGGATTTCACTGTGGTATGTGATATTATCTCTGGCACCAGGACGTGTGTCAAGGAATAATTTCAGAAATGGGAAATGAAAACCATAGATGAGATAAACTAATCTAATTTGCAATTAAAGAAGTGTTTACATTATTTCCAAAGTGATGGTTCTCACATTCCAAAGTTATATTGTGGATAGATAGAATGAAAGTAAAGGTTTCCAATTAAAACAAAAGATTTGGAACTTTGAGTTCTGTTTTTTTTTTTTTTTTTGTCTTATCACATTTCTTTTAAAGCACTACTTGTGAGTTTTACATCTTGCATCCAGAGAACTGAAGGCATTACTTAATCCTTTTTCTCCATGCCCTTCTCTTCAAGGCAATTTTTGCTGGGCTGAGTTTATTTTTATCAATGCAACAACCAGTTTTTAGAAACTTTTGGAAACGAAAAAAGAAAAATGAGAAAGGCACTGTAGCTGACATTCATTGTAACTGTTTCCTGGTGTGAACATTTGAGTATTTCTAAAATCTTCTCTCCAACTATGTCTTCTTGTCTCAATCTGTCCCAGTTCTAAATCTCTGTTCTGCTGATAGGGTAAAAAAAAGACAAAAAGTTACACTGTAAAACTTTTTACCCAGCAAAATGACTTTTTGAACTTTTGCTTTAGATCTTTATTTTTGTAGCTCCGCCAGCTCCCTTTCTAGCACCTTAGCCAATACACACACTCAAGAAAGATAGAACAAGAAAAGCTTCTAGGGCTTACTCAGTTTAGGCCTCTTGTCAAATGAATGATGGGGTTGGGACCCAGTGTGGTTAAGAGGATCATGTAGTTCACTGAGGGCAGAGGTGTGACCACAAGCAAGGACTCACCACACTTTGGTATTCTTTTGCTTTCCTAAATGAAAAGAAGGTTATCTGGGTAGAACTAGAGTCCACACTAGTAGAAACTTAGCTCTAGAACCAACAGGTTTGATTACAGTGTTGCTAGATGCAAATTAGGAAAGAAAGGTTATTTTCCAGTTCTTATTTGCTAAGTATTGAATGATACTATTGAATTTGTAAGTCTTTCCTCAGACCTGTGGATCTTGAACATTTTGTGTATAGCAGATAATATAATTTGATGTGTGTATGTATATGTGTGCGATGGTACACACCTGTAATCCTACCTTGGATTGTAATCTGAAGCTGACCCAGGCAAAAGCCTAAACCTTTACCTGAAAACACACTAAAAAATAAAAGGTCTAGGGCTGTGGTTTAAGTGAGATGTGGAGCGTTTGCTTAACAAGTGTGAGGTCCTGAATTCAATCCTCAGTACTACAAAAAGATTGTTGGATATAACTAAAAATTGGTATTGCACCTTCTTTAGGTCACCACACCATCTACATTGGGGTCCATGTGCCCAAGAGCTACCGGAGAAGGAGACGTCACAAGAGGAAGACAGGGCACAAAGAAAAGAAGGAAAAGGAGAGAATCTCTGAGAACTACTCTGACAAATCAGATGTGGAGAATGCGGACGAGTCCAGCAGCAGTATCCTCAAACCTCTCAGTGAGTAATCTCTGGGCTCAGTGCCTCTCTGTCTCACTCCGCATCCTTGGGGAAGACATCTTCTAGAATTTGAGGCCTTATGAAGCAATACAGTTATATGGGATGGTCTCTAAATGAAAATGTCAGTGGGGATGTTTTTCTTGAGCCAGACACATTGATCTGTAAAGTCGTGTAAAAGGTTCTGAGCTAACTGTACAAAAAATAGATAACAGTTTAGGTAGAATTGTGTACTGTATATTCCAGTGTACTGTGCATATGCCAATAAATGTACTGTATATGCCAGTAAAATAGGCCAGTGCTAGTTGTGATATTTAGTATGGTGATCAACAGTGACTGGAAAACTTTTAACAAACTCTTCCAATTGTTTCTGGTTAGTAAAATGTTTAGTTGAGACAATAGGTTAATATCAGAGTACATATATACATATTTGTATATCTTTCCAAATGTCAGAGTTATAGGTGACATTTACCTCGATCGAATTTTGAGTACTTTCAAAATGTTGGATGTTAGGAGACATAATGCATCCAGTTTAGTAGTAGGGAATCAGAGAATAGCCCAAGACCCATGTGATATAATGGACTGTGTGCTTTGGGTGTTTATGCTGGTTAACAACTGAATTCTTAGGAGAAAATTCACTTAATGATCTGCCTTATCTTCCATTAGTATTACTTGAGAACAGTCGCCTGCACTTTGTTACTGCTAAACCTATGATATTTCGAATTACTTATTTCTATAGAGACATGTCTTAGCGGTCAGATTTATTCTGACATGTGTCAGGTTCACTGATGACATGTGGAGATGGCATTTTTTCTGAAGAACATGATGGTATTTAAAAGAGGCTATGGAAAAGCTTGGTGTAATTTAGAAAAATGAAGAGCAAGACAAGTCTTGAAGTGAAACATTGAGCAGATGTGCATTGTGTGAAAAGTTTCAAGGAACAGAATTTCAGTAGACAAAAAGCACATCTGAACTCAAGTAATACAGTGGGCTGTGTGTTTGGGCACACATTCGTATTGCTCTTCTCTTTTTTAATGTGGAGAGTACTTGGCTGTAGTGGTATCCCTGTGGCTGAAGTGAGAATGATTATGTGCAGTGGAAACACATACCAGTTTTGGAAGATTCCCTCACTGGAATTACCCAGTGACAGCTTCTTATGTTGGCAGAGCTCTATGCATTCTTCATCCCTTTGCCACCATTGCAGAAATACAGACCCTGCAATAAAATATGTTATGGGTGGCAATGATCAAGCTCAGGTTTGGTCATTGAAGGTACTGACAGGCCAAATTAGGATGGACAGCTCAGGGGTGTTGAACAGTGAATTTACAGAGTTAAATGAAAGCTGGTGGGAAGTGTAATGATGTGAACGGTTTAGAGCCTTGCCATTGGGACTAAGCAGGTGACTTAGGAACCCGAGACATTACCATGCTGCAGGAATGGTACAGATAGACCACCAAGTGGTTACAAGGGAATTTGATGATGGACCATTGAACTATAAGGGGGTTGGAATAAATGTGAGACTTAGAAGGGAACAGAAAGCCAGAGACTGAAGTTCTGTACATCTTATTGGAATGTGGAGGGACCTTTATCTCCCTACCCCCAAATTACAGTCTGATTGGAACACAGATCTTGATATGCATTTTTTTCTTTTTTCCTCTTTATGGGTCATGGAGCTTGAACTCAACCTGGGAACTGTCCCTGAGCTCTTTAGCTCAAGGGTACTAGCCTACTCCTGAGCCGAGCCCTACTTCCCATTTTCTAGGGGTTAGGTAGAGATAAAATCTCAGGTCTTTTTGTGCCCGGGCTGGCTTTGAACCTTGATCCTCAGATCTCAGCCTCCTGAGTAGCTAGGATTACAAGTGTGAGCCATCATGCCAGGCTTGATATGCATTTTAAAAAGGTCACAGTTGATAGTTTGGACAAATCAGAGATAGCATCCACATGTAACTTATTTTTTTCATATATTTTTAATTGTAATTAATAGAAGGGTTACATTATATTCACTAGATAGAAGGTGTATTACTTCACATGCATTGATATCCTTTCTCATGTCATGGTCCCCATTTCCCTCCCCCGCACATGTAACTTATTACTGTAGTTTATATCTACTTCCTATGTTTTGGATGAGACCTGAGCCAGTATTCAAGAAGGGCTGGACCCAAGACACACTCTGTCTCTCTTTCTCTTTTACACACACACACACATACACACACACACACACACACACACACACACACACACACACACACACACACCCCTTATCCGTTCTGCAATTTAGGAACAAGAATGCATGATTATCTATATTAAAAACGGAGGGATGCTCAGCTAGACAAATGGCCACAAGATTTTGAGATTATGTACCAGATTCTCAGGAAGATCAGAACTTGCAGAGTGGGTAACACTCAGGTAGGAATGGGTAGTTCAAAAAATACTGAACCTGAAACTGTGTCAATAATAATATCTGTGGCTTTTGGCATTTGACTATCGCATATAATGTAAATATGGCAGTTTAAAACCTCTCACTTTCTTTCCTTCCATTATTGTTTTCCTTCATCTTTTTCTTTTTTAACTAAGATTTGAAAATATGCTCATTAGGTAAGGCATTTTTCCCAGTTGAGTCAGGCCCTAGCTCTTTTTTTTTTTTTTTTGCCAGTCCTGGGCTTGAGCTCAGGGCCTGAGCACTGTCCTTGGACTTTCTCAAAGATAGAGCTCTACCACTTGAGCCTCAGCACCACTTCCGGCTTTTTTCTATATATGTGGTACCGAGGAATCGAACCCGGGTCTTCATGCATGCTAGGCAAGCACTTTAACCACTAGGCCAAACTCCCGGCCCCCCTAGCTCTTTTATTTTTTTTGCCAGTTTTGGGCTTGAGCTCAGGGCCTGAGCACTGTCCTTGGACTTTCTCAAGGCTAGAACTCTACCACTTGAGCCTCAGCACCAGTTCTGTGTATGTGGTACTGAGGAATCAAACCCAGGTCTTCATGCATGCGAGGCAAGCACTCTACCACTAGGCCAAACTCCCAGCCCCAGGCCCTAGCTCTTTTTGCATTTTTTTTATAACCCAGATATTTTCCTTTGGCTGGCCTGGAACCATGATCCTCCTATCCCTACTTCTCTAGTAATTAGGATAATAGATATGTGCCATCACACTGAGTAGAAGTTGATTCTGAAGGTGAATTCTCAGAGATCTCCTCAGAAAACTACTTAATGACATAGGTTTCTGAGGAATTCCTTGGAGAGAGAGTTTTCCAAACTGTTCAATGATAATAGGGATATTACTTCTGCATATGCATGTTATAGTTAGTTTTTCTTCTCTTGCACAATGAATGAAGCTGAACTCTGTCTATGAGATATATCTGGTCTGAGCCTACTAAGTTGACCTGAAGGTCTTTTCCATTTCTCTGCTGTGTATCATGGAGATAAGACGCATTGTTGGTAGTTTTTTTCTGGTGCAGTTCTTAAAATAATTAAAAAACTATCTTTAAGTAGTTGTACAAAGGGGTTGCCATTTAACAGAGCCACTCATGGTGCAGTTCTTAAAATCTGGAATTGTTGCATCCAGATATAGAAAAAGACATTGAGGAAATCATAGGCCTCTGGCACCAATATGACAATAAAATTCTTGCAAAAAACTGACTTTCTATGAAAAACAGTTTGCCTAATTATTGCTTCTCAAGCACAGAGACATGTAGTTTCTATTATTCTTGAATCTAGGATGTTTGTGTTGCCTGTATGTATAGACACATCATGTCCTATGGTTCAGATTCTTTCATATGTTTGCAGTGTATCGTATGGTGATTGCATTTTCTGGAACCACCCCCCCCCCCCGCCCACAAACCCTTACCTAGCAATAAGAACTTGATGGAAATCATCTTTGATTCTTTGCTCTCACACAATATTGCAACCCTTCAATGACTTTCGTTGATTCTGTTTCTAAACTCTGAATCTGTCAACTCATTTCCAGTTTTGCTGCTCCGTTTCGGTTCAAGGAAGCATTGTCCTTTACTTGGAATACTGCAACAGCCGTTGCTTTTGAAGGCCTTCTTCCCATAGACACAACATTGACCCAGATGAAATTGCCAGTCAGGTCATACCATTCCTCTGCTGAATAATTCCTGTCACTCTTAGAATGCAGTCTCAGTTGGACATTTTGGCTCACAAAATCTCTCCAGTCACTTGTTCACTGTGCTACTCTGTCTACTGAAACTCTATTCTAGTCACACAGAATCTTTAGTTCCTTCCTGCAAAAACCTTTTCTAGTTTAGGGCCATTTGCATAGGCAAACTTGGTCTTCCTGGAATGGTTGCTATATTCTTGTGCTATTTCTTTTAGCTTTCAAACTTTCCCTTTTATTGTGGTACTTTTTTTTCTTTTAGTACTAAGGTACTGATAAGCTCAAGGTCTTGAGCTTAGTATGCAGGTTCTAGAACCAATAAAGCTGTGCTTTTATTTTTCCTCTTCAGTAACTCATACACTCATTTACTCATATTAAGCATATTCAGATGCCCAGACATGGTACTAGATAATAGTGAACAAGATAAATGATCTTTACCTTCTTTATTGCAGGTACTCTATCACCTGAATCATACCTATAACCCTATTCTGCTCAGGTTAATTGTCGGATAGAGTCTCACATTTTTGTCTGGATTAGCCTGGACCATATTTTTCCAACCTACATAGATGAGATGAGAGGGAGGTCCCGGTATACCCAGCATGTTGATTGAGACAGGGTGACCTTGAGTGGTGATCCTTCCATTTTCTGCCTGCGGTGTAGCTGTAGCTGGATTTCAGGTATAATTCATCTCACCAGGCTCTGTTCCTACTTTTATCTAAATAGTAAGTTCTCCAGAGTTATTATGTCATATTTATTTTCCATATAGTAATAGATCATATGTTTTCACATATATTTTCCATATTTATTTCCTTTACACTACAAAACTTTTGTCAGTTTAGAGTTTTACCTTGAGCTAATGCTGGATCATCAACTCCACGAGGGTGAAGATTAGGGTTGTCTTGTCCATTGTTACCTGGCACAGTACCCTGCTTATAATATATGCTTAATACATGTTCATGAAAGAATAAACCAGTGACTGAGTTGCTAATGAGAAAAAATAAGAATACTGCTTTAATCAATCTGTTTTCCAATACTAGATAAAGATTTGGTACTTTTTCTTTTTTATGAACCTGGCACACTATTTCTTGCCCTGTCTTTCTCCTTTGCCATGTAAAATTGGGTTCTAACTTTTAATTGTTTCACTTCAGGAAGTGCCTCATTAATTTAGCCGTCGCCAACATGGTGTTTTGGTCTGGGTCACGTGGCTCCCCAGAGTGTGGAGCTGCTTGTTACCCACAGGTGATGGGAGAAATTGATCTACAGGGCACATAGATTCATCACATGCTTAAGAACACTCACTCTTCCACACAGAGTCCAAGAAACCAACTCAGAAATCACATTGAAGAGACAACTGAACAATAAAGAAATGCCCTGTATATATACATATATCTATCTGTCTCTCTGTCTCTCTGTCTCTGTGTCTGTGTCTGTGTCTGTCTCTCTCTCTCTCTCTCTCTCTCTCTCTCTCTCTCTCTCTCTCTATATATATATATATATATATATATGTATGAGGGTTTAGGCACATCAGGAAGATGACGTTGTGGACAGGTTCAATTTTGCTTAGAACAGAGATGGTTTTTCATCCTTCCATCTCTCTGGTGTGAAGACAGAGCTTCTGAAAAGTGGATGATCATTTGATCTGCACACACACACACATACACACACACACATATACACACACTCTTGGAGTTACAGGGAAAAGTCAGCTCGCTTCATGTTCCCCTCTGAGGTTGGCAGCTGCTTCAAGTCCACACCTAGCTGCTATTCCCAGTCAGAACTGTGTCCCAGCTGGGGATACGGAGAAGGAAACATGTGGTATGCTGAGCCATGGGGAGAGAGAGGCTGGGGAAGAAAAGCGAGCTGGAAGAACAGGCAGGAGAGACAAGGGAATGAGGAGGTGGTGTAGAGTGGGTGGTGGAGAGAAAAGTTAGATTGTGCTCTTTCTTAAAAATAATCCTTTTGCCTCCTCCACCATGCACTTTTCCCCCTCCCTGATTTAGCAGCTGCCATCTTCTGAGGGTTGCCCAAAAAGTAGGGAGGGAGAATGTTCTTGGCTGCTGGGATCAGCATCACAGCATGGCTTCTACCCTCAGCCATATCCACCTCTGTCCTTCGCATTTAACAAAGGGCATTATTAGCAATGTCTTAGAATATTTATGGGGGAGCCAGGGGCCACTTTGTGATTGCAGGAACTGCTCTGCAGATGTGCTAAACGTGAGGAGGCCGAGTGACTAACAGTAAGTCCTGTTTAGCATATTGGTGAGCTGTGTGAGGGATATCTGGACAGGCTTGCACAAGCCTTGTGCACATGCATCTTGCCTGTTGCAGCCTCATGGCACAGTGTAGGGTAGGTGTGCCCAGATGCTCACTCCATTTCATGGTTCTTTGAATACCAGAACTGATGGGTTTATGCCACTGGACATTGTTCTGGGAGCCTGGGACAATGGATGCCAGTTGGTGGTCCAGCTATATTCAGGAAACTGAAACAGAGAAACGGGCAACTGCTTTTGTTTGGGGTTTCCGGGTAAATGAACAGTGTAGCTTTTCTTAAGAGCCAAGACTCTGGTGTTTTGTCACTTGACTTCCCCCTTCCCTCCCTGAGGCTGATCTCATTCTTATGGGTACATTTCTACTTTTTTGTTGTTGTTTAAGGCAAGACCCCTGATTTTGGTATCATAAAATTTCATTAATGTTTCTATAGGCCACTGACATGTCTCCCAAATTGACCAGTGTGTAAGAGAAAATATTCATTGGAATGTGTGTGAAATGAAGTAATTCTGACCCAGTCTGGAGAAAAACAGTTTGGGTATTGGTGGCTCACACCTGTAATCTAGGCTACTTAGGCTATGAGCTGGAGGACTGTGGTTTGAAGCCACCTCAGGCAAAAATGTCTGACTCCATCTCCAGGGAGGGAAGAGAGAGAGAGAACAGAGAAGAGAGAGAGAGAGAACAGAGAAGAGAAGAGAGAGAGAGAGAGAGAGAGAGAAAGAGAGAGAGAGAAAGAGAAAGAGAGAGAGAGGTGCTAGATGGTCTCTTTTTAAAAATGTTTATTGTAAAGGTAAGGTACAGAGGAATTACAGTGACATAGATCAGGTTACCCCCTGTCTCCTTTTCTCCCAATGTTTCTCCTCCTGAGCCCCCATGTTAAACTGTCTTTCTTTCTCTTGTCTATCTTTTGCCTTGTGAAAGTAGGCAGAAAGAGCTTCATCTTTATGACTGAGAACATTTTTTATGCTAAAAATTAACTGAAACTACCTTTTCAGAAGGGGCCTTGTGATGGCTGCTACTGGAAAGGCAGCCTATTTAGGGCAGTTAAGACACACAGCCAAGCCCACTGGTGTGTTAGAAACCCACTGCATACCAGCATTGTAACCATGGAAACACACTTGGACCTTTGCACTCCCAGTTCCTCATCTGTAGCCTATGATTGTGCTAGAGTTTTATCCCCGTGTATTATATGTTAGCAGCCATTTTGAGGCATTCTGCTTGCCTTCTTCATCATTACCCTTTCCCATTCAATGTATGCAGTTACTGTCAAGAGAGTCAGTCTAAAACTCTGAAGAAATTACTTCCTTAGAAACAGTAATTATTATTCTTTGAGCTTGCCCATCTTCTTGTAGTAGTAGTGGTAGTATTGGGATTTAACCCAGGGCCTTGTACTTGCTAGGCAAGTGCTGTACTACTTGAGTCATGCCTCCAGCTATTTTGCTTTAGTTTACTTTTCACATAGAGTGGCTTTGGCCTGTGCCAGCACACTAGTGCTTTATCCAGCCCTTTCCGCCACAAGTTCTCAATAGCTAGTCCTTTGCTTTAGCCATTACTTTGGCTCCTGCTTACCAATGGGAGGGGAAAAGGAAGAACCAACCTAAATTCAGTCTTGACTTGCTAGTGTGTATCAATCTCTGTGTTATCTGGCAGCTGTAAGTGCCAAGGAAATATGGTTTCAAGAGGGCAGAGAAGACAACCACTGCACTGCTTTTTTGTGTGGAATACTTCTAGGAGGAAGTGGCTCTGCTTACCTAGGATTTTGTCAGCATTTGGACTGTTTCTCAGCCCTGCAATCAAATGGGTTGCTCTTTGTTTTATGGATGAGGGGGAAAGATATCTTTCTGGCTCTCTGTGTTTCTCATAAAAGTTAAACTGGTTAATAACAAGTTAGGAGTTTGAAGGAAAAATGTATGGCATGTTGTGATTTTTTTTGTATTACTGAATTGGTGCAACAATATTGTGCTTTGTGTAGTACAAATAATTGCTGTTTATTCCTGTGCTAATGAATAAAAGGGCTGTGTTACAGCCCTGTCTTTAATAGCCAGATGACTGTATAACTACAGGGGAGCCTTGCCTTTCTGCAATGCACTTTTCTTGGAATCACCTCAGTGTGCCCTGCAAATGGCTGTTCTCACACGATTTCTTTCCTGTTTGCTCCTGGCTATAATGGTAATAGTTACTCCAGCTGACCATGCCACAAGCGGTTATGAATAGTGTGTTTACATGTGCCATGGGAGAGCTGATGTTGTTGCTATTTATAGTGGTGCAAGTTCAGGAGGCCTCGAGAGTATGCTCCAGGCCTGGGGTACTGGAGGCTAAAAGGAGATTGTAACTTGGAGTGGAAAATGGGGGAAAACCAGAACAGCATGGGGAATCTAAAATGTGAAGTGTTCCTCAGTCAAGTAAGCAGGCTAAAGATAACTATAGGTAGAAGGCAGGATACATTCTGTGATCCTGTGGTTTGGGGTTAAAATTTACAAGGCAGAGGGAGAAGGAGAGAGGGAGGGAGGGAAAGAGAAAGCGAGGAGAGAGTGGTGGGGAGGAGAGAAGAGGTGACAGAAGGAGGATTGGAATGCACTTGAAGACTGACAAACATTGGCAAGGATCTTCTTGGAATGGTATTCTGTTTAGGAAAATTTTCATATAGAAGGAAACAGCTTTTGAAGGACACAAGGATCTTAATACCAGTAAATTCAGGGCTCTATGAGTGTGGCCAGTGGATGCAGAGTAGACTGTGTGGCTAGTCTATAAATAAAATTCTTCAGAATTCTTCTATGACCACAGTTTGGAAGCAGTAATGTTAGGTTCTTTGAATAACTTTCTCTAGATGTGAATCTCAACTTTCCTCTCATTTTTATGGGAGCATTGTATATTTAGACTCCCCAAAGTCCTGGTTGCATCTAGCATTAAGATCTTCATTTTCCTTGCTCTTCTTTCTATAGATAGTCAGATAGTCATACCCCAAGTCCTGTTGGCTTTTTCTCCAGCTTCTCTTATGCTTGCTGCTTCCCAAGACAAGGAATTGTGTCTGCTCAGTCTTCTATGAACTCAGAGGAAGTTAGTTATTTCACACAAGGCTGCCAGAACGTAAAGTATATGTTCCATCTTTCCTTGTTCTAAAGACAAACAAGGAAATATATATAAAAACTTGTATTATCCCCTATTGCATAGCACAGGTCCCTAATTTGGGACCCTAGACATTCAAGATAAAATTGACAGTGGAATGGAGCTTACTGTATTACTTTGAATATTTTAAATAGTTTAATGAAAACTACAGTTTTCCCCATTCTCATCAAGTCTTCTTTACATTTTCTCATATCAACTCAGAATGCCCTTCTTAGAATTTGATAATGCCCTCCTAATTTTCATCAGAAAATACAATAATCTCTGGTTACTTAGACATTGGAATAATTCATTCTACAACTAGGCTCTCAGTGAAGATTCATCCAATATCTACAACACACACTGAAGATCCACTCAATATCTAGAATACATATATGAATCACTAAAAGCCTAAGTCATTTCTTTAACTAACTGTACTTTCTCACTTTTTGCGCAACTCCTGAATGTCATAAACTATTGAAGTAGATCAAAATCTTCAGAAACATTTTGGATCATTTGTGTGTGTGTGTGTATGAGGGGGGATACTTGGCCAAGTTGAACTCAGAGCCCTCGTCTGTACTAAGCAGGTATTCTACCACTCCAGTCATGCCTTTAGTCTTTTGTACTTCAGTTACTTTTCATGTAAGGTCTTGCGTTAATGCCCTGGCCAATTTGAATCATGGTCTTCTTATTTATACTTCCTTGGTAGCTGGGATAACTGGCATGCACCCTCATGTCTGGTTTTTATCACTTAAGGTGAAGTCTCATTAACTTTTTGCCTGAGCTGGCTTTGGACTTTGATCCTCTTGATGTCAGCCTTCTGAGTAGCTGGGAGTATTGGTACCCAACTTGGATCACTTTAAAAAAAATGAACAACCATTCAAGTGCTAGTGATGCATGCCTGTAATCCTAGAAGCTCAAGAGACTGTGAGATCTGAGGGTAACAATTGGAAGCCAGCTCCAGCCAGAAAGTCCATGAGACTCTTATCTTCAATTTAGTACCAAAAAAAAAGAAAAAAAAAAAAAGAAGCCAGAAGTGGAGCCATAGCTCAAGTAACAGAATACTAGCCATGAACAATAAAGCTCAGAGACAGCACCCAGCCTCTGAGTTCACATACAAAAAAAAAAAAACAAATAAAATCAAAATCAAAATCAATACATAGATGTGACTAATATTCTCCGTCACTTTTTCGTTTCCTAAATATGGATTTCGAGCAAAGATTATTGGTTAGGAAGAATTGAATACTAGTAATTTATTCCAGTTGCCACTTCAGAAAAGGCTATCCAAAGTTGTTTTTTTTTTTTTGAAAGGGAGTATGACCCATGAAAACGTCTGAGAGTTATTTGCATGCTCAAACCAGATCTTTAGGGTGTTGTTTCCTCCCCCCACCATCAACTCTTTATTTTCTTTTTTAAAAAAATAGGTTGCAGGGCCGGGAGTTTGGTCTAGTGGTAGAGTGCTTGCCTAGCATGCATGAAGACCCGGGTTCGATTCCTCAGTACCACATACATAGACATAGCTGGAAGTGGTGCTATAGCTCAAGTGGTAGAGTTCTAACCTTGACAAAGCCCAAAGACAGTGCCCAGGCCCTGAATTCAAGGCCAAGGACTGGCAAAAAAAATAGGTTGTAGCTTTTAAAGCACATCAAGAAATAGTGTTCTTTTATGTTTGATTGATATAGTGTTTGTACACTTTTTGAGGTTGTGCTGTAGTGTTTTGATACATGGATAGAATATGTAATGATGAAATAAGTATGATGAGCATTTTCATCATCTTAAACAATAGTTGCATGTGTGTATATACATTGAAAATCCTATTTTTTGGCTATTTTGGAATATGGACTGTGCTGTACAGCTGGGGAAATTATTCCTCCATTTTGGAACCTGTTATCCATCACCCCTCTAAGCCTCCTTCCACCTTCCTTTCCCAGCCTTTGGTGACCCCGGTTTGACACTCTTTCCTTTATCTTAGTAATTTATGACTCTTGCTGACATTCCTAAAATGTCTAACAGATACAACAGGATATGTATCAGGGTCTTCTTTGTGCATTTTTGAGTGGCAGAGTTTTTGTTTTGTTTGGCAGTGGAAGAACATGCTGCCCTTCTTGGAAACCTTTAATGGAATACAAAGTCTCACAAATTTAGAGGAAAAAGAAATCCATCAAGCGCAGTGCATAAGAAGAAAACCAACCTGGAGATTATATTTATTTTTTATTTTGTCCTTTAGTTTGTTTATTGTTATTGTTCTTCCTCTTTTTTAAAAAAATATTGTAAAGGTGAAGTACAGTAGGGCAATGGAACAGTATCATCCCCTCCCTTGTTTTCTATCCTCTTCCCACCCCCTTCCTGGAAGATGTAAGGTTCATTTCCAATATTGTATCTTGTGAGTATTGCTGTTACATTGGTTTACCCTTTGTCCCATCATTCCTGTGAGTCCTTGTCCCTTTCCCAAATCAGATGTATTTATTTACAAAAGGGAATGAATTTAAAACATGTTGCTGAGTTATGGATTGTGGCTAATCATGGAGAATAAAAGAAATACAGGGCCTATAGTGGAACAGTAGAAAGGCAAGGAAGAAAGAAGAAGATAAGAGAGGGTGTGAGGGAAGAAGTGAGAGGTTGAGTATGGTGCCTCATATTGCTTATACTTGTGATCCCAGTTATTTGAGAAGCAGAGGTAGGAGGATCTCAAGTTCAAAGTCAACCCAGGAAAAGTTAGTGACATGCTATCATTAAAACAAAATAAAACCAAAAGGGGTTGTAGCTCTTCAAACCAATTTCAACTGCCCTTATCTGTAGTTTTATGCAGTTTGTTTTTAACATGATGATTTAATGATTATATAACTAGCTTTCCTTCCTTCTTATGCTCATATTACCTCTTAGTGGATTTAGAGTAATCTTTAAGTTCTTTCTCCTATAAAGAACGAGGCTTTTCTTTCTTTCTTTTTTCTTTTTTTTGTTGGCTGTGGGACTTGAACTCTGGGCCTGGGCGCTGTCCTTGAGCTCTTCAGCTCAAGGCTACCTCCCTACTCTTTGAGCCACAGCACCACTTCTGGTTTTCTGGTGATTAATTTGGGGTAAGAGTCTTAAGACATTTTAGTGCCTGGGCTGGCTTTGAACTTTGATCCTCAGATCTCAGCCTCCTGATTAAGAACTAGTTTTTTTTTTTAAATTGTCCATTGTAGTGCTTGAACTCAGGGCCTGGGTGCTAACCCTGAGCCTCTTTGTACTCAAGGCTAGTGCTCTACTACTTGAGCCACAGTGCTATGTCTGAGTTTTGAGTGGTTAAATGGAGATGAGAGCCTCAGGGGGACTTTTCTATCTGGGTTGGCTTCAAACCACAGTCCTCAAATCTCAGCCTTTAGAGGAGTACCTAGGATTATAGGTGTGAGCTACCAGCAGCAGCTATTACCATATAAATAAATAACCTCAGCTTTCTGAAAACCTTTTAAAATATTCTCTAGTTTTCAGACTGGGTTGTAGCTAGGTTGGTAGAGCAAGCACTTGCCTTAGCATGTATGAAGCCCCAGGGGTTTGATACTCCGCAGTGAAAAAAGATCTCTAGTCTTTTAATGGGTTATTTTTTTTTCCAGTCCTGGCGCTTGAACTCAGAACCTGGGCCCTGTCCCTGAGCTTCTTTTTCCCCAAAGCTAATACTCTACCAATTGAGCCACAATAAGACTTCCAGCCTTTTTTGGTTATGTGGTACTGAGAAATCAAACCCAAGGCCTCATACATGTTAGGCAAGCCACTCTACCACTTAGCCACATCCCCAGCCTTAGCAGGACATTTAATATTACTCTGTAGTTCAATTTATATTGTTTATTGGAGAGCACTTCCAGGTGGTGTCCAGCCACAAGACGGAGCTATGTAAGATGTTTACATTTTACCATGCTTACAGAGATCTCAACCTGAGTGGCCACATGAGTCCAAGGCTGGCTCCTTACAATGTCTGATGACAGTGAAACCCCAGAGTGAGGCAATGGGACTTTTTTGGAAGACAGCTGGGTCTAGAGGAATTTTTGTAAGCAATGAACCATTCTTTAATTGAAACCACTGGATGTGGTTAGTAGTTTATTTTAAAAATGCCATATGTTCGTTCATTCCTATAGACTGTGACAATCATGGTTTAATCAAAAGCTGCTTGTGACATTTCTATTTAGTGTTCATAAAAAAGTGGCTTGCTTCCTTGAAATCCTGAACTCTGTGCCAAATACCAACACACTTGCAATTAAAGTTTTCCTTTCGGGCAATTGTACAGATCTTTGAATATGTGGTAGGTTTTTCTTTATTTTTGTCACTTTCACTAATTTGTCATCTTCTTCAATGGAAAAAATATTTTTCAGCATTTCATTTGGTAAATAAAACTTGTATGCCCTTTTCTGTGGTTCCCCTGAGAGAAAGTAAGCCAATGTAACTGTTTTTTTTTTTAACTTTCCTTTTTGGCCAGAAAGCCACATGAATGCATGATCTCATTGAGACATGATCTACTTGTATGACTGTAAGCTTATAAGCTTGTCATCATCTGTTATGGGACGGGGAAGGCACCCTGTTAGCCACTAGAATGGGAAGGAGAGAGACACAGCCAGATCTCTGAGCCCTCAGCTGTGGAGTGCAAGCCCATTCAATTCAGTTTATTTCCATCCATTGTGATCTATAGTTATCCAAAACAACTTCTTTCCAGGCATCATCCTAGATACTGAGGCTACAGAGGTGGAAACATCATACCTGACCATTTTGTATGCAAAATGACAGAATTAGCTATAAGTAAAAGAATGCTGTAATTGCCATAGTGCTGTTATGAGGGTATACAGAAAGTCCCTAAACTGGTTTGGGGTTGAGTTCAGAATTCTCAGTGGAAAGAGCTCTTGAATCGGGCTTTGGAGAAGCAGAACTGTATCTAGGAGTTGTGGTAGGAAGGGTGAGGAGCTGGTGATTTCTCACTGCTCCCTCACCTAGAAGTGGGCTTAGCCATTATAGTTGAGCCATAGTAAACAAGCCAATATGCTTCTGCCCAAATCTCCCTCTCCTTTGTGGAAGAAATAATGTGGCGGTTTCTTTCTGTAACTAAATTCATGATGAAAGCCCATTTTGGGAGGCTGTCCTTAGTAATCAGTTCAAAACTCTAAGTTTGTTCAAAACAGAAATGCATTCAGTAAAAGCCTTGATTTCTCTGCCTCCATTGTGGTTTAGATAGGCTCAGTGAGATGTAAGCCAAAATGCATTGTGTCAAGTTTGGGAGACAAGTATTGGTTACTGAAAAAAGTAATAAGCAGTATTCACACATTTTTCTAATGGTTATTGTGAATGAATACTTTCATTTTGTGTACTGAAACCACCAAGCTGCAGAGACATGTGGGCAGTTAGAAGATGGAGTTGAAGCAGTATAGGCTGTTATAACCCTCCACAGTTTAATTTTTCCAAGTCCTAATGCTAGACATGAGGGATGGGGGAAGCCTGTGAAACAACTTCTGCCATCTTTCCCACCCCCCCTTTCCTCACATCTGAGTAAGGTTCTCAGTGAAGTCCACTTAGCTGAGCCTGATACTTGATAATCAAATAAAGATATAGATAGATGTGAAGTTACACCCATGATAAGTGCTATGCTGGATTGGACTTCAGTGCTATAAAATTTGGAAATTGATTGGGATATGACTAATTTTAGAACACTGTAGGTTAAATCACTGGAAAGATGGTATCTTTTAGCAGAGTCACCTAAGACACCAAGGACAGGCAAGCTTTACTGAGGAGAATTGGATCAAGAAAAGAATTCTATTATCTTTGACTAATATTTGAGAAAGTAAAAGGTACCACCTTCAGGTGGATAATTAGCATATAAATGTCCCAATGTATGATTGAAGCACCTGTTTTTAAGACTCACGGTACATTGAAGCAACGGATTCTAGCCTAAACAGAAATGGAACTTTTATGTTTACTGATTTCAGTAGCTTTCATCTGTGGAACTACCCACCCCAATTTCTGTTTCATCTGTAACATTTCCCCCAACACAAATATTGATCGCTATAATCATACTCACATGGTTAAATAAAGCAATTTGTTTCTAAACTAGTATTGAATCCCAACAACAGCTTTTGACATCGCCATGATAGGTGCATATTATTGACTTGTCTAGTGGTGCCATTATTTTTGTTGTTGTTGTTTATTTATTTTGATGGAATACTCAACAATCAAGAAAGACCTGTAAGGATATTAGTTCCACAATTTAAAGGATAGAAGGATGAGGAGGCAAAGCAATCCAAATGTCTGTTCCAATAGCACTGACTCTGAAGTATATACAGTCCTTTTGCTTTTATTGGTTTTTATTGAATAATCATTAAATAGTTGTTTAAAGGAGTTGACATGATATGTCAATTTATAAGAGTTATTTTTTTTTCACTCGAGGTCTTGTTCTTCAGGCTAGATTTGCCTTGCATTCACCATGTCCCTGTATCAGCCTCTGAAATTCTGGGATTACAGGTGTGTCCTACCGTGCCAGGCTCACGCTGGGTTTTTCTAGCAGGCATTGCTAAGATGTATGGAAAAGAAGGATTTAGTGACAGGGTCAGAGGACATAGAGCCTCAGCTTTGCTTCTGCTTACACAGTGACCTCCTCCCCGATGACCACACATCTCACCAGCACACAGATGGTTTTCTATCACGACCATGTTGATGGTAGTTTTGGTTTGTGAGTTTATGATGTAACTAGGGCAAGAAAAGAAATCTCTGATGTCAAGGGAGATTTTATTTAGCCAGAGGTACTCTGAAGCCTTGGTGAACTTAAGTGCTCAAGTGTATTTTTGTGCACTGTACTTGGACGTCTGTGACCAAGAAGATGTGTTTTCCTTAGAAAGAAATTGGGAATAGTCCCCTGATGGCCTCATGGACCATAACCAATATATTTTCTGCGGAGAACATTTCATGTTTTTATACCCCTTTGCATCCCTTCGCTCCAAGCTGCGTTTTCCCATCAGTTATTTTGGATGAGATTGAAAGTTTTCTTGAGAGACTCTTGTTCAGTGTTTGAAGGACTCTTTGGAGCTGACCAGGCTCAAACAGAACATTTCATTTTTCTGCAGTGCTAATGCTGTAGAGAGGATTTCATACAAAGAACCCAGATTGTTGCATCACCCTTGGTAGAGGGGGAGTAAATGCCCTTCTGGTTTTAGGAACAGAAATCAGAGGTTCTACTGCTGATCTCTCAGGATTAGCACAAGGTCCTTGCACTTCTGCTCTGACTCTTTATATCATATCATGAAGCTGAAATACTCAAGTGATTGGGCTAAAAATGAGGAGCCTTTGATAGGGTATAATCAACTCCCGGAGGATTCCATTATACATCTCTCCAAAGCTTGGTGTGTTCAAAATTAGAAAATTAACAGCTATGAATAGTTGTTTTCCACTTGATTGGTCTGAAGTCAACTGAATCCTCGAGAAGACTCCTTTGAAAGTATGTTGCCTTGGAAATGGATGGGCCTAGCCATGTGATAGCTCTCAGTGTTGTTGAAATCCCAGCAGTTTATGCGACAGTTGTGGCTTTCTGTGGGGTGTGGGCAGATTCTGAGCAGGCTTTTCCCATTGTTCACCAACTTGGCAGAGACCACTCTTCTGATAGTAGCTTCTCGTATTCAGAGCTGTCTTTCAGAGGTCTTTGTTAGTGGTGGTTTCTTTTCTGTGTTCAGATGTGAAGAAGGAATTTCTTTTTGGGCACTTCAGACTTGTGTAAGTGGTCTGCAGTGGGAAATGCACACAGCGTTGTGGAGGAATCTGTGCTGTGCATTGTGCTTTAGGGTTAATACATACCGTCACCTTTGTGACTGCGTTTGATCTCCTGAACAACCTAGTGACAAATCAAAACTGCTATTTTGAGTCCAGTATTCTTGTTATATTTTGGTGGTACTGATGTTTGAACTCAGTGTCTTGCACTTTTTAGTGCTCTATTTTTTTTTTTTTTTGCCAGTCCTGGGGCTTGATATCAGAGCCTGTCCCTGAGCCTCTCTGTGCTCAAGGCTAGCTCTCTGCCACTAGAGCCACAGTGCCACTTCTAGCTTTTTCTGTTTATGTGGTACTGAGGAATCAAACGCAGGGCTTCTTGCATGCTAGGCAAGTACTTTACCCCTAAGCCACATTCTCAGCCAGGTTCCCTAATTCTTGAGACATGCCCCCAACTTTCTTTGCTCTTGTTATTTTTGTGATAAGGTCTTGCTTTTTTTTAGGGGGGTGGTCATGGGGCTTGAACTCTGGGCCAGGGTGCTGTCCCTGAACTCTTCAGCTCAAGGCTACCACTCTACCCTTGAGTCATAGCCCCACTTCCCATTTTCTAGTGATTAATTAGAGAAAAGAAGCTCTTGGCTTTTGTATTACCTAGGCTGGCTTTGAACCGTGATCCTCGGGTCTCATCCTCCTAAGTAGCTAAGATTACAGGCGTGAGCCACTGCACCCTGCAGGTCTTACTTTTATCTAAGTTAGCCTCTTTTTCCCCTTTGCATTGTAGCTGGGATGACAGATGCATGCCACCATACCCAGTTATTGATAGAAACAGGTTTCTTGAACTTTTTGCCTGGTTTTGATTGGTTTTACCAATCTCAACCTCCTAAGTAGCTAAGGTTACAGGCATGAGCCGTCATTAATTAATTAATTAATTAAATTCATCCATCCATCTGTCCACCCATCCATTCATTCTTTTATTGATTTGTTCATTTTTCTGGCCCCAGGGTTTGAGTTAAGGGGCCTTTGGTGTGCTTGGCTGGCATTCTTACTCTACCACTTGAGTCACACCTCCAGTTTGGCTTTTTACTGGTTGATTTGGAGTTGGGAGTCTTAAACTTTCACTATCTAAGCTAGTTTTGAAATAAGATCTCCTGAGTATCTACAATGACAATCATAAGCCATTGGTATCTGGACTTTGTTTCCCTTATTTTACAAATGAAGTGAGTAGGATGTAAGGAAGCAATATTTTACAATGGGCTTGGGATCATAGGTTGTATTCAGATCTGTCAGCATGCCTCATTTAGTAGCTTTTCAATGCTGTGTAAATCACTTGACTGTTCTTAGTTCTTATCATCTAAAGAACTAAGATTAAAAAAGATCAAGGTCATCTGGGTGCTGTGGGGTTTCTATGGGTAGGACTGCCTTTGAAGGACATTAGCAAAGAAAGAACAAGGCTCAGTGTAAACTAGATGTCATCCCCTGAGTTATCTGTCACAGTCACACTTCCCAATGAACAGACCTGGGATTTGAACTCTAGACCCTACCTCTTCATCATCTCAGATAACAGCAATTCCCTTCCCTTCCTCCACAGGCAGGCAGCTGCCTTACTCAGACACTTGTGAGGGCAGTGAGGTTTAGAAATAAAAGACTCAGAGATTCTAGAAGAACATTTCAATTCCTAGGATAAGTCAGCAAATTATTCTAAAAATGGAATCACACCTACTGGTGTCTATTATTAAGTGCTGCTTGCTTTTACCCCAAGTTTAAATAATAAAAAAACATCACCAACCCTTCTCAGATCACACTGATAGTGTATGAGTTCTTTGGGACATAGCAGTTGCTGTGATATATGTACTGTCATTGGTGGGGATGGTGAAGTGTTGGATTCCCATGCTGCGCATGTGCTCCTAGGGTGAGCTGGGGAGGGGAAGGAGTGAGGCCCACTGGACGATGGTCTTACCTATAATATCTTCTAAGCAACCAGTTTAGGTTAAGGGTCAAGTAACATCTTAGTTTGAGATATTTAGTTGGTTGGTATTGTCCCTTAAAATGTTTTGCATTCAGTTCTGCCACGCCTCTTCTCTTCTGGAGAATCTTCCAGAGAGCCTGACCTGAGTTGCTTCCACTCCCTAGGCACATGTCTTCCTGCAGGGGTCCTCGGTGTTGCATGGGCTATGTCTGAACATTCCTTTTCTCTGATCGTAAAAATAATAGTGCTGGTTTTTATACAGAACTTGAGAGACTGCAGAGCAAGCTTGTATATGTGAATTATTTTGAGAGGCCTTTAGTGGTTATTGTGTTTACTTTATATGACAAAATACAGAATAGGAAAGGTGGAATGAATTATGTAACGAGAGGGACAAGTGTGAGAAAATAGGGCTTGAACATCCCAACTCTGGTGTTTTTTTTTTTCATAATACTTAAATTGTGCCCTTTCCTGAAGCTGTTAACTAGTTGGCTAGTTAAGGCCTTTTCATATTCTACAAAACATTTTAGGTATCTTGTAATAATAAAGTAGGTGAAACAGAAATAAAGTCAGAGAACATAAAATATACTGAACCACTAGCACCAATATGGTTCCTGGAGTTGACTTTGTGTCTGGGCTTCCTTGTAACCAAGATGAAAGAGATACAATCAGTTATATAATTCTTATCAGAGAAGGAAAAGCATACTAAGGAGAAATAAAGATTTTTTACTAGGATTGTATTCCAAAAGGATTGTTTCACTGGAGATTTTAGATAAGGGGTAATAAGAATAATTGAAGATAATGCTCTCAACAACATTTTATAGCAATGTAATGACATCAGAATGCAGTGTAAAGTGCTAACATTTGTTGGGTGACTATTTCATGTTTGGCACTCTTACTAGAGACTCTGCAAGCGTCATTTAACCCTCATAAACATTTAATGATTATACCTGTCTTTTGAAGGCATCATTTTATATACATTTGATGATAAGGAAACTTGATACCAATGTATTTATTTTCTGTCCTCAAGGTCACAAAGTAAGGAGTCATTTGACTACTGAAACCTAGAACTTATGTGGTTCGACAGTCCATATCCCTTCCCCCCCACCCCTGCATTGTGCTGCATATAAAGCCATAGGGAGATGAAGGTCATCAAATGCCCAGTGAAGTTGGCTCTCCACATCTGTTGGATTCTACAGCTGTAGGTTCAACCAGAATGAGCCAAAGATATTCAGAAGAGAACCTGTCTGTCCTGAACATGTATATGTTTTTTTTCTTTTCAGTATTATCCTCTAAACAGTATAGGTTAACAATTACTATATAGTGTCTTTGAGATAGTGGAAAGAATAGGAGCTATGCATAGGTTATGTGTAAATGTGATGTCATCATATATGAGCCCTGAACATCTGTAAATTTGGGTATTCAAGAAGGGCCATCATATATTATCTTCTGGTGGTCTTTCTTTATTCAGGAATGTCTTTTAGAAGCTAGTCACCTGCAAATGGCATTCTCACCTTCTGGCTTTGGTAAGAGTGAGTAATAGAAAAGCTTATGTTCTGTGGTTGCTTAAGCAAAGGGTTCCTAGGACTAGAGATGGGTTGTGGCCATGGTTGAAGAGCTGTGTGATTGATTAAGTTGTCTTCATTAGTCATCCTCATGACCAGTGAGGAGGTACCCTTATCATTCTGTTCTGCAGATAAAGAAGGTTCAGAGACTCACAGTGTCACAGATCCTCAGGGCTAGGATGCAAAATCACAGCTCCTTAGCTGCATGGAGCATTTGTGCTGCTAGTCACTAGGGTCCTTCTTGCTAAATAAGCAAACAGTAAAGTTGGTAATGTCTAGCAAGCAAAACAAAACTGAGGTCCTGAGCTGGGCTGCCATCTGTCTGGAAGAGGAAGATCATCTTCAGCTTTGAGAGAGACTTCAGGGTGGCCTACAGCACCCTGTTGTAGACCTGGTGGGCTTTTTTTGAGTCCATGCCCAAACTTGGTGTGAGCAGTTCTCATAGTAAAGCACATGTGACAGGACCTTACTATGCAAAGTTTAAAGTAAGGCAGGTTAGTGATTTCACATAACCCCATAACCTGAGAAATGTTTTCCTGTGTTTCTTTATCAGAGTCTCTGAGGAAATTCTCAGAGTAAATTACTAGATATTGGGATATCAAAAATTGATGGGAACAAGTTTAATTTTGGAGAATGTAGCAAAAGTAATAATTTTAGAGTTGTTAATTCAGAAGTGCTCTTTTTGACATCTCTTAAATACCATGATCAATTATGTGAGATTGTGTCACTCCCATTTGGTGATTACTTCAATAAAGTGAACCACTAGGTAGCATGCACTGCAGATTTTTCTGAAGGCTTCATAAGAAAAGGCTTATTATAGCTGATCATGTAAGCCCAACTAGTTTAGAACAAAGCAGTGAGACCATACCTCAATCAATAAATTTGGCACAGTGAAGCATATCTGTCATTCCAGCTTTGCAGGAAACATAGGAGAAACAATGGCCCCTGGAAACAACATGACATCCTACCTGAAGAATAACTAAAGCAAATAAAGACTGGTTGTGTGAGTCCAGTGGTAGAGAGCCTGTCCAGGAAGCATAGGCCCTGAATTTGTACCCAGTACCACCAAAGGAGAGGAAAATAAATAAAAGCTCATTCAGTTCTCACAACAACCTTGTGAGACAGGTATGACTGTTACTCTATAGGGGAAGATATACATGTACTCAGGTAAGTTCCTCACCTGAGGCACATAGCTGGGGTGAATTGCTGGCTCATTGCATGCTCTCCCTGCCACATGGGGTGAGTCAGGTAAAGAAAACTGGTGTTCCTTTTCTCTGTTGTAGGGGTCAGTGCAGCTATGTCATATGCAAGTACTTCAGAATTATTAGGTAGAAATAAATAATTGGGATGGGGCAGAGAAAAAAAAAGCATAAAATTGCTGGCTTACTTGCGCAGAAACTGTGACTCTCCCTAGAGCTTTCACTGGGACAAGTCTCAAAAGGTGGTGTCTCTATTGAACTCAAGAAGCTTGTTTACAGTTTTAGCTCACAGAATCAAAATCTGCTTCATAGTGCTGAGGGACACTGCTCACATCCTAAAGCATTTCTACACCAGGGAATGCATAGTCATTGAAATATTGATACTAGACTATTTTTGCCTCAAATTTACTTGCTTGAAAAGGATAGTTAAGACATGAGAAGTCCAGCTCTTAGAAGCATTGCTGGCTGAATCTGAATGACTGGGTTTAGATGTGGGGGTCTTTGCTCATCTCTCCAAATCTTGTTCCTTATCAGTAAAGTATGGATAGCAAAACCTTAAACTAATGGGTTGTTGCGATGATAAAATGACTAAAGATAATGTGTTTAGCCTAAGGATTGGCATACTATAAACTTGCAAAATATATGTGCCCTATTAAATTTCTCATTACAAATGGGACAAATTATGTTCTGGAGTGCATTCAGATGGAGCCACACATGAAAGAACAAGGACAAGTGGTTTGACAAAGATCAGGGGTTGCCAAACTGAACATTCCTAAGTAACTTCATAGTCAGAAGTTAAGTCCTCTGAAGCACGTCACACCTTTGGAGGAGTTCACACTCCCTTATGTAGCCCTGGAAGGTCCCTTTCCCTCCCCCAGAAGCCCTCCCCTATCCGCAGCTTTTTGAGGCTGGACATGGCATTCATGGCTTCAAGCTCCAGTGTCCTGAGCTGTGAGCTAACCACTAGCTGTGGGCAGTCTGCATTTTCTTCCAGTGCTCATATTCTTTTACTCCAAATTAGTTTAGATCTTATGAACCCAAAATAAATTGCCTTTAAAAAAGCTATTTTCTCCCCCTCCCTTTAACTAGTCATCAATGAAATAAAAATGCAACATAAAGCAAAAACTCCCAAGTAGGTTGCTGGAGAATGGAGAATGTGGCTCCCCCCCCCCCCCTCCCCGCTTGGAGCCAAATGACCCTTTAATTGTCTTTCATTGATTCTTTTAGAGAAATGTCCTCAGCTCATTCACAGGCCTAGGATCTTTTGCTTCCTTCCTTGATTGAAAATAATTCTTTTAAATTCTCTCAATGCAACAGCAGGAGTGGCCCCAGAGGACGCAAGCGCAGGAAGTATCTTTGTTCTAATAGTTGCCAGTGCCAGGACAGACCTTTTCTGAGTTGCTTTGAGCTGTCACCAGAGTAACTATGAATGAATGAATCAGATGAATAGAGAAGATAAGTTAAATAGCAGACCACACTATTTTTCCCCCTCCCCAAAATCCATTTTGTCTTGAGCAAAGAAGGGTCATTTAAATGGGAGATATAATTGGCCTAGTATCTTAGAAGGGTTGTCGCTGTCTTTCTACAACATTTCCTGAAGATGTTCCCTTTCATTTAGAACTTGTCAAACTGGTTATCAAAAATTTCCTTAAAACATGGTCATGGAATATATTCCAAAACTAGTTTTATGCCTTTTAAGCATGCAAGGTAATAATCAAGGACTTAGCTCACATTTCTCTGATAGAGTTTGAGGAAGGTGGGATTTATGTAGCAGCCACAGATGCGTCACAGACTCACCACATTCGATGGAGGAAAACTAACTTGGCCATCCATGGTTGCACAAACAGTTAACTTAGGCCTGGAGCACTGAAGCTAGTGTTTTCTCTGCCACACCACATTTCCTTCCTTTGCTGGGCTGTGGCTTCCTAATTCCTGTGTAATGACTGGACTGTACCATGGCACCACCATTCTCCCAGCAGTGTTAAGCCTGGGAAGAGGAAAAGACTTTTCTATCCTTCTAAAGCCACATTTCACAATGAGGGAGTCCTTCCCTCTGTCTCTTCCATGAGGATGCTTTGAAAACTCCTGCAACTAAAGACACTGGAATTAATTATACAGTGAAAGCCGACATGATGGAATTAAAGTTTCCAAGACTATAAGGGAGCAAGGACAGCATGTGGTCATGTGTGAAGTTAACTCACAACAGGGCACATTGGGCAGGGTGGTTTTAGTTTTGAGTTTTTATCTTGAAAAAAAAATTATAGGTTTACAGGTAGTTATAAAAGACACTACGGAGAGGTCGCATGGACCTTTCTTTACTGTTCTCTACTGGTTACTTCTTACATAATTAAAGAGTGATACTGAGATCAGGAAGTTGACATTGGCTCCATGTGTGCACATTATTCTGTGCCATTTGATTGAGTATAGATTCAGGTAAGCACGTTGACAGTTTAAATTCAGAATGGTCCCACCCTTCACCATGAAGATGTATTTGTGATTATTTTCTTTGTAGTTGTGTTCCTTTCATACTAGTCCAAGTCCTGGCAATCCCTAATCTGTTTTGGATTGCTGTAATTTTGTGATTTCACAAAATAAAATTCATTTCATGTCAATGAAATCACACCATGTACTTCTTTACGTTTTCCACTCAGTATTGTGTCTTTGAACTATATCCATCCTGTTGTAAATTGTCCTTTTTTTTGGTGCTTAGTAGTTGTTCATACATGATATGTATGTACTACACTTTGGTTAATACTTACTAATTAAGAGTTCTTTTGGTTGTTTTCAGTGTGGGGCTATTATGAATAAAGCTACTTTGGAATGGTTGTTCGTTTTCATTTCTTTTTTTTTTTTTTGGTCAGTCCTGGGCTTGAACCCAGGGCTTGAGCATTGTCGTTGGGCTTTCTCAAGGCTAGAGATCTACCACTTGAGCCACAGCACCACTTCCAGCACTTTTCTATTTATGTGGTACCGAGGAATCGAACCCAGGTCTTCGTGCATGCTAGGCAAGCACTCTACCGCTAGGCCACACTCCCGGCCCCCGTTTTCATTTCTTTGTAATCAATGAAGTGACATTTCTGGGATATATGGTAAAATGTAGGTTTAATTTTTTAGGAATCTAGCCTGTTTTCAAAGTGAGTCTATTATTTTACTTTCTATCAGCAGTGTTTGAAACACCCAATTTTCTTGTAGACTCACCAATATTTGGTATTATCACCTTTTTTTTTTAATGTTAGCTACTTTGGTAGGTGATAATGGTAATCTTATAGTTGTAGTTTATATCCCTAGTGTCTAATGGTGTCAAATATCTCTTTAATTTCTTCTTTGCCATTGGTAAATATTTTTTGGCAAAAGGAATCTCTGTACCAGTTTACCCCAATTAGAATGGCCAATATTCTGAACTCCGACAAATGCTAGCAGGGTTGTGGAGAAAGAGGAACCGTGCTGCATTGCTGTTGGGAATGTAAACTAATTCAGCCACTCTGGAAGGATGTTTGGAGACCTTCCCTGCAATCCCACCATACTACTCCTGGGCATCTATCCTGAGCACCATAACCCAGGATATAATAAGGACACCTGCTCAGCCATGTTCATCTCTGCACTGTTCACAATAGCCAAGCAATGAAAACAACCCAGATGCTCTACTGTGGATGAATGGATAAAAAAATGTGATATATATGTGTATATATATAGGGAATTCTCCATAGCCAACAGACAAGATAAAATATAATGTTATTCACTGGGAAGTAGATGAAATCAGTGCGAATCATGTTGAATAAGATAAGTCAAGACTGAAGGAACAAAAGGCGCATGGTCTTCTTGGTATGTGGATATTAGATCCAAACAGTACAAGAGAGATGACTCAATATTTGGGCACCCAAGGTTATGGACATGTCTTGAGATATAAACATAACTATATAGACATAAAAATCTATGATGGGCTATATACTCTATAGACATAATGTTTTTATCACATAGATTAATATGTATCTATGACATACAAGCCCTCAGCTTAATTTTAATTACGTTCTAAAATCTATATGCCAGTGATTGTATATAGAGATTGCCTTCTTGAATACTTGTTTGTTAAACATGACATTTGAAATATGATATAAAAATCAATGTTAATGAATTCTTTAATAAAAAAGCTTTGTATTTTTTTCTTGCTTATTTCTGAACGGAATTCTTTTTTTAAATAATTTTTATTATGCTTAATAGAAGGGTTACATTATATTCACCAGATAAAAGGTGTATAACTTCACAAACATTGATACCCTTTGAGGTCTCATGACATGGTCCCCATTTCCCTCCCACCGTCCTCCAGCTTATCTTGATTTCCCCCCTTCCCTATCCAATTTCAAATAACCAATTAAGCACATATAAAATATATCAGATAACAAGGTGAAAAATTGTAACAATATGAGATAACCAAGGGATGGCAAAAGAGATGAGCGATAACATAGTACATTAAGGACAACAGTCACTCATTATATGGCTTTTGTTTCCTTATCCTGGAGGTCCTTACATTTAGTGTCGTACTATTTGGCCTAATATCTCTAGATTTTGTTCTATTGTAAATCTCTGCTAGGAGAGCCCAAGGTTTCTACTGATTATGACAAATAAGGTAGACTATTGGGCCTATGTTCCTTTGAATCTGGCTTACTTCACTTAGTATGATTTTTTTCTAAGTCTTTCCATTTTCTTACAAATGGGGTGATGTTCAAATAGAATTCTTTAATCTGTTAACTTTGAAGAGTCCTGGAATCTAGATATGAGTTCTTTGGCAGGTGGGTTATTTCTAATTTTTTAAATGTATTTTTATTTTTTTGCCAGTGCTGGGCTTGATGTCAGGGCCTGAGCACTGTCCTTGAGCTTTCCTCAAGGCTAGTGTTCTACTCTGAGCCACCGTACCACTTCTGGCCTTTTTTTCTATGTATGTGGTTCTGAGGAATCGAACCTAGGTCTTCATGCATGCTGGGCAGGCACTCTACCACTAGGTCAAACTCCCAGCCCTTATTTATTTTTATTGTTGGGGTAATGTATACCAGGGTTACAGTTACATTTGCCAGATAGTAGGTCCATTACTTCTCACACATTGATACCCATTCTCATGTTTTTGTCCCCGTTTCCCTCCCCCCACCCTCTCCCAATCATCTGTTTTTCCCTCTTCCCTTTCCTATTTCAAATAAACAGATAAATGTATATACAATATACCAGGTAACAAAGTCAGATATAGTAACAATAGGAGATTAATCAAAGGGCAAAAAAAAGAAGAGAAATAACATAGTACATTAAGAACAACAATCACACAAAATAAAGCTCTTGTTTCCATATCCTAGCGATCCTTTCATTTAGTCTCATCCTATATGACCTTATGTAGCTAGGTTTTGAGCTATTGTAATCTTCTGCTAGGAGAGTCCTAGGTTTGTACTAATTATTTCAAATGAGGGAAACCATTGAGCCTGTGTTCCTTTGGGTCTGGCTTACTTCACTTAATATGATTTTTTCCAAGTCTTTCCATTTCCTTACAAATAGGGCAAAATCTTTCTGATGGCTGCATAGAATTCCATTGTGTATTAAGTACCACATCTTGATCCAATCATCTACTGAGGGGCATCTGGGTTGGTTCCATATCTTCCCTCCCTAACTTTATTGAGGTATCATTAACAAATATAATCATGTAAGTTGGAGGGGTACATCATGACAGTTTTATATACCATAATATAGTTGATGGATCTATCATCTCACCTAGTTACTGTTTTTTGTGTTTGTGAAAATATTTAAGATCTACTTTATAACTGAAGGTTTGTGTCTTTTGACCAGCATTTACTGATGACCTTTACTCCCTGGTAGTCACCATTCTTTTTTTATGTGTGTGTGTGTGTGTGTGTGTGTGTGTGTGTGTGTGATGTGTGTGATGTGTGTGATGTATGTGATGTGTGTGTGTGTTATGGGGCTTGAACTCAGCCTGGGCACTGTCCCTGAGCTACTGTCCACCTTTGAGCCAAGCCCCAGTTCCTGTTTTCTAGAGGTTAATTGGAGATAAGAGTCTCAGGTCCTTTTGTGCCTTGGCTGACTTTGATCCTTGATCCTCATATCTCAGCCTCCTGAGTAGCTAGGATTACAGGCATGAGCCACTGGCCAGCCGATGCCACTGTTCTTTTGTTTTCAGGAGTTGGCTTTTTCAGATTTAACATGGAAGTGAAATGATAAGGAGTAGTATTTGTGTAATTTATTTCACTTAGCCAATCCTCAAGACTGATTCCTCTTGTTCTAACTGCCAAGGTTTCCCTGTCCTTTATATCTTGAGTAGTATTCCTCTGTATATTATATATGTGTATGCATGTGTTTGTGCAACTGTGTTCATACCACTGCCATCATGTATGTATATGTATGTATGGTATATGTATACATTAGAGTCTTTGTGCATATATATCATAATATACTATCCATTCATCTATGTCAGACATTGGTTGTTCTTATGTCTTGGCTATTGTGAGTTGTATTATAATGAGCATAGGAGTGTAGATAACTGTTGAACATACTGATTTCTTTCATTTTTTTGCGGGGGTGGGGAGATATGTTAGTTTTAGGAACTATGGTGTTGGACTTTCTCAAGGCTAGCGCTCTACCACTTAAGCCTCAGCACCACTTCCAGCTTTTTTCTATGCATGTGGTACCGAGGAATTGAACCCGGGTCTTCGTGCATGCTAGGCAAGCTCTCTACCACTAGGCCAAACTCCTGGCCCCTATTTTTTACTTTTTTAAGGAAGTGCTATATGCTAAAAAATCTATATTGATTTACAGTCCCATTGTAGAATAATTCCTTTTTGTGAATTCTTACTTTTATAGGTCTTTTTGTGCCTGGTTCACCGCTTCTTTCATATATTTTTATGGTAATTAATAGAAGGGCTGCATTATATTCACCAGATAGAAGATACATTACTTCACATACTTTGATACCCTTTCTTATGTCTTCATCCCCATTTCTCATTTTTAATAGGTATGAAATAATATCTCATTTCTTATCTTGAGAAATGTCCATTTTCAGGTCCCTTCATCCTTTTTTTCTCCTTTGCTCTTGAATTATAGGAGTTCTTTATATGTTTCAGATCTTACTCTGCATCAAATATATCATTTATGAATATTCTCTTCCATTCTGTAGGATGCATTTTTATTTGTTGATTTCTCTTTTGTTTTGCTGTATGGAAACTTTATAGTTAGATATAGTCTCATTTATTCATTTTTACTTTGGTGGCTTAGCTTTTGGTACCTTTCCAAAGAATCGTTGCCAAGCTCTACGTGTGCAAGCTTTTTCTTTATGTTTTCATCTAGAAGTTTCATGATTTAAGTCTTTAATGCAGTTCATGTCAGTCCTGTGAGGGGAAGGTAGTACAGCATTTTTATTCATCTACAGCCTGGAGTTTGTCTTCATATTCTCATCACAGATTAAAAATTTTAAGTTTTGATGAAGTCCAATTCAGTTATTTATTTCCTTTATGGCTCACAGTGTTCATATCATGTCTAAAATCTCTTCAATAAGTCCTAGCCCTCAAGACATTTTACTTCTGTTATTGTATACAAGTGTTTAAAATTTTGTTTATATTGAAATCTATGATCTATTTTAAGTTAATTTTTGTATTAAGTATTCAATTTAGGTCAAGGTTTGTTATTATTATTGTTATTATTATTATCATTATTATTGCTATTTCTTTCTTTCTTTCCTAACAATCTATGTAGTCTATGTTGTTCTACAACTCATAATCCTCCTGCATTAGCTTCCTATTAGGATTATAGGAATACAATACAATGTTTATCTTAATTAATTTATGCTAGTCTTGAGGCTTAAACTCAGGGCCTGGCTTTTTGTTTTGTTTTGTTTTGTTTTGTTTTTGTTTGTTTGTTTTGGTCAAGGTTAGTGCTCTACCACTTATATTACATCTCCCCTCCCTCTTCTCCCTCTCCTCCCTCTCTTCCTCCCTCCTTCCTTTCTCTTTCTCTCTTTCTCTCTCTTTTTCTTTCTTTCTGCCAGTCCTGTGGCTTAAACTTAGGGCCTCAGCAGTGTCCTTGGGCTTTCTTAAGGCTATTACTCTACCACTTGAGACACAGCATCACTTCAAGCTTTTTCTATATATGTGGTGCTGAGGAATCAAACCCTGGTCTTTGGGCATGCTAGACAAGCACTCTACCACTAGACCAAATCCCCAACCTCCATTTGGGTTTTTTTGGTGGTTAATTGGAAATAAAAGTCTCACAGACTTTCCTGCTTAGGCTGGCTTCAAATCACAATCATCAGATCTCAGAGTCCTGAGTAGCTAGGATTACAGGTGTGAGACATTGGCACTTAGCTAAAGTTTATTTTTCATATGAATATGAACAAAAAGATACTATATAAAAACACATAATTAATATATGTGAAATAACCATCCATTTTTGCTGAACATTGTTTCTTCCTGGGAAATAAGTCACTGAAAGTAATTCAAAAGGAGAAATTAATGTAAACTTATTTGCTCTAGAGAGTTTGGGGGCAGAATAGGGATGTAAAGGTTACATTTGATGACACAAGTCTTGTTTCCTGACTGCCACTTGAGTTTCTGTAAGTGAGCTGGAGTTAGACAATGTATGCTCAGCTGTCAAGACTACTTAAGACCGAGGAGTGGGGTCTAAGATCAGCTTCATATTCAACTTAATGCTGAAGAATGATCAGGAGAAGAGTGTACCAATTTTTGGTTGTAAGGAAAGCCAGACAGAAACAAAAGCAGTTCTACGGTGATTTCTAGGAGGCCTGGCTTCTAGTTCCAGACCTGCAGTAAGTTGTTTTGTACCATTCTACAACTCATACAAGGCATAGAATTCTTGGTTTTTAATGTAGATTGGGCTTGGACTCAAGGTTATGCTTAGGTGTCTTCCAGATTTATATTACAGGGTTCTGTGAATTTTTAAAACTAAAATATACACCAGTGAGATATCTGTCTTGCTGATTAGAATATAAAACTCTGATATAAGAAGTGATCCTCAATGCTTAATGATGCATTTTAAAGACAGTGTATTATTTAAATGTCTAATTTGACATAAAATGTATACTATGCATCTGGGCTTCAGTAGGTTCATTGTTTGAGAGATTCTTTCTCTTTAAAAGACTGAAGACAGCAATGCCACAGTAAATATAGTAATACCTTGATATGGCCAATGGAAGGTGGCTGTTGACTGGTCTTGAATGCATGACTCAGCCTCAGTGACTGAAGCAAAGAGAAGTTGGCTTATTTTCTCACTATTTTTCATTTTTTGAATGAGAGGATATTGTGATACATTTCTTTTTGTATTTCTTCCTTATGTGAACTTTGTTCTTGCTCTCTGATAGAAGTTCTGAAAAAGATAATTTGCTTCTTTTTTAATAAAAATATTTAGAAAAAAACCTTGAAAGATTTGATTTGGAATTTGAACAGAAAAAGAAAAGAAAAGTAATCTGAGAGTTTAAGAAGGAAAATAGAGTTATTGTTTTAGTAACATTGCAAATAGGCTCTGTGGAAAGCCAGAACTATTTGGCCAATACTCTATAGAGTAGGGCATGTGGATAGGAACTAAAAACAGGGAAGCCCTAAAATAGAATTACTTGAAGTGGTGCTGTGGCTCAGGGGGTAGGTGGTAGCCTTGAGCTGAAGAGCTCAGGAACTGTGCCCAGGCCTAGAGTTCAAGTCCCCCCCCCCAAAAAAAGGAGAATAAAGTAGAATTGTTTGGTTTTTCGCTCACAGCTGTCTCCTACCTGAACTTTTCCTCTAGTACAGCATTTTGCTGGCTAATTGAAGATGGAATCTTGAAAAGTTTTCTGCCTAGCCTAAGTCTGAATTTCAACCGTCAGGTCTCAGTTTCCTGAACAACTAAAATTGCCACCAGCACCTGGCCTACAGCAGATATTGGCTGGATCAAAACTCTGGGAATCCATAGTGAAGAGTTGGATATCTATGATTTGTGACTGGAAATTTTCAAACTTACAAATGAAGGACCATTATATTTAAAGCTAACATCTGACAATGCTAACTAGACTTACTTTATAAAGTGGATGAGCAAAGTATTATTGTGAAGATCATAACATACGAGTGTGGTGGTACTTGCTTATAATCCCAGCCACTCAAGTGTCAGAGATTGCTAGGATCGATGTTTGAGGCCAGCCAGGTCAAATGTTAGTAAGACCCCCCATCTCAGCAGATAAGCTGGAAATGGTAGTTTGCATCTGTAATCCTTGCCACTCAGGAGGATCACAGTCCGAGGCTAAGACTGCAGATACCCCATCTGCAAACTACCATAAAAGGCTACAGGGGTGACTTAAGTGAGTGCCTGGTAACCATAAGTTCAAGCCCCAATATGGACAAAAAAGTACATTATGAAAATAGCAACCAAGTTTCTTGTCATGTATTGCCAAGAAAGCATGATGCTGTGTCTTTTTATGAGCATCTCCAAACCATTTATCCGTCTCACCACAACAAAGAATAAGAACAAAACCCTACTGATTTTACATTTACCAACATCATCCCCACTCTGATGTCTCTTTTTCTCTCCTTCCCTGTTCTCATTTCTCTTTCACTGTCTCAAAAGGTATGTGAGCAAAGCTTCCCTTCCATGGATATGTGATGTCCTTTCATAGTGATTTCTTGGACAAGAAGAATGGTCTCAGTAGAGTGTCTGCAGCAGCTGAAGTGTGTGTAGTCCTGACATTTCACTGCTAAGGGGAACTTCTTTCTTTCTCAGTGTCACACCCAGGACTATCTACCTCAGTTGCTTTGACTATCTCAGCCTTGGCAGGACCGCGTGGGAAGGCCACTCTTCTTTCATACGTGTTGGTCTGGGGCTACATTGCCTTCGTTTTCAGGGAAGGAAACATTAGGCTCTCAGAGGAGTGGCTTTTGACTCAACATTATTGCTATATGATCCCCACTTTCTTTCTTTAGGACCCATGCCTGGGCATCACCAAATTGTACCCATTAAGAATTTATTGCTACATAGAGAAATGGGAAACCAAATCAGATTGGGTATGAACCTTTGATTGCTTTCCCTTTACGAATGTCCTGGGAACGTACACAGGGAGTTCAGTGTAAGCTGATCTCAGGCTGGTCCAAGCTGTCATCCTCTTACCGGAGCACTTCGTGAGCTTTTTATAGCCCATTTGCTGCCGCTCCCTCTCCCTTTCTGCTCTTCATTATGTTAAACGAGAAGAGTAACTGATCACCTTACAATTTTTTTGGTGGCCAGCCCTCAGGAATATGGTCATAATTTTTTATTTGTCCTAACTTCTTAAATCCATAAACTTTTGTTGGAAATGGCCCTCCTTGATAAGGGGTGATAGGAATAGTCTTAGCTGAAGTATGATGTCATAGGTAAAAATAAGCCTTAATCAGTTATATTTCCCAGAATGGAAATAAAGGGCTTCTCTGCTTGTAATTTACACTGGGATCATTTTAGATGTGACACTCTCTGCCAGTTCCTGACTACTCCTTTAATGGTAGAAAGACTTGTTTCCTTCACAAGTATTTTCTCCTAGAATTTGAGGGCTGAAGAGGCTTAAGGGGCAGCTAATCTCTCTTGCATCAAAGCAGAAATCCTTTCTATTTTCTTCTGTCTAATCATAATTTACACACTCAGGGGCAGAGAGCTCATTGCTTTACATGGTGGTCCATTCCCTTTGTGGATGGCTTTTTAATGCTAAAATGCCATTCAGTACATTGAATCAAAGTTAGCCTGCCTATGATTTCTGACCCTTTGGTCTTAGTTCTATGCTTGATAATACAATCAATCCTTTCCCACATAACAGCTCTTCAAAGTGGGAAAGAATTATAACATCTCCCAACTTAGGACTTGATGTTTTTGTGAGCTATTTTCTATTTATTCGTCTTCCTCTAAGTCATTGCTAACAATGTCAAATAAAACAGTGCCTCACAGAAGCTTTTCCAAATTGGTGTTGGCTCATTTGTCAAATACACTTTCTCTTTTTTTTCTTTTTGGTAATTTGTGGGGCTTGAACTCAGGTTAATGCTAGTGCTCTACCACTTTGAGCCACAGCGGCACTTCTGGTTTTCTGGTAGTTAAAAGGAGATGAGTCTTTTGTGCCCAGGCTGGCTTTGAACTATGATCCTCAGATCTCAGCCTCCTAAGTAGCTAAGATTACAGGAATGCTTGTTGTCTTTTTTATCTTTTGCATTTAAAGTAGGGTGATGAAAGAATATTAAAATAAAAGAAAAGAAAAAAGGAAAGAAAAAATAAAGTAGGGTGATGACCCTGCTTATGCCCTAATCTGGCTCTCCTCACCTCCTGCTCTCACACTCCTCTCACACTCCCCTTCTTTTCTTGTATGCATTCCTGCCTTATACTTTTTACTTTCTTGTTTTACATTGTCCTCTTTTCCCCTCTGTTGTCTAGGCATCTCCAGCTCTACTCACTTTTGATGGTACCTGCTAACCAATTTCTTTCATAGACAGCTATCAGACTTGGGCTCTCATTGGGGAATCTGACGAGGCCATTGTTTAGTCATGAGTAATCTTCCTTAGAGCAGCTTTCCAGCTAGTTTCCTGCAGCCATGGGATTACAGATGTGCTGAGAAATTGATCTGCTGGCTCTTGGCTAATGGAGTGGGTCTTCAAGTACCTCAGTGTGACATACCAGTGCCCTTCTCTGTGTACTCCCTAGGGGAAAGGCCTTAAGTACCATGTTAAGGGATCAACATAGAGTGGCACTGACATTTTGCTGATCTTGATGTAAAGGATGTACTCATTTAAAGGATGTACTCATTTAATCAAAACTAAAAATGTGGCTTTTTTGGGGGGGGGTGGATAGCGTGTTCTTTGTGAACCTATCAGAACACCCTTCTGGTAATCTTTAGAGTTGAAAGAACTGACGTGAGTGTGGCCATGTGCTGTCATTTGGATTTTGTGTGGCAGTACCCCCAGCAGTCTCAAGTGGAGAGTGTGAAGCAGATTGCCTGTGTTGATTACAGCCTTCTCTGCAGTGTCTATAGCTTCTAAAGGAAGTGTGTGTGCTGGGGCGGGGTAGTATGGCAGGCCACTGTGGAGGCAGGGCTTGGTGAAGCACCGGAAGTTGGAGGGATGCTGATTTTCTATCCCTGCCTGTCATGCGTGCAGAGGTAAGTGGGCCAGTGTTAGGAAAAGCAAAGGCAATATTTGTACCATAACGACCAGCTGTAAAACAATTCTGGCATTATTCTATGAGAGGTCATTGAGAAGATGTCTTTAAAGGAGAAGTTAAATATTGATTTCTTTGAACTTTGTCTACACTATTTCAAAATTTGTACTTAGAGAGATTGGAATTTAAAGGAAACTTCCACTTCCATTTATTTATTTATTTATTTATTTATTTATTTATTTATTTATTTATTTGTTGGTCACAGGATTTGAACTGAATGCAGGGCCTGGGTGCTCCTAGCTTTTCTTCTCAAAGATATCTCTAGACTACTTTAAGTCACAGGGTCAATTCCATTTTTTTTCTGATCATTAATTGGAGATATGAGTCTCAAGGACTTTCTTTTCTGGGCTGGCTTTGAACTGCAATCCTGAAATCTCAGCCTCCTGAGTAGCTAGAGTTATAGGTATGAGCCACTGGCTCCTGGTTTCCACATCTTTCTTTGATTTTGGTAAATAATCTTCTTCCATTCTGACAAGTGCTAGCTATGCTGGTTGTGAGTTTTCTTAATAGAACTGTAAGGCAGTATTTCTTAAGCTCAGGTTTACATTGCACTTGCATGGAGGTGATGTTCAAATATAGATTTCAAAGTCTCGCTTTCAGAGTTTTTTCTCCTAAGTATATTAGATAGAGCCCAACAATGTTTTATAAAAGCAGTCCATGCGGACTTACTTGCATGTGGTCAGAAGACCAAACACTAGGCAGCACTGGATGTAAGGAGTGAGGCTTTTCTCCATTCCAGTTGGTAGATACTTTGCATTGATCACTGAAGGATAATGTGCTTGGGAGATGTATTTTTATTTCCTTCCTAGCAGATGTCTTTTCTGCTGTATGGAAATCCATAAAAAAACTCAAGTAAATCTGAGCTATCCCAAGGAGTTTCTATAATTTGGAAATTCAGAAAACATTAAATTGAAGCTAGATAGAGGTATAGTGCCTTAAATTTGCATATAGCCATACCACTATATGGTATTTTCATTGACTTGGGCTCAATTTATTAGCACAATCTTGAATATTTGATATTATTTCTTGTCTGTGAATGAGAAAAGTTATGGTTGTAAGTAAAAGTGGTATCCTAATTTGTGTTATTAATACTTCACAACCAGATAGGAATTACTTCTGTGTATTCTGAAATTATTTCTTCATGTGTATCTTCATGAAAACACTGTGAGGTAAACATTGTTATTATTTTTTGTTATTATCTTGTGGTTTATTAGTTTTTTTAAAAAATTGGCTCTTAATGAAGTTTGGTAACAATAACTTCTTGAATTCATGCCTTTAGTAAATGGCAGTGCCAAGATCTGAGTTAGGTTTGTCTCACACAGAGTTCATGCTCTGACTCTGGGTAGTGTGAAGGCAGATTGCCTGGATTGATTACAACCCTCTAATTAGATGTCTCTGGCCTAAGAATGATAGTATTTCTAGGCAAGTTACCAGTACACATTATAGCAAGCTGCCAGTATACGTTGACCTGAGCCATGCCACAGCTCATTCTAGAAAGACCAGAAAGTAACAAAAGATCTGAGAAAGGAAAACAGACACAAAGCAAAAAACCTAAAACCACATGAAAGGAAATGGAGCTGTGCATTCTGAAAATGTGATAAAAGTAATGCTTCATTATTCTTTAGAAAATACAAAAGGCAAGAGAGGTATAAAAGCTGTGGGGGTATGCATGTTCTGATACTGTTAGCCATTCTTTAAGAAGCAGTAACATTGTCTGGTGTTTAATTGGCTTTTGAACATTGTTCAGTCTTTCTTTTATGGGATCATATTTTCATTGCTAATACCAACTGGCATTTGACCTTTCACGCTTATGCTCCTGTCTTTACATCTTCAAAATACAGTATAGCCTTTTGTTTGAATCAGAAATCTACTTGCATCAAAAGTGTTTTTGCAGTATTGTGCTAGTGCTTTCCACTCATTGATAGGAAGGTCTCATGTATGTTGTACTTAACATGGGTTTCTTTTTGAAAAGTTTCAAATTAAAATTTTTGATCATGATAGTTTTGCTTGGAATCCAGTGATGAATTTCAGTACAGAAGAAATAGCAAAATGTTATTTCCTGGTATGAGCATTATTTTTTTCCTCCTGGTGTTTACTCTGGACTGTGGGTCAAAACAAAGTAGTCTCGATTAAGTTTTATCAGGATTCAGTCAAAGCTGAGTATGTTAATGCTGGTCAGTAATCCCATCCCCTGGAAGACTGAGACAAGAGGGGTGCAACTTTGAACCCAGACTGGGACACATAGTGAGACAAAATTCAGACTAAATAAGTAACTTACAACATTTTAAAAATCCCAAATTAAACTTGCTTTATGATCTCTTTTTTTCTATATATTTTTATTGTAATTAATAAAAGGGTTACATTATATTCACCAGATAGACGGTGCATTACTTCACAAACATTGATACCCTTTCTCATGTTTTGGTCCCCATTTCCCTCCTCCCATCCCTGCCCCTCATCTTGTTTTTCCCCCTTCCCTATCCTATTTCAAATAACTAAATAAACATATATATATATATATATGATCTCTTTTTATATACTACCAATGTTGGTGAAAATTACCAGGAAACAATCTATTGTCTTATACTAACGTTTAAAAATTCTCTATGCACCCAAATATATTTATCAGCTTTGCAAACCTACTTGACTCGAATACTTGTTGATTTCACATTGATATCCCTTGGATCTGGTAGTCTAAGACTCTGTGTCAGAAATGAGCATTTGAATAGCATGCATCATGGCCTTTTACTTGGATTGATTCTGTCTGGTACGATGGTTTATTTGAAAACCATGAGCAGAGGATCTGAGGTAGATCAGTGCATGTCCGTTTTCGTGAGTGCTTGTCTTTCAGCAAGAATCCCTGAACATGTCAGAATTCGTTTTTTTTTATTGTAATTAACAAAAGGGTTACATGATATTTGCCAGATAGAAGGTGTATTAATTCACAGAGATGGTGAATCCATGTAGCACTTGTGTCTGGCCAAGGCAGAGAGGAAATACAAGCAGGGTCTTTGGAGGTCTCTAAGGTCTTTTGAGTGTCTTCTGGAGTCATCAGTCATCAGGCCAGGGTCCTCATATGAGGTGTTCTGTGTAGTTCAATTATTTATCCAGTTAAAACTAACAAATGTGGTAATGATAGCAGCATTCTTGCTTTTTTCTTATTCCTCTGTTGGAATCAGAGAAATTCTAATCTGTTTCGATGTTTATATCATTTCCCTTCAAATGTGCATGACTTTTATATCTTTCAGAGAGATGGAAGCTACATCCTGGCTTTTAGGGTGGCTGGAATTATATGTTAAATTGTCAGACTCCAAGAACTTAAGTGGAAGCCTGGGCTGACCTTGGGAATGTATTTTGTTATGCCTCTGAGAGTAACCCTGAGCAAAGCAAGTTGCAGAGCCAAATACAGGCAGAAGTAAATAATTAGGTTAGATACGAATTATTCCCCTTCTTTCCAGTAGGGGACAAAGTACCAAAGAAGGCAAAGGAAACAAAGCTTTTTTTGAGAGAGAAGGGTCTATTATAGAATAATGTCGTTTTTTTTTTTAATTGAAGAGAATGGACCTCTTTGGATTGGCTGAAATAGTCTTTTCATGTGTAACATTTCTTATATTGTTAAATTTCCAGCTGTGTGGACTATTTTATTACTTAAGAACTAGTTACTGTGTAAATGCTGGTATACCTGTATATCTATCTATCTATCTATCTATCTATCTATCTATCTATCTATCTATCTATCATCTATGTGTGTCTATCTCTACATATATCCAAAATGTCCTAGGTGTTTTTAATCTTAAAAACTAAAATATTATATAACAGAGATTCACTATTTTCAGGAAGTTTTATAATTTATCAGGGAGATAATGTGTACATCTGACACAAATTGAGAATACTTGCAAAGTAATATAGTAAAAGTGGGGGGAAAATGTATTACACATTGAAAAAGTATTGAGTGATGAAGGAGAAGCTGAAAGCCATGGCTGTGAGGATGGATCTGAGTTTGGAACTGGATAATGAAGGAAGAGAGAATTGGCAGAGGTGTGGATGGCATTTCAGGTGGGAAGAAACATGTGTGAAGACATAAGTTTGGAAATGACAATAAACATGTATGGTGGTTGTCCAAGCATGCCTGCTTCGTGAGAGGGAAAACTTCTATGGATATGAACAGTTATGATGAATTTAGTTATTGATTTGATAGGATGAAAAATGCCATAGGCAGTGGGATACATGTACTGAAAATGATGGGTATTGATGACTACTTAGGCAGCAATGTCTGGGAAAGAGTGGAATAATGGAGCTGGAGGTAGAAAGATGAGTGTTTGGGGTTGTTTTGTAATGAAGTTATAAAGTAATAGGGGTTTAGTGTAGGATGTTGGGAAAGTCTGCTGAGTGAGCTCAGTGTCTGTGCCATTAGCTTTTAGACGTCAGGGGTCATATATTGGCATGGCCGGTTTGTAGCTGTAGACAGGATAACAATTTGAAAGGTCAAGACAGGTTCAAAGATTTTGAGAAGCCTATGCAAGGTAATAGTTCAGTTATGTATGCGGTGAGTATCATGGTGATGAATACTGAGAGAGAGACACAGAAAGCCAAATTTTGAACCTTAGAAGGAGCTATTGCCAGTCAAGGGGGTGGAGGCAGACAAAAAGAGTAGTCAGCAAATGAGACAAAGAGGTTGTAGAAGAACATTGAGAACACCCAGGGAAACCATGCGAGGAGAGAATTTCAACAGTGCTAACTGAAGCATAGAGGTCAAGGAGATTGAAGACTTGAGAAAGGCCTACCTGATCTGTCAAGAGAGGTCTTTGGAGACATACAAAAAAAACACTTCCAGTATAGCTTCAGTAAAAAAAAAAATATATCGGGGATTTTCTAGGTATTCTCTTCATGATGATGGGATTAATGTTTAATATATAAATCACTTTATACTTGCTTTAACACATATTACTGGGTATTTAGGTCTTCAGTACTTCCAGGGAAATTGAGAGGTCACCTTAGGAAAAAATTGAAACTAGATTTTTCAGATTCTGCAGACCCATCAGCTGAACTCTACTACTTACTTAGATTTATATGATCACAGAGGAAAAATCTTTGGGAAAACATAAGACTCAGGCAATGTGTGCCATTCCTCTCATTGGTACTATTTGATGTATGCTAAAGGATGAGCTAGGCATATTTGTCAGAGATGTTGAGTTGTAGGAAATGGGATTCAGGTCAAAGTTTATCATATAGCTAATATGAATTTATAATGAAAGAGAGGTACTGAATAAATTTTGGTCAAGATAGAACCAAAGATCTATATTTTGTGATGTACAAGTAATGTCAAGAGAAAACAACTATTTGATAAATGGACTGATAGGTTAGATATGGTAAGAGATTCAGATTTTTAACAAAGGCTGTCTCTTCACTCAAAAGAGATAATTGTAGAAAGAAAAGAAACTTTTAAATTTATTTCCAATTCACCTAATTAGCTTTAGTCTTAATGATTAAACCTGAATCGGTGATAGTTACATGATCTGACTTAGGTGTAATTAGATAAAAATGTTGTGCTCTTCTGGATAGTTAAAAGGTTTCAGAATTACAGTTACATCACAACAAATTAATTGAGAAGAAATGAAGGCAGAGAGACCATTGAATATTTCTACCATTATCTCATCATGCTTTATGTTCCTATGGTAGTTGCTCAGAATGAACTACAGGCTAAATACCATTTCCTTATAGTAGAGGATGCGGTTTTAATGTTCCCACACATTTTTATCTCTGGAGTAAAACATGAATTGCCTACACTGTTTATTTGATATAAAATGTAGTTTTTTAAAAAAATTTCTGTATAAAATTTACATTAAGTTAGTAAACTTGAAACTATCCTTAAATTTGGATTGCATGAAATTTTGAAATTTTCTTGGTAATTGATTCCTGTTGCTGAGTTGTTAGTCCTGACTCTCGGCTCCTGCTTGATTTTTAAAGTTATGAAATATATAATACATGGAATAAATACTTATTCAGGGTCTAGAAACACTCAGAAAATTCATTTGAACTCTACTTTAGGGATCAGAGTAACATATTGTTATCCAATTGATTAAAAGAACATAAAATTAATATATCATTAGGAAAGGAAGAACCAAAAAAGAAGAGGGACTTGAATGGAGCCAGGACAGAACAATACAGACTGTGGGTCATGGGCCCATGGGTGAGGTGTGGAGGCGAAAGAGGTTAAGGGAGGCGAACATAAGTTTTGGAAGGGAGGAGGGAAAAGGGAGGGGGAGAGTGAAGAAGAAAAGAGAGGAGGAGGAGTGAGATAAGAATGAAGAGGGAAGAGGAGGAGGAGAGGAGAAAGGACAAGGGAGAAAGGAGAGAAAAGGAAATGGTAGAGAGAAAAAGAGAAAGAAGGAGGAAAGGAAAGGGGAGGAGAGTAGAGATATATTGTTGCTTTTATTATTTGCCCAGAATCATATAAAACTTACAAGCTGGGTGCTGGTAGCTCATGCCTGTAATCCTAGTTACTCCAGAGGCAGAGATCTGAGGATCACAGTTTGAAGCTGGCCCAGGCAGAGAAAGTCTGTGAGAGTCATGTCTAATTGATTAAAAAAAAAAAGTCAGAAGTGGAGTGTGACCCAAGTGGTGGAGCACTAGCTTTCAGCACAAAAGCCCAGGGACAGTGCCCCAGGTCTAGTTCAAGCCCCAGGACTAGAGGAAAAGAAAAAGCTCATTCACATATAAATTTATATAGACTATGACTTAACTGGTAACCTGCTTAGGAAAAGCATGAGCATCACCAATCTAAAATCCCAAAAGAGGACATTGTAGAATGTAATGAATGGTGACCTTAGCAGCAGCATCTTGACTAAAGACCAAGTGAGTTTCTTGACTTTGCCTGAATCTGACATTGTCACCAGCAAAATACTTTTGCAAAGCCAGTTCAACAGTAGGCTTTTAGGGTCAGTTAGCTTGCTCTTTGGGTCACTATTCTCCCTTTCCATCTTTGCATTCTAAACTTCCAGGTCACACACTAGCTTCTGACCTATCCCTGTCATTGACTTGAGCCTTCATATGGGAAGTACTCCAGGGTGAACTGTCCTCTTACTGTGGGTGGACAGAAAGGGTTAATTTCCCTAACAGCAGTGGAGGTTGAGGTAATTATTACTAGTTTTGGGAATACATGATGAAGAAATTCTAAGGGGGGGAAAAAAAACAAAACGAGCTCTTTATTCCTCTAGTGGATACAAGAAGGAATTTAACCTGATGAACATTTCTAGAAATAGTTTTTATGGTCACACTCAAGACTGAAGTATATTATTTCTTTCTGGAATGAAGTAGAACATTCAGAAAAATAATTAAAATAAGCAACAATATTTCTGGAACATAAGCAAGAAGCCAGTTTCCACAGAGAAGAAAGGTTTGCTCTGTTAGCCAATAGGCGGGAGTGGGGCAGATTCTCACTGACAGGTGTACAACTCACTGGGACTCTGCAGAACTGCCTGTTCATTGTGTTACCCTTGGCTTACAGTCCAGACTGTTGGAGATCTTGGTAAACCCATCCTATTAGATCATCGGTTGATGCAAGTTCATGTTTGGATGATTTTAAATTGATTGGGCGTGGGCTAGGGGAGGAATGTATGTCTATTGCTGGCCCCGAAAGAGAGAAAACATGTTTGAAATGTTACTACCCATCTCACCACCATAGAAAAAAAATATAGATATATAATTTTTTTTTTGCAATGAGCTAGCAAGTGTGTCTGTTAAGAGAACATTCTTGAACACAGGATGAATCAGAGGCTGATTAGCTTAGTTTAAGTCAGGCGTTTGGGAGCTTCTGGGAGGGAGATTTGGCCATTAATTATAGAAGATACATATGTAATCAATTTAAGACTGAGGACAAGGATTACTTCTTACTGAATTGAGTTTTTTGTGTGTCATCCTTTTAATTTAAACATTAGGACTTGCTGCTTCTAAAGTAGATTTCCTCAGCCAGTGATACATAAAGAATGAATAGTAATCTGAATTTTGATAAATGTTTCATACAGAGTTATATTTAATTAAAAAACAAGACAGGTCACCTATTAAGGAAGCACTGTGGTTTTTGTCAAAAATTCAGTTTTATCCCATAAAAAGAGATTATTTACAATTCATTGATATTTCTGTCATTTATCTTCCTGTAATTTTAAGCATTTAGGTCTAATGAAGAATTAATGGGAGCCTCTTCAGATTTTAAGTTTTTAAGTGGAGCTGATGGGGAAATATTTTCAAAGATGAACGTGATAAACAGAGTTCATTTCTATCTGGGAGGATAACTGAGATCATAGGTCATTCACACCAACTACAAATGTGTGAGAAAATCATGGTTGTTTCTGTGGACCTGGGAGTAATCTTAGATTTTGACTTATTTCCCATCCTGTTCTAACAACAACAACAACAACAACAACAAAAAGCTGGCAACTGTGGCCATACTCGCTCTGCAGTTAATAAAGGTGAGCGATTTGCCTTTTGGCTTTAGTTAAAAAAAAAACTCTGAAAACCTTAGGTGTTTGTTCAGTGACCTCTGGACTTGTTTGCTCTTTGCTGCGTTTTTGTTTTTGTTTTTGTTTGCTCATGGGGCTTGAACTCTGGGCCTCAGCACTGTCCCTTAGCTCTTCAGCTCAAGGCTAGCACTCTACCACTTGAGCCACAGTGCCACGTCCGGTGTTTTGGTGGCTAATTGTAGACAAGGGTCTCATAGCCTTTTGTGCCAGTGCTGGCACTGAAGCGTGATCCTCAGATTTCAGCCTTCTGAATTGCTAGGATTACAGGGGTGAGTCCCCAGCTCCCAGACATGCTGTTTGCTTTTGAACATATATAATGATATGGGATATTTAAGGACTTTAGTTTTCCTAAGGCAGGAGACAGTCACAGAAATGGAATCATCCTTTGTCAGTTACTCAGAATTAATTGGAAAAGCGAATGTGTGCAGTCCCTCCTGCCTTTGCACTTGGTGACATCACAGATTTCAAAACCGGGTGTGAACTCCATAGCCTCTGTTTTATCTTCCATGTTTTGCTTATGGTGGCTTTCAGTCTTTTTTTTTTTTTTGCCAGTTATGGGGGCTTGAACTCAGTTTTTTTCTATGTAATCGGACGTGGGTCTTCGTGCATGCTGGGCAAGCACTCTACTACTAGACCAAACTCCCAGCTGACTTTCAGTCTTTAGTGGTTCTGCCATGAACCATTTTTTTTTTTTTTTGCCAGTCCTGGCTTAAACTCAGGGCCTGAACGCTGTCTTTGGACTTTCTCAAGCCTAGAGTTCTACCACTTGAGCCACAGCAGCACTTTCTGTTTATGTGGTACCAAGGAATAAAACCTGGGTCTTTGTGCATACTAGGCATACACTCTACCACTAGGCTAAACTTCAGACTCCATGAACCAAGTATTTTATCCGGTGGTTTTTTTTTTTCCATTTTCTTTTTTTGTTTCATATAAATAAAATTGAATGTGGTTTTATTTCCATAGTTCAAGCAGGATATTTGAAAAGCAATTTAATATAGAGTAAATCATGGAGAAGGAAATTGAAGTCTTTTGCTTTTTGAGCCCTAGGCCCTCCACCAGCTCTCCTCTGATCCTTCCTATGTGGTTTTATGTACTCTTGGAGTACATATAGAAAGATGCAACTTGTGTTTTATAATAAACATAATTAGACACTGATTTATCTCATGTATAAACTATGAGTGTCAAAATGCAAATTTTACTTTTTGGTAGCACTTAGCAAGCCTGTGTTTTAGGAAGTACCTGGAAAAATTGGAAAGCTATTGTTCTTCAAGTGTATTTTTAAATCAGAGTTGAGTGTATTTTCTGTTTGGGGACCCATTAGTTACTTATAAACATCATGTCAGACAAAAATACTAGTGTTTTAAATATTAAAATAAGATGTAGAGAAACTAAAATATGATTTGATTGAATGAAGAATTAGGAGGAGAATGAAGTTTTAATATTCAATGAAATTAAGAAAATTGAGGGAGGAGGGGTAATTATCAATCAAGATGCATCCTACTCATAATTGATTTGTTCCATAGTAACACCTTCATACAACTACTTAAAGATAATAAAAGTACAACTTAAAAAGTAAATAAAATAGGATTTGACAGTTTCTGCAAATTGCATGATTTATTTATATGTAGTTGGCATATTTTTGGAGTTGAAAATCTCAAACAATTCTTTACTTATTTTGCATACTTGAAAAGTCTGCTCCTTTTGGTTAAAAAATGATGTCTCTGTACTCCAGGATGGGCTATCATTTCACACTTAATAGTTTTCATTATTGGCTGAGTGATAGAAAATAAGAAACTTCCCTCCCTTGGCTACTATCTGTTCTTTCATCTGGATTTTTAGAGTATTATTAGAGGGGGGAAAATCCCCTAATCATTTAGGAAAAATAAACGACAGGCTCTTACAAAGTATAGGTTGTTTGCAGGACTGAGAAGCATTGGAAGTAGGTCTTGGCTTAATTTTCTGGCCATTGATGAGAGCCAGTAATACCAAGTGGCTCAGCTTAGTTGCACTCAGTAGCAAGAAGAGGCATTCGAAATTTCCCATGTATTGGGAGGGGGCTGAGACAAAGAGGCCTTGTGAAACTCAGCTAAAGGCTTGGCCATGACACAGAGTCCTTGAAAAATCTGCATTAACTGTGCCCTGCTCTGTGGCTTGCTGCTTCAGAGCTTGTACTGGGAGCCACTAACATTGTAGAATGAGTTTGCTTCTTCAAGGTGTATCTGAGCTGCCTTTCCTTCTCGATTCCCATATCATCCCAGAACTCTTAAGCTCCCAATCGAGTGCCTTATATCTTCTCTGCAAAGGCAGGCATATAGCACAGATCATATTTTTATTGCTAAAATCTATCTACTCTTCATTTTCACATCTGTTCTTGCCATCAAAGGTAATTCCTTGTTTTCACATGTACCTTCTGCTTTGATATGCAAATATAACTGTGCATACACATAAACTCTGGCAAAAGAGATGAAAGCATCTATCCCATTGCATTCCCCAAGTATAATAAGCATAGTATTTAGAATTAGCAGATCTTGGTTCAAGTTTTGCTTATGCCATTTAATAGTACTGATAGTACTGTAATTTTTCTAAGGCACTCTTTTCTTCCTCCATCTTGGTTGGGATTTGTGAGTTTCAAATGAGATAGTTTATTTAAAAGGATTATGAAGTGTAAATTGTATAAATGTTAATTTATGCCTTGTGAGTTATCCCAACCCCAGAGAAGACACGAATTTAATATACCCCATTTTGGCCATCAAAAGCAAGTTCATATAAAGGCTACTGCTAAGTAATGAAAACACAGGTGTGCAGATTTCATCATGAGATCTGCAAGCAACGTTGGACATAGAACATTAAAGCCAGAGAACAGCATCACTGAGGACTGTCTAGCCTGGTAGAAGGATACATTAGAATGAGCGATTTTAATTATTAAGGCTGTGATAGTGTTTTGTAATTCATGCAAATAGGGTTGCATTTATGAATTTTTAAAATGACCAGTTTTGTGTTACTAAACATGCCAAATGATCAGATCAAACACGTGGCTGACAAAAATTTTTGGAGAAGTCATGCAGCCTTTGAGTAAAAGTGAGATTTTTGTTGTTGTTGTTACTGTTGTTTCATAGTAAATGGTATAAGAAAGGACAGTTTGACATGCTGGAATCTGTGTTTCCTCTGCTGGATGCTGGGGCCATCTTCAGGTTAGAAAGTGTCCAGTGGAAGCAGCTCATGTTCAGTTAGGATCTAGGTTTCCTGATTGGTAGAGAAGAGTTTGTGTCTATAACTTAGGACTTGGTTTTCATGCATTTAGCTTCATAGATTAGCTTCTCATTTCATTTTCAGGCTGCATCTTCAGGTTATCTGCTTGTTTTTTCCAGTGGCAACTTCTTCACCTTTTCTTCTGAAAATTTTCTCTGGGACTCACCATTAGAGAAATACTGGCATATTTTACTTAGTAATGAAGGCCTTATGTGTATTCTTAAAATGCTGGGTTTGTAGTAGGACATCTCTTACATCTGGATGGTTATCATGTGAGCATCAATTATTTTTTCCCAAGAAAAGTTTTATCTTGAGTTTGAATGAACTGTGGCATTAGCTGAGTTGAGGAGATTGGGTTTTGCTCTCTATGAGGCGGAAAAGTGGCAGTATGACTTCAGCCATTTGGCTCTCACCAGCTTCCCTGTTGTCTCGGACATAGGAAATAAGGTACTGGGAGACAGGTGCTAAGGAAATGAATAGCATTCACTGTGATAAATTTGACACAGTATTGTCTTCTATCTTTAGTGTCTGGCATTTTTGTGTACAGCAGAAGATGGCATCTCTTTTGAAAAATGTTTATTTTTTTAAGTAACAGGTCAAAGGAGGTTTGGTTTCACAGATGGGGTTATGAGTACAATGAGTGTTGATGAATGCTGCTTCCTATGTTTTTCTCTCTATCTCTACCCTCAAGTTATGTAATTAAGATTTTATATAATATGCAATGGATATGGCTGTCTTTGCTTACCCTTCCTCCCTCCATCACTGGGTCTCTTCTGCAGTTCCCTCCACCCAGGACATGTTTCTGCTTCCTGGTATCCATTGTATTAAATTAGAAAAGACATATGCCATTAGTATCTCTGAGCCTGACTTACTTCATTTAACATTATTTTTTTTCTAGGACAAATGAATTTCCCTGCAAATGACATTATTCTTTCTGAAAAATGAGTGAAATTCCATTGTATATATGTACTACATTTACTTTTTTTAATATTTTGAAATTTTAGTTTTTCCATATATTTTTAATTGTAATTAATAGAAGGGTTACATTATATTTGCCAGATAGAAGGTGCATTACTTCACAAACGTTGATACCCGTTCTCATGTCTTGGTCCCCATTTCCCTCCCCCCCGCCCCCGCCCTTCATCTTGGTTTTCCCCCCTTCCCTATCTAATTTCAAATAACCAAATACAAATATATCCAATATATCAGATAACAAAGTGAGATACTGTAACAATATGAGATAACCAAGGGACAGCAAAAGAGAGGAGAGTTAACGTAGTATATTAAGGGCAACAATCACTTATTATATGGCTTTTGTTTCTATATCCTAGAGGTCCTTTCATTTAACATCATACTATATGGCCTTATGTATCTAGGTTTTGCTCTATTGCAAATCTCTGCTATGAGAGCCAAAGGTTTCTACTGATTATGACAAATGAGGGAAACCACTGAGCCTATCTTCCTTTGAGTCTGGCTTACTTCACTTAATATGATTTTTTTCTAAGTCTTTTCATTTCCTAACAAATGGGGTGATGTCATTCTTTCTGACAGCAGCATAGAATTCCATTGTGTACAGAGATGTACCTCAGTTGATGAGTGGATCAACAAGATGTGATATTTTATAATTTTTACAATGCAATGAGGAACAATCTATTGTCCATGTAAACAGGCTTTTACCAACTTCTATAAATGTGCAGTTGATGTTTGAAATCTAAGTAATTTACAGTTCTGTTTATTAGGTAGCATAAAGAAGTATATTTTTTACTCTAGTTAAGTGCCTTATATTTTTAGGATCATTTCAAACACTTGATCACAACATCCATAGTCATTGTTTCAGGTAAGTTGATATGATCTAAAGAATTAGAAATCACTTCTTCTGATAAATATGCCAAACAGAATATTCTCCATGGGTAAATCCACGGAGAGTTCTCCTTTAGGTTAGTTCTGCAAATCAACAGCTATATGATTTCACCATTATTTTATCTTGTTAATAACATTCAACTATTCACAATGCAGCTGAGACATACTACCCAATCTACTTATTTCTCTAAAGTAAAAGATGCACTACATTTTCTTGATCCATTCTTTGGTTGCAGAGCATCTGGGCTGTTTCTAAAATGTAGCTATCATGAATAGTGTAGCATTAAACATGTATGTATACGTGTCTTTACCTGACTTGTATCCTGGCTTATAATATTCTGAGGAGATGCCCAAGAGTGATAATGTCTAGATGCAGCTCCTTATATATTTTGAATTGATCAGGCCTTTGTTGGATGTGTAGCTTGTAAATAAAGAAAAGACATTTCTTAGCAAAATGTTATTCTTTTTCAGTTCGAAGGTAGAAATGAATTGGTTGTAGAAATAGGGAGTATATGTATGAGTTGGTGCTGTGTTTGTTTTTTGGAAATCAGTGATGAGTTTTTTCAGTCTTAGACGATAACAATAAAAAACTCAACCAGGCTATTGATAATTTATGTTATGGCATTAGAAAATCAGTATAGTAAGAGTTATGTTATGACTTCATTTTTTGTTTTTAGAAAATTATAGATTTTACTTATAACTAGCTAAGTATGGACAAATTCCTTAGTGTCTGCAAACTCCTATTTTTTTGTTTATAAAATTCTCTTTTGGGGGGGCATGAAGTAGTGGGGTATGAAGTCAGGGGCCTTTGTCTCTCTCCACTTTTTCAATCATGGTTGATTCTCTGCCACTTGTGCCATGCCCCCAGTTCTGGCTCTTTGTTGGTTAGTTGGAGATAAGAGTCTTGAGGATTTGTCTGTCCAAGTTGGCTTTGAATCATGATCCTCAGATCTCAGCCTCCTGAGTAGCTAGGATTATAAGTGTGAGCCACCAGTTCCTGGCTGAAATTATGTTTCTACCTAATTTAAAGGTCTGTTACAGATCTAAAGTTCTGTGATGTTAATTTTTTTCCTTCATTCCACATAGTATGAAGGGAACAGATATTTTTTTAATATTGGAAATTACCTTTAGAAAAATATAAAGCAGTGAATGGTATTCCGAAGGGAATGTACAGAAATAGGCCTTTTAGACTTGAACCTAACAGGGCTGCCTGTAACTCATTTCTTTTCCCTTTGATGTGAATTGTCAGCATTGTTGACTGGTGATTGGTTCTCTACATCCTGGTCCACTGAGTCTCTGGAAGATGTATACTTGATCTCCAGTATAATTATTGGTAGCCTGCTTCTGCACAGGGCCCAAAAGTTCCAGTGGTGAACATCAATGGTGATAGTATCCTTTGTCAGTATTTAATGCTTAGAGAGCAGTAAGATTTGGATTCCAAAACTTCCAGGGAAAAGAACAATGTCACATTAGACATAAATTGGATTTTTTTGGTGGGGGGAGAGGGATGGAAAGTATCATCTATTCTATCCAGGCAGAAATTTTGATAAGTGGATTTTAGACAGATTGCTTTTCAAGCTACATGTTTCTTACAACTTTTTAACTTTTTGTAGTGATCTCTTTTTGATGTTTGCAATACATTCTATTACAAATGGGCCTTGCCAACTGTCATAAAGGAAAGTTTAAAACCCAGCCTATGCCAGTCTTTTTCTCTTCCAAAATGAATTTCCATCCAATTACTTCATGCTTTCTTGCTTTCATTTCTCCTGTGAACATGGCAGTGATGTAGTCACATGGCCCATTGCAAGTGAGCTGTGACATCACTGAAGATCTGGATCTAAGCATCATCTGGAGATGGAGGCGGAATGACAAAGTGAGGAGTAGATCATTTATTCTTAATATGCTTTTCTTGTGAGTAAAGAAAAGCAGATTGGCTGCTAATGGTAAAATCTAGCTCACATGGCATTTGCACAGTTGTAAAGTTCATTTCATAGAAATGCAAAAATGCCTGTTAGCATTTCATGCCTATCTCTGACACTCTCCGTTACAAATTCTTGCATTTGGTGTCTATTCCATGGACCATCTCTTAGAAGATAATGCTTCTAGCTGACACTGATGAAATGTATCTTTTTGATAACCATTCTATTTCACTCCGTGGTTAGTTGCTCTCTGTTAATATTGGCAAAAAGTATAAAATGGGAGGTCATAGTTTGACATTGTAATTCAGGACCAAAATGATAGGATTGTCAGTTGAACTGAAGCCTGAATGCACTTTCTTATAATAATGCACCTAAATAGCTCTAGTAGGTATTTAAAAAATATTCTCGTCCCTTCCCTCCCCTCCTTCCCCTCCCATCCTTTCCCCTCTCTACCTCTCCCCTCTCCTCCTCCTCCTCCTCCCATCCTTTCCCCTCCCTCCCTTCCTTCCTTCCTCCCTCCCTCCCTCCCTTCCTCCCTCCCTCCCTCCCTCCCTCTCCCTCGCCCCTCCCTCCCTCCCTCCCTCCCTCTCTCTCCCTTTCTCTCCCTTTCTCTTCTTTCTTTCTTTCTTTCTTTCTTTCTTTCTTTCTTTCTTTCTTTCTTTCTTTCTTTCTTTCTTTCTTTCTTGTATTTAACTTATTTGTGAAAAAAGCACATTCAGTTTAATCAATAATCCATAGAGAGTTTACTAGATTCCTGGTTTGGTGATGGGCCCATGCCCATGCATTGTTAGGTCCAAGTCTCAAAGCAGTTATTTAAATTTAAGAAAACTATTTCATGCTCATTCCATTGAGGAGGAAACTGGCTTGACTTAGAGAGCTGGTGTGTGACAGAATCTGAATCTGAAATTAGGTCTTCTAAATCTTTCCTTTACTGAGTGGAAATGGTTTTCAATTCAAAGTTTTGTCAGTCAGGCTTCTCTCCAGAAATAAAACCAGAGGGGTGTGTGTGTGTGTGTGTGTGTGTGTGTGTGTGTGTGTGTGTGTGTGTGTGTGTGTGTGTGTGTGTGTGTGTGTGTGTGTGTTTCATATGGGAACTGGCCATTGATGGAGGACCTTATTGAGTCTTCTAATTATCTGATGTCTGTAGGTAGAATAGAGAACCAGGAAGCCCACAGTGTGATCCAGCCTGAATCTATAGGTCTGAGAATCTAGGGGTGTTGGTAGGATTGATGTAAGTTCTGGTTTGAGTATGAAGGACCAAGAACCAGGAGTTCTGATATTTGAGGGAAGGACAAGATGGGTGTTGTAGCTCAGAGAGTAAACTCACCCTTACTCTGCCACCTCCTTTTACTCTTGATCATCCCTGTGTGGTGTGGATGACAATCCATATTGGCTAGGTGATCTTTCTCAGACTGCTGATTCAAATAGTGCTTTCTTCTGGGGACACTCATAGACATCCCCAGAAATAATGTTTTACCAGAGTCCTGGGCATCCCTTAACCCAGTCAAGTGAACACGTAAAATTACCTGTCACATAAATGCTTCGAGAAAAGTGCTTAGTGGCAGGTTGCAAGTATTTGAACCATGTTCTCATTTAATCATCTGAGAACAACATGAGGCTGTGTTCTAGATTTCCAGTGACTGATTCTATCTTGGCAAGTTTTTTTTAACCTTTGTACTTTAGTGTCTCTACTTGTTTGTTTATTATATAGAAAAGGTGCTTCTGTGTAACCCAGGCTGGCCTCAAACCTCACTGTCCTTTAGTCTTGGCCTCCTGAGTTTCTGGGATTACAGGCTCATGATGCCACTCTGGCCCTGGAGACTTTACTTACTAAATAAGAAATAGTAAACATTGCCTTAGAAAAATAATCTTAATTATAATGGCTATGGATTTTCCTAATAATTTAGTTTAGGTATTATTAATTCCAGATTGCTAATTATCATGGAGTTGGCTAGTGCCTAGAGTGTTGCTTTTTTAAGGAAGAAAGACAAAGGAAGGACTTTCTTAACAGTAGATTACTTGATGTTTCTCCTGTTAGATAATATCTCTCCTGTCAGAGCTGCCAGTACATCTACACTTACACCTACACTTAGATCCCTTGTATGCCATTTTTTTTTTGCCAATCTTGAACTTGGGGAATCGGCCACTGTCCTTGAGCTTTTGCAAGGCTAGTGCCCTATGCAAGTCTAGTGCCCTACCACTTGAGCCATTGCACCACTTCTGGCTTTTTCTGTGTATGTGGTTCCAAGGAACCAAATCCAGGGCTTTGTGCATGCTGGGCAAGTATGGTACCACTAGGCCACACTCCTAGCCCCATATATATGCCATTCTTGAAGTTTTTTTTGAAATAGGGAAGGGAAGGGGAAAAACAAGATGAATATTTGGGGTGGAGGGGGGAAACGAGGAAGGGGTATCAGTGTTCAAGAAGTAATATACCTACAACCTGACAAATATAACTATAACCCCTGTATACATCACCCCAATAATAAAATACAGTTTTTTAAAAAAAGAGTGAGAAAACCAGTCCATGTCTCCATGTCTTAGCTATTAGGAGTTAGGTCTATGGTTGGGTCAGTAGGTTTTATCTTTCTTTCAAATCCATTTTTTTTTGCCAGTCCCGGGGTTTGAACTCAGGGCCTGAGCACTGTTCTTGGGCTTTCTCAAGGCTAGAGCTCTACTATTTGAGCCACAGTACCCCTTCCAGCTTTTTTTTTTCTATGTATGTGTTACTGAGGAATCGAACCCGGGTCTTCATGCATGCTAGGCAAGCACTCTAACACTAGACCAAATTCCTGGCCCCAAATCCAATTGCTTTTGTTGATCATTACAAGTAAATGTCAATATCAAAAAATATTAACCATAGCAAGAGTATCTCAATAATTTTTAGTACATCATATTGATAAATTCCACCCTTATGGCCATTATTAAATAAAAAAGATAAGCCTAGTCTGGAGGTATGGTGCAAGTGGTAGAGTGTTTGCGTCTTGAATAGAAGATTGAAAAGAAAATAATTAATCTCTAGCTATCTGTGTATACTGTGGTGTTGAACTTTCACTTGTGGAATACTTGAAACACCTTAGTTGAAACATAATCTCAATATAATTGTCTTTTTTAGTTCTGCCATTAGTAGAAGTTTTATTTTCTAAATCAATTGTCAATGAATGTACTGAATTATACTTACATGTTTTAGGGCCTAGACAAATGCATATTTGTCAAATATCTGTCATATGATTAACACCTTGCATTTATCTTTCACTTAATCTTTAATCATTCTTGTAAATTATCAATCACTAACTTCAGGGAGAATAAAAATGAGTCATGGAAGGGTTAAATAATTTCCCTAAGGTCACATGTGTAGTAGGTGGTAGAGCTTAGCTTAGAACCAGTGGGTACACAAACATATCATACTTGTTATTAATGTGGGATTTGAGTTAAATCTCTACTTCTCTTATAATTAAATCTCATCAGTCTCTTTTTGGGTGGGACAGTACTGGAATTTGAATTCATGTCGTCTAGCTTTCTAGGCAAGTACTCTATTACTTAAGTCATACGGCCTTTTTTTTTTTGTCAGTCATGGGGCTTGAACTCTGGGCCTGGGTACTGTCCCTAAGCTGTTCTGCTCAAGACTAGTGTTCTACTACTTGAGACACATAGCCACTTCCAACTGCCAGACCTTTTGACTTTAGTTAACTTTCAGGCAGGTTATTTTTCAGTCAAAGGCCAGCCAAAAAGTTTTATATCCCATCTAGTAGAGATTATAAACATGCACCACCATACCTGCATGTTGGTTACACAATGGGCTCTTTCTTTTTCCTCTTTGAAACCAGGATTATACCATTTTTCACTTAAGTGTGTGTCACTCAGCTCCAGGCTTGACTCTTACTAGTTTGTAACAGTGGGCAAGTGACTTGATTTATCCAAGCCTTTATTATGTGATTGAGCTATTTCAGAGGGCTGTTCTGAAGGTGACATAACTGCATTTTCAGTCAAGCAATTTTAGCCAGAGACTAGTGTGATGCAGAATAGGGTTGGTTTGTGCGATCCTTTTGCTCATCTTCACCTCTAGCACACAGGACTATTACAAACAAGTTATTTTACTTCTCAGTTTTCTCTTGCTACATTTCTTCCGCTCATGTATTTACTCATCAAGTATTGTGTCTAGGTATACTATGCTGTAAATCTAGGTGCTGGGGAAGGAGCAAAGACATAGAATCTGTACCCACCACAACCCATGAATGGATCTGGCAACCCAATGGCAGGAGAGACAGATGTAGTAGACTCAATTATAATGCAAGGGGGTCAGGGAAATAGTGTTTCCATCTGAAGGAGGCTTTGCAAAAGAGGTGAGTAAGGTGGTGATGATAAGCAACTGTGTATCATTCATCTTCTGTTACTATTTCCCAAAACAGTAAGTGTGGTCACTTCCTAACTTAGAGAGGCCACCCCGGGAATGAAGTAGAGGCTTGTTGCATGCTGGATCCATGCCTTCTCATATTTCCTGTGATAGTGTGTCTCCTTCTGTCAGACCCCTGATGGTCTTGGGTTGGTACACAGAGAAGTCAGACTTTTGCTTTTAATTCCTGTTTCTGTTACTAGTGAGCTATTAGTGAACTTGGTACTTTACCCTTCCATGCCTCAGTTTCCCTAGTGATAAAATGGGAGAAAATAATGATTCCTAGCAATAGTAAATGGGAAAAATACACACGAAGAACTTAGAATAGAGACTAAGAATAGTAGGTGCTTTAATTGATAATAGAGTTTTTGCTTTTCTTTTAGATATAGATTTCTCTGAGTTCCTTATCAGCAGTACTGCTACAAGTACTTGTTTTTGTTTGAAAAATAGAATTTTCCTGTGTAGATTTTGGTTGCCAGGGGACAGACAGAATGAGAAGGTGGACTTTAGTGTTTATAGCTTTAGTGTACTTAGGCTTATTCATGGCCCGTTGTGCTTTTAAGCCTGGATCATAAGTCTCTGGTTAATGCCACAAGGAACTCACATGTATTTTAATAATTACAAGTCTTGCTTAAAATCACCTCCAGATTCTGATTTTTCTTCGTTCTTTATTAATAGTTAACACTCGTTAGTGCAGTGGGAAAGCAAAGTAAGCCTGAAGCATTTAGAAAATGGCCTGTGAATTAGTTGTAAATGGTTTCTGTAAACATTCAATAAAGGGCAATTACTTAAGGTGATTGCCTAAGTTTCAGTAAACTTAGCATTTAAGAGAAAAATGTGTGCTTAATTCTTCTCTAACACACTGGGGAAGCATTGATCACTGGTATACCAAACTACCCTAGTTCATATCTTCACCCAGGAAATCTGTGTAGACATATACAGATTTCTACCCCCTCCTCATCCATTAAATCAATTCAGGAACCCACTGATATGTGTTTAAATGTCCTAGAATCTGATGATTGGCCCTGTTTCGAAAGTACAGCTCAAGTATTGTGTGGTTAAAAAAGTTAGTCTTATGTTTTGTCCTCAGTAACTGGATAAAGCACTTGAAAAATATTTCAGTAAAACTGTTAACAAGGATCAGTGGTGATGACTATGGAATGAAAGTATCCAAGAAAATGGAATCCTATGCTTTTAAAAAGTTCTGTTGTTAGCTTATGCTTTTTTTTGATTGCCTTCTTAAGCTATCAACAGTAGCAGCAGCACCAGCCCCATTTATTGGGTGATGGGAGCAAATTCTATAGCCAGATTTGCCACAGTTAGTTTCATGGGTTGAGGTAGGTGAAGAGTATTGATGAAAAGGGAACAGTCAGATGTCGTCTGCTAAGTGCATTTAGGAAGATAGATGCAAAAGAGAGCCAAGAACACTTTGGAAGCAAAGCAGCTTAAACATAGGTTGAAGATAACAAACATTCTCAAGGTGTGTGCAATTGAGGAACAAAGACACAGGCAGATGCTGAGATGCACAGAGCAGTGAACTTGAATCGTTCCCGTAACTACTCCTTATGGTGGTGGCTTCACAGAGGTTCTCATGGTTCAAAGAACGTTTGCACATCCTCCCTCTACTACTGCATCATGGCATCGTTCCAGCAACTTTCTAAAACATGAACCTGCTTTGGAGAATCTTTTCTGGACTCTCTTAATACTTCCCTATTGGTCCTGGGGATAAAGTCTAAATGCCTTATCAAAGTATATGGGGCCATTCATGACTTATCTTATATGTACTTTCACAGACTCCTTTCTCTTCTCTTATCGCATTTCCATGTCCCAAGCTCCAGACTTCTGAGACCTACACATATAATGTAGCATTCCAAAGAGCTTTGAACAAAACCAATATCACTATGTTTTAGGACACACTCAGTGCATACTAAGTGCTTATTAAATGAATGAATACATTAAAACACAGTTACTGTATCAGCTCCTTTCTATGTAGAGTTTTCCCTTTTCATATATAAACCTATAACATGCGGTTGGTACATGAGAGCTATTCATAAAGAATTTGTGAATGAACCAATAGCCTGATTGGATCACAGATTATATGGCATGCTCATAGTCAGCCCTCGTTTATTCATGCTGGTGAAGGAATAGTGGATAAGCCAAACATATTAAATTATAGTATGGTTGGTTTTCTTGGAATTTATGAAACTATCAAGCCAAATGCCTGTCTGAACTTTGAGAGACTGGAAATTTGGCTGACTTGTCTGGTTCCTCCCTTTCCCACAGACTATTTTCCCCCTCTATTCTTTGTCCATTAGTATCAAACCTAAGACTCAGAAAATACCGCAGAGCTGGCCTAAGACGACCCTCCTAATAGTTAAACCTATTCAAGGTCAAGAAGGCATTTCAGGGTTTCGAACTGCAGGAGGACTTTGGTTTGCGTCGGGTGTCTGAGGAAGAGAAAGAGTAGAGAATAGATACTGAATAATCAGTATGTTACTACTTTATTGTAGCTTAGTTATGACACAAAACTGAAAGGAAGCCATCATGAAACTCCAAGTCCACATTCTCATAAAGATTTGCTCTTTAGGCTGGGCTGCAGCTGCTCATAGGGTCAAGGATAGGACAGATATATTTACCTGAAGTATCCTTTTTATTTGGATATTGAGAAAGAAATACTTTTACAATAAAATAAACATAGAGCTATTTATTTTAATTACAAAATCCATGTGAATCCTTAAAGTCCAAAGACCAAAAAAGAGATTAGCAGAGATTTGCTTTTCTCTTCTTTTTCCTTTTTTTGGTTGGTTCTAGGGTTTGAACTGAGTGTTTCTTTGTGCTTTGTGCTCAAGGCTAGTGTTCTACCACTTGAGCCACAGCACTAGGCTCTGGCTTTTATGGAATAGTTTTTTGCAGATAAGAGTCTCACAGACTTTCCTGCCTGTGCTAGCTTTGAACCATTACCTTCAGTTCTCACCCTTCTGGGTAGCTTGGACTACAGGCATAAGCTACTAGCACCCAACAACAGAAATATTTTTGAGGCTAGGTAGACTCCTCTGTTATCTGGGCTGAGAAAACTTTTGAAGAACATGCTCATTATACTTAAAGAATTGATTTGTCACATGCAAGATTTAGTGATTATGGTACAGAATTTTTAATTGCAAGTGCATATTGGATAACAAAGCCCTTTAAAATCTTGGTAATCTTTTCCAATCATCTTCTGTATGTAAAGAGATATGACTGATCTTCAGCCCCACGTTTTTGCATGAAAAAGCACTTACGACCCAAAGCTGCCTAAAGAGATGCCTTTCTGCTTTTCGAAGCAAGTTCAATCATGAACTAGCTTTATTTAGAACCAGTTGGAGGGAGCATACTGCTGGCAATTCCAAACCATTAAAAAAACCCAGAAGTTACGGTTATTAATGTTTAAGGCCACAGAAGCATGAATCAACATTATAGCAGTGTCAGTATCTCAGTAGGAAGTGGTTTCAACTGAACTGTGGCAGCTAAATAAACGTTTGCAGATTGCTTTGACAGAATGTCATCAGCCAGGCTTCCATTTATTGGCCAGCAAGCCTTACTTCTGAAACAGAGCTGGGGCAGTTAGAAGTTGACAAGGAAAATCCTCCCCTTGAACATTCCGGACTTTAGCATAAACCTCTGTTTGCAAGCATTTATCATGTAGCTCTGCAGCTGTTTTTAATAATAATGGAATACATTACTAAGAGATGAACCACTGAACATCACTGACACATCTCACCTCAAAGATTAGGAAATTGGGTCACCAGGGTGGCACAGGCAATTTCAAAACACAGGTTACATGTTTCCTTGAAGTTCTCTAGATAGTGCTGTAAAGTGGAAAGGTACTTTGTCAGTGAATTCTCCAAATTCTTGATAGCAGTTATTATTGTCTCTTGTCATACAGTCTTAAGGACTGTGATGTTCCTTAGCTAATTTTTTCATATATTTTTATTGTAATTAATAGAAGGGTTGCATTATATTCACCAGATAGAAGATACATTACTTCACACATATTCATACCCTTTTATGAGATACTTTTTAATTTCTAAAATAATATGTTTGGGCTGGGAGGGTGGCCTAGAGAGCTTGCATGAAGCCCTGGGTTCGATTCCTCGGTGCCACATACACAGAAAAAGCTAGAAGTTGTGCTGTGGCTCAGGTGGTAGAGCACTAGCCTTGAGGAATGCCCAAGGACAGTGCTCAGGCCCTGAGTTCAAGCCCCGGGTCTGGCAAAAAAATGTGTTTTGTGGGTGTGCAGTTAGTTGGTTTATTGTTATTGTTATTATTGTTATGTATGTGCCATACCTCCATTCTGGCTTTTAATTAATTATTATTTTTAAGTAGCTGTGCAAAGGTGTTTCAGTTTAACATGCTATTTTATGAGTATATTGTGTTTTGATCAGTGTTTGCTCATTTTCATAATACTCTTCCATCTCTCCCAACCTCTTTCATCTCTTCAATTTTCCTAGCTCCATTTCCCTGTATATATCTTGGTATTATCAGTGCTTTTGCTCACAATGATTCCTCTCCACAGCTTTTATTGGCTAATGAAAGATAAGAGTCCCCAGGATTTTCCTGACCACACTGGCTACAAACCTTGATCCTCAGTTCTCACCCTCATGAATAAAGTAGGATTATAGGAATCACCCATTGGTTATACCAGTGGGCTTTGTCTGTACTCCATGCTGGCTTTGAACTCATTGTTCTCCTCTTTCAGCCTAGCCTTCCAAGTACTGGGATTACATGTATGCGTTACCACATCCAGTTCTGTTAGTTCGTTTTATTCTTTTTTTTTTTCTATTGTGTATCCATCTCTAAATCCTAGGCACATGCAACTGTAGGAGATTAGGTTATTACCTGGAACAAATGTTTTAACAAATCTATTGGTGATTGGGAAGAAAATCCTGTTCTCTAACTTTAATTTTTTACACATCTTGTTTTCATGTATATTTACCTGACTCTTAAATGGTCTATAACACCTTAAGTTAAAAGTAACAGTTTGGAGGCTTAATTGTTTTTGAGCTCTAGAATGAATTTAGACAGCCATTTGAAACTAGAGGAAAGTAATGGTATGGATGGCTTGCACAAAATAAAGGAATAATGATTGAATTCCAAACTTAATGTAGGAAAATTTTCACACTCATTGGAAAGCGATCGGAGCTATGTAGTTCTTTGGTAGTTCTTAGCTATTGTCACCACTTTGGCATGCCTCACTTTCAAAGAGCTCAAGCTACTGGTGAGATATGTGTTAGGGCTTTTAACAAGTTTTCTGTGTTTACAAACACAAAGCAAATAGAAATGAAGAAAAAGCATTCTATATCAGGAAGAGTATGGACCTTATGCTGGACACCTTTCTGTCAGGGTATCTCCCCATTCCAGTTAAGTGACTGATGATGTATGTGTAGCCTCCTTGAATATGCATGAATATAGAGCTGGGGTTGGTTGTGGGGGTGTGCTGAGGAGTAAAAGAGTCATGTTCATGGTAAGTATTATTTACCACTGTTATGTTTGCGACCAATGTAAATATCATGTTCAAGCTTGCCTGGCCAGGAAAAAGTGAAAACAAGCTTTAAAGAAAGCTGTGAGTAGTGATGAATTGACAAAAAATTGTAAAGACTTTGGCATTGGAAAATGTATGTAAAGTTGAGGAGAAAAGATTGTAGTAGGTTTGTAATCTCCCTGGTATGCACTCTGAATTTATGAATTCTGAATACCTTCCATTGTCTTAGTAGGTATTCCCTAACTCCTCCTTTATATCATTCTGCAGCTGTATAAATTTCAGCTTTGCTGGTGGTTCTTTCTTGTGGCCCCCTCGCCCGCCCCCCCCCTGGGGTGGGGGACAGGAAAGGGAGCTGGCAGAGGCATTTGGGCAGTTTTCAGGTGAATGCCTAATATATGCTGTTAGAGGTTGCTAAAATACTTTAAACTTTCTATTGTTGGAAAGACAGATTCAAGCTTGTGCAGGCCTTCAAAGGCCTATTATAAATAGACAACTCTAGTTCTCAAGTAGATTAGACTGATATTTCATGATCTAAAGCTGGGCTTGTCTGAATAAAAGGCAAAGGATCTCTAAGTTTTATGACTGACATTTAATTAATTGGAAATTCTGCACCCAATTAAGGAATAGCAATGTTTTACCCATTACCACAGCTTTAGAAGTCACTAAATACTTCCTCTGCATTTTCATTCTGAACAGGAAGCTGTTAATAATCAATTTCTTTTGAAGTGGCCCTCATTTATCTCACCCCCAATGAACTACAGTTACCTCCAGATGGCTTGAAGTGCAGTATGTAGGCATTTAATATGAGAAATTAAGAAATGTTAGGTGGAAAGATGATGGTGGAACTACATTGTTTCAAGGGAGTGAATTGACAACACAGTTATAATATGTGCATTGCCATAGTACACTTTCAATAGGAGATAGAAGTTCCTTTCAGCCCTGTGCCCATTTTGATCTTTTCTATTGGCTTTATGTACTTTGACAATATGGATGATTTAATAGGAAGTTAGTTGTTTCTGTAATAATTTGTGATCTGCCAACCTAAAAAAGTCTCTAAAAGCTTGGCTGATCCTATTTTATTGTTTACTAAAAGTAATTTGATCAATTTTCTATTGATAATTTGGTAAGGTACTGATAAAAACCTCATTCGTTAGACTTGTACCACTTCTATCACATTTCTTCATTTCTTATATAATTTTTTATTTTTATTTTTTTATACATTTTTTTATTTTCTAGCCTGTTTTTTCTTTTTTTTTTTGTTGGTCATGGGGCTTGAATTCTGGGCCAGGACACTGTCCTTGAGCTCTTCAGCTCAAGGGCTACCACCCTACCCTTGACCTGGCCTGGTTTGGAGGTCTCTTCTGACCAGAGAAAGTGCATTACTGGTTGATGTTCTTATATACTCTTTGGGGTAGATAAAAGAAAATGCCTTAGGCTGAGTGTGATGGTCAAATTTGTAATCCTAATTCTTTGATAGGCAGAGATTGGGAGTATTATGGTTTGACGCCAGCCTAGGCAAGAAGTCACAAACTCCATCTTAACCAATACCTGTGTCTGTAGTGGCACATGCTTGTCATTCTATCTATATGGAAAACATTAATAGGAAAAAGAAGATTACTGTTAACGCTAGTTGAGCATAAATGTAAAATCCTATTCCCTAAATAACTAGAGCAAAATGGATGAAGTGTGGCTCATATAGTATAGAGTGCCCATCTAACAAGTTGAAGGGCCTGAGTTCAACCTCCAGTACAAGCAGTACTAAAAGCATGAAAAGCATATATGCTTATTCATTTATTTGAAATAGGAAAGGGAAGGGGGGAAAACAAGATGATTGGGAGGGAGTGGGGGAGGGAAATGGGGACAAAAACATGAGAATGGTATCAATGTGTGAGGAGTAATACACCTACTACCTGGCAAATGTAACTGTAACCTCTCTATACATTACCCCGACAATAAAAATAAATAAATAAATAAAAATAAAAAGTAAAAAAAAAGAAAAGCAACCTCTAATACCAAGTAATGTAGTCTATTTTGTGATGCTATAACAATACCCTTCCCTTCCCTTCTCTTCCCTTCCCTTCCCTTCCCTTCCCTTCCTTCCTTCCTTCCTTCCTTCTTTTTTTCCTTCTTTCCTCCTGTTCATGAAGGCATATTAATTGCTCAGTGTGGAGGTGTTTCATTGTGATAGTTTCATACACGACTGGCTAATTTAATTTGAATATAATTTGAATTTGGCTCACAGCTCTGGAGGGTTGGGAAGCCCAGTTCACAGGGCTAGCCTTCTTGAAGTGTCCTACATGGCTCAAAGCATTAGGAGGTAGGGGGCAGAGAGAAGACAATGCGAAGCAAGGCATTAGCAGTGACCCACTTGACTTGTGCAGTGATCAGTAGTCTGTTAGGGAGGGCTAGTCTTTTGTGATCTTCAGAGATCCCACTGCTATCACAATGGCACTCAGTTTCAGTGTGAGTTTTGAAGGGCCTAAACACTCAGCTCTTAGCCTGAGACATAAAGTTTTACATTATCTGAGAACAGTATGGCTAAAGACACCAAGTAGAAAGTGTTGGATGATCTGTTTTTTTTTCTTGCTGAGATTATGATTCAATTTCACGGAAATTGAGAATCACTAATTTTGGACCCTTGACTAACATCAGATCTCTATAAGGCTGAAAAGAAGAAAACCTTGTTGCAATATTTTGTTGATGTGTCTCTATCACATTCAGTTTTGTCAAAATCTGTGTGTGTGTGTGTGTGTGTGTGTGTGTGTGTGTGTGTGTGTGTGTGTGTAGGTCATGGTACTTGAACTTGGCCTGGGCACTGTCTCTGAACTCTTCAGCTCAATTCTACTGCCCTATCCTTGAGCCAAGCCCCACTTCCCATTTTTCTTGAGGTTAATTGGAGATAAGAGTCTCAGGATTTTTTTTTTTTGTGACAGGACTGGCTTTGAACTTGATCCTCAGATCTCAGCTTCCTGAGTAGCTAGGATTATAGGCATGAGCCACCACGCCTGGCTCTTTAAAAATCTTGAAAGCAGTCTTTTCTCTTTTCCTCCCTCTCTCCAGCCCTTTCCCCCATGTCCTCCCTCCTTCCCTCCCCCATCCCATTCCTCCTCCCTTCCCCATCACCTCCCCTCCCTCCCCCATCCCCACTCCCTTCTCCATTCATCCCCCCTCACTTCCTCCCTCCTTCCCTTCCTCTCTCTCCCTTTTTCCCACTCTCTCTCCCTCCTTCACTTCCTTTCTCCCTCCTTCCTTTTCTTCCTTTTTCTCTCTCTTTTCTCTATTTTTTCTGTAATTTTTCCATTCTTTTTCCCTTTTTAAGTCCCTTTTAAGTTCCCTTTTGAGTCCAAGAAAGATGAATAGAATTTTTCAGCAACTTGGGCACGAAGACAGTGTCTTAAAGCTTCTTGGGAGGTGTGGAACCTTTGTGTTTCTGCATTCTGGAAGAGATCACTTAGGCAGAAAGCTGTCTTCTTTTCTCTCTGCATCCAAAAAAACATCTAATGGCAGCATTAGCACTGTAGTTAGGATACTAATACTGGAGCTATAAATTTAGCTTCCTGGTATAGAAAATAGTTGCTCTTGAGCAAATCTGTCGAGTTTATTTTTGGGAATCTTGAATATTTCCTAACGTTGATGAGAATTGGATCTGACTTTAGAAACCTCAGGGTATAAATTGTGCTGATAATTGGTCTGAGTTGAACCTGGAAAAAGTGCTGATGTGTTTACTGTGAGGCAGGGTGATTCATCATCTAAGCAGTATCATCAGGGACAACTCTGGTAGAGCAAAGAGAACTCAAGTAGTGAATAAGGAACGAAAGGAAAATGGGAATGGTAGCTGGGACACACATAAGGAAATTTCAGATCTGCTTGGAAAAGGTTGCTGAGTGGCCCCATCTTTACTGTTTATTCTGTGTATGTGATGCTGAGGAATCAAACCCAGGGCTTCATGAATGCTTGGCAAACACTCTACCACTAAGTCACATTCCCATCTTTTTAATTTAATTCTAGAGAGGTTTCTGTGGGCTTCTTGAGAGCTTCCTGTCTCTTCAGGTTCTTCCAAAGAGCCTTTCAGGCCAGCTCCTGGTTCTGTGCTCCCACGTGTTCCATCTGACATTCAGTGATTGCTCCATTCCCCCACTGGCTTTCAGAACCAGGGCTTGTCCTCGTACACAGCTCAGAACTGGCAGTTCCAGTCCCCAGATAGCAGTCAAGGTTGTGATTGTATGGAACATTTTTTTCCCCTTTTTGTTAGTTGTGCGACTTGAACTCTGGGCCTAGGTGCTGTCCCTGAGCTCTTCAGCTCAAGGTTATTGTCCTACCCCTTGAGCCACAGCACGACTTCTGGTTTTCTGGTGGTTAATTGGAGATAGGAGTCTCATGGACATTAGTGCTTGGGATGGCTTTGACCCCTGATGCTCAGATCTGAGCCTCCTGAGTAGCTAGGATTATAGACATGGGTCATTGTGCCTGGTTGTGTGGAACATTTTTTTTTGCCAGTCCTGGGCCTTGAACTCAGGGCCTAGGCACTGTCCTTGGGCTCTCTCAAGGCTTGAGCCATAGCACCAATGGATTTTTTTCTATGTATGTGGTACCAAGGAATCGAACCCGGGTCTTTGTGCAAGCGAGGCAGGCTAAATTCCCAGCCTGTGTGGAACATTTTTGAGGAAGATAATTTGGTTTCTTCAGTTTTCAATTTAGGGGAGTGTCTGGCATTAATATTACTGTCCTCATATTAACAGTTAAAAATCTTAATAAATAAGACATGACAACTTACATATGAGCCAATAATCCCACAGTTTGGGGGGCTAATAATTGTTAGCATTTAGGAAAAATCCTTGTGGTATTTGTTTGCTAGACAATCTATATAAATTGTTAAGTCTGGTTGTAATCATAAGATATTCAGTTATAACTGGGGTAGAAAAACAACAAAAGGAATTGATAGGAGGGCTTGGCATAGTTGGGTCCTCTCTCATTTTCTCCCAGTCTTTTTCCTCCGGATCCTTCATCCCCTACCCCAAGTCATATAGTTCATTTCCAGCATAGTGTCTAGTGAGTATGAATTCTGAATTAGCTTCCCCTTTGCTCTGGGAATTCCCTAGCAAGTGGTGTGTGTGTGAAGGCTCCTACAGAATCTGACTCTTCATGTTCCCTTTGTATTTGTCATGACTTCAGGGTCTCTCTGAGTTCCTGTTGTAGAGGTCAGAACCTGAGGATTCCCTCCTGGGGACTTTGGGAGTAGATGTCCTTAGCAAGGTGTGGGGATGCAGATGGAGAGAATTGACAAGGACAGTGGATTTACTGGAGTCTTGTGATAGTTCTTACAGTTCCTGTGAACCCCTTTCCCTCCCACTGTGCCCCTCACACACAAAGGTGACTATTGTGTATGTCTAGATTAAGGAAGATGGATCTGGGAGATAAAAATCCCGAAAAAAAAATTTAAAAAGTTGAGCTGTATCATTAGTTTAGTTACTTTGCTTTAAGTCAACATTGAATCTATTAAGAACCATGTGATAAAAATTCTTAAAATGTTGAACCAATAATTTAGCTAATATAATTACAATTAATATATCTGTTGTAATTAGAATAATACATAAACTAATCAACAGACCCCTGAATGCTTTAGACTTTTTTTTTTGGCTGGTCTTGGGGTTTGAACTCAGGGCTTGAACACTGTCCCTGAGCTTCTCTGTCTTCAAGGCTGGCACTCTACTACTTGAGCCACAGAAGTACTTCTGGCTTTTTTTCTGAGTAGTTAGAGATAACTACTGCTGCCCTAGGCTAGCTCAAATTATGATCCTCAGATCCCAGCCTCCTGAGTTGCTAGGATTACAGGCATGAGCCACTGCACCCAGCTTAAACTATGGCTCTTGAGTAAGATAGTTTGGTAGGATTCCAATGCTACTGATTCTCTGGATGAATAATCGTGTCATAAAATATTAATAGCAATTGTGATCACTGACAGCTTTTCTTGAGTGGGAGTTATTCATACAGTGATATCTATGTGTGTTTAAAATGATCTATTTTAATGAATGCTATTTGTCTGTTAGTTTCTTGACTAGTTTGAAAAAGAAAAAAATTAACCGTCTATTTTACCTGTCTATGAACACTGAGATCTAAAGGATCATGGTTTGAAGCCAGCCTGGACAGAAAAGTCTGTGAGGCTCCCATTTCCAAAAATAACTAGCAGAAAGATAGTATGGAGGTGTGACTTCATGTGCAGACCATCATTCAAACAAGTTGAGTAAGTGCAAGGCCCTGTATTCAAATTCCAGTAACAGGCAACAGGAGCAAAAAATTATTTGTGGATAAATCTGATGATATAACTAGCTTATGAAATTAGTTGTGTTCAAACCTGATAAGGTAGAATCTTAAGTGTGTATATCAGTACATTTTGGTTTTATGTGACTGAAAATTCAAGTCACATTTCATTAAGAAAGTTATAAAAATGATAAAAAAAAAGATCAACTGACTTCAGGCATGGCTGGATCTAGGTGTTGTAAGCAATGGCATCAGGAATTTTAGTCTTCTGTGGCTCTGAATTTTTCCTTGTTTGTGTTATTTTCAAACAGCTATTTTTTTAAGGTTTCAAGATGACCATCTGCACTTCACAGCTTTTATTACCATCCAGTCTCCCAGCATAAAGTGGAAATTTATTTCCTAACAGTTCCAGAAAAAAAAAGCTGACACTTTATTTACTCCATCTGGCTTCAATTAGATAAAGTGCCCACTCAAAAATGAACTGTTTTGTTGTGATAGTCTCACTGCCCAGACATTGGATGCAAGGAGTTGGTTCTGCGGATGGATGAACTCACAGTATAGATTCTCGTTCTCCAAAGGAGAATAGGATACTGTTGTCTGAAAAAGAGGTCAGGGATGCTGAGTGGGCAAAAAAAACAATGATGGTCATTATACAACATGTGTTTTAAGCATCTATAGGTGTATGCATTTTTCTAATTTATTTTTGCAGTAGTGGGGTCCAAGTTCACGGCTTACTAGCCAGGTGTTTTATCACTAAAGCCATACTTTCAGCCCTTACTGCTGTAATTATTATTATTTTTTGCTAGTTCTGGAGCTTGAACTCAGGCCTGGGCACTGTCCTTGGGCTTTCTGAAGGCTAGAGCTCTACTACTTGAGCCACATTATCACTTCTGGCTTTTTATATGTATGTGGTACTGAGGAATTGAGCCCTGGTCTTCCTATAAGATAGGTGAGCACTCTATCACTAGGCCAAACTTCTGGCTCTAATTATTGTTTTTTAATGTAAAAATTTCTTTATTTGTATATTCATATATAGTAAACACTGTTCCTGTCTAAGAAAATGTATCTCTCAATCTGTCAAGCTTAGTTGAAAAATTAATATCTATCTTTCTATCATTGACATGATATAGGATGTAAATTCAATTTAATAGAGTCTTGCTTTTTGTTAGGACTTGCTTGGACCTTTTTTTTTTGCCAGTCCTGGGGCTTGAACTCAAGGCCTGGGCACTGTCCTTGGGCTTTCTCAAGGCTAGAGTTCTTCCACTTGAGCCATAGCATCACTTCTGTTTTTTTCTGTTTATATGGTATCGTGGAATTGAACCTAGGCCTTTGTGTATGCTAGGATTAGCACTCTACCACTAAGCCATGTTCTCAGCTTTATTCCTCCTTTTTATACTAGGCGAGCACTCTAGCATTAGACCATACTCCTGGACTAGTTTGTGGATTTTTTATAAACATTTTATATATTAAATATTCTGATTGTATAATTTGCCTAGATATAGAAATTTTAACAACCATGATATCTATCCATAAACTTTTATCTTAGAATGAAAGACAGAAACCAACACATAAAATGATTGTCTATGTTAAGGCAGTTGATAATAGTACATTGATCATTTTATTTTTTAAATATTTTTATTGTAATTAATAAAAGGGTTACATGATATTTGCCAGATAGAAGGTGCATTAATTCACATACATTGATACCCTTTCACATGTCTTGGTCCCCATTACCCTCCCCCCACCCCCATCTTGGTTTTCTCCCCTTCCCTATCCAATTTCAAATAACCAAATACAAATATATCCAATATATCAGATAACAAAGTGAGATACTGTAACAATATGAGATAACCAAGGGACAGCAAAAGAGATGAGAGATAACATAGTACATTAAGGACAACAATCATTCATTATATGGCTTTTGTTTCAATAAAATGATCATTTTAATAGCTATTTCTTTACATCATTTCTATGTAGAGAGCTAAGACCTCATCAGATTGCATACTTTGCTTGGGAGAAAATACAAACTCTTCAAATCTTCATTTCTCCACTGAAGAGAACTCATATGCAACTTGTTGTGTTTCATAAGAGGGACTCATTGTGACCATTATTTCTGTTAATATTTTTAATTGCCAGAGGGGTGCCACAGTAGTGGTTTGCTTCCCAGAGTGAAAATAATAAGAGGGCACATGCGCAAATTGCCTTTTGGTGGATAATGAACCAAATGTTTCATTAATTTTTCTTAGGACTGTGTCATATGCTAGTATGATTTCTGCCTCTGCTGAAATCCAAAACATTTATTTTCTGTACTGTCCATATGCTGATTTAACCCTGCTTCTCTTCTAATTATTTATTTATTTACTGAAATGAGAGCCTGATGGTTAAGAAATGGGCCTGGAAAGATTACAGGAGGGCTTTGAGTCATATCATTTTCTAGGCGAATGAATGGCAAATCTCTTCTCCTCTAAAACCCCCTTTTGCTATATCTTCTGGAATAGTAACAGTGGTTATTTCCTAGGAAAATGAACAAATTCCAAGTACTGAACATGTTGCACGGCTTAGTATGGTGCAGCCATTGGGAACTGTACTAGTGTTACATTTTTATTCATAGCACTTCCCAGGTTATCTTGCCATCTTCCCACCCATAAGTTCTTGGCAACAACTGTATTGTAAAAAGCATTTTGTGGGATGAGACTAAATGAAAGGATCTCTAGAATACGGAAACAAGAGCTTTATCTTATGTTATTGTTGTTCTTAATGTACTATGTTATTTCTCTTCTCTTTCGTTGCCCTTTGGTTAATCTCATATTGTTACTATATCTGACTGTGTTACCTGGTATATTTTATATATGTTTATTTGTTTATTTGAAATAGGAAAGGGAAGGGGGAAAACAAGATGGTTGGGAGTAGGTGGGGGAAGGGAATGGGGAAAAACATGAGAAGGGGTATCAATGTGTGAGAAGTAATGCATGTACTATCTGGCGAATGTAACTGTAAACCCTGGATATATTACTATAAAAAATAAAAAATAAAAGCATTTTGTGATCTTTCAATACCACCGCAGTGTGTAGCATACATTAAAAATGAGTAAAGATGGTCAGCCCTCCATACTCACGTCTTCTGTATCTGGTTATGGATTGAAACTTGCAGCATTGTACTGAATGACAAAAGTTTTTTTCCTGGTCAGTATTTACATTTACTTGACTACCTACATAGAATTTACATTATTGGCATCATATAATCTAAGGATGATTTAAAGAATATGAGAGGGATGGATGAAGTGGCTCAAGCCTATATTCCTAGCTACTAGGAATGTAGAGAGTGGGTAAAATTACAGCTCAAGGCTAATGTGGACAATTAAAAGAAAAGTTTGTGGGCCTGTCTCTCAACCAATGGCTGAGCTTGGTGGCCTGCTTTCCCAGCTGTGGAGGAAACAATGGCTAGGAACAGTGTAATATGTTCATCATTTTTAGCAACAGGGGAGGCACCAATAGGAAGATTATGGTCTAGGCTGACCTGGGCAGAAAGCAAGACCCTATCTTACAGAAAGGCCTGAATTCAGTCCCTACTGTTGTCAGGCTAAAAAAATAAAAGCAAGAGTTTTATCTTTGTGTTTGTTGTTTTTAACTTACTGTATGAAGTTATTTCCTCCCTCCCTCCCCCCTCCCTCTTCTCTCTGTGGTATATCTTATGTTGTTATTGTACCTGGTATATTGCATATACATTTATTTGACATAGGGAAGGGAAAGGGAAAATCAAGATGATTGGGAGGGGGTAGGAGAGAGAAAGTGGGAGAAAAACATGGGAAGGCATAGCAATGCTTAGGAAGTAATGTATCCTCTACCTGAAAAATATAACTGTAAACCCTCTATACATCACCTGGACAATAAAATACAATTGAAAAAAATAAATACAACTAAATAAAACAAAAACAAAGCATATGAGAGTCTTGTGTAGGTTATATGGCAAATCCTATGGCCTTTCATACAAGGCACTTGAGCCCTCCCAGATCTTGCTGTGGGAGGCTTCCCTGGAAGTGATCTACACTAGATGCATTGGTTACTGGCAAGCCTCAGAGTGTCCAGTTCATTATGCCAGACCATTTTCTAGGGAGTTCTTTAAAAGAGCCAAAATAATGAAGCAGAGAAATATTTTGTCCTTAGGAGCTAAGGTAGGATATATCTATATCTATATCTATTGCTCATTTTTATTCATTCTTTGTCATTTTTCCATTCTACTTTGTGTGGCTGTACTGTGCCAAAAGTGTGCATCAAGAGCTGCTAAGGTAAAGGCTTAACTGATGGTTCAGTAGTAAAGGTGTACAAAGGCCAAGGACAGCGAGGAATTTGAGAAACATAAGTTGGTGGGAAGTAAATGTCCTAATGGAGGGAAGACTAAGTGCAGGTTGATTCCCACTAGCCAAGGAAATCTCCTTACCCTAAACACTCAATTTTGTATTTGAGGCTTAGCCAACATTGACTGAGCACTGTGTTTTGGATCCTATCCAAAGATCATCTAGGGGGAGGAATAGACCAATGACAAATTTCAGAACTTAGATATCATCTTTTTTCAGAGTTCATCTTTTTTCAGAGTTCTTAACATGAGATTCATTTTGTAAATTGCTCCTTTTCTTTTTTCTTTTTTTTCAGTGATGGGGCATGAACTCTGGGTCTGGGCGCTGTCAGGTTAAGGCTAGCACTCTTAACACTTGGAGCCACAGTGCCACTTCCAGTCTTCTGGTGGTTAATTAGAGACTTTCATGCCTTGGCTGGCTTTGAACTATAATCTCAGCCTCCTGAGTAGCTAGGATTACAAGTGCCTGGCTACATTTTTATGTACTTAAAACATCCAAGGTTTATTCAACCATATCTAGTTTACTGTGTCTAAAGCTTGTGTGCTTCCATGTTGGTTCCTCAGAAGGGACTTTGCCTTCCAGGGCTTGGTGTTCTAGCTGAGGAGAGATACCACCTATACACAGTTAGGTAATGTGGACTAGCCTGTGTATTTGTGTCTAAGCAAAGAATTCATGCACAAGTTCTGTGCACAATTAGTATGACATATTAGAAAAATTAGAATTCTTGATTATGAAATCAAGTCAGGATTATTGAAAAGAGAAAAGAGTATTTTAATATTTTAGAGAGGAAGAGTTAGAAAAGATCAGGACACAAGTCAAAAGGCAATCTTGGGATGGTGTGGAATAACAAGCTTGGACACACAGAAGAGGGCCAGCATGGCGTGAAAAACGGGGGATTGTCTTGCAGTTGAGGTTAGTGGTAGTATAGATAGGAAAATGGTGATCCATGTCAGAAACATGAGCACTTATTTTAAAAATTAGCTAAAGTGGACTGGAACATGGGTTAGTGGTAAAGTGCTTGCCTTGCATGCTTGAAGCCCTGGGCTCGAGTCCTTAGTACCACACAAACAGAAAAGACCAGAAGTGGCACTGTGGCTCAAGCCGTAGAGTGTTAGCCTTGAGCAAAAGAAGCTCACAGATAGGTCCCAGGCCCCTGAGTTCAAGCCCCACAATTGGCAAAAAATAGCTAACACAAAAAGGGTTTCAGGGTATGACTTAAGTTGCAGAGTACCTGCCTAGCAGGCACAAGCCCTTGAGTTCAAACCCTAATACCTTCCTCCTTCCCCCAGAAATCTAATCATTAAAATCTTTTTCGATGTTACCTATGAAGATATAGGGAAAGGAAAAAAATAGAAAAGCTAGTTTTTATTTAGTAGACAGTAATTTGGAACATTAGAAATATTGGCAATAACCACTCTTACAATAAAATTAAATTTAAAAATATTGAAATTAAAAGTGGTTTATTTGTTTATGAAATCTTATCAGGAGTAGTTTGAATAATGTTTGCCTCTTTCCTCTTGTATTATAAAATGTGGCAAGTATTTCTTTTTTCTTTCAATATCTAGACTAGTTGTCATGCTCTTGAAGTTTGGATGTGCCTATAGTATTTTATACATGTGCCTTCGTTTTCAAGAAATGGTCTATTAGCGTTCCTCTGAGATAGAATCATTAATCATTATAACTACTTTCCATATTTGTATGTGTATGTCCATGTGCATGCATATGTGAATGTATATACGCTCTCCTTTACTGGGAGTTGAATGCCGTGCCTCAGATAAGTTGGGCAAGTACTCTATCACTTGACTCATGTCCTCAAACATTTATTTATTTATTTTTTAATATATAGGGCCTTTCTAACTTTGCCAAATACTATCCCTGGCATATTTGTGGTACTGGTGATTGAACATAGAATGTTGTGCTTGCTGAGTAGCTCTGTGCTATGTGAACTATACTTCAGGTTGTTATATATGTTGTCTATTAGGACCTTTGTATATGCAGTCTCTTAAAGGGCAAATGTCGGGATTATCACCATTCTACCCAACCAGATCTTCTTTTGTCTCCATTTATATTGGATTCAAAATTTACTTCTGATATCAATTTTCATTTGTATGATGTACTTTTATCTTTGCTAGACAGTTGTCTCTTGATTATCCATGCAGTGCGGATTTACCATTGGGAGAGCAGAAGGTAACACAAGTACACTCCTAGTCGTCAGTGTGCAAACTGAATAAAGAGCAGTCAGTGGCTAGTGACCAACAGACAGATACAAGTACTATGACTGGTCAATATTTGTTAGTTAATGTAATGCGATTTGTAGACAGAAGAGCTTAAAGAAAAAATGTACTTTATATAGTTAGAGTTGATCTATAATGTTAAGGGAAATTTGGGGTGGATTAAGGAAATATTATTGTTTAACTACAGCATAGAAACTGAAGTACACATGAGTTGGAGCTCAGTGGAGCTGCCTCAATTCTAAGGCTTATTTTGTGGATATAGGTATGTATGCTTTTCTTTCACTAATATAGGATCACTTTTTTTTTATGTATGTGTGCTGGGACTAGGGCTTGAACTCAGAGCCTTGTGTACTCACTTGACCTTTCTATTCACAGCTTGTGCTCTATCATGTGAGCCACACCTCTAGTTCTAGCTTTTTGCTAGTTACTTATTAGTATGTTTTTTTTTTTTAATGAAAGTAAATCAAAACCAGGGCTTCATTCATACTAGGCAAGCACTATACGGCTAAGAGATATTCCTGGTCTTTTGATGTTATATTTTCTTACTGTATCTACCTATCTATAAATATAGATGTATATACATATATATATGTATATTTATGCCATTCTTTAACCAGTCTCTCTTAGAGTTATTTAGGATTTTTCCATTTTCCTCAATGTTAAATGATGCTGTAGCGATCACTGCTATTGTAACATTTTTGAAATAACTTATTTTTTGTGAATGAACACATTTTCAGGGAAAAATCAGTGGATTACTTTTGCTTACAGATTACCTTTAAAGAGATGTTTTCCTTTCGAGACGATTCCTGAATAGTGGTCACTATACTTTTTTTCATTGATGATATTTTAGTAATTAGTTTGAATATTTATCATGGATTTATTTTGTACAGAAAGATTTTGATCTATGGAATATTATCCTGTCCTGTATTACTGTAGTTTTCGTATGATTGAGATTTGCCTGTTTTATTATACTAACTGTATTTCTACAGATTTGTGTACATATTCTTTTTTAGGTAATATACATATGAACTCCATTCACATATATATGCCACTCTTGGTTTTAGCCAGGGCTTAGAAAAGTATGTATGGGCCATATTTTTGTAATATAACTATCCGTTTCCAAATGCTTGTCTTTCTTTCTCCATCCCCTTTCCTCCTCTTTCTGCCTTCCTTAAAGTAAAAGAAAATAACCTACAACTTGGGAGGAATTCTAGTTAATTTTTCATTACCTGATTTTCAGCAGATGGGGTCAAAAGGAGCTAGTAGGGCATTCAATTATGTGCTTAAGTGTGTTGGAAAAATCTTCTTCTTCCCCGCATCAGGTCTGCAATATTTTACTTGGGCTTGTTTTTCAAGTGCATTGAAGTGTGACTAAATGTTTTTGGGTCCTTTCATTATGTAAAGAAGAAGGCCCATCTCGTTAAATATTCCTTCATCAACCTTGTAGTTAGTCAGTCGTGGGCAGTGGGGAGGCTGCGAGGGCTGGTGTGTAGACATTGGACAGAGGGAGGGAGGGTAGGGAGAAGGTGGGGATCAGAGGAAAACTCAGGATTGGGGTACTTTGTTGCTCCTCCCACTGCTCCATAAAAAAGTGATTGGTTCAAGCTGACTTCTATCACAGAATTTTGGATAGGTCATTAGTGGGGAGGAGAATGCGTGGCTGGACCTCAGCTCATCTGAGGGCTCAAGCTTTTTTGTCACAAACTACACAGTTCTGGCATACTGTTCCAGAGAGTGGTGGAGAATCTAGATTGAGTGTGAACTAAAGGAATAGAGACAGGCTTTGAATTCTTTTTGGCTTTAGATTGGGCAGAAGAGAGCCTCAGCGAGAAAGATGTCCACTGAAAATGTGGAGGGGAAGCCCAATAACCTTGAGGAGAGAGGAAGAGCTCGAAGTTACACTTTTCTCAGGGTGGTCCAGCCAATGTTTAACCACAGTATTTTCACTTCTGCAGTCTCTCCTGCAGCAGAACGCATCCGATTCATCTTGGGAGAGGAGGATGACAGTCCAGCGCCTCCTCAGCTTTTCACCGAGTTGGATGAGTTGCTGGCCGTGGATGGGCAGGAGATGGAGTGGAAGGAGACGGCGAGGTGAGGCACGAAGTGTGTAGTGCTGACCTGGGGAAATGAGTGTAGGGGAGATGGGTGCACCTGTGAGTGCTTTCTCTGGCCTTAGTGCCTGAATGGTGGTTGGCCGTGATGTTGCCTGGGCTAAGGCATCAGTGACCATTTCTTCTTCCATCCTACACTGATAGAGATGCAAGGGCCCTCTTCACATGTGGAGCATGGTGTGTGTGCTGACATGAGTCTGACTTTTGCAAGGAATGGAAGTAATTCTCAGTGTTGATGATATTTTATAATAAATGTGCCCAAAGAGAATAGGCAAGACATATTTCCCTATATCTCCAAGATGCCTAGTGAGATATAGAATGGCATATTATCCACTCCCTGATTGGAGGGATGTTGTGAAGACAGTAGTGGTTGTTAAGTCAAAGTTGGTATAATTTCATCTTCTGAGTATCTATGTGAAAGCAATGAAATATCTATATATGTTACATAAAATAACAGCTGTACAATTATACCACACACATTATATCTACACATCTATATTTGGAAATGCTTTGTAAATTAAGCACTACTCAAGTATCTTAAGGTTGTGTAAATTATATGGGACAGAGCTTTTCTTTACTTATAGATTGTTACATGTTCCAGACTCAGTCTTTTTTCTGTGGCATATCACAATTATATAAAGAATGGCCATGACATAATGGCACATTATTGGTCTCTCATTGTTATTGCTACATAGAGAGAACAATGTAGTTTACCTTTTCCAAAATTGTGTTAATATATATATATATATATTCAATTCAACCAGTGCCTCTTGAATAAACATACATATATCAAGTACTGTTTTAGGTCCTGGGAGTACAGCAGTGGGTTAAAGTTTGAAGTGCATCCTACAACATACCTTCTACAATCTAAAGACTACCAGTTATATCTGAGCTTTCGAGCCTTTGAGCTAAAATACAGGTGACAGTCCTATGGCAATAGATGGACTGGTCTTTCTCAAGTCAGAAGTTACTTTTGATCAGTAAAAGCAGACAAACTATGAAGAAGCAGTGACTCAGTAGTCTTTTTCTTCTGGATGCGTATATTCTGGTGCAGTCAGTTGAGCTTGTAGGACCACTTTGATTCCTGTTTTCATCTTAAAATTCTGTGTGAGTAGTTACCACAGAATAGATTTTTTTGTTTTTGTTTTTGGTGTAAGTCAAAATGTATACTATAATTTATAGGATTCCTGGTCGCGAAAAGGTAGAGTGATCATAGTTCATTGTCACTGATCATTTAGTGACATGGCCGTAATATTTTTCATGTATGATTCTTAAAGGCGAATGCCCTTGAATTCTTAAACATCTGTAAAGATTAGTTTTTTTGAGGTTGGGGCAGGTGCCATTTTGGTAACCAAAGCAATCTCTGAGGCACTGTACCACGGGGGAGGAAGGGTGTTGGCAGGAAAATGTGTTGAGGGAAGAAAATGTTCATTTTATGGTTTCTCCTATTTAATATGGTCACAATCTGTTATTGATGAATTGTAGTTTAATATTATTTAACTCATTATACAAATTTGTTTGAAGTCAGAGACCCTCATGTCTGTCCATTCACTATAGTAACCCTAATGTCTTGCACTGCTTGCTACAGAATAGGTGTTTAATAAATGTTTGCTAAGTGCGCTATTAGTTAGGAACTTATTGTCTTACAAATAATGGTTCAGCATCTAATAGTGTCTTGGAAATCTTGACCTAAGTTAGAGTTCTGTTACAGTTCATCTCTTTTTGACTGATAACCATAGGATGCCAGCACTTACATTATTGGTAAAGCTCAAGAAAGAGTCAGTATTTAGTTTCAAGTGAATTCATTAATATGTTGATGTCTGCATTTATATCCATAGGCTAGCTTTCTTTTCCTAATTGAAATCAGATAAGTGGAAGGCTTATTAAGAGTCTCCAACTAAACATGTCCAGATCGACTCCACCAAATAATTTCATTCTTCTAGCTGCTTCCTTTAGAACATTGGGCTTTCATCCTGTTTTACTCTATACTCTATTATCTGACTAATGGAAAAATCTGTTTTACCTTCAAAGACACTCAGATATTCAGGTATCTCACGTTTCACATTCAGTACTTCTGTCACCCTGTTTCCTGCTCCCTTCATCTTTCACCCAGATTTCTGCAAATACTTCCAGTTAGTCTTTCTGTACATGCTCTTACTTTCTTCATGAACTTTTCACCCTGATCGCATGGACCTCCTTCTCCTGTTTAGCCGAGTCATGCAGTTCTGTTAGGGACTTTGCCCTTGCCATCTCTTTTTCCTATCATGCCACCTCAGTTCTGTGCATGACTCACCTCCTCCGCTCACTCAGGTCCTCATTCAAAGATTATCTTCTCATGGATTGCCCTTGTCGTTTATGGAACCTATCCTCCACCACTGCATGTCCTTCATTCTTCATTATTTCCCCTTAGAACTTACCACAATTGAGCATAGCCTGTATCTTGATATCGCATTCTTGTCTCCTCCCAATAAAACAGAAGCTCTGTGAGTACAGAAATTATAGGCTGTTTGCTCACCATTCCACTCCTAGTGCTTAGAATTACCAGGTATCCAGTGATGCTCACGAAACAGGAATTAAGAGAATGAATGAATGGAGAAACAGAATTTTGGTTCTTAACTTTGCTCCTCTGTTTAAAATTGTGTGGAAAGGCTTGGAGATAGTCCTGCTTCCAGAAATGTTCAGATACAGAGATACACTCTGTTTTAAGAACATTTCTGCAGTGATGTTCCATTTGTCATGTCTAGCTTCTAGACATGATTATTCTCTCAGTAGAAGCCGCAAAATATACCAGAATAGTAAAAGTGAGGTGTTTAGAAGGGAATAGTTTTGTATATGAAGATGTGGCATTGATCTCTTTCTAACTTACAAATTCAAGAGCTGTTTTCTTTCCTATAAAAACTGTGCTTTACAGAAATTGTGTGTGTGTGTGTGTGTGTGTGTGTGTGTGTGTGTGTGTGTGTGTTAATAGTGTAGTGTATAGTGTGTAGGGGTGCTGGTGAAGGAACCTAATACACGTTAAACAGGTGTTCTTTTATGTCCCAGATGGAAGACTATTTTATTCTAAAGTGCAGAGAGGGAGGGAGAAGAGAGCGCTCTTAAGGAAAGTCCACATTCTACAGAACACAGTGCCCATTCTTTCCCTTTTCAGTCTCTATACTTTTCAAAAGTTGCCTCATGATTTGTTTGAAAAACAATATTACTTGTTTCAGCATTATTGTGGCTTCAGTTTTCCAATTGGTCAAATAACAGAGTGTACAGCAGGTTTATTTTTTTGTTTTTGTTTTCAGGATAACTTTTTCAATAATAATGAAGTTGCCTCTTTTCATCTTGGAAAAAACAGTAGTCATTATAACACTTTGCCAGGAAAGTTTTTATCTATATGAAAATTAACACTCAATGCTAATCCTCCTTTTCAGATTCTTCACTTGCCTTTCCTTATAAGTTAGAATGTTGAATTTTTAATAAATCTTTCACAATAATGTGTGTGTCAAAGACTGTGCAAAGTGTAGACTTACCAGATTTGAGATGTTTTTATCTGATCAAAGGAATGTCAAAAATGTTACTATTTTGTGTGGTATTGGGAGAATAGCAGTGCCCTACCACTTGAACCATAGCCCCTATTCCTTTTTACTTTTAGTTAATGCTCAGATAGGCCTTCTGTTTCTCCCCTTCCCCCACTCCACCACTAGTGGGGGGAACTGGCTTCAGAGCACAATTATCTTATCAGTGCCTCTTGCATAACTTCAATGACAGGTGCGTACCACCATGCATGGCTACTTAAATGAATTGAGGTCTTGCTAATAGTTTATCAGGTTGGCCTCAAACTGTGATCCTCCTGATCTCTTCTCCCAAGTAGCTGCAATTATACTTGTTAGCCATCTGATTGCTTTTTTCTCTTCTTCTTCTCTCCAAGATAGGGTCTGAAACTGATTTGTATCTGGGGTAGCCTTGAATTCATGTTCTCTTACCTTTTGAGTAGCAGAGATTATAGGTGTGTGTCACTACTATCATATGTCAGTTACTCTTCCAAAAAGTTACCTCAGGAAGGTTAGTCATTCAAAAAATGATATTTATTCTGATATAGTAATTAGCATGATATCATCTAGAATTAAGAGGAAGCCTATGTTCCTCATGAAGAATGTGGCAATAACTAATGGGTTCATTAGCAAAATAAGCTCATGGTCTGTTCAGTTATGGTGATGGATGGCCCACTGATATGAGGAAGGGACAGACTTTTTTTTCATCCAGTTGTTTACACATTTGAATTAAATTATTTAGTGAGTTTTGAGATGACCTCTGTGGGACTTATCACTGGTAAATAGATATGTGTTAAAGAACATTCACTCAGTATAATTTCACATTGTATTGCCAATGTTGTATAAAAAGAAAAGCCATTACAAGTTTCAACAAACACAAGCCAACAAAGGGGAAGGGCAGTGGATTTCCCATCCAATGGCATAGCACAACTCAACACCTACCTGCATTGCCTCAGCTCACCTTTGGAGAACTGTCTTGAGGTCAGGACCCTGTGGGCTACCCTGTGGGTTTTGATAGCTATGGTTGTCTTCTCCATTTTCACTGATCCCTCTGACTTTTCTATGCTGATTACTTTGGGAAATTCCATTTCAGCCCAAAATAAATTTTTCTGTAAGGAAAAGACTCAAGGAATCTAGCCTTCTATGTAATTATGGGTAGTTACATCTAGGTAATTATATGCAATAAAATTCACAGTTAATCTAAAAATTTAAGAATTCTCCTTAAAGACTTCATTTATCCCAGGTAAGGACTAGCATTGACTTCTTTTTATGTATGGGAAGATACATTTTAATGATCAAGAAATTTGTTTTAGTGGTTTTACTTAGTTGGATTGTATTCTAATGCAAAGGTCATGACTATTTTCCACAGTAAAATTGGCAGGTTTTTAAGTTAGAGGTCTTGTGTTTCCTTAATTATATTTAATCATATGATTGGAAAGTTGCAAAATTCAGTGATTCCCAGTAGGCCTTCTGTTTCATCAACAGATGAATGAAATGCTGGTTGGCTGGCAGTCACTTAAGTGTTAAAACTGCAAAAAACTTTATTTTTCTAACATCTTGGAAGAAATCAGATTCACCTAATAATATACTTCTCCAAGGGTACAGCCATTTTATAATTGTAGGCATTTTTTTAATTTTAAAAAAGCAACTTCTGAAATTAATTTTCCTCTAATATGTCAAGTTCCAAAACAAAAAGAAAAAATCAGAAACTTACTACAAATATGTGGTAACTATGAATACATAGTTATTAGGAAGGGTAAATAATGGCTTTTAGTAAGCTCTCCAATAAAAGTGTCTGTTTGTTTGTTTGGTTTTTTTAGTAATGTAATTACATGGCTGTAAAGCACCTTTGCAAATTCATTGACACTTTGATAGGTCGACCTTTGGTACCTTTGCCTTAGCCTCCTCTTTAATGGGTTCTGATTTGAGTTGAGTTGTATTGTTTGTTTTTAAGTTTGTCCTTGATATGTGAGGAGGATAACCATAACATGCACAGTTTCTTGAATGAAACAATGAGCAGTCTATTGAAATAGGAAAGCTGTAATTTTATGCTGAAATGCATATATTGAAAGTATAATCATTCCCTGAACAATCAGAGTCATACCTTTCAAAGGAATTTAATGGGCATTATTCAAGAGTTTCTATTATGCTGTTAGTTGGACTATTGTATGACATCATCATCACAATGTTCAGTATTTACTTGAGTCCATTAAAGTGAAATAAATGCTGAATGAACTATGAAATAATACTTCTTCCTTAGGAATATAGATTCCAAGTAACCATCAGCTTTTAGATTTCTTTTCCATTCTGTCCTGGTTCAGCCTTGACCTAAAAGGGCTGGTTTAATCTAAGAGAATGAATAATACAATTCTGAAATCCAACCTGGCTGAAATTTAAGGTTTCTAAATGTGCTTTTTGTTTCGTTTTATTTTGGTGCTTGTCCTGAGGATTGAACTCAGGGCCTTGGTACTGTCCCTGAGCTATTTTTACTCAAGGTTAATACTCTATCATGTGAGCCATAGCTCTACTTTCAGCTTTTTAGGAAATAAGTCTCATAGACTTCACTACCTGGGATAACTTACCCATGATCCTCAGATCTCAACTTCCCAAGCCAGCCACTGGTACCTGGCTCTAAATACTTATTTTATTATTATTATTATTATTATTATTATTATTATATTACTATTCTTGGGCTTAAATTCAGGACGTAGGCTGTGTCTTTTGGCCTTTTGGTGGTTAATTGGAGATAAGACTCTCTAGACTTTCCTGCTTGGTCTGGCTTCATACCAAAGTTCCTTAGATTCAGCCTCTTGACTAGCTAAGATTATAGTCTGAGCCACCATTGCCTGGGTCTAAATATACTTTTAAAACTTTTTTAAATTCATATTTTATCTTTTGTTATTTTTGTTACATTCCTAGAATTCTATAGGTATATTGATGTAAATTTTTCATTTTTCTCTCTGTTTCACTGCCTCTGTTTCCAGCTGAGATTTAAAAAAATGTTCAACCACACACACAAGAGATTAGTTGTCTCTCATTCCTTTTTTTGTTTGTTTTTGCAGTGTGTCTCAACAACAGCTTTTATTAAAATAAGCTATGTTCAGTTTGTAGTATTTAGACACTCTTTGGAATTGATTTTTTTTAACTTTTGAAGTAAATATTTAAAAAAAACTTTATTATTTACTTCTGTGAACTGAGGTAGAAAGGTAGAAGGGGGTCTCAGAGTTGAGTTAGATTGGGTTAAGGTGACTGAGATGGAATTTGTGGGGCTATGAGGTTCTTCATTATCAGAGGGTAGAGGGAGCGTTTAGATAAGACAAAAACACTTCTGAATCCTGAGTGATAGGCTTGATTAGAATTCTAAATTTTTCTTTGACATTGTGACTGATCTTTTGATCTATTTTCACTTCTGTTTCTACTAATGTGTTTTCCCCCCACTCCGGGGTTGAAGCATTCTATAAATAATACCTTATGTAGAGCTTCCTCTCATCTCTGCCCTTTGTTCTCATCTTTAGTGAGTTAGGTGAGTGTTTAGCTTTTTTCTAGGAAAATATTTTTCAATCATTAAACCTTTGAGTGAAAAATGTAGAGACAATTTTTAACCCTCTTGCTATCTTTCCCAATATCTTTCAAAAGGCTTGATGTGAAAGAAAGTCACCTTCAGATGTCAGTGAACAGGGAAAGGCAATGTGTTCCTGTCTCCTTTTGCATCCTAGAAGGATTTATGTGTAATATAATTTATAAAACATGAAAGCTCCCAAAGATGGCTTGTTCTCATTAAACTTAAAAGACTTTTATATATTACTATGTTGTTCCAGTGTTTAGAAATCTTAGAAATGATGCGAGAACATGGTTTGTTCTGTTATGCTAAGGTTAACAGAGGATCCATTAGTATCAGAATAGATTTGTTGTTTACTGGGCTTGCATTTTTTTAAACACATGTGGAGCCAGACTTGAAGAATAAAGCGTCTATAAAAATCCCAATGAGATAGGAATATAAACTGCCTGAGCAAGACCTATTAACAGAAGACATGACAAAACATAATGATCCTTGTTGAGCCTCACAATGGGAATTTTTCATACTTATTACTGCTGTGCACATCATGGTTCTTGAGTATTTGAGATAAAAATTGGTTTATTATTTATTCCCTCCACATATAAGTCTGCCTTGTTTTTTTTAACCTCATTAAAACATTGAGTTTATTGGTCATTCTTAGGGATTTCATGATTATATATTGGTGGATAGCAGAGTGAAGATGGTATGACTTCTTTTGGTTTGTCTTCTTCCTCTTTAACTTCAGAGGAGGGAGTGATCTGGTTATCCTGACTTCTCAGCTAAGGGAGAGAGGCTTGGGTAAACTTGGCTATTTCCAAAGGAGGTTGGATTACTTTTAATTGTCTTTCACTAATTTTATCTTCCTAGGTGGATTAAGTTTGAAGAAAAAGTGGAACAGGGTGGGGAGAGATGGAGCAAGCCCCACGTGGCCACCTTGTCTTTACATAGCTTATTTGAGCTGAGGACGTGCATGGAGAAAGGCTCCATCATGCTAGACCGGGAGGCCTCTTCTCTCCCACAGTTGGTGGGTAAGTATGTGGTTTTCTGTTCTGTGACTTTTTAGCTTTACAAATCCACTAGTGTCCTTCAGTGCAGATGTCTACAAGTATAAAGCTGAATAGTGTTTCATAGTTTTATTTGTTTCATAGTTTTATATGTGAACCTAGGTGGTACCTCCTACTTGGATAAAGTATCTGTTGCCTCTTCTACTAGGACATGAATTCCAATCCCAAGAGTTTTTTTTTGTTTTTTTTTATCAGATATTTTTCTTTTTTCCATATATTTTTATTGTAATTAATAGAAGGGTTACATTATACTCACCAGATAGAAGGTGCATTACTTCACAAACATTGATACACTTTCTCATGACATGGTCCCCATTTCCCTCCCCCACTTCCACCTGCTCAACTTGATTTCCCCTCTTCCCTATCCAATTTCAAATAACCAATTAAGCAAATATAAAATATATCAGATAACAAGGTGAAGTATTGTAACAATATGAGATAACCAAGGGACAGCAAAAGAGATGACAGATGATATAGTACATTGAGGACAACATTCACTCATTATATGGCTTTTGTTTCTATATCCTGGAGGTCCTTACATTTAGTGTCATACTATATGGTCTTATGTATCTAGATTTTGTTCTATTGTAAAGCTCTGCTAGGAGAGCCCAGGGTTTCTACTGATTGTGAGAAATGAAAGAAACCATTGAGCCTATGTTCCTTTGAGTCTAGCTTACTTCACTTAATATGATTTTTTCTAAGTCTTTCCATTTCCTTACAAATGGGGAGATGTCGTTTTTTCTGACAGCAGCATAGAATTTCATTGTGTATAAATACCACATCTTGTTGATCCACTCATCAACTGAGGGGCATCTGGGTTGGTTCCGTATCTTTGCTATGCTGCAATGAAATCGTTGTGCTAGGGCAATCCCAAGAGTTTTTACTTTAAGGTCAGCACACCTTAAAAAAGGCCCCACTTCCTAGCATCATTGTCTTCAACATTAAGACTTTAATATATGAATTTTAGGGTTGTAGACCTTCAGATTGTACCAGGAATGATGACAAGTAAAATTAGAAAATTCAGACAAATGACAAATAACTTCTTTTTTTTTTTTGATTCGGGGAGGGAGGTGGGTTTCTGGAGTTTTAACTCTAGGCCTGAGTTTTATCTCTAAGCTTTTGTGCTCAAGTCTATCATTCTACCACATGAGCCCCAGCTCTACTTCCAGGATTTTCTTTGATTAGTTAGGGAGATAAACGTCTCATGGACTTTGCTGCCCTGGCTGGCTTCAAACTTCAGTCCTCCTGAGTAGCTAAGATTTTGGATGTGAGCCACTGGCACTTGGCTTCAGACAACTTTTAAGAAAAAAGAAAAAAAAAATGCCTAAAGGGGCAGGGGAGGGAGAACGCTTGGGAGAGGGGGAGGTTATAGCCATTGTTAACATTTTAGAATATTTCCTTCTACCTTCTCCTTTGTACTTTGCATTTTTATAACAAGAAAATCAAGAAAATCTTTTTTTTTTTTTTGCCAGTCCTGGGGCTTGAACTCAGGCCTAGACACTGCCTTTGGATACTTTTTGCTTAAGGCTAGCACTCTGTCACTTGAGCCACAGCAACACTTCCGCCTTTTTCTGTGTATGTGGTACCAAGGAAAGGAACCCAGGCCTTCGTGTACATTAGGCAAGCACTTTACCACTAGGCCACACTCTCAGCCCCAACAAGAAACTGTTTATTCTTTCCTTCTACTTTGTCAGTACTGTGCTTGCACTCAGGGCCTTAGGTTTATGTGGCAACTGCTCTACTATTGAAACCCCAACTTCAGTCCATCATTTTTTACATTATTATTATTACTGTTAGTTATAATTAGCACCATTTCTTTCATTTACAGATATTTATTAGACTGATGTTTTCAGTAAAGCCATCTTCCTCTCCCATCTGGGTTATATCAGACTGGAAGTCTAAGCACTGGAGCTTTTTGAACTCTGTTCCTACACATTGTAGGGAGGTGAGCTACACCTCATCCTCATCATTTGAAAAATCGAGTTTCAGTCTTCTGCCAGATGGGATTCAGTATGGGCAGTAAGGCTTTTATCTATGGGCAAAGAAAGATGGTAGAGGCCTGTGTATTAGCAGTCACTCTGGTGCCAGGACTCATTTGTGTCATCAGCGCTCGTAAGCTTCTTGCCTGAAGTTCTGTCACTTAGAGATTCATTTCTTTGAGTCCTATAAGAGGTCATATATTAATTCCACCAGATACAGAACAGTACCATAGAAAGAATGCAGGGTTTAAAGTTGGAGAACCTCAAATAAAATCTCCTTTGTTAACCTTAATGACCATTGGCAAAACAAGTAGTACCTTCATTCTTTTTTGTTGTTGTTGGGTCATGGGGCTTGAACCCTGGGCCTGGGTGCTGTCCCTGAGCTCTTCAGCTCAAGGCTACTACCCTACCCCTGGAACCACATCCCTGCTTCTCTTTTTCTAATGATTAACTGCAGATAAGGTCTTTAGTGTCCAGGCTGGCTTTGAAACCCAATCCTCAGTTCTCAGCCTCCTGAGTACCTAGGATTACAAGCGTGAACAACCTTTTCCAGCTCCTTAATTCTTTTACGGAAGGATGAAAGAACTTTCAGAGTTGTTATGAGTGTTAAATGAATTAATTGTATTTATTCATCTTACACGTTAGCAAAATTAATTTATCCAGGTCTTTCTACATGTTGCCTAGTGGAAGGTAAGGGGAAGAGTTAAATAAGGAAGACTGATTCGCAGGGAATTCATGAGCAGGAGAAAGGTTCAAATGGTATGGTAGACAGAGTTAAGAACAGTAGAGTAGCTTTATTATGTATGGGGCTGGTCAACAAGGGTGATGAAAGCTAAGACTGCATTGTATTCTTGTGCTCTTCTCAAGAACTGACCTAGGATCTTCAGCCTCAGATGTACTCATCTTGAGTAGCTCCTGGCCTCCAGAGACTAGCTGATCCTTTATGTGTAGTAGAAGACAGAGTCTTACATAAAGTTAGCATTTCACTGGCTACTGGCCAAAGAGAGAAGCTCTGGTACCTACTACATTAAGAAAGTATTATAATAAATACTTGATGTTTAGCTTTTATTTGTTGTTTTTCCTATTGGTATTGATGGTTGAAATTAGGGACTGAGCACTGCTGCTGAGCCTTTTTACTCAAGGCTAATGCTCAAGTGTTAGAGCATTTTGATCTTTTTTACTCAAGGCTAATGTTCTACTGCTTGAGGCACTGCTTACTTTGGACTTTTTGGAAGTTCATTGGGGATAAAAGTCTCACAAGCTTTTCTGCTTGGACTGGCTTCAAAGCATGGACCCTCAGGTTTCAGTCTCCTGAGAGGTCTCTTTTTTGTGTTAGGCATTTTGAACATAGGATCTTACTTTCTACTTGGGGTGATGGGTACATAATACTGAGTTAAAATCGTTGTGCTTCCCTCATATCTGGGATAACATGTGGCTTGCCTCACTATTTGTTGAGATAGAATCTCACAAACATTTTTGGCCAGGCTGGCCTTGAACTGTGATTTCCTGATCCCTGTTTTCCAAGAAATTTTCCATTGCTGTTTATTATCAGCTGTGAACTTTTTCTGGAACCACCATGCATTTATATAAAAAATTGTCATTACATGATAAAATTAGACATCACTAGGTCACTTTGAGGCATCATCATTCACTAATATGTTTGTTCCACAGTCTCTGGGGCAAGCAGGCAAGGGCCACTGCTGTCATTCTGGTGCTGATAATACAGAGAAAGAGTTCAAAGGCAAACCACCCATCACAAGCAAAACAAAGGGACAGAGAAAAAGGGTCAGATTTACAGGATTGGGGAAAGTAATTGGCTAAAAAAAATACAAATCCTCTCAAACTAAACATCACAAAGGGTCACACATGAAGAGAAAACAGCCCTTATTTCATTTTAAATGCCAGAAGATTGCACAGTAAATTGAAGAGTTAGAGTTTATTATTTTGTTATTAAGAAAATCTTTTTTTGAGCACAGGGTGAGGTGGAGTTGCTTTGTCCTGAATCATGCTGACAATTTTGAGCAGAGAATTACACACAGCCTAGTCTTCAGATGTATCCCCTCCAAACCCGAGTTCTACTTCAACAACTGGGAAGAAAAAGAAATAATGGCAGATGTGATTATAGCAAGAAAACAGTAGCATATATTCCATCCATCTTTGATATTCACTTGCTACCACTTGTTACTGGGACTCCTCTGAGAGACATCCCACCTGCAGGCTCAAAGGCAACAACCCCGAGGGACCTTGCACTGAAGTGTGGCCTGAGCAGTGTGTGGCTGGCTGCAAAGCCTGTGTATTTTGTCCTGTTTACATAAAACATCCAGTCTAATTCTGATTCTTCTCAGGGCCTCCGTGTGCTTTTTCTTGACGAAGAATCCCTTCTGCATGCTAATAGAAAAATTTATCTTTAAAGTATTATAAAGGATCAAACATAATTTTCATGGATTATTTAAATAGGTTTATTCTTAGAATCATCATTGTAATTCTAGCATGTCACCCAGATATGAAATAAAATCTAGGGAAATTTTCCTTCACTCCTAAGTTAAAAAAAAAGAATCATAAGCCATTTCAGGTATTTTATTGCAATGAGAAATGGATGAGGAAAATGTAGCTCTATTTTTAGAGCTTTCCTGAACTATACACACTGGCAGATGTGTGGGTATTTTGTCTTTTTCTTTTTTTTATTTTTTGCTTTTTACATATTTTTACTTCCAATATGGAATTATCTTCATTTTTTCTAGTCAGAAAAGTAATATATTATATTAAAATATTTCAGAAAAGTACAATACACAAACAGAAATACAACTATGAATCTAATTTTAAAGCTACCCTCTCATCATTTTTTCTATGTGAACTCTGTTTAAATACATGGAAATTGTCTTTGTTAATTTTGAAGTTTAGAGTTTTAACATTTTTTAGCCCTTTGTTTTTCTCTCAAGAATGTTTATGATCTTTGATCATGTTCTGTTTCCTGGCCATCTTTCTCTTGGTTAGAAAAAAACATTTATATTAACTTTTTTTTGTCTAAAGCTTGTTTTTAAATGAAAATATTGTGATAAGGAAAATTATCTACATTGTTAGTCTAAAAACCTGATTTTCTCTGAGGCTTTTGCCTCTAATAATAGGTCAATGTCTCAAGTCTAGTCACATCTCTAGCCCTCTATTTCCTCCGCTGTGTATAGTAGGAGCTGAACTTGATGCTCTCTGAGGTTCCTTTCAGGTCTGTTCTCATTTGAAATTGTCACATCTTCCCCCAATTGGTAGCATCTGTGGGATTTTGAACAGTGACGGCTTAATTTCAGTGTTGCTGTAGAACGTTACTGCCCCCACTTTCCTTTGAAAGGTTTTCTAGTTTGTGCTTAAAGAAATCCCTCTAATGTGGGCCATTTTTATGGGAACTTAATGAAGGGCATAAGCCACACAGATGTTTTAACCTGTCCCAACTAGTGATTTCCAGGCTTCAGTAACAGAGGGCTGACTGTGTGGTATATGTGTGGATTGGATTTCAATTTCAAGGCAGGACAAGAAGACAGGGAGGCCCTGCCAGGAAGGGTAGATAAGAAACAGTTTAATCCACAACCCTGGAATTAGAGTAGGAGTGTGATAACACTTGCAGGGATAGGCTCCAGCATTAGCCTAAGTTTATTTATTTTTGTGGTGGTTCTGTAGTATGGACTTCCCAGTGGAACCAGACTTAAAGGGAAAGCAGAAGGTTTGTACTGTGCAGCCACCTAATTATTTTTTTTCTATGGAACAAGATGGAATTGTAATTAAAAGAGCATTCTGAGAGTTTGGCTAGTGGAGTTTGTGTAGTTAAAAATACACAGAGCTAAAGGCCATTTTTGAACCAAAACACTCACAGAAGAAACTCTTCCTTTCTTGTCCTGGCTGTCTACCAAGTGGTCCAGTGCTAAATGACATTTATGGCATCTGTGTAAAGCACAGGATGGAAAATCTGTGATTTAGCCTTTCCTTGGTTTCCAAATAGCAGTGTGTACACTGTGTAAATTGTCAGTGGCAAGAGGCTGGGAAGCCGATTTCTGCTTCCTGTAAAGATAGTTTCGTGAGAAGTGTATGTAACCATTGCCCATGCAAAGCCCCTTACCTGTATCCATCTCCATCTTCATTTTACCCAGGGTAAGAATCACTGGGATTTGTGTTATCCCATTATTATTCATCAGTGTTCTTGTCAGACTTAAAAAAAAATGGCAGAGCTATAGCATTTGTTTTCTTTTGCACTTTGTATGTCTTGAGATGTTTTCGCAAGAGTAAAATAGGGATGTGTGCTGGGTGAAGTAGAGGTGATGCACAGAAAGTAGTAGGCCTGGATATACTGATTAATTTTACTGCTTAATGCCCTACTTGCATGAAGTGGGGTAGCTTCCTGGCAGGGTACATAGTACATGGATTTTGTGATGGTTTTGTCCTCAGCTTTACTCCTGAAAAGATGCTCTATCATGAAGATGCATCAATTAAACCATTTTTTATGCTTATTTGTGTGAGAGGTTGCATCTACTACTTAATCCATATCTTTAATCTTTTGCTTCTAGTTTGTTTCTCAGCTAGACTCTCCAGCCATCTTGGCTCTGATTAGTCTTAAATTTCATTCCTTCTCCCTGTTCTTCCTGAGTGGCTAAGATCACAAGTATGTACGCCATATCTCGCTGAGTCTCTTATTTTTGAATGAGTAATAATTTGTCATCCAAAAGAATGTCCCAGCAAGAAATTTTGGTGAAATTGTTTCTTTTCCTAGTTACAACTATAAATACTAAAAATAAAAGATCGAATAGAAACTTTAATTACTTGTAGAAAGACAAACATTGACATTTCATGTTAAGTCTAAACAGGAAGAACAAGCATAAGTGCTAGAAAAAACTAGAGCAAAATTTTATAGTTTAATCTTGCACTTAATGGATTAATTGCTATTTAAATGATCTGATATTCAGAAAGATATTTTCTTTTACTTTGCTCTGTCATAAAGAAAATATGTCACAGAATAATTTGGGAAAGTAGATATATTTAAAAAACACTCATCTAACTACTTTAAATTTTATATATTGTCTTCAAGGTTTTTTATTTATTTTGTCCAGATCTTTAACCTTTTTAGGTTAAAAATGTACCCAAGAACTGGTGGCTTATATCTATAATCCTAGCTACTAAGGAGGCTGAGATGTGAAGATTGTGGTTCAAAGCCAGCCTGGGCAGGAAAGTCCACTAGACTCTTATTTCCAATTAACCCTTGAACAAAAGTCTCAGACACAGTTCTTAGGCCCTGAGTTCATGTCCCATGATTGACAAAATAAATACATGAATAAAATGTAAATTATTGATTTCCTGCATTATCTAGGGAAGAAATGTAATGCATTCAAATTTACCATAACTGGGATTGGAAAAAAAATGAAGACAATTCTACCTTTCTAAATTTAAAATATGAAAGTATCAGTGACTCTGTCATTAGTGTCAGGATCCCTACGTGTATCTTTATCATCCTACAAAATGGAAAGTTATAGATCTAGAAAGTGCTAGGTAGATACTAGATTTAAGAGTGACATCGAGGAAGCTAGAGTACACATTAACTTCATAGTTTTGTGACTGAGCTTTGATTTTTGTTTCCTTTTGCTTTGTTTCCATATCAGAGATGATTGTTGACAACCAGATTGAGACAGGCCTATTGAAACCTGACCTTAAGGATAAGGTCACCTATACTTTGCTCCGGAAGCATCGGCATCAGACCAAGAAATCCAATCTACGTTCCCTGGCTGACATTGGGAAGACTGTCTCCAGTGCAAGTAGGATGTTTACCAATCCTGACAATGGTAATCAGAGCTGGCTGGCTGGATGTTGCCTTCTTTCACCTGTCTGTTTTACTCACCTTTCCTCCATCTCCTGACATCTTTTCTTCCTCCCCACCGTATTTCTTCTTTACTCAAATTCATATACCAAATCATTTCATATATATATACATACATACATATATATATATATATATATATATTATCCAGTTGGGTAGGCATACGGTTTCCCTGGGAAGATTTTTGCTGATTTCAGAGGTTGAAAATATGACCCTGCCTCACTTACTCCTTGTGTCTACTCTGATTGAGAAGATTTGCTCAGGAAACAAGTAAATCTTTCAGATGACTCAACACTCTTTTCCATAATATTGTGTCCCTCAGGGACTTTGTCTTTAACATGAGAATTAGGAATAGAAAGTAAGGTAGGATAAATGCCTTGAAATATCATATGATAGTTTTTGCTTTGTATGGGAGATGGCACCTGGCTTATAAATCACCATTTCATCTAAGTAAGAGTCTATTACTTTTTTAATTACCTAAAAAAAGTTTCTCATTTGGTAAATGATGATTACAATCAGATGGGAGAATAATTATTCAACCAGTAATATTAGTCTAATTATATAACAATAGAAAAGGCACACTATGTACTCCTTAAATTTTATTGTACTTAACCAGAGTTTCCTGTGAAGTTTCTATTTTCTTTATCCCTCCCTCCTTCCTTTCCTTACCCTCTCTCCCTCTTTCCCTTTCTCCCTCACTCCCTTCCTTCCCTTCTTTCCTTCTTCCCTCCCTCCCTCCCTTTCTCCCTCCCTTCCTCCCTCCCTTCCTCCCTCTTTTTCCCTCCCTCCCGCCCTCCCTTCCTTCCTTCCTTCCTTCCTTCCTTCCTTCCTTCCTTCCTTCCTTCCTTCCTCCCTCCCTCCCTCCCTCCCTCCCTCCCTTCCTTCCTTTCCTTCCTTCCTTCTCTGTCTCTCTGTCTCTGTCTCTGTCTCTGTTTCTCTCTCTGTCTCTCTGTCTCCCTCCCTCCCTCCCTCCCTCCCTCCCTCTCTCCCTCCCTCCCTCCCTCCCTCCCCCCTCTCTCTGTCTCTCTCTCTCTCTCTCTCCCCTTGTTTTCAAGTAGATTTCATGCTTTGGTGAAATGGGAAGTGAGCATCAGTTAGTATCCATGAATTATAGAAAACGAAGCTGTGGTAGGCATTGCTGATAAGTGTTGGGTTGGCAGAATGTGATCTGGACTTGAATTCCATTCTGTTTGTTTTGGTATTTAGATAAATAAATAGATAAGGGAGATTCTAACCCATGTGTTCATCTATACTTTAGAATAACACACAGGCATTGTGCAAAAGTGAACGGTATAAACTGAATTCCAACTCAGACACTTGCTTCCAGAAACATGATTTTCTAACTTAATAATAAAGAAAAGGTTTGGAAGAGCATGAACTATAAGCACACTTTCTCTATTATGTTTTAAAAGCAGTACTAGTTATAAAAATTAGAGTATAAATGCTTTTTTATAAGACAGAGTCATGAAAGACAGGATCTAATATAGAGCATTCCTAGGATAGTTGTATGCTTCTACGGATACCTATATATTGCTGGAATTTTTTTTGTTTTTTATTTTTTTTGTTTTGTTTGTTTTTTGGACAGTACTGGGGCTTGAACTCAGGGCCTTGCATTCCTGGAGGTTGTCACCCTACCACTTGACCACTTGAGTCATAGCTCCACTTCTGTTTTTTGTTTGTTTGGTTTATTTAGTTATTTATTTATTTATTAGAGATAAGAGCTGCAAGGACTTTTCCTCCTGGAATGGCTTGCAGCTGCAATTTTTCAGATCCAGCCTCCCCGGTAGCTAGGATTACAGGCTTGAGCTGTGAGTGCCCACCATGAAATTTTTTTTGTGTGTGTGTCTCCTTTTTATTCTTTCTTTATTTTTGAATTGTATTTTTGAAGGGAAAAGTTATTTAATAGAAAAATTATAGGATGAACAGATTTTTTTTAATCAGTTCTGAACTTAGGGCCTGAGCCCTGTCCTTGGGCTTTCTCAAGGCTGGAGAAACTCCCAGTCATGAATAGTTTGGTGTAACATTTCATTTTAAACAACTCATAATTTTGAAATTATGGCAGCCTCTCCTGTGCACTATGTAATCTTCTTTATCATATAAAATTAAGCTTCAAGAACTGGAAGTATTGGGACCAGGAGTGTGGCCTCATGGTAGAGTGTATGCCTTAGCATGTAGGAAGCCCTGGGTTCAATTCTTCCGTACCACATACACAGAAAAAGCCAGTGCTGTGGCTCAAGTGGTAGAGCACTACCTTTGAGACAGCTTAAGGACAGTGCCAAGGAGTTTAAGCCCCTGGACTGACACACACACACAAAAAGAACTGAAAGTGTTTATTTTCTTTTCCAGTGCTGGTATATTTGCAAAGAGACAAGAGGTGCCTGCAGTGGGCAGGATGCTTTTTACTAGAATGGTGTGTTCATTTCCATGAACTGGAAGCAGAGAAGGGATTAGGAGGAGATGAATCTTAGAGCCCAGTATCTTGTGCATTTGCAGAAAAAAAAATCTGGTTGTGGAACACCAGGATATGTGGATATTGTTCATCATTCAATCTTTCATTCTTTCAATAGGCATCTGTACTTCAGAGGAAACCTGAAATTGCCTCTGTTATTCTCCTTTTTGCTTGTGCAGTGTTACATATGTTGGATAGAAAGCAAATGGGAAAGGCAAGCAGTTCTTTTCAGCTCTTCAAATGATGAACTTATACCCTGAAGCATGAGATGTGATTAGTTTTCTTTTTAAAACATGTTGTTATTGGCCTTTGTGATACCTAGCTCTTTAAATATCACAGGCAAGGTTTGGTTTTGAGAGATCCTTTAGAAATGATTTTCATTTGCCTCCAAGGTACATTAGTGAAGATTATCAGAAATTTTTTTGCCATTCTGAACTTACAAGTTTACACAGCTACCCTTATGTCTTAAGAGTTTAATCACTTAATAACTCTACCAACCATGAAATGTCCTCAGAATAAATTCCTAAAAAGAATTATATAATTATTGCTATTATTTTAACAAACCAAGATCTTATGTTTCCTGTTGTTGAAACCAGATTCTAATATCTTCATGGAAAATCTAGATAAATTTAAGTTACCTTGGCCTCCTATAATGGACTAGAAAACAGACCTAGTAGCTGAGTCCCTATGGCTCATGCCTATATTCCTAGGTACTGAGGAGTCTGAGATCTAAGGATCTCAGTTTGAAGCCAGCCCAGGCAGAGAAATCCCTGTGAGATTCTTATTTTCAATTAATGTCAGAAAAAAGCTAGAATTAGCACTGTGGCTCTACTAGTAGAGTTCCAGCCTTGAGTGAAAAGGAGCTCAAGGAGAGCGCACAGGCCTTGAGTTTGAGCCCCAAGACCACTTAAAAAATAGGTCTAATGACATTGCCAGCTTTAGTTATGCAAGAAACTGGCTGAACTTTATGGAGATACTTCTTCCAAGTTGGAAATTATTGATTTTCCAGTAGTGTGCTGGAAGCAGCTCTTATCTCTTCACAAGAGCCAGTTGCTACAAGAGATATTGCTAGCCATTTACCTACTGCTACTCCTAAGAATGAAATTATAAATAGACAATTAAATGGCTGTATTAAAAATGAAGGCAATAAATGCCCCAATTCACTGTTTCTTATTTTATGACATTTGTCTGGAATCTGTGTTCTTCCTAACTCATTCTTATAAGTGCTCTAGTTTACAGTATGCACCACCATGTCTGTAGCTACCAAACCAATTTTATTTGTAATTAATCCAGAAAGAATCATAGAAAATAAACATAGCTTTCATTATGTATATTATTGTGAAATTGTCACATAACTGAGAAAACCCCAAATTCTGCCAGGGACTAAATTTTAGAGATACTTTCACAATATTATTAATAGAGGTATTTTATTTAAATTATGGTTCATGAAGAAACTAATGAGGTTTTAGATTCCTTTGGCCTGGATTTTCCTATACCATTTCTATTTCTCACAATTTTTTAGATGGAATTATATGAAATTGCCATTTTTGTGGGTAAAATAAAATTGACAATTGACAAATCCATAGGGAGCTATCTAATAATTTTGTCTGAGATACTTAAGCAATGATTCTCTATTATTTTATTTTATTATGAAAGATTAATGTTCAAGCATTAGGACACCAAAAACATATTTCAAACAATTAAGGGCATTAGAAAGTAAAAGTAACGTTTATACTTAATTGGTAGTTATTCAATAAAGATTTTGTAAGATTTTATGGAGTTAACTAATATACATGCTTTAAAAATCATGATATGATTTTAAAATACACAAAATGAAAATATATCATTTTTCCCTAAAGCTTACAAAAACATGAGAGGAACCTGAGTTAAAGGCTTAATTTCAGTGTTCTATCACTTCATTTGTGAGAATTCGGGTAAATCCATCATCAATTTGTTCCTTTATTCTTGCCTTTTCCATTTCTTCTCCCATTTCTATTATAAAGGTTAGTTCTTTTTCCGCTTCATGATATGGGAGCATAGATATCCTTTGCTCAGAAGCAGCTTTGGTAATCCAGTTAGACCTTGTGGTGTCAGCTTCCCTTTTCACCAGTCTTGTTTCATGATCTCATCCTTCTTCCTTTCTCTTTTCTCCTTTTCTTCACCTTTTCCTCCACCTCCTCCTCCTCCTCCTCCTCTTCCTCCTCTTCCTCCTCCTCCTCTCCCTCTCTACCTCTCCCTTTTTTTAGCTTTCACATCAACTTTATTCTCAGAGCCAACTCCATGGGTTAATAATACTTCCATCATTGCCATAGGAATGATATTCCTTCTTACATGTACCAAGCATGAGTTCTGGATTGCAAGGATTTTATGGTTTGTACCATCTATAAGGCTTTGTTACAAACTAAACAAAGACACATACACACACACACTCTACCACTTCCTGCTTTATTTGCTGGTTAACTGGACAAAAGAGTCTCGCAGACTTTTCTGCCTGGGCTGGCTTTGAACTGCAATTCTCAGCCACTTGAATAGGTAGGATTAGAGGTCAGAGCCACCAGCACCCAGAATGACCTCATTTTTTTTCCTGAGTAGAAAGTTGTTCCTATTTTTCTCAGCAAAAATTGCAAAGATAATGTAATATCCAACTGAAATAATGCATCTTTCAACAAATGTTATTCAATGTGATGTATTATGTTTAAGCACAGTTAAGGAAGAAAAGTCTCCTACCAGTGAAGTGTTTTCTGGAATGTGTGCTTTGTCACTTATTTAAGAGAAGCTGATGGATCTAGTCCTGATTTCTTTCTCCTGTCTTTTGGTAAGGGATATTATCAATGGGAAGGTCCTTTCTCATTATAACCTTTTATGCACAATAGTCTATCCCTTAAGTTTTAGTCTAAATCTTATTTGAAATCTAAGATGGCATTGGAGAAGATGGCATCTGGCTTGTGCAGTGACCAGCTTGCTTTTGGTGCCTTCAGGCCTCATCTGTATTTCTAGGGACCCACACACTGCTTCTGATTCCACATTTTCTGTTCACCACATTTTCTCTCCTTTCTATGTGCATGTATAAAGTATGTACTTTACTTACTGCCAACATTTGTTGCTCCCATTTCGCCCTAGGCACATCTTCCCTGTTAGATAGGATGCTGCTACATAGCTGCTTTGAACACAGACAACAGTTAGCAATGTAGAGAATACAATGAAAAGAAAAGAAGGGTTTGTTTGTTTGGAGATTAGTAATAGTTCTTAGTTGGTTAGGAACTGGTTGCTTTGAATCTGATTTGAGATTAGACCTGTTTGAACTACAAGCTCTGTAGATTAGACGAGGCTGTCTGGACACTGGCTTATGTTGGATGTGGTAGGACGGTTGCCAGGATTGGCAGCTATCTCATTATTAAACGTGTGCCCAGGCTTTGGATTCCAGTTTGCCAGTTGTCCTTGCTGAATTGCTCTACTTTTTACCCCGTCCCCCTACTCTTGAATTCAGACATGGTCCTTGAGAGGGTGAGCATTTCTCTTAATTTCTCTCAAAGGCTTTGCTCCTCTGAACAGGCCTTTGTGCATCTCTCATTCTGATGTGAGGCAGGTAGTATCTTGCATGCCATATCCAATGAAAATGATAGTCATTTTCCCAGGTACCATTCTGCATGCAGTCAGCTCTTTCCAAACCTCTGGAGCCCACAGCCACCTCTTTTTTCTAGACTCTCATTCTCTGTCACAGATGACTTTCCTAGTTAATATCCAATGAATGGCCAAGCTCTTCCCAACTTTATAACACCCAATCCATGGAATGTTTCTAGCAGAATGTCTGAATTAAATTATCCTTTTGTAACAGAAGCTATTTACGGTTAATATTATATCCATCCATCCAGAACATTCTTTCTTTGCCCCAGGAAGTGACTAACCTTCCATATGTATAAAGTTCAAATCTTTAAGTAAACAATAATTTATTTTTCTCCAGGGGAACATTCCAATAGAATTTGCTTATCTACCCTGCTCACTATAGTAATGAAGAGTCTGGCTTCAGGTTTTTCACACCTTCTTGAAGAGCTAATGCCATCCATTGTAATATTTAGAAGCTGCAGGATTATTTTTTTAAATACTAGGACTGAGGCTTGAACTCAGTGCCTCTAGCTTTTATTTGGCTTTCATGTTCCATCTCATGAGCTATGCCTCCATGCTGGCTAATTGGAGATAGAATTGTAAGACTTTTCTGTCAAGGCTAGCTTCATATTTTGATATTTAGATATCAGCCTCCTGAGGAGTTATTATATATGTGATCAACTTATGTCCAGAACAACACAATTATGAGAAATTTATGTAAGTCTTTTTTAAGTCTTTTGTATTTATAAATAAGGATAGTGATATGTTAATCGTATGTACAACCAATAGTGAATGATATTTGTGAAAGTAATAAGAACTATATGAGACACTGTGTTGTCAGGAACAGCTATTAATAAGAATGATTTTAAGAGACAACTATAATGACTTTCAAATTTTAAGTTGAGGGCAGAAATGTAATTTCCTTTATCCTCATCACTGTAATCTGAAACCGTTCTTGGAGTTTTATTTTTAAAATAGTGTTACTTAGCAGCTTCACAATTGCCAAATAATAATACATAACAAGCTGTCATTCACAGGCTTTATAGTATTTTATATTTAGAATACGAATGCTGATCCGTCTGTGAGAACATCGACACATCTTTGCCATCAACAAATAATACATACATAACAGGATGTTGCCATGAAATGAACATCTTTTAAAATCTGACTAATTGTCTCTTTTATACAGCCAGGATCTGTGATGTCCTAAGAGAACTGGAGGGATTCTTTTTGTGTTAGCCTGCCTCAAAGGAGTACTCACTTCTTCCTTCACCCTCTCCAGGAAAAGCCATGTATTTAAGGAACTCCGAATGACTTGCTGCTGCCAACCCTGAGAAAACTTCCAAAACAGGAGAGCATTAGTAGTCTTGTTCTCCTAGCCTCATTTTGCTCTAAGAGCAGATGGAGGAGTAGGTGGAGATCTGGGACCATATCTGGTCTCTGCAGAAGAAAAATAAAGGAAAGAGGAGGGAGGATAAGAAAATGTGAGAAGGGAAGGTAAGACAGAGATAAGATGTAGGCTCCTTACTTTGTCTCTCCAAAAGACAGGGGGAGAAAAAGTCCACTCAATCAAATCTTGTTCTCAGTACAAATACAAATGTCAGAAAGAAGAAGTTTCCTGGTTTGTGAACCAAGTTCCTTAAAAATAAAATATGAACTCAGGTTATTTTATTATTGGATTTGGTAAGTTATGTTTATTTGTATGATACAGGATGATGCTTTGATACATGTATACAATGTAGGACATTTGAAGCAGGCTAATTAACATGTTTATTACCTTCTGTTTCACTGAAACAGCATGCACTTTGATGAGTGTCTTTCTATCCTCTGGTATGACCACTGTTTTCACTTGGGACTTCTATGAGCCCTATTGTTTTAGAATTCACATAAAAGTAAGAAATATTATTTGTTTGTCTGTACCTGGCTAATTGATTTTAGCCTAATGATCTCTATGTTCATTCATGGTATCACTGACTTAATTGTACTATCTATTGAGCTCAGTAGTGTTATTTTTAGCTTGTGTGTTTGTGTGTGTGTGTGTGTGTGTGTGTGTGTGTGTGTGTGTGTGTGTGTGCGCGCGCGCATGTGTGTACACACACCACATTTTTTACCTATATATTAGTTGATTAAAATTTAAACTGATTGCATTCTTTTTTTCCTTCCTTCCTTCCTTCCTTCCTTCCTTCCTTCCTTCCTTCCTTCCTTCCTTCCTTCCTTCCTTCCTTCCTTCCTTTCTTCTTTCCCATTTTTATGGTTCATGGGGCTTGAACTTGGCCTGGGAGCTGTCTCTGAGCTCTTTAGCTCAAGGCTACCACCCTACCCTTAAGCCAAGTCACACTTCCCATTTTCTAAAGGTTTATTGGAGATAAAAGTCTCAGGTCCTTTTTTTCATATATTTTTATTGTAATTAATAGAAGAGTTACATGATATTTGCCAGATAGATGGTGCATTAATTCCCATACATTGATACCCTTTCATATGTCTTGGTCCCCATTTCCCTCCCCCCCACCCCCATCCCTCATCTTGTTTTCCCCCGTTCCCTATCCAATTTCAAATAACCAAATACAAATATATCCGATATATCAGGTAACAAAGTCTCAGGTCCTTTTGTGCCCAAGCTGGCTTTGAACCTAGATCCTCACTCAGATCTCAGCCTCCTGAGATTATAGGCGTGAGCCTCTGCACCCAGCTCTGATTGCATTCTTGGCTATTGTGAATAGTTCTGCAACAAATGTGGACATCCAAGTACCTCTTCCTTATACTGATTTCAGATCTTAAAGCTAAATTTAAATTAGGCTGAAGATATTTAGTGTTTTTTGACACCCTTCCGATGCTGAGCAAAGTAAGCATCATTCCATTGATGAGCTCAACAGCAGCAGCAAAATAATATCCCTCATTATTCTAGCACCTATTATATGCCAGAGATTCTATAGCATCTTCATTTGCAAGTGGAAACTCAGAAAATGTAAAATCACTTATAGAAGTGGACATATCGTAACACAATGACAGTTTACCAATCCAGATAAAAGGCACGGAGCTTCCTCATCTATAACTTATTTATCACATATTAGTGAATTCAGATCTCTTCCTTTGTATTATCATATGATGTTAAAGGGCACTGCGGTCATTACTAGGCAAGAATATATACTAAACATGGAGGATATGGAAGATATCTGAATGCCTTCATTGGATTTCCCAAAGAAAATTTCTAGGCAACATGTCTTACATGTTTAAAATTAAAATATAGCTATGACATTGCACTAAATTTCTTGGGTAAATAAAAGTGGTGCTCAGTAATTATTTATTAATTCAACTTTGTGGTCCAAAAAGAGTTCCAAAACTGTAACAATTAAAAATTTTCTTACCAATACTGTTACAAAAGCATTTTGCTCCAAAAGTTTCTTTGGTTTATTTGTATGAGTCCACTGGAGAACCCTATACCTACCTGTAGGATTCATGGCTTGGGATGTTGAGGAACATGAGTCATTAAAATTTATTTACCTCTTCTGACAACTTCTTCTACAGTCTTGGTATTGGAAACTGTCACTCAAAAGTCTTTAGAGCCTTATCGTTCCTTATTAAGTCACAGTGATTTAAGCTAATTTCTACCTTGTTCATGCCTGAAGTCAGACAAAAATGACTTAAAAAGTAGGACAGTAAACTAGGTGCAGTGGCTCATACTTGTATTCCTAGCTACTCAGAAGACTGAGGTCTGAGGTTGTGATTCAAAGCCAGCTCAGGCACTGAAGTCTGTGAGACACTTATCTCCAATTAACCACCAGAAAACGAAAAGTGGCATTGTGGCTCAAGGGGTAGCCTTGAGCTGAAGAGCTCAGGGACAGCACTCAGGCCCAGAGTTCAAGCCCCTTGACTGCCAAAAAAAAGAAAGACAGAAGCAAGATAAGTTGCTTATTTTTTAGCTCAAGCAGAGATACAGTGAAAGCTTTGGAGATATCATGATTTGCAGAAACTTCAGTTCCAGCGTTTGGGAACTTTTCAAAATTTCATCTTTGGAGTAAATTATGAGGAGAAATAAACAACCCTAGAGGGTTCCAGAGTTTGTATCTCCTCCCACACAGAGCATAGAGACTCAAACAAATCAAAATGTTTTAATTTGCCAATATAAGTAATGGATGCTGTAAGCCTCCCCATTTTCTTGAGGGTAAGCAGCCAGATGGCTTCAGGCAGGCTTTGCTAAAACACAGGTGCCAAGTGTCTATGGGCAGTTTCATTTTCATGCATGTCTTTGGAGCCAGGCTCTTTGCTGGTGCATATGTGCCAGGCTCCATTCCACTTTCTCCTGGTTAGGGAGGATCAGCACCAAGGCAGGCAGTATATGCAGAAAGGAGTGTGTCAGCTGTAGGTTCTAATATGTCTTTCCCACTGACATGTGGAGGGGAGTGAAGGCGTCAGGGAAAGGGATGAGCATCTGAGTTCTGAAGAAGCTGCAGGCCTCCAATGCTCATTCTAGCAGCAGTGCTTAAGTCTGGGTGTCTACTTTCTTGTAGACACTAAAGGAGTGCGAAGATTCTTCTGAGTTTACTTTGCATTAGTGTCTCTAATAATGCACTTCACCCAGATCCTAGAGAAGTTTCTACAAATTGTATAGACTCATTTGACTTTGCTAAGCATTCGGGACTTTGGGACATTCAAGCAGGTCTCTAAGTTGACAAAGGAAATTAGGAAGTGAGACCGGTCACTATGATGATACATATTTCTAAACACCTTCCTTCTTGACAATAGCAATTTTGGAACAATCTCGACTGTTCATTTCCCTTTTTCATTTTTCTTAGTGCAGTAAAAACTTGCAAAGAAGTTCAATTATGGGAAACAATTAAAAATTCAGATTGCAAAGAGAAGACATCAGATTTGCTTCAAACAGGTGCTGGCACAGATGGATCCCTCACTAGTCCTGGCTTTATTTACAGCTTTTAAACCCAGACAGATAAATTGACAAAAATGTTTCTGGATTTTATAATGTGCTGAATGCCCAAATTTGGCCATAAACTTACATTAATTTGTAGATGGTTTAATTTAAAACCTGACCTCCCCAGTCTCTGTTAGACTTTTAAAAAGACCATTTGCTTGCCCTGTCTTTTGAACAATTATGTGAACAGATTACTTTTGTTTTTGATTGGACATGGTTTGTTTGTTGCCTCTGTCTTATAATGACTATTTGTATGATTAAGGAAAAACTCTTAGGTCTGATTGCGTATAGTCTGCTGGTTCTGTGCTTCTGAAAACTTTGTCATTCTAAGGGCTTATTAGCTATCCATTCTTACTAGCCCTATAGCATGGTTCTTGAGAATAGCAAAGCAAATGACATGAAATCCAGAGCCCAGATGGAACCATCCTCAGGAAGACTAGTTCGTGATTGTGTCTGGAGGAGCCATATCATGTTGCAAGCATGCATCATTACTTTCACGTTCAAGATCTTCACACACAGATGCATCACTTTCCTGAAAAGATGTCTTCATACTTGCATGAACGGAAAAAGGTTTTGTTCATCTGGAAATGTTATTGATGGTACAACATTCTTCCTGGGCTTCTTTTGGTATCAACTTTAGGTTTTAGAAACTGTATTAGTAATTTCCATGCTTCTTATAAACAAACATATGCTGTCTATCCGTGCACACCAGCTATTGTATGGGCACTATACATTCAGGTGAGTCTCTGCCCTCCGTGGGGTTCATTTATAATGAGAGGGAGATAATGCTACCCATTCTAAAGTCTTAGTTGAAATAAGTATGAAGAAGCACCAGAAAAGGAAGAGTAACATTGCACTGGTTAATGGGTTTGTATGAAGGTATTGGTTTAGCTACCTCCAAGCCTTTAGAGGGCTGAAAAACAAAGAAAATTGAAAGCCAGCTCTGCATTCATCAAGGAAAAATATTTCAGACATGGAGGTCTGAAATGTTGCTTGCTGCATTTGTGTGCAAGGTCCATAGAAGGGTCTGTTGGTAGATCGTCCACAAGCCGCTTACTCATAATAATTCATCCCCTGTGCTTCACAAAAATGTGTGCAACTTCCTTCTGTATGCTTATGTGGTGAAAAATTATTAACCATCTTGATCTTACATCTTGAGATTGATGTCCACTTCTTAAATCTTTGTTTGGGATGCAATCCATGTTTTCATGTATGTGAACTACAGCGTGGATCATCCACTGGTGTTTTTGGAAACTATTATGATTGAATGTAATTTTTGTTTTCCAAACACTTTTTATCATTCCATGTTGGGATTCAGGGTTCTGGGAGGGGGTGTGTTTCACTGTAATTGGTCATTGTTCTTCTTTAACCCGCTTGTGTGATTTGCTTTAGTATTTTTTTCTTCTTAATTAATGCTTCCATCCTCATCCTTGCTGTGGCTGCTCATGTGTCCTCCTCCTCCTCCTGTCTTCTGCTTCTGACACTCAAGCCCGCAGCCCGCTTGAGAACTCAGTGCCCTGCCTAGCAAATTGCACCTTGGAGGATGGCCCCAGAGTGAGGCGCACTCCCAGCGAGGGATGGCTAAGTAAGTCAAAGGCTGGGAAGGGGGCAAGGATGGTGGGGGAGGGAGGGCCGGATGCGATTTGGGCTCATGGTTCTTGCGTGGAGGGTGAGACCTACAGGTTCCTCAATGCCCAATTATTGGCTGGATCTTTGTACTAAAGAGGACACAGATACAGAATTTGGTAGGTGATTTGCTGGCCTGAATGCATGTTGAGTCTCTGGAAACGCAGAGAGTATGGAAGGCAGCCAGTCCTTGGCAGCCATTCCTCTCTGTGTCATGTCTCAGAAACTCTGTTTAGTCATGATGATCCTTCTTTGTCTCTTCAGAGGATTATGAAGATGGCCATGAGACAAGGACTCAATTTTAGGTATCAATTTTAGGTGTTTTTTTTAGAAACTACTAGTAATCTCTGTATTTTATTTTTTTATTGTAATTAGTAAAAGGGTTACATGATATTTGCCAGATAGAAGGTGCATTAATTCACATACATTGATACCCTTTTGCCGGGGCCAACCGGCAGCAAACCAGGGTTCGCAGATTGGGGTTCCTGAAATAGGGGACAAGGACTAGGAAGAAAAAGAAGAGAGACAGACACACCGGGTCCGGGATGTCCGCAGTCCAGGCAAAGACTGCCGAGACTGCCGCGTTTATTTTCCACTCCCCTTTCTTCCCTCCTCCTCTCCCAGGGAACCTCCAGGTGTTACATTCATATGTTAATTCTCAGGTCATTTACATAGAATAGGGCCAGAAAGCAATAAGACAATATAGCCATCATCTGATGCAAGTCAAGGTACAGTTTGATTCCACTCTGGCTCCCAACACCCTTTCACATGTCTTGGTGCCCATTTCCCTCCCCCCACCCCACACCCTCCACCGTCTTGGTTTTCCCCCCTTCCCTATCAAATTTCAAAAATCCAAATACAAATAAATTCAATATATCAGATAACAAAGTGAGATACTATACCAATATAATCTGTGTATTTTAGAGACATAAATAAATGTGATGTCTGCTTTCTACAAGTGCTATGTATTCAGAAGAATCTCTGTGTCCAGAGGGTTTCCTTTCTAATGATGGAGATAGGACACAAATGGATATCAGTTGTTCAAATAAGTAAAGTATATGAAAACACTCACATACAAATACACACACACACTCCATTTTGGAAACACCCTAACTGTTGGCTGATAATCTTAGAAAAGAATTTGGCCTAAATCTGAAAGGAAAAGTATGACTTTTGCAATGGGAGAATTAAGGAAAAGCCCATCATGAAACTATTAACTTTGCTACAAAATAGATCTAATAAAATTGGATAGGAATTTTCTTGACTAGTAATAAAATTTACAAGCCTTAATTCATTAATTTTCATTACTTCCCACAAATTTGGGCTAAATACTTTATGTGATACCATTTAATTTTCTGAGGAACAACACATAGTAGTATGCACATGAAGAAATGAGATTTTTCCAGAATCATTGAAACTTACCAGGGTCTAGGGTGAGACTTGAACTTTACGAGTCATGTCTTAAAGTTATAACATAGGAAATCTCAGCTATGGTTAGATGGCTAAAATGATCTGATGGCCCCCCTTCCCATGAAGTTCCAATACTCACAAAATATTTCTGAAGTCTTTCATTCTTTCTTAGAAATTAATACATTTCTCAATGATGTCTCTTGGAGAAAAATAAATTTAGGGAAGCAGCTCAGTTAAGAAGTTTAGTCTTAGATCTAGCATTTCTGGTTTTGTGACTTCAGGCAAATTACTACTACTATAAATTTGGTTTTCTCATCATGAAAGTGGGTTATTTTTAACTTTGTAGTGTTCTTTTTTGAAAATTAAGTAAAGAATGTGTAGAAGGCTAGCATAGTACTTAGTATATTAACATTTATGTTCCTAGTGCCTACAGGAATTGCTCAAAAAAGTATACTATTTCTGTTCTTTCAAAGTTTTAAGTATTCTTTGTCAGACATTCAAAGTATTTCTGTGCATAAAGTGTCAAGGACATTGAGTATGATGAGTTTGTGGATTATAAGAAAAGATGGCAACCATTTTGAAGGCAGCCTCGGAGTGTGCTAATCCTTCTAAGAAAATCTATTATAGCAATGAGAAACAATTTCTCATCATCTATTCATGTCAGGTTTTCTTTCTCTAAGCATTTATCTTTAGTGTATAATATGAATCACTCCAGGATTCCCAATTATTTACTGTATCAATTCAATAAAGTCACTATAAGAGATAAATTGAGCTTGGTGCTACTGGCTCACACCTGTAATCCTTCCTGCATAGAAGGCTATGATCTGAGGATCATGGTTCAAAGCAGGCCTGGGCTTTGTGTATGAGACTCTTGTCCCCAATTAACCACCAAAAGCTCAGGAAGTGGAGCTGTGGCTCAAGTAGTAGAGTGCTGCCTTGAGTGAAAAGGCTCAGGCCTTTTTTTTTTTTAACTCAGGCCCTAGGACTGGTACAAAAATAATAAATAAAAATAAAAGATAAATGGATTGATAAAAGATAAATGATATATATCTTAGTGGTAAGTCCTGTTGGTTTCACCTACCTGCCCCCTCTCATTTTCATGAACTCCTCTTTAAATAAATTTTTCCTTTGTCTTTTGTCTTCTAAAGTGCAGCACCTGACCTCTAGGTTTTAGTTGATTTTCTAACTACCTACAACAGCCTTTATGCGCAAATGTACTTAAAACCTAAATGAAATTCTATTTCTTTGTAAAATTATTCTGTTATAACACAGAAGATCTTTCAAGTGCTAAATGCTGTAGCTTCTATTGTTTGTATCTCACAATTGGAGATTTGTATTTATTTTTATTTTTCTATTTTCTTTTATTTCTAGTAGTTTCATCAATACAAGTTAAGTTTGTAGCCAAAGTTGTATACATTTTTCCATATATTTTTATTGTAATTAATAGAAGGGTTACATTCACTAGATAGAAGGTGCATTACTTCACAAACATTGATACCCTTTCTCATGTCATGGTTCCCATTTCCCTTCCCCTCTTCCCCCTGCTGGTCTTGATTTCCCCCCTTCCCTATCTAATTTCAAATAACCAATTAAGCATATGTAAAATATATCAGATAACAAGGTGAAATATTGTAACAATATGAGATAACCAAGGGACAGCAAAAGAGATGAGAGATAACATAGTACATTAAGGACAACAAACCATCATTATATGGCTTTTGTTTCTAATTCTGGAGGTCCTTACATTTAGTGTCATACTATATGGCCTTATGTGTCTAGATTTTGTTCTATTGTAAATCTCTGCTAGGAGAGGCCAAGATTTCTACTGATTATGACAAATGAGGGAAATAATTGAGCCCATGTTCCTTTGAATCTGGCTTACTTCACTTAATATGATTTTTTCTAAGTCTTTCCATTTCCTTACAAATGGGGTGATGTCGTTTTTTTCTGACAGCAGCATAGAATTCCATTGTGTATAAATACCACATCTTGTTGATCCTGGAGATTTATATTTATAGTTTACATTTTACGCTTCATCTGTAGATTTTCATTTCAGCGACATGCAAATTATTTCATAAGGGCAGGGGTTGTGTCTCGGGCTTACATGACTTCTCCAGTGTGAAGCCGATAATTGAAACATGGAAGTTGTATAGTTTTCATGCTCTAAAATATTTTTTTTGTGTTTGTTGTTACATGGCATTCACATTCTCTCTGGCTTTTTTTGCTCAAGGCTGATGCTCTATCACTTGAGCTGCTTCTGGCTTTTTGCTAGTTATTTGGAGGTAAGAGTCTTAAGTATTTTCCCTGAGCTATCTTGGAACCTTGATCCTTAAATCTTAGCCACCTGAGTAGCTGGAGTTGCAAGCATAAGAAACTAGCACTTGTCTTCTGAAATAATTCTTAATACTCATAATTTCATTAAAAACAATATCACCAACAAAACCCAGGTTTTACTGGAGACCATGTTGGCCATAGTAACCAGCAGTAGAGTATTTACTTACAAGAAAAATTTCCTTATATTAGTGACCTAATGAATTTGATTCCTTAATTACTCCTAGTTATTAGCACAGTATTATTTTTTAAACACTGCCAAAAATACTAGCTAAAAATATATTTGCAATACTATTCTATTACATTAATCTTTTCAATATTCTTAGCAAGCTATTTTCTAGCCTACTGTATTTAAAGTAACTATCTTTAAAAAGCTGCCTTGAAAGGTACTTTAGGGGAGGAAGCTCTGATCATTTCACATTGTGTGCTTCTTATCTTAGTTGTCACCTGAGGCAGATGTGAGCTTAGAGCTCTTACCATTTCAAATGCTGCCAATGTATTGAATTACAAGTTGGAACAAAATGAGGAATGACTTCCTCACATAGATCTCACAGGTAGGTCTGAAACCAGCAGGGCCACTGAGAACAAAAGAGAAGCTTTCACCTCCACTTTTCAGGACAAGTTAATACCAACCTAAATGCTTTGCCATTATTAGAGCATAAGAACATATCCTATCTTTGTAGATCCAGAATGGCTTTTCACTCTGAACGCTTATCTGTGAATTCAGTTTGACATCTAACAGCCAGCATCATTTGAGCCCTTAGAAAACACTTGTCCTTTTGCAGTTAGTGGCAGGAGAGATCAGCTGCTTCAGACTCTCATGTCTGGAGTTCAAAGAAGAAAGTGAGGCTCAGAACTTTGTCTGCCATGGTCTACTCATTCCTGATATATGGCCTCACTATGCTTTGTGCTGATTGGCCTTTCGATTTTTGCTTCACCCTTCAATCAGGCTGCCTAGTGACCACTACAACTTAAAATAACTAAGTTGTAAGTGGGACTTTTGTTGTTGTCTGTCTTTTGGTTTTGTTTAGACAGGATCTCACTGTATAGCCCTGTCTGGGCTTGAACTTGTGATCCTCCTACCTCATCCTTCCAAGTACTGGGATTACAGGTGTGGACCACCACACCTAGAACCTCTGGCTGATTTTATCCTCATTTTTGGCATTTGAAAGCCAAAGTGAATTCAAGTATAACTTTAAAAGTTCCTTCATTGTAGCTGTTTATAATCATAAATTTAAAAAGCCTTCATGGAAGAAACGTTCATCAATCTGATATATCTTCAGATTTTTTATTGTTGTTAGTATAAACATCAGAAAACATGTAGTATGCAAGAACAAGCTACAAGTTCTTAAAATGCAGGTAATCTGACCTTTATTTCTTTAAAAAAAGAATTTTTTTTCCTATTGAGTTTCTGAAAGGGGCCTTCGGAGTTGTTCTTTCATGAATTTCTAGTGTTTTATTTACTATGGACTAAACTGTATTTTGATTGTAAACCATTTATAGAAGGAAAATGAACAAAGAAAAACAGACATTTAATTTTATTTCAGAATACTAAGTACTTAGGTGAGATTTCAAGAGGCACAGACATGGGGAAAATTTGATGTGGCTGAAATTATAGAGGCTTTTCTTTTCTGTACTTTTCAAAAATTTCTTCTGCTAACCAGAAAAGTTTGGGTTTGTGAGAATTCAGACTTGTACTTGATAACATGTTGATATGTGTAGTGTGTTTATAATCTAACTCCTCCTTTCAACACTTTTCCTGGTTTATACATTCTGTATTTCTTCCTCCTTTCTTTCAGACTTGGAATCTTGGAGCCACATTTGACTATTTGACTATCCACTCTCCTCCTCCACTTAAAGTGGATAACTAAATCTGTTCAGTGTCATCTTTGTGTTGTTGCTTGCCTCTGTCCCCTTTCTAGTCTTATTGTCATTGTGTGTGTGTGTGTGTGTGTGTGTGTGTGTGTGTGTGTGTGTGTGTGTGTGTGACTACTGGGGCTTGAATGCAAGGGCACTATTTTTTAATTTTGTTGATCAAAGCTGGTGTTCTACTTCCAGATTTTTAGTGGTTAATTGTTGAAAGGGTCTCATGGACTTTCTTGCCTGGGCTGGCTTTGAACTTCAATCCTTCAGATCTCAGCCTTACTAGTAGCTAAGATTACAGGAATGAACCACCAAGGTTTGGCTGCCATTGCTTTTGGTTAGGTTTTTGTTTTCTCTTGCTCAGCCTATTTTTTAGGATCATTGCTTGTACTTGGGCAGAAGCAGATGCATTGTACACCTTGCCGTCTCATTAATCTTACCATGCATGGATGATAAGTTATCTCCTCTCATGGGATGTTCAGTGGTAGGTGAGTGAATCCAAACCATTGAGCCTGGCATTCAAGGCCCAGATCCAATGACCAACAATTGAGTTAAAAGAATGTCACATTACTGGGTAACACTCCATTTCAGCAGTTGATCAACATTGTCTGAATTTGGGTCCAGCTACAGTATAGCCTTCCACTATCACTGAAGCATTGGACATGAGTCAGGGCGATCCACAGGCAGACTCTTAAGCTTGTACCCAGAAATCATACATGTCAGTGTCCTGTATCTTTCATTTGACATAGTCATGCATCCACACCTAAGGACAGAGGATACTTATATTGTAATGTACTAGGACGACCATGATTCAGACATAGTTGGGGGATGGTCCTAAGGACTCCCACCCACATACAACAGGAATTGGAGCCTTGGCTTTGCAGAATATTCTTTTATACCGAGGCTGAGAGTCTTATGAAGCTATACAAAGCTAGCATGCAGAAAATTTTCTACAGGAGTATTCTCATAAATGTAGGATAATGGTTTATTCATGATGAAAGGGTTGGGGTGTCCACTTTAAGAATCAGTGGAACTGTGGTTTGAGAGAGGACTTCTGAGATAGACCAGATTAATTTGAAGCTAAAGTGGATGGAGTGTCTTTCATGCATATGTATAGATATGTATATACATATACACACATATATATATATATAATAGAGTACTCGTATTTGAGGAAGCAAATTCTGGATTTAATTATTGGAGACAACTGAAGATTTAAGTACTTGAATTAGTATGTTTGTGCACATATGAGTGAAAGAGACAGGAGGAAAAGCAAATACAATATTGTAGCTATGGATATCAATTTCAAAGTTAATAATGAAATTTTCTTCTTGGCAGCAAATGGTAGAATTTTACTTTGATGAAAATTGCTGGCAGAATCTTCAGAAATAGGGCTTTCTGTGGTAAGGTAGTTTGATGTTTACAGTTGTTCTAATTCAGATATCAGTTCTGTTCCTATTAATTTGTCTTGCAACTCTAATCATTGGCTGGTCCTCTATATATATGATGAGAGAGAGAGAGAGAGAGAGAGAGAGAGAGAGAGAGAGAGAGAGAGAGAGAGAGAGAGAGAGAGAGAGAGAGAGGAGAGAGAGGGAGAGAGAGAGAGAGAGAGAGAATTTTTTTCTTTCCAGACTCAGGCTAGAACTCAGGTTCTGGATGCTGTCCCTTAGTTTTGCAGCTCAAAGCTTGTGCTGTACCACTTGAATCACAGCCCCACTTCTGAATAGTTACTGGTTAATTGGAAGTAGGAGTCTCACAGATTTTCCTGCCTGAGCTAGCTTTGAAATGCAATACTTAGATCTCAGCCTCCTGAGTAGCTAGGATTACAGCTGTGAGCCACCAGCACCTGGTCCTTTCTTAACATCTTTAAGAGCTTTAATCTGAAAGCAAGTAAGAGAGAAAATAGAGTATCTCTTTCACCTTAATGTATTATAGCCATAAGCTTGAAACAAACTTCCTGAATAATATTTTTATTTTCATCCATCCATCCATCCATCATTTATCGTCGAGTAGTGTTGGTAGTGGTGTGGGAGCTGTTATGTGGTGATGACTCATTGTTCTTGCATAGACTAGGGTTCTTTTGGGAAATCTGTGATTTATCACTCAGGACCTAACAGAGTATTTGCTAATAGGTGGTTCAGAAACAGGAATACTTCACCTGAAAAAGAGAGAAAGGATGAAGTCACGTGGAAACACAGTCCAGGAATATTTTTTTATGAATTAATTAGGTTGTTGTTCTTTATATCAAGCCAAGAACATCAGCTTTAGTGGCATGAAGAAGCCCTGCTGCTTCCCCCCTCCCTTTTTTTGAGTATTCTTATTATCTTTAAGTAGTTGTACAAAGTTGTTGCCATTCATGGAAGCAATTCCCTGATCCTTTTCTAAATCTGTTGATGATAGTAGAATTTGACGATTGGAATTCTATTTTGCTGATGATATTATTGTATATATTGCCTGAGGTTTCACAGCCAGGGAGAGTACTACTGCCTCAGCTAAAATGTATTACATCCTGATTCTCACCAAACATTCTTACAGAGTAAGTAGTGTGGATCCCTTGTTATAGATGAAGGCATGGAGACTCAGTGAGGCTAAATGTTGATGGTTGTCACTAGAACTATTCATCTCCTTAATTCTGTATACATATGAAGACTTTACTCCCTTGTCCACTTGAAGGTAGGTGTGACCACATGACATGGCCAAGGACATATGAGCAGATGTGATAGATTTCTTTCCCAGGGGAAGCCTCAAGAGGCAATACACACTTCATTAGTGTCTTTTCCTTGTATCAGCAGTGTTCTAGAGAGAAGCTGCTTATGTATGTGGATTTTAGGGTAAGGACAGAGGTACAGATCAAACCCCCAGGCAATCTACAATGGTCATTAGCATGAAGGAAAACAAAAAAAGGTCACTGATGTTAAAGCATGAGAATCTGAGGTTGTCATTTTTCTAGTAATGTCTTTCTGACAGGGTAGTTATGAGGCCTCCTAATAAGTGGGGTTGCGGGGGCCAGGATTGAACTCAAGTGTAGACTCCAGATGACCCATTGCCTTTCACGCCTTCCTTTCTGTATCATTCTGTCTGATCCTGGCCTGTTCTCAGCCACAGATACCACTGTTACCTGGTAAGAAAAGGTATGGATACCATTGGGGGTGGGGAACAGAAAACAAAACAAAACAGAATTTTCTGTTTCAAGTCAGAAAATGAAATTCCTGGTGTCTCTTAATGAGAGGCATTAAGGCAGTCTTTCAAAGAGTAATTTTGTGGGACCCATTCTTCTAAACTCCAGGAAACAGTTGGAGCCCACATACTACTGAAGGCGGTGATAAGCTTTTGCTTTTGCTTCAGAAAGAACCATGTGCTCTGTAAGCAGTCACCATGGTTACAGATCACTATATAGTCGTGTTAGGCCATTATATTGGAGAGAGGGATATCAGCATCCTTTTTGAAGAACAGGGTAAATCCAACTACCATGTCCAGTTTTTCTCTCAGTAAAAGGCCTAGGTTAAAAAAAAAATCAATGCTTCTGTCATGCATTTAGTAAGGGGTTCTGGGTTGAGGGTATTGCTATAGGTATGCATATTGAATCATTTCCACAGTTTTTAAAGAACCTGCTTAGATCATTTTTGTCTATATTTCCGGTGCCTGGAAGGTACACGCTCTCGGCTTGGGGTGTGTTAGTTGTTATTTGTAATAATGTTGATATTATTTGTGACAATGATCATAAGTGTGATTACTAAGAAAGATCCATCCCTCTTTACTGCTGATTGTTCCATATAAATTCATTCAGTTTTCTAAATTCATTTATTTAAAATATTCTTATTTTCTGGTAGTACTGGGATTTGAACTCAGGTACTCTACTGCTTGAGTCATACCACCAGCTTTCTTTATGTTTTAGTTATTTTTCAAGTCAAATGTTTTTGGTCTATGCCTGCATGAATTGTTGTCTTTCTATGTTTCTGACAGAGCTGAGATGGCAGGTATGTGCCACCATGCCCAGCTGTTTGTTCTTACTGATATTTTGCCTGGCTTAGCTTCAAGCAGCCATCTTCGAGATCTTTGCCTTTTCAGTAGCTGAGATTACAGGTGTGAATCACTGTGCCTAGCTTAATTTTTTTCTGATTTTAGCTGGAAAAATGAGCAAAGCAGGCATAGATACTTCCTCACAAACCTAGCGGTTAGTCCGGTTGTTCTAACCAAGAGAAGAGTGACGTTTATGACGTGCTAAAATCCTGAGCTTGTAGGAGCTTGTACGTAGGCAGGGTGCATCTGTGTGGAGGAGAACAAGAACCTCAGTCAGTGTGAGATCGAAACATGCTGACCTAATCCATTGAATCCATCTCTCAGGTGGATTCATAAAAAGATGTGAAGGAAAAATGGACTTTCCTTTATTGTTAAAGAAACTGGAACCCTGTCCCGTGGACAAACATTTTGGTCAGAAAGTTACTTGGTTGAGACTCCAGATGTGTTGGAATGCGGAAGAAATGCAATTTTTGGAGTTTGTTGGTTTTCTAACATCATTGATGGTTCGATGCAGGTTTTAAGTTTCCCAAGTTCATCAAGCTTCTTGGTTAGGAAATAGTTCTTTACCTCTAGTCTAGAGATACAGGGTGTTCTCATTAAGTAACCTTTGTATGCTGACTTCCAAGAAGGAGTAAAGTCCTTTAGTCTGGCTCCCCTGTAGTAGAATAATTATAAAAGCAAGGGCTTCATTTTTAACAATTCTTAGTTCAGTTTGAAATATCTGAGGGTATATATCATTTCTGAAAAGATGAATAGGAATTATGTACTTCAGTGGAAGACAGCTCTTCCTGTCTTAGTTGCCACTCTGACTCTTAGTTCTGGCAAACATTTTTATTGTGGCAATGTAAAAATTAGCCGTGTTACAGTGGAGTGGATTACTTCATTAAGTGGCAATTTTTGTTACAACTAAGAGCTTATAAGCAAATATTTGGATACTGGCTTTATGAAATGTTACAGGAGGACAAAGCTATGTATGTGAGTGAGAAGTTGGTTAGGTGACCTCCAGGTCCCCTTTGAAGCACTATGAACCACATCTATAATTAACATAACCAGCCTTCCTCACACTGATTCCTGTCAGACATCTTAAACTTACTTTGCCCTCTGTATTATGTTCCTGATATGCTCCTACAACAGAGAGAAAATTCTGGTACTGTAGGGAGGAATTTTTGAACTGAAGTTTTGATGTGAACAACTCCTGATAAGTGTTCCTTTCTTGTATTCTGTTTCTTTTTTCTTTATCTTGGTTCAGCAGAAAATGGAGTTTTTAGAAAGTACCTTTGCCCACTGACTAAAGCAATCTTTAACTAGAATAACTAGACCCAGTGAAGCATTTTTAACCTTTTTTTGCGTGATGCTGCATACATTTTTACCACTGTTTTTTTTTCTTCTCTAGCCAAATCACCTTCCAGACAGATTGCTTCAATAGCAAATATAGAAATCGTAATGGCAGGTACTAAAATGAGCATGCACACAGTCTCCCGAGTAGGTGTTAGAGATGGCCATTACAGAACTTTCTATATACACACTGTTACATGCCTGAGTAAGGGGGACATATACTGCAATGGGTCTCAAGTAAATAATTACTGATACCCTGTACACCTAGTAGCTAACACTGGCGAGATGCTGCCTCGTGTTCTGCCCAGTGTGACTGGCTTGTAGGTGCTTTGTGTGATGATGTCTGCTTTTGTGAATTGACTTTGATGATTCCAGTCCTCCCACAGTACCTCAGGATATCAATGGGAATTACAAACCTCAACTAGAATTTTCTAGTCTAGGTGGTTTGGGCAGTTGGTAGCTCATAGTTTCTTTTGGGTTCAGAGGACATTTGTGTCTGAAATAGAAAGAAAACAACGTGAATTTGCATTTCAGCAGGACATTTCTTCATTTAATCCTTTAATTCTATAGTGAACTGTTGTTAGAATTTTCAATTTTTTTTTCGCCTTAGGCTAGCTTGATTCTTTTGTCCATGCTAACATGCCAACTCTCTTCCCCCGCCCCTTGACCAGTGGTATTGGGGACTGAACTCAGGATTTTATGCTTTTTAGGCAGACCTTTTTAAACTTTGAGTCATTCCCCCAGTCCTTTTCTCTGTTAGTTGTTTTTAAGATAGGATCTAGCTTTATCATCAGGCCAATCTGGGCTGCAGTCCTTCTACTTTTGCTTCTTTCTATCACTGAGGATAGCAAGCGTGTGCCATCATGCCCAGATATTGGTTGTGATGGAATCTCATGACCTTTTTAATGCTGTTGCTAGCTTGAACTGTGATGCCCTGATCTCCGCCTTCTCAATATCTAGAATTACAGGCTTGAGCCACTGTACCTAGCTGATTCATATGATATTTTTCTCTATAATATACTGTAAGCTCATTCCAGAAAGGGTTAGTTATGAGTCACAATTCTGTCTCCTCTCCCAGTCTCCACTAGTTAAAAAGGTAAATAGGTAGATTTGAATTAAAGAGTAAAATATCCTCATCCTTGGGACTTGGTAGAATTAGGTAGATGTGATTTGGCGGTAGGATATTAACAACTCAGAGATGTAAACCATCTTAACTGAGCTCTGGTTTTCTATAGGGAGATAATGCAGATATTTTCCTGGAGTATATGAGGCCTTAGATTCAATCTCTAGTGCTACCAAAATAGTAATATAACAAAAAAGATAATACCTTAGATCCATATTATTTCTGTCCAGACATACCTATGCCAATTTTAGAATCATCCAAGGCATGAAATTGCCACACCATTAGAACCATGGATATCACGTTGGCTGAAAATAAGTTCATGAGGCATTTACTGCCTGCATATATTTTCTTAGATTTTTATGTACTTTAATCTGGAAAGACTGCCAGGCCAGGATAGGCCTAGAGGTGCTTGTACCATTTTTTTCCTGGAGACTGCCCTGAGAACCATGGCTCACCTGTGGTCAATCATTGCTCAGTGTAGATCAGCGAATGGGCTGTACAGACAGAAAAGGAATGCGCCTGGGTAGAAGTCAATGTGAATGGCCTTTCCAAAGTCATGTTTTGTGAGCCATAAGAGCAGTTAGGAGCAGAGGCCTATTGAAAGTGTCTTGTGTCAATGTCAGTGTCTCTGTGTACACATAGAGCTCTGTGTCTACATTTATATGTTTACTTGGCTGGAGCTGTAGGACTATGCTAAGTGGATTGCTTTCCTGTACATTCTCATACTTTTCAGGTGTAAAGGTTTTTGGCAATGAAAAATTAGATTAATTTTAATCTATTCTCACAGAGCTGTCAAGAAACATATTCCTTAGCATAATTTAAAAACTAATGTAAGTAGTATTTTATGGAGCATGGTAAACTACTTAGAAATAGATCTTTATGTACTTTAAAAGTTTTTGATCTTGGCCGGGAGTCTGGCCTAGTGGTTAAAGTGCTGGCCTAGCATGCACGAAGACCCGGGTTCGATTCCTCGGAACCACATACATAGAAAAAAAGCCGGAAGTGGTGCTGAGACTCAAGTGGTAGAGCTCTAGCCTTGATAAAGTCCAAGGACAGTGCTCAGGCCCTGAGCTCAAGCCCAGGACTGGCAAAAAAAAAAAAGTTTTTGATCTTCTTCTTTAGATGTTTGATTTACTCAGATTTCAGAAGGCTGATTTCTTGTCAATAATATTTCTAATTTCAGGTATTTCTGGTTCTTCATGTTGTCTCTTCATTATCACTTGAAATTTTTACTTCCTCCAAATAAGTTTTTATTATGACTCCTAGTTTCATTGTAAATGACATGTGATTTTGAGCAAATAGCAATGATTCAGTTTCTTTAGGCAACAGGGATTGGAAAGATTCTTTGACTTTTGTGGATGAGTGCTCCTATGCTTTCTGGCTCCTCTCCTCACTGCTGATACTTCCATATTTCTTTCATCAGTACCCTTTCTTTCTGATGTCAATATGAGTTAGATTATATCCCTGGCTCTGTCATAAATTCTGTATGTTCTTTCTCAGTTGGTTCTAATGCTGCGAATTCATTAATAGAATTTGTATTAGGACTGTATGAGCACATTTTACTTTCTTTTATGGTCAGTTTTTAAAGTTATATTTTTATTATTTATATGCTGGGAGCATACATTCTAGCTACTCAGGAGGCTGAGATTTGAAGGTCATAGTTCTAAGCCATCTGGAACAGGAAAGTGTACATAACTCATATCCAATTAATCATCAAAAATCCAGAAGCGAAAGATATACTCAGTGGTAGAGTGCCAGCTGTCAGTACCAAAGCTTAGGGACAGTGCACAGTCCTTGATCTCAAGCCCCAGGACTAGCACCAGGACTTGCACAAAAACCAAGTTCTATTTCTATTATCTATAGCTAGTTATACAAACACATTCAACACATACATTTTGAATGTGAACATCTTTTTAAATTAGAATTTTAAATTGCATTAAACTATCTGTTAATATATTCTCAAGCTCACTCAGTATCTACAGAGCATTTGGGCTACATAACACCTTGATACTACTTTCTGGTAGATTTTCCCTTCTTTGTGGGTTCCCACAACCTCATCTTCTGCTCTATGAGAGACTACTTGCTTTCTAGGCCTGTTGTGCAGTGGACATTCCAGAATTTCCTTCCTTTGCTTTCTTGGGTTAGAGACTGTATTGTCCCTTTCCTAATTCTATGCCTTCATTTTGACAAATCACATTTTCTGAAAACTTGGTATGAAGGAGCATATAGATATTAACATATTTGAGAACTTGTTCATCCTAAAAAGCCCTTTCCTCCTTCCCTCCATTCTCCCCTCCCTTCCTCTTCTCCTTTCTTCTTTTCATCCTCCTCCTCCTCCTCCTCTTCTCCTCTCCTCTTTCTTCTTTTACAGCTGATAGGTAATTATGCATGCTAGGCAAGCACTCTACCAGTAGGCCAAACTCCCTGCCCTGAAACTTCTTTAGAACATTGGGAGCATAGCTCCCTTAGCTGCTACACTAAACTGACTTATGCTTGAAAATCCCAAGAAATTTTTTACAAACTTTTTTTTCATATATTTTTTATTGTAATTAATAAAAGTGTTACATTATATTCACCAGATAGAGGGTGCATTACTTCACATACATTGATACCCTTTCTCATGTCTTAGCCCCAATTTCCCTCCTACCACCCCCGCCCCTCACCCCTCATCTTGTTTTCCCCCCTTCCCTATTCAATTTCAAATAACCAAATATGCATATATGCAATATATCAGATAACAAGGTGAAATACTGTAACAATATGAGATAACCAAGGGACAACAAAAGAGATGAGAGATAACATAGTACATTGAGGACAATAATCACCCATTATATGGCATTTGTTTCTATAGCCTGGAGGTCCTTTCATTTAGCATCATATTATATGGCCTTAAGTATCTAGATTTTGTTCTATTGTAAATCTCTGCTAGGAGAGCCCAAGGTTTCTACTGATTATAACAAATGAAGGAAACCATTGAGCCTATGTTCCTTTGAGTCTGGCTTACTTCACTTAATATGATTTTTTCTAAGTCTTTCCATTTCCTTACAAATGAGGCAGTGTTCTTCTTTCTGACTGCAACGTAGAATTCCATTGTGTATAAATACTACATTTCTCTTTCTGAATTTGTTTCTTCTCCCGCATTATGGTGTATGTGCTTTGAATCTTGGATTTCCTCTTTTAGTCCTAGATGTTTATTTGTACAAGTACCTGCAGTAGATGTTTTTATTCTTTCCTGATTTCTTTTTAGAGAAAGGCCTCAGTATAAACATCTTGATTGCTGCTAGGTATTCTATGGACTAGTGTGGTGCTAAACGTTTGTATGCGGAATTTCCAGGAATTTATCCCCTTTGGGTTGTGTGTCTGAGGTCTCTGTCACTCTGCTTGGCACTCTCAGGTGTTGAGGACTTTGAGAGGTGAGAGAAAGAGAGAGGGAGGGAGTGAGGGAGGGAAGAAAAGAGAGAGAGAGAGGGAGAGAGGGGGAGGGAGAGGGAGAGAGAGAGAGCTCGATACAGACACAGAAAAGAGACAGACACAGATTTAAAGTTTTTAAATTGAACTCTATAAGATCACTAAAAATTAAATAGCTAGCTAATATTATTAAAATGCAAGAATATAAGTCATTATGAATTCCAGTATCTTTCTTTATCCTGGTTGGATTTTAATGGAAAATAACAAACCTTGTATGTATTTCACATTGAAATGTCTAGAACCATCCATTGGATCTCTGGGAAAAGCTCAGAAAAGTTAGAAAGTTTCCAGACAGGAGAGAACAGAAAATTAATTTGAGGTTAGCTAGATACTGAAGGGAGTTAGCAGAAATTTCAAAGCGGAGAATGGCTTTAAAAAGAAGAGAACTATGTTTGGGCAGCCTTGTTGATGTAGTTATTGGTTGTCTTGTGATCTGACCCTACCTCTATCCATATAATGGATGTCTTCTTCATTATCTTTGTTCCATACATCAGGAATGACTTCAGCTCTTGGCTAAACTTCACTCACATACTTTGATAGTTATCTGTGTCTTTTGATGTCTTCTTTCTACTTTCTATGTCAGTCATGTGCTGTGAGTAACTTTAGTCCCTCTTGCTTTCTCTGCCCCAAGGCTCTCCTTTCCCTTAGCTGAGGTCCTGACATCTGTCATATTTTGTATGTTAATCCCTGCTTCTTTCTGTATGCTAATTCCTGCTTCTTCCTTGCTAGGTGCTTGCTTTCTGCCTTCCTCCTTGTATCACTTTTGATTTTTGCTCCCACTGCCGGCTGACAAACTTTTAGGCAGCTTGTTACATTTGTTCTGTTCTGTTCTGGGCCAGGTACAAGCTTCTTCCTGATTTATGCTCAGATTGTCCAAGTCTGAAGGTTCTTGGAAGTGCACACAGTAGGTCCCACCCTGCCCCCACCCCGGAAATGGAAAGAGCTGTATGTGTAGTGGTTATTCCAGTTGGGGGTCAAGTGATACCCATTGACATTGTTCATTCACAAGTATTTATGAAGTGCTACTATTTGCTGGATCTGAAGCTAGACCTTTGAACAAGACAATACTGCAGGTCTTGTCTCTGGATTCTTGAAAGTTGGTATATGAAGTCTTGAACAACAAATAATAAAAATAATCTAAGCAGAACGATTAAAATGAAATAAGCAAAAATGGTCTAACTGATTTTTTTTCTCTGTGTTTCTGTTTTATTTTTTTGTTCGGGTGATTTACAGAGGAGTTAAAGTTACATTCATCAGATAGTGGATTCATTAGTTTTTTAATATATTTATTATTGTAATTAATAGAAGGGTTACATGATATTTGCCAGATAGATGGTGCATTAATTGTTTTTCTCCCACTTAAGTTAGAAAATTCCTTTGTAATTCCTAATGACTGATGTGTTTTAAACTTTTTCCTTGTCTCATATTCCTGCTTTAAATGCTTCCTGCATTTCATTTAAAAGGTGGGTAATGGAATGAGTAACAGGTCTTAAAGACATAGTTTTATTTTTGGTGAGGATGGTTCTTGAAAACTTACTGTGGACAACTAGGTCATTCATTCTAGATTTGCTTGAACTCATTGTAAGTATTATAAATGAGTTATTCTCCTCTTCTTATTATATTCCCATTTTTACTGGATGAAATGGAAAGAAATTACAGCTGGAGTAACTTACATGTAGAAAACAAATATGGAAATAATGTAGAGTTTATATCTACATTATAGAACTTTTTTAATAGAACGTTTTATATGTACTTGACTGTGACTATGAATGAGGATAGTCAGAACCATCTGGCTTCTTTGTTGTTTTTTTTGTTTTGTTTTGTTTTTGTTTTTTAAATTTTGCTTGGCCTTGGGCTCTTACTGTGTTTGCTGATCACAGTTGATGCTCTACCACTTGAGCTATGTTTCTGGAATGATATTTGCTGGGTATTTTGGGGAAAATATCACAGACTTACTTACTTACCTATTTATTTATTTGCTTTAACTTGGGCTGGCTTTGGATTGCAAACCTCCAGATCTCAGTAATTACTTAGACTCAGATCTCAGTAATAATAGTCAGATCCCTGAGGACTTATGATTACAGACATAAGCCACTGATTATTTCTTTTTAATTATATTTGCCATTGATACTAATATCCTGCTTTTCTTACATAGTTTTGGTTTGGTGCCAGTGTTTAATCACAGTGAGCAGCTGAGTTCACCATTTTCCCCCTTCTTTATGAAAATAAAGAATATAAACTCCACCCCTGTGAGCAGTTGAGTTGGAAACCATGTATATATCTGTCATAAACACCCATAGTTAATGTTATTCCACATAATACTTGTGTGGTAGTAAAATATATTCTTTGTGTTTGTATAGTATATATTTCTCTTCATTAGACATAGTGTGGTTTTTTATTTTAGAAATAAGCCAGAGACACCTGTTTTCTTTACAGAGGAGTTTAAATGTAAGTTTAAACTATTATTTACTTTATATCACCATAAACTTAATCTTCTTGACATTCCCTTTTTACTAACCTTCCAGATTGATAGGAAGTGATTGGAAGAGTAAGTAAGACATATAGGTTAAAGCACTTAGTACTTAAATAGACTACTTGTTTATTTATCTTGGATATGGGCATATTTGTGTAGGTTCTCAAGAAGTATGACAAGGAAACTATCAAGGGTTGGTGAGGATACAGTGGGGGTACAGGACAAACGGGAAAGGCTCTCTACTTCAGAGATTCAGTCCATGGTCACTTGGCCTGTGACTGCATAGTACATTATCATGGGAGCTTGTGGCAGAAGGGAAGCAGAGTGAGAGAGACAGAGGCAGGAATTACTCCAAAATTCCCTTTTCAGGATCTTCTTCTATGGCATGTTCCCAATAACTTGATTCCTCTTACTAGACCCAGCTTCATAGCTTCTGCTGTCTTCTGGTGGCACCATAGGTTTAGAAATGAGCTTTCATTTAGAGGTTAGAGAGATGGCTCAGTTGGTAGAGTGCTAATTTGTGACAGAAAGTATCAGATACTGAGTTCAAGTTCTACCCTCAGACCACAAAAGCAAGAACAAAAACAAACAAGTTTTGATTTAGCACGTGGGCCTGTGGGGGGAAACTGCAGATCGTGGGCCTGTGGGGGGAAATTGCAGATCCAGATAATAGCATGCACAGTCTCCTGCAACTACAGATGCTTTGTTTTGTGTTCCCAAGCAATATATGTGAGACATATCTCTGGATTTTCTTCCATGAACACCTAGATTTACTTGCATGTCCATTATCTCTAAGTTTCCTTAGTTTTGTTTCATTTTAAGACAGGGTCTTTCCATGTGCCCCAGATTTTCTGCATTGTACTATGCTGTTGGGTTTTTGCCATTTTCCTGCTGAGATTTTAATAATGTGCTACCGTACATGACATAATAACAGTGATTATCTCTAGATGATTTCTTTCATATTTGTGTTTGGGAATTGAACCTAGGATCTGGTGCCTGTGAGGCAAGCACTCTGCCACTGAGCAACACCTCCAGGCCTTCAGTTATCCTAAAGAAGAAGAACCTAGTCTTCATCCTAGCCCCAAGAACATGATGCTTTTGCTTTTGTTTTGTTTTCTTTTGATTTTCTTCTGTTGGCTCATAATGGAGATAAGAGGAATGTATATGGGGGCAGGAAGTTCGTGTCATTGTGTTACATACATATTCATTTTTACGTGCATGTTTATCATTTTTCTTAATGCTGTTCACCCTTTTCATCTTATTTTATTACATCTAATAGATATAATTGCAAAGGATTTTGTGAGTTGCTACATGTATGCTAAAGAGTAAGTGACTTTTTTCAAACAGTACAGAATGTAATTAATTTTTATAGAAACAGTATGTACCTGCCAAATGGGTACTCTGGAAATGAAATCATTTTTGATTGTGTGAAACTGCTTGAAAATGTGATTTTTTCCAAAGCTTTATTTTTCTGATGGCCTGAAAACAGTGACATGAAAATTAATTATGACTGTGCATTCAAGATTGGTGCTTCTCATTTCTAAAATCAGACTTTATAAAAGAAAGTTTCTTTGGCCCAAAAACAATCCTGAGACATTTGTAATTGTAGGTTGGTGTGAAGCATCATCTACTTCATAAGTTGCATGATATGCTTATTTTAGGATACCCTCATTCTTCACCTGCCTGGTACATGAGGTAACCATTTTCTCTAGCCCTTCTACTCACTCAATAGTACTGTATTATAGTTCCACATTATGTGCCCAAACTAAATGCAAAGCACTGCTTTATTCTAATACCATGCCTCAATTCACATGATCCTAATACAATGTTCATTGCAAATGTTCACAATAGGATGTTGTTCAGGGCCTCTTGTGTAACAGCTTCCTAGGTTTGTTAAAATCCACAAACAGATTTATAAATCTCACATATAATCTGGATTTTAATCTACTTTGGCTCTTGCCCTGTCTTCTTTGATTTGGATAAGAAAAGGCTGTTCAGTGAGTTTCTAAAACGAACCTATTTATTTGTTTTTTTAGATGAGGTTTCAGAGGCAAAATCGATATGGTAAGTGTGTGTGTGTGTGTGTGTGTGTGTAGATAGAGTGAGGATACCATTTAATGATTTATATAGGACAAATGAGTTTAGGGTAGTGGATTAGTGGAGGACAAGTTATTGGAATTGACCCTCTTACTACTACAACTATATTTGCTGATTAAAACTCAGATTTCAAGTGGGACACATCCTATTAAGGTGACTTTTATTTTGAGCAATAGTTCTCTATTGTTATCATACTTCAAAACCACTTAGTTTGCTGCACCCTATATCCAGAATTTGTCTGGTGTGAGCCTCTTGAGCCTTTAGCCTGATGTCAGTGGCTCACATGTAATTTTAGCGAGCCACGGGGATCTGAGGATAGTGGTTCAAAGCCAGCTTGGGAAGGAAAACTAGGATTCCAATTTCCAATTAACAACCAAAGGCTGAGAGTGGGACTGGGGCTCAAGTGCTAGAGATTTGATCAAAAAAAGCTAAGGGAAACTAAGCCCTGATTTCAAGCCCCAGCCCAGCACAAACAGGAAAAAAATAGATGTTCATTTCTACTAAACATACTCTGTGATGGAATGCTGACAATTAGTACTTTCCACTCCTTGTGACACACTGGTTTAGAGTTTTGGGAGTCTTTGTGTATCTCTGGTTTAATGTGTTGGGGAGTGGGGATGATCAGTTTGATAGAGAAGGAGAGAGAAAAGATTGGAGAATCCACCATCTTGCTTAGTTATCTAGAATTGACTCCTGAGAGTGTAGGGTATATTGCAAAATTGGAGACTAATGAGGCTGTTAATATTAATTACTTTTATTATTGAAAATCAGATGTTTAGGATTTGATTTTTTTAACACGAGTCTTTTTGATCTTGTTTTCATATCTTCCTCCAACCTCTTCCTTCTTCTGTCCATATGATAGCTGTCTTTCAGAAAAGAAAGAAATGATGAAACAATATTTGAGATGTCTTAGCAAGATTGTCACATCAATCAAGTTTATTTTTATAATAAAGACCTTATTTATTTGACATTTACCTATCCAGTTTTACAGCAATTAGGACAATATGGACTGTAATATACCTTTCCAAGTATTTACAAAATACTTCCAAAAGCATAGGCTATTGCTCAAGAAATTTGATTTATCTCATAAAGAACTACTCAGATTGTTTCAGGTATTGTTCATTGCATACGGTCTATGGGATATTTAGAAATAGATGTGATACATTTATGTATACAAGCTCCTTTACCTTTAAGTATGACTAGAATTGTCAAAACTTCCTTGCTTCAGGAATATATAATTTGGGATATTTTTCCTCCTTATTCAAGAAAAACTCTGATCCAGCAAGTCCAAATAAATTTTTTTTGGTAAATGTGAAGTACAAAATTATAACTATTCATAATTTTCTATTAGTTTCTACCTCAGCATTATTTGGAACATTCAGGTTCATACATGTCATCTTCTGTGTGGAATGGACAGAAGAAATTTAGAGTACCGTTCAAAGAATAAAGTATGGCCTTTGAAGTTTTTCTTTAAATTTTGCTGATAGAGCACCTTAAAAAAAGATTACTTTTCTTTCAATAATTCCTTGTGCTCAGTTTTTCCTACAATAAAACATCCTACCAGGTAAAGGATTTTCAGCAATCTAGGCCATGCTTACTCAATGAAAAGCAGCAGAGTGGAAAATATCCTGTCTTGCCAGCTCAGAAAACTATGATTTTTCTGATCTAGTAGTTAAAGGCGATTATGTTATTTAAGGAGCTGCTGTTACATAGACATTAACTTATTAGGAGTAGATTTTAGTCTTTTGTAAAATTATGTGTTGGAGTTTCTAGCTGCAGAAGTCAAAGCCTGTAATCTAAAGAATGATTTGAAAGCCAGTGTGGAGCTGCATTTCAACTTCAGTGCTTCTTTCCAACCCTTGTCCTCTTACTGTGAAGACTAGCCAAGTCAGATCATTGAGGATTAAGAATGAATGCATTACTCAGCACCTGCAAGGGTTGGGTCAAACACCCTGGCTTGGAGAAGTTACTCTTTTGCTTAGTAAGCCCAGAAATTTCAGGTCCATCTGCAGAATGAAAGTTCAGTATTCTGTTGATCAATCTGACCCTCATTCGAAAGCGATCTGTGGCTCTTCTAGCTGTTTCTTTTCTCGATGTGTGTCGTGACAGGATCTGAAACAACTGAGTGGATCACCAGTAAATGTCACCTGTAGGTGTTGTAGCATCAGGGTGATTAGTTGCCATGTAGTATGTCTATTGAAATCAGTCCTTCAACTTGATCCTAGGAGGGGTTTGGCATGAGAAGGACAAGCGAATGGAAATGTAGAAAAGTAAAGGAACCTAAATACCATGACTTTAAGAGGATTCTGGATCAGAAACCTAGTTAAGATTATTATTTATGATCAACTTGTCTTCAAGAAAATGTGGCTTATCTGGCAGGTGGCTTTGGTGGCTTTACCTGAGTGGTATTCGGGTAAGGACAATAGATGTCTGGAAAGTGCACAGGTGTGTGTAGGGAGGGTCTAACCTGTGTAGGGACCAGCTCTAAGGCTGATGAGGAAGGAGGCGATTTCTGCATGCCATAAGACAAGGAAAAGTAGCCAAGTAGATTAGTATATATGTAAATGGCAGTAAGAAAAGTCAAACCAGGGGAAATGTATTTTTATGCTTATGTTTTATAAACTAATTTCCAATTTCCACTTACTTTGATATAGAACCAGGAAGTGGGATTTAAATATTTGGGATTTAGTATACTTTTCACACAGCCATATTTTTCATACAGCTATATTTCTATCCAACCTGAGCTGTGGACACTTTCAGGAGAATTCTAATGTGGTTTAAAAATCCCAGCAGCATCATCATTCCCATCCTCATCTACTAGTGTTCATGAAACATGAAGTCAAAGTCTATATTCTTGAAAAGAGCTCTCTAATTAGAGTTCACTTGTGTTTTTCCAGGTAGCCCAGCTATGACCCATAGGAATCTGACCTCCTCCAGTCTGAATGACATTTCTGACAAGCCAGAGAAAGACCAGGTAAGCAAAACATCCTTGTATGTTTGAAATGTCAACCTGGATGTGAATCTAATAAATACTGAGAAATGATTAAAGATGACCATTGCCTCCCACTGAAAAGACAGTTATGTGTAAAAGGGGGCTTGTACTTTCTCTGAGGGAAGGTTAGAAAGATGTGTTGGGATCTGGGATCTGAAGAGAAAAATGTGAATCTTGATTCTGGCCTTTGTGATTCATTAATTTGGGCAACTTTTGCCTTGGAGCTACATATAATTGGCTCAGGAACTAAAACCTACCTTAGGTTGATTGTGGTGATTAAATGAGATATTTATGCAAAGCCATTTTTGATAAATTCTCAAGTGTTAATAAATGCTGGCCATTGTTAATTTGGGAGGAGGAATGCTTAGGCAAAGGTAATGACAGGTGTCTCACTAGCTGTTTATTTGCTATTAGGGCATATAGTTTGTCTATTTGTAACAAATAGCAACAGAGTGTTGAACCTTCATTTGGTTTCTTTGGGAAAGAGTAGGTCAAAAACATTTTCCCCAGTTAGATAGGTGTCTGTGGAAAAATTACATTTCAAGAATGAAGCATATTGATATTCGTGAAAGAATGCTTCCTTATTTAAATAAAAATCCCAGCTGAGCATTGTGGTGAATGTCTATTCAGCTAGCTACTTGAAGACAGGAGGCCTGTGGTTCAAAGCCAGCTGGGGAACCATTAGTGAGATTCTGTCTCAAAAAACAAAAACAAAAACAAAACAGGCCATGGTGATAGATACCTGTCTACGTGATTGGTAGATGTAGAAGAAATGTAGTTTGTGCCTGACCTTGGCAAAAGCAAAGGATCCTATGTGAAAAATATCTAAAGTAAAAGGATTGTAGTTCGCCCAACTGGCAGGGTACTTACCTAGTAAGTACAAGGCCCTAACTTTAAACCTCAGTACCAAACAGAAAACAATCTCAAAGTGTCAGAGAAATCCAAGGGATGTGTTTCAAAAGTGATAGAAATCCCAGCTTGTTTCCACGGGTGATGGAGGGGGAAGTAGCAAGAAACATGGAACAAGAAGATATGGGTTTGGTACTTGCTAGATGTGTGATGGACCACAGAAATATTTTACTTTGAAAATTCAAGCATTTGGATTCTTTTACAACTTATTTTAGTTGGCTTTATGCTTGACATGCTAATTCTGTACCATTTCTGTGACCTTATTCCTTCTTGCTTTCTCTCTTTTAATCTTTCTTTGAAGATTCTTTTCACACTTGGCTTTTTTTCTTCTAAGAAGACAATATTTATAACAGTGTTCCTTTTTAACCAGCAGCACTTGTAGTAATGACACAGGCTTACAGGGCTTGGTAAATTTTAAAAAGTATAGGAAAGGTGAAATTGTATTATTTGTTGTGAAATGCCTCTTGGAGCCTTTTTGCCTTCTTCTCACTAACATCATCTGATAGGGCTTTCATTCTCTGGATTGTTAGATTAATCTTTGAACCTAATCGCTTGTTCCAATTCTTTCTCAATTTAGTATACTTTCCACATTATTATCCTCATTTTTGTACACTGGTTTATAAACTCATAATGGCTTCCTTCAAGTTAAGTTAAAAACTTCTTGTAAGAATTTTAAGACCCTAAACATGAGAATGGGTATCAATGTGTGAGAAGTAATATACCTACTTACCTGATGAATATAACTTTAATCTATCTATACATTATTCTGACAATAAAATAAAAAAAAGAATTCTAAGATCATCTGAGTGCTGCTGTTAACTCTTCTTAGCTTCATTTTTTTAAATTTGTGTTTCCCAGAAAGGACTCAGTTTGAATCAGGACTGATTGTATTCCTTCACCTTTCTTTTGAAATATTGTGGCAGATGACTTGGGTCACTAGAATGCCATTTGGTATTTATCAGACAATGTTGATTATCTGTGTTGTTTTCTAGGGATTTTTGAGTTGAATAAGGCACTACAGTGATTAGGATTAAGATAAGCTGGTTATCAGAGTGTTGAATTGACAGACTGTTGAATAGCCAGGAATCTGTACTAGACAGCTGAGAAAAACACCTTACTTTCTTAGGTCTTTTCATATCTGGGCATTCAAATTACAGAAGACTTTGATTCTAGAAGTGGAAGAAGTAATGTGGGAATATTATAATTTTGGAGTGTTGACGTTACTATAGAACCTGGATGTTTGAGGTCCTTCAGATGAGATTCCTCATTGCCTCTTACTAGCATCTCAGTTACCAAGGTTCTAGTCAGCATGACGCCATGCAAGTTAGTGTTGTTCTTCTTGTTTTCAAGGCCAGCAAAGAGAAGTTGATGAATACACCATTATAAGAGCAATTATACTTTTCAATTGTAACCATTGCAGTAGCCATAGCTAATCCAATGAATTTTTCCTCCCAAGAAGAGGAAGCAACTGGTATTTTGCATCCTGCCAAAGAGCTGGGAGAACTTTGTAACTGATCCAGCATCTTTTTTCCAGGCAAAGGTAGAGGGGCAGTTTAGACTAGTGGGTCTACTTTTTATAACCTATTCTTTTAGTTGATGGGAATACAAAAGCTCACAGATCATTTGAGGGCAAGAAAAAAATAGACTTGCAAATTAGATGGTGGAAGGATGCTTAAGCCCAGGCTTGATTTTTTTTAACCTGTTTTTCCTCTGTCTGAGTAGAAAGAAAAAAGGTTGCCAGGCTCGCATTTGTTTTGAAAAAGACTTTTGTAATTAATTAGCCAGTGTCCTGGAAGTGAGCTTGGCAGTCAAGTCAAGCTTATTCTCTATACTTGTCCAAGTTGGCACAAATAGCTTCCATCTCAAACGCAAGAGAAGGCTCTGATTGACTGATTATTCTGCCTGGATACAATTTGAGCAGTTGTGATGGTGTCTCCTGACTTCCTGGAGCTAGATCACTTCCCAGTAACATAAGAGATGGCTTTAATATTCAGAGTTATGAAGAGGAACAGAATGGCTCTTTTTGACAGCTACAGAATGACAAAATCTGAGGGCATATTTTTTTTATGAGATGCTGTTTTAGGAAAACAGAAGAAACAAATCTGTGGACTGCACTTTTTCTTTCTGGCTCCGCCAACCCTGTGTACTTAGGATTTCAGTAGCTGCTGCCTGATTAGGAAATAGCTCAAAATAGTTAACAGCAGAAGTAGAGTGTAGCCAAAATTTAGGTGATTCAATATTCCACCAATATTCCAACTTGGATGTCATATTTATTAAGCAGAAAAACACCTGTGGAGAGTAGATTAAAAAATACATCTGGAGCTCATCTGGTGTAAATCTATGTATATAATCTCTTATTTTGTTGCCATGGAGGTGTGTGTGTGTGTGTGTGTGTGTGTGTGTGTGTGTATTATCCATTTATTTTCTCGATGTACCTTAGGTTGAGTTGCTTTCCTGCTTTTTATTCCTCTTCTGTTCTTTGCAAAATGTGCATTCATGTGGAGTAGATGCTCATCAAATGCAATGTTGTTCTTAATGTACTATGCTATTTCTCTTCTCCTTCTTTGCCCTCATTTTGTTACTCTATCTGACTTTGTTACCTGGTATATTTTATATATGTTTATTTATTTATTTGAAGTAGGAAAGGACAGGGGGGGAAATAAGATGATTGGAAGGGGATGGGGGGAAGAAATGAGGACAAAAACATGAGAAGGGGTATCAATGTGTGAGAAGTAATACACCTACTACCTGATAAATGTAACTGTAACCCCTTTATACATTATCCAGACAATACAATAAAAATGTTTTTAAAATGAAATATTTTTACTTCTAGTTTTCCTTCTGTGAGTATAGGGTCAATGAAAGAATAGGGAGGGTTTTCTTATTATTGTTCTTTTTAGCTTTAACCCTTACAGAAGTGTTAACAGTACAATGTCTTTCAAAGGGGTCATCTTTTTTCCAGATTCATCAATAATGTAGTTAAATCTCACAACTGCATTCAACTTTAGACGTGTATCCGCATGTGTACCGCAAAAGAAGTAGTAAACATAGTAATATAAATCCCCAAGTCTTTTGTTGGTCAGCTGTCAATTCTAGGGTTCTCATGTTTTAACAGGCTCATTTGAGATTTATATCATGTATTTCTCAGTGGATTTTGGCTAATGATTAATTTGTAACCTGTACTGTAATATTTACCACCACCTACTATCTATTATCCTTAACTACACTTGGATGCCTTGAGTTTTATTTCTGAAGTCTTGGTCTTATATGGAAATAGACCCAAACTCCCAAAGTGATTGTTGTTGTCAGAGTAAGAGGATGAAATCCATGAACTGTGTATAAAGTTGCAATCTCTGAGCCATAATTATTGGAAAATAAAATGTAACAGGACAGATTCTGTGATTGAATGACATGAGATCCTTTCCTTTTGAACAGACATGATAAAAGGGAAAATCAGCCCTGGTTTAGCTGAGATGACTTTTTGTTGGTTGTGAAGTTCTAGGGCTCAGGTGCAAACTTTGCTAGCATTGATAGCTATTTCACATTCACAGCGATGGAGTAATGCCAAAGCAGGTACTACTATTTGGACTCCGCTGAAACCCCTGACTATACCTGACTCTACCTGGTGTTACTTCAGTCATCAGGGGAGGGGCAGTGGCTGATGCCAATGTTTGAGGTTCATGCTTCCACAGTTGCAGTACTTGTCTTCAGTATGAGGTATATTGCCTAGGAGTGCGCCAGTGGCATCACAGCTATGAAAACCCGAGAATAAAGTGTGAGTCCTTAGGTATCATTAGACACAACAGTCTTTGATGTTTTCTGAACTTCTCCATGGCTCAGTGACATGGCTTTCTTTCAGCTGTGTGTTTGAGAACTTGTATGGCCATGGAATAATCATCTTCAGGCCCAATTCACTCAGGAGGAGCTTGCACTTAGATAATGAACAAACTGATCTTAGTCATTATTTTCCCCCTCTGGTAGAAATTTGACTTAATAATTGTTCCTTTGCCCATCCTGCACTCTGACCCATAATCTTTAAACTTTAATAATTGGTGGTTGCTTTGAGAAGAACTGACGTTTATATCAATTTGAAGAATTACGTATGTTTTAAAATTGGTATAGTTCAAAATCTTCCATCACTACAAAGTGAGATACTATCTTCTATCTTTAAATTTTATTTTATCATCATGGTGATATATAGAGGGGTTACAGTTACATTTGTAAAGTAGGGAGTTCTTTACTTCTTGAACATTGTTACCTTTTCCCATGTTATTCTCTCACTTTCTCACCCCCACCGCCTTCCAAGATGTAGAGTTCATTTCCAACGTATTGTTGTATGAATATTGCTGTTATGTTGGTTCACTCTTTGTCCTTTGTATTATTGTCTTTTTTCCCCTTTCCCTTCCCTAATTCAAAGAAACAAATAAATGTATATACAATACACCAGGTACCAATGTCAGATACAGCAACACCAAGGGATAAACCATAAGGGGAATTAAAAAAAACAGAGTAAAGAAATAATTTCACAGAATACATTAAAGACAACAACCACAAAGATAAACCTGTAGAGTTCATTTTGCTTAGCATCATCCTATATGGCCAAAAACACATAGCTTTTGAGCTATTGTGATTCCCTCCTAGGAAAATCCTAGATGCATACTAATTGTTACAAATGAGAAAATCTATGGAGCCCATGTTTCTTTGGGTCTGGCTTACTTCACTTAATATGATTTTTTCCAAGTCTATCCATTTCCTTATGAATGGAGTAGTGTCATTCTTTCTGATGGCAGCATAGAATCAAAGTAAGATACTTTCTTGCAAGTCATTTGTCTCCGCACTAAAAAGCTAGTGCTCGTGTGTAAACAGGTCCTCTGTCAGCTTTAAAAGCAAGCAGAGAAACCTGTGTGAAATAAAGAAACTTCTCTCTTGGGATTTTAGAAAAGAGGAGCCTTTTAGGAAATTTGGAAGTATGATTTGAAGTCCTTAGGAAACTGTCATATGTTTGAACTTCTAGATTACCCCGTAGTGCTTACTGCCATGCTGGAATGCACTCACTCATCCCAAAACTGAATTCCATGCTAGAGAAGCATTTTTGGTAGCAGGTTTTAAGGATCAATGAAGCACATACATTGTGATGGGACTTCCATATTCTGGGCAAGTTAGAACTAACTCATGTAAACAAAGAAATAAGATAACTCCAAGAAGAGCTATCCTTAAGAGAAAGCAGGATACTGCGAAGGGTACAAGAAACCAGGTCTACACAGGGGATTAGCCATGGCGGAGAATTGAGAGAAGAATTTTCCAGGTGGAAAAAAAAGCAGCTAGGAGGCCTTTAGGCAAGAAGGTGCGTGATGCATTCAGAAACAGAAAACCAGAAAAAGGAAGCTCCCAGTGGCTGGTGTGGGGGAGTGAATGAGGTCAGGGGAGCAGTCAGGGGTATCTATTTATTGTATGCTAAGTGCGGTGAGACACTATTTTCAGCTTTTTACCTGGACACTTGCCTGTTCTGATTTACATTTTTAAAAAAGATCACCAGGGATGCACAGTAATAGGCTGAAAGAATTTGCCAGTGTTCTGGATCACCTGATGCTGGTCCTCTATTTAAGCGTTGCATGAGCACCTCAATGTATTCAGTTCAGAGCACAATAACCCAACAGAGCCAATTTCTTAACATATTAGCTGTGGATTTGAAGACATTATTCTGTCAACAAAGGAAATTCTTTAGTGCCACACAAATATTGTAAGAAAGGGGAAAAAAAGGATTTTGTTGCTAAAATACTTATGTAAGGTCTGCGGAAAGGAAACTCCATGCAGTTCAGGAGAAGAGGGTTTATTGTGTAAGGAGAGAGCAGACCTCCTGCCGCCCAAGATGGAGTCTGGCCAAGCAAGAGAGAGATTATATAGGGGGAAGGGTGAGGTCACAGGGGAAGTGGATGTGATCTCAGAGGATGGGGAAATGCCTCAAATTGGGGGCCCTCCCACTGCCCCCAGTCATGCCAGTTGCCAGGATTATAGGTGCGAGGCAGGGATTTCCAGGGTGCAGGGGGAGAGAGAGCCAAGGGAAGAAGTCATTTCTTCCAGATGGACCTAACAACTTACCTTGTATTATTGATTACATTTGCAGTTAATTAAAGTATTTAAATATTCTGAGGCACTGGAAATGGACATTGAGAGTGGCAGGATTTTTTTTTTTCTGGGATTGCATCTATCCTGCCAGTTCCTTCTTGGCTATTACTGGCATTCAAATCCAATTAGTTTTTCCAAAGATACACCAGTTGTGTCCTGTATCTCTTAAACACTTCACAAACCTTCTTCACATTAAAGATACTGTTCAACAGTCAAATTTGAGGTTCTTATTTATCATTCACTCCACTGAAAGCTTACAGACCCGGGTGAAGTAGAAATCTCAAGAACCAAGTGTCTGCCTTACAACTAACTTTGAGACTGTCTAAAAACAGTTTAAAATACAGAGATTAAACCTACATTTGTTTTCTTTGTCTACTTGGAGTTCCATATCCTGGAGTAGAGAGGTGAAAAGTTCAGTGGTCATAACACTTGGCCACCTCTGTGTGTGTTACTGTTTCCAATGGAGGTGTTGCTTTTCCCAGCTCTGTGAGAACTTTTTAGGCTCTATGGGAATTCCCTTGGCAACCAACAGTGTCTTCTCATGAACCTTTCCTGGTGGTCAGTATTTGGAGCAAAAAGAAAAATTACAAGATGACTTGGCCAAGTGTGCTCTTTGAAGCATTCTTCAACACACTTGTAGCTTGGCTCTGACTCCCTTTCCCTTTTCTGCCTCTTCTCCCCAAGAGAATTTTAAGTGAATTGATGCCCAGACTCTGGCTAGTTATCTGGGGCTTGCTTTGTAATTTTTTAAGGAGTGCTATCATCATAGAGAGCTAATAGATCAGTGGACTGTCCTTTACAGGATGGGACATAGTTTCAGGTTTTGCTCCTTCCCTTTCTCCCTAAACTGAGTCTGCAGAATGAATCTTTCTGCGAAGAGGTACCCATATCTAAAGCTGCTGTTGCTATCCACAAAGAAAAGTACTTCCTGCTGTTTCCAGCTCACTTGTCTGGTTGATCTAGAGGTAAATTGGCTTATGTGCAGAATCACATAATCTTAATCCCCAACAGTCTCCTTATTTCAGTATGTGCTACTGTCAGTCTGCTTTTACTTTCCAGAACTGACAGGAAAACAACAATGCTTTTTTTCATTTGCCACTAATTTAAAAGGGCAGTGTCAAATGTTTCTGTAATCCAAAAGCCAGTGGCAATCCTGTTCAGAAGATACCTCCCCTACTCAGTGCTTTATTCATGTACAGTGAGAGGGTAGAAAGGAACTGATTGATGGATAGGCAGGCATAATATGCTTTGCATTTCAAAATTGACTCTCTGTTGTTCATGCAGTGGCTTCACCTGCTGTTATTACAAATATTTCATTGATAGGGCTTTCCTGCATCTATCCCATGTAAAAAATAATAACTAACATAGATGAGGCACCTACTTACACTAATGCTTCATTTTGGAATTGGTTCTCTGAATTTTACTTTACATTTATTGGTGAATCTGATGTTTATAGAGGTGAATTTGTCCAGTGTTAAAAGGCAGAAGAGCTGTGCATTTCATCAGTATAAAGAATTCTTCCTAAACCAGGATGGCACAGGCCTATAGCCCTAGTGCCTCAGAAGGTAGAGGTTAGGAGAATCAGAGTTTAACACCAATCCTGGCAAAAATTTTTCAAGACTTGCTTTAATCTCAGACAACAAAAATTCTGTCATAGTGGCATGTATCTGCAGGGATGTCTGCAGGAAGCATAAATAGAAGGAACATTGGCGTGTCAGCCTTGGCGTAGCACAAGACCCATAACACAAGAAAAAGAGCAGAAAGGACTGGGGGCTCAGGTTGTAGAGTATGTGTCTAGGAAGCACAAGGCTCTAAGTTCAAATTTCTGTACTGTGCACATGAAGAATTCTGCCTATTAGGATTATAGTGTCTTCGAGGTCTGAAACTACAGTGAATCAGGTATCCAACAGATAATTTCTAGTGATAGTTTCTGGTCTTTGCCTTCAAGTTGCACATCATATTGAATAGCTTAATTACAAGAATTAGTCATAAAATAATTTAAGAATCCTCATCTAAGGAATCGCTGAGCTAAAGGTGATTGGGAGAGGCTGGGGGGAGGGAAGTGGGGACAAAAACTTGAGAAGGGGTATCAGTGTGTGAGAAGTAATGCACCTACTACCTGGTGAATGTAACTGTAACCCCTCTATACATTACTTCGACAATAAAAAAAATAGAACCAGAAAAAAAGTAATTTAAGAAATCCTTAGAAGTGTTATGATGACTATATTGATTAAAATACCTCCTATTGTATATCTGATAGAATTGGGTCAGTGAGAAGAGGGTGTGATATGTGGTTTCAGACTTTATCTAGCTGGGGTGGGACCCAGTGTGGTATAGCAGCAGTTCAGTGAAAGAAAAGATAACTGTGTAGGCCAGAGCCATCAATCAATGAGAAATGAGTGGCTTTGGAAGTGTCTTTCCATTTTAGAAAACATAAATAATGTAAGAGCTAGCCAAATAGAACACTTTTCTTTACATAAGGAGTTAAGAAGTGAGAGAAATAAACTAGAATTCAACTGTTTGCAGTATTTTCACAGTTCAAGTGAATGACTTTGTCCCCAGTAATGGAAAAGGTTATATCTTTTCAAATCCTTTGCAAGAAGAGCCTCAAATCCCCCAAATATGATGAAATTACAATATTTTGATGTTAATTCTATTTGTAGAGTCCCATGTAAAATTAACATTAATCTTGATTTATGCTATGCTGAAACCCTAGGGTTCTTTGACTTTCAAATTATTCCATATTCAGCCTAACCATAAATAAAGTCATCTAGATTTTCTGATCTGATTGATACATATAACTTTTTTTCATAAGTTGAAAAGCAATTGATGTTGAAACTATCACAGGAATATCATTGAGAATTCAATAAGCATATTACCCCCCAAATTCCCTGAACTTCAAGCCTATGACCTTTCTGATCCATAGTAGAGGTATTATAATCCACTTAGAACTGCTTTTTCCACATGGTTGTTGGGCAATAAGGAAAGTGTTTGATGCAATTTAAATATTATTCTAAGTCTTTATGAACATGATCATTTAAGATACCATTGCTTTCCTTTCAATTTTACATCACTAATTTGGCTTTTTTCAGATTTTCTTTGCCAGTCCTAGAACTTGAACTCAGAACCTGGGCACTATCCTTGAGCTTTCTCAAGGCTAGCACTATACCACTTGAGCCACCGAACCAACTCTGGATTTTTCTGTATATGTGAAACTGAAGAACCAAATGCAGGGCTTTGTGCATGCTAGGCAAGCACTCTTCCATTAGGCCACATTACCTGCCTCGGATTTCATACTCTTTTAAAAAAATTTTGTACATATAATTTACTGTATTCCAGAATGTATTTTCTGTAGGATCATAGCAACTATACTGAAATTCTTTAATTTAGATATCATACTTGTAATATAGATATATGTAACTATATCAGAATTTATATTGGGAGACAGTATGAGTGTTTAATATCTTGAATTAAAATTGCCCTCATATGACATTCTAGACTCATGAGGTAATTTGTAGAGTATAAGGTATGTGGTTCAGACAGGCTTGATCTCCACTGATTCAGGTAAATAGGGTGGTGACTTCCCCATAAAAGGTGGGTGTTCTGGATGATTTTGTGAATGGAAAGAGAATCTTAAGCAGATCAAACCGGATTTCATACTCTTAACTTTTATCCTACATCACTCTACCCTCATTATACTGAAGTGTGTTGGAATATTGTGATTACTTGAACATTTCTGTCAGACCAAAAGCTATCTTTACTTTTTTATTTACTTCAAGACTTCTGATTTGCTCCACTAATTTGTTGCTTATTATTAATTTATTCTTCTTTGTATTCCCATTTTCCCTCCTGTGGAGAAGCAGGGGTCTTGTGGCTTAGTTTCTACAGTAAAGATTATGATGGCTGTTAGGGAAGAACAAGGACTGTTTAAAGAATAAGAAAAGAACTATAAGAGTTTCTCAGAGAAAAATGGTTTCTCAAAATACTACAGTTCTCTTTATCTTTTCATTTTGGTAACTTGAAAAGTTTGTATTTCCTGAATCCATTGGCATTGCATTTTATTAACTTTAAAAGTCTGTATTTTCTGAGTGTATTGGCAGTGTGTTCTATTAAGTTAAACTAGTTCCTTGAAATGTACATTCTTGCCTAGAACATACATTTATAATTTTTTGACTTATGTAAAGACTAACATTTCAAATACAGTTTGTTTTTCATTTGCTAAGATCAATTTACTCATTTTCCTTATAATAAAAACTGGCTGAATATATTTAATTGGTTGGCTGGCATAGTTTAAAGAAAACACCACTCAATTTTTTTCTTATGTAAAATAAAATATACTGTGTCTGAAGGTTATATTGGGAAAGCCAGCTGTCAGTGTAAAGTAGATGTTCTGTTGCAAGTTGGAACAGTTATTGCTGCATTTACTCAAGTGTGGTATATTTCAATCTGTGTACTATGTACCATTCTAACTGTTGACAGGAGCTAGTTAGGGATAGGGGTCCTTTTCTTCCCCAGATAAAGGATTAAGAGTCAGAAGAATAGTAAAGTGTAGAAAAGTAGTAAGTTTATTGAAAACAAAAATAGAATACAGACTCTCCAGAGAGAGGAGTCCCAGAGTTGGGAGTTCAATTGAGTCTTCTCAGAAGGTGGTCATTAAAGTATGGGGCTCCTACCATATCTCCTTCCCTGGGCTTTTCTTTGATTACATTGATGGATTGAGTATGTACCTGTTCAGTTCTTTTTGTTGGTCAAGTAGGAGCCAGACACAGGAGGAAGAAGCACCATGATGAACTACAAGTTATGTCACATGGTATGCCTGCCATTTTTTAAAACCCCTGTCTACTTGTCTAACTTAGGAGTCAAAATTCTCCCTCATCAGCTACTTCATTTTTTTTTTGTCGGTCATGGGGCTTGAACTCTGGGCCTGGGTGTTGTCCCTGAGCTCTTCAGCACAAGGCTACCACTTCTGGTTTTCTAGTGATTAGTTAGAAATAAGAGTCTCACAGACTTTGTGGTGCCCAGGCTGGCTTTGAACTGTGATCCCCAGATCTCAGCCTCCTGAGTAGCTAGGATTATAGGTGTGAGCTACCATACCCAGCTATTTCATTTTTTCAAACGACATGAATTAATGTGAAATTAGGGAGAAAACAATCAAACCTGGAAAGGATTGATCACTGAATGTGATTTATTGTCGAATTTAGTAGTTGTGTAATTATAACAGTGTCACCCATTTTCTTACATTTAGATTCCAAGGACAGCATTATGGTAATGATCTTAAGTATATTATTAAGAAGATCAAAAACACATCAAATTTCAGTCCAAATACACACACACACACACACACACATACACACACACACACAAACACACACACACACACACATACACATACACACACATACACATACACACACACATACGAGGTTTAATTTGGTCAGAGATGAAACCAGCTTCTCCTTTTCCATTGTCATTGGTCTCATTGCTCATTGAATCTTAAATGACACAGATAATGTTTTTCCCAACATCAGATCATTTTTAAAATTGGGAAATAAGCAAGAAGAATCCCAGACCTTGGGATATAGGCAGCCTGGTGGGAGACATAGGAAGATAGAGCAGTGAGATAATTGACTACCTTGCTAGCTGTGATCTCTAAGTAAGTATTCCTGCCACTGCTTTCTAGAGGGATTCATCATAAAGTAGAAACATACAACACTGGTGTATTTTTTATTTTGTTGGAATATATGATAATCTAGACTTTACGTCAAATTGGTTCTGTATTATATTATTCCATGGGCATGCACAGACTATGTTTTATACTGTTGGTATAGTCTCTTTCCTTTCCTTCTTGTCAGTAACAGGTCACTAGGTAGTTTATGAAAGTACATGGAAAGTTATCCTCATGTTCATGTACATGGTGTAATTTTTTTTAAATCATAGAACGTGGCTGTCAGAGCAGTATGGAGATATATAGAAAGGGTGAGAGGGGCTTTTCCACTGAAACTGTGTGCAGAAGGGACCATCATTGATGCTTGCTGATTGATTGCCTTTCTGATGTACCCTGGATCCTTGACATGCTGTCCAAGCTTTTGGATACCTTGCCTGAAATTTCTAAAGTAAAGGTTAAAGACTTTCTTGGTGGATTGATTCCAGACACATAGTGGTCTTTCTTCACTAACACGCCACTCTCCTTTCTAACATGGGTGCCTTGGTAAGTCCTCTTTCCTCTGGCTTAGGTGTTCTTCCTGTTTAAGCAACGGATTTGCACCCATTGTTTCTGTGTAAATGGACCGCTTCTGGGAAGTCTTCTGTGACTCCCCTGTCTCAGCTAGCACAGGCTGTCACAAGCTTTCTGTGTACAACATAGTGACAACTGTCAGAGTAATTGCCTATTATCTTATAAAGAGAAAAGCATTATTTGGCTCAGAGTTCTGGGACTTGTAGATCCATTGGTCCTATTGATTTTGGATTTTTGTTTGGTAGCACATAGCAAGAAGTGGTGGAGCAAACTTGGAAAATAAAATGTAGAAGAGAAAAGGGCCTGGCTTTCTCATTGCCTTCAAGGGAATATCCTCAAAGAACTGAAGATCTTGTCTTCTACTAAGCTTTAAATTCTATTGACTCACTTCCTCCCCTTCATGTACTTAATGAAAAGGTCTTCAGTGGACCTTTCAGATCCAAGCAAGTGTCATTTGTCTTTACCAATAAACCCCGAAGTTGAGAAGATGATGTCCTGCAAACTGGGACTCGTGGCCCACAGCCTGCAATAATGGTTTTCACATGTTCAGCAAGCTAAGTATGGTTACAATTTTGTAAACAGCATTTTTCTTTGAGATAGTTTTAATATGTGGCCCAGACTGGCCTCATGATTCTCCTGTCTCAGCCTCTTGAGTACAAGGATTGTAGGAGTACAGTGAGTGCTATACTCAGTTTTAAAGGTAAATTTTAAAATGAAAGGGTTTTTTGCAGGTCCTGTGCTTGAACTCAGGGCCTGAGTGCTGTTCCTGAACCTCACTGCACTCAAGGCTAACACTCTACTGCTTGAGCCACAGTGACACGTTGGGATTTTGTGTAGAAGTCTCACCCAGACTTTTCTGCCTGGGCTAGCTTTGAACTGCTATCCACAAATCTCAGCCTTCTGAATAGCTAGGATTACAAGCATGAGCCACCAGTTGTAAATGTTTTTGTTTTTATTTTTTCCATATATTTTTATTGTAATTAATAGAAAGGTTACATTATATTCACCAGATAGAGGGTGCATTACTTCACATACATTGATACCCTTTCTCATGTCTTGGTCCCCATTTCCCTCCCCCACTCCCACCCCTCATCTTGCTTTTCCCCCTTCCCTATCCAATTTCAAATAACCAAATACGCATATGTACAATATATCAGATAACAAGGTGAACTACTGTAACAATATGAGATAACCGAGGGACAGCAAAAGAGATGAGTGTTTTTGTTTTTAAATATCTCAAAGATTAAATGTTCTCTGAAAAGACTGGTTTATTTACTGCTTGGTCAGTATAGAAAAACAAAACCTTCCAGTCTATGGTTTAAATCATTGCGATGTATATTGAATACAAAGCATAAATATATTTATATCCTTCATTTTTGTTCTTAGCAGTATACTCAGTTGTGGTGAGAATCCGTGGATCCTAATGATCTACAGTAAGCTCTTTTACAAACTGGGGACTGTGAGACCATCAGGGCATTGTAGCCAGAGAAGCAATTATACTCTGTGTGTTGGCTAATAGTACAAGCGTGGGAAAGGAGTCTAGTGTCATAGAACTTCAGCTTGAATGATGAGCTGGACAGATTTATCAGGAAAGTAGATTTGGATACAATGTGTGTACAGTGGATTTTCAGATATCACAAAATTTACAAGGTAAGCTCTCAATTCTTTTTTTTTTTTTTTTGCCAGTTGTGGGGCTTGAACTCAGGGCCTGAGCACTGTCCTTGGACTTTTTCTCAAGGCTAAAGCTCTACCCTTGAGCCACAGCACCACTGCCAGCTTTTTTCTGTGCATGTGGTGCCACTAGGCCAAACTCCTGGCCAATGATTAAATGATTGAGTCAATATTGATAGTGACCTTTAACAGACTTGAAACCATAGGAATGTAGCAAGACTAATGGTAAACTAAGTAAGTTCAAATCATGAATTTGCTAAGTTTGTGTGAAAAAGTGTTAGTTTATTCAGACAGAAAGTTTATGACTTTCATCAAGTTCAGATTTTTTTAAAAAAATGATTCAGAGTTTAATCTTAGGACATTGTTCAGTACCTCGTTTTGTGCTCTAGTTGTTTTTGAGGTAAGGTCTCACTTTTGTCTGAGCCAGTCTGGACTGAAATCCTGCTATTTTGGTTTTTCACCATAGCTGGGTGACTTATAGGTACTGCTGTGTCCAGTGGTTTCTGTTGAGATAGGGCCTTGTTAACTTTTTTATTCTCCCTGGCTGGTCTTGTATCACAATCTCAGTCTTCTGAGTTTCTACGATTATAGTTATGAGCCATCAACATCTGGCCAGGCTTAGACTTTTTGAAGGCACTTGTTATCCATAATAAGTGAAGAGAAATTATTTTGGTGGCTAGCTAGCATAGTGAGATCCCTAGAAACTCACAAATTTAGCAATTTAGAAGGATAATTGAAATAGCCTATCCATAGCTTTTGGAGATGAAAAAGCCAGGAGCAAGGTAGGCATTCTTGAAGGTTGTCTTCTAGTGAGAGAATATTTATTCTACACAAAACTGTACCAGCATGTAGACATTTCATAGGGCATTTTTTTCAATGTGAAGGTGAATTATATAGGAAGTAGGCTTTTAGCATTTGAAATCAGGGTCTAGGTACTGTCCCTGAGCCTCTTTGTGTTCAAAGCTAGTGCTCTACCACTTGAGCCATAGTGCCACTTCCAGCTTTTTTGAGTAGTTTATTGTAGATAACAGTCTTACAGACTTTTCTATTAGAGCTGGCTTAGAACCACTATCCTCAGATCCCAGCCTCCTGAGTAGTTAGGATTATAGGCATGAGCCACCATTGTCTGGCTTATTTCTGATTTTTCTTGGAAGTCCTTTCAACACTCACCTAGAGATCAAGAGCCAATAATGATCAGGATATAATCCATGCCTTTTTCTTTTTCTTTTTTGTAATGTTTGATAGTACTTGGGTTTGAATTTAAAGTCTTAGGCTTGCCTTAGTTCAAGGCGGGTATTCTACCACTGAACTATGCCTCCAGCCGAATTGATGTCTCCCACAGGGTTCTCATAGACTTGAAGACAAATCAGTAAATAATGTGAGGTGTTAGATGCAGTAGCCCAGAGCAGGGGGTATGAAGTCTGCCAGGGACTAGAGTATGACGAGTGTTGTCATTCTTGAATACTTTTTTGGGGGGGGGGTCACTGCAATGTTCAAGAAGAATCAAATGGCAGCATATGTTAGGAATATAGTAACTGAGTAGTAAATTCACTTTGGCAGTTACTGAGTTCTTTGTACATTTTTCTGATATGACGATGCCAATGGATGGAATGAGAGGAGGTTTGTTGCTTCCATGTACCTTGAAACAAAGGAGTAAGGAAGCCCCAGGCTCAGTCTTCATGCCAGTGAAGTGATCAGGATGTCTTGAGGGCTCAGGAAGAGATAAAGAACCTCTTGGGGAAACTTATGAGGCTGTTGCCTGCCCATATGTCACAGCTTACTCTCCCCCAGTTCCCTTTTTCTGCTTCTTCAGTTTTCTCTATTGTTCTAATTTGGTACGTGTTCTCAGAGACCTCAGTGAAGGGTACATGAAAAAAAATCTGCTAAATAAATAATAGCATGACTACTACAGATTTAATTATAGCTATACAGCTGCCTGTTTGAAGTGTTCTGCTGGAGCCATATGGTTCCTTGCATATTCTAGCCCTGAAAGGACCTGGTCTTCACGCTTCCCAGGTGATTGAATTCTCAGAGAACCAGAAGCTATTTCAAAGTCCATAGATTGTGTTCTTTATTCTTACTGCCTCTTCTCTGATGGACTTTATTTTTAATTGGCAGTGTTACATCTGATCCAAGTTTTCAAGTAGTAAAGAGCCACTCAGATCAGCAGAGTTATGTAGACTTGTCAGCCTGCCAGGCTGAGTTTTGTTGCCACATGTGATGTGCTGAGAGAAAGTACTTCTACATTTGACTTCTTTTCAAGTATTTTAATGGGTGATTATTTAAATTGTCTTCTGTCCCAGTAGCATGGTTCAAACTGGAGGGGATGAGGTCACTGGAGGGACATCTGCTCTGTTCTAGACCTTGAACACACAGTTAGCTTCTTGAGGAGAGCCAGGGCAGGTCCTAGTTGCTACTGGTTCCAAAATGCTGGAATTGGAAGTGATCTGGGGAGTGCATTTAATACACACACACACACACACACACACACACACACACACACACGCACACGGAGGAGGGAGATCTTTTTCCTATTCTTGCTGTGACATTCTGTGTCCCTTCCCCCAGAGCTGCAAAAACCTGGTTTCTCATTCCTTGAATCATGAAAGTCTTTAAGTAGGAGGTTATATAAAGGTTACGCTCCTAACAGAGTTTTGGCTTTTTTTTTTATGTAGATGTTCAGTTCCAGTACTGTCTAATGCAATTGGCCCTTAAGCTTTTCCATAGCCAGGGCCATCTGAGCTCAACATGAAAACCATGGATATTTCCCCCAGAAAAATATGTATTCTGCTGGGTGCCGATGATGGCTGATACTTCACTAATCTGAGGCTGAGATCTGAAGATTACAGTCTGAAGCCAGATCAGGCATAGATGTCTTTGTAATGCCAGATAACAAGCAAAATGCTGGACTGGAGATGTGGCTCAAGTGATAGAGCACCAGGGATTAGCAAAAACACTGATTGAAAGTGCCAGTCCCTGAAGGCAAACCCCTGAAAAAGTACAATAAAAAGAAAGGCAGATAGACAGGCAAGTGGGCAGGAAAATGCTTGGTTAATAAGAAGACTGGGAGAAGTGGCATATAAGTTCAAGGTTTCTCACCAGGAAACCTAAGTTAAGAACTGTTTCTCTGTGGCATCTCCTCTCTATTCTGAGTGGAAAGAATATCAGTGAGATGAAGGCCAATGGAGCAGAAGGTGTAACGCCTAAAGCCCTAGCTCCAAAGTTGGCTGCAGCCTGTGTTACCTCTGATGGTAACACACCTTCCCACTTCCCATGCCTGGAACCTTTTGTTGTTGAAAGCAGTCTATGTTTTATTTTTTTTAATTTTTTATTATTTCCCCTGACTGGTATATATGCAGCAATGGAAACACGCAAAACATTTCCTCCTAATCTATAATTTTCTCTTGAAATCACAAATCCCACTATGTGAATTGCTTGGATTTTGTTCTTGTTGTTGCTCTTTTGTTTTGACTTCATCTGATTGGTTCCTCTGCAACCTTTCTCTTTCTCTTGGCAGCTAGAGATTGTTGAAACCTTGTGTTTAGGATACTTTTGTTGGGGATGGGAGCAGGAAGATCGTTAACTACACTGTTTTTTTGTTTTGTTTTTATTTTTTTCATATATTTTTATTGTAATTAATAGAAGGGTTACATGATATTTGCCAGATAGATGGTGCATTAATTCCCATACATTGATACCCTTTCACATGTCTTGGTCCCCATTTCCCTCCCCCCATCCCCACCCGTCATCTTGTTTTCCCCCTTTCCCTATCCAATTTCAAATAACCAAATACAAATATATCCGATATATCAGGTAACAAAGTGAGATACTGTAACAATATGAGATAACCAAGGGACAGCAAAAGAGATGAGAAATTTTGCAATAGAACAAAACCTTGATACAAAAGGCCATTTAGTAAGACGCTAAATGAAAGGATCTCTAGGATATAGAAACATAAGCCATATAATGAATGATTGTTGTTCTTAAGGTACTATGTTATCTCTCACCTCTTTTGCTGTCCCTTGGTTATCTCATATTGTTACAGTATCTCACTTTGTTACCTGATATATCGGATATATTTGTATTTGGTTATTTGAAATTGGATAGGGAACGGGGGAAAACAAGATGAGGGGTTGGGGTTGGGGGGGAGGGAACTGGGGACCAAGACATGTGAAAGGGTATCAATGTATGGGAATTAATGCACCATCTATCTGGCAAATATCATGTAACCCTTCTATTAATTACAATTAAAAAAAGGAGATAAAAATAAAAATATTAAAAAAAGAGATGAGAGATAACATAGTACCTTAAGAAGAACAATCATTCATTATATGGCTTATGTTTCTATATCCTAGAGATCCTTTCATTCAGCGTCCTACTATATGGCCTTTTGTATCAAGGTTATCAAGGTTTCCACACTGTGTTTTAGTTATTAATAAGAAGGGTAAGAGTCAGAAATAAAGAGTATTTCATGTTTTGTTGCTTTCTGTTTCCTTCTAAGCAGTCCTTCAAGGACAAATTTGTCATACAAGGAAATGCAGAGACCATAAATGGTACAATTATCATGAGCAGTGGTGCTCCTTGTTTCCTTTAGCTTCACTGAAATACCTGTACCAGCCTAGCCTCCAGTCCATCTGGTTTGGAAACCAGACAATGTGCATCCTTCTCAAGTTGAATCTCCTGCATCTGCACATCTGGCAGAATTAACCAATTCTCCAATGCTGGAGAAAGATTTTTTTTTTGTTCTGGAAGTCACAGGATTTTAAATGAATCAAATGAATTTGAATTCAATGTGGTTATCTAGCTACATATTTCTATATTCCTTTAGGAGATGAAAAGTTTTATTTTACCAAATCATCTCTTTCCATTTTTGAAAGGATTATATTAAAATTGTACTGGCATAATTATTGTTACCATTTATTGGGTGTCTTCTCTGCTATTGCAGCCACTGTGAGGAGTTTTTACATATTATCTATAACATGTGGCATATTATCCTTATACTGAGGAAGCTAAATATAGATGGTAACTGTGGTTGGCTTAGCAACTGTTCTGTAGGTTAAATAAAGGAAAACTTCAGGGCATTAGATATTTTTAGTGCCAGCTAAATTTTTATCGATGTATCTCATAATCAGCAGTCTTACTGAAATATTTGCTTTTAATGTTAGCATCAGGAATTTGAACAGCTTCAGTTCTTTTGTTGTGTGTTTTAGGCCATTCTTTCTGATTTTTTTTGACAGAACTTGGGTTTGAACTCAGAACCTTGTGCTTCCTAGGCAGGTGCTCTACTGTTTGAACTATGCCCCCATTACTTTTTCTGTTCAGTTACTTATCTTTCAAGTCTGATCTCAAATTTATGCCAGAACCTGGCCTGGGTCAAGATCTTTTTATTTGTGTTCCCATGCAGCTGAGGTTACTGATGTAAACCATTGATTAAGGTAGAAGGAGGGGAAAGGGGTCTCACAAACTTTTTTGCCTGGTCTGGCTGTGAACCATGATCTTTCCAGTCTGTCTCCAGAGTAGCTAGGATTACAGGTATGAACTACTGGAATATAGGCGTGATCATGAGGACTTTGCCTGTTAAGCAAATATTTATTGAACTCTTAATGCTATGCCACGAAGGTAAGGCAGCAAGGAAGCAATTGAGTAACTCCTGATTTCTTTTTATAGGGTACTTCAGCATCCTCTGTAAAGTACTTCTGGCCTAATAAGTCAGTCAATGAGTGTGTTATGTTAAATCTGGTCACAGATATAACAATAGGAGAGTCCAGGTCAGACTTACCCTTCCTATAAGGCCTAGTTTCAGGAGGCACAGGGGAATTTAAGTATCTAAGGGTCGGGGCAGGGCAGAGAGGAGCAGTCATGCAGGTAAAGGGAATTTCCCATGGGACACAATCAGGAATATTTCAAGTCTCCTTCCTCAAGGCTTGGAGCAGGTAACCTATATTTACATACAGTAGACACAACGATGAACAGAAAGACCTTTAAAAACAATTACTCAGCTCCTAGATTCTTGTTTTTCCTTTATTTCTTTTACAAGTGCTCTTCTATATATTTAGGTTATCTCTCTTCTCTGCCTCTCTGATCCATTTTTGTCTTCCACAGTTAAATGTTACTCAAAAAATAGATCATTATAATATTTAATGGTGTTCTGTACAGAACCTAAACCAGGATGGTTTCTATCACTCTAGTTTTTTTATGTATCTTTGTAAAAGGCTCAGAGATATCAGATTAAGAGTTTCTAAACTTGAGATAGTATAATTTATTTGTTAGACATATACAGGTTCACAGGGTAGCAAAGTAGATGGAGAAGTTGTACCTAGGTCTAGATTAAACTACGGGCTGTCAGGGAGCTTCAAAGTGTGGTAAACACCCTTGTATATATTAAACTTTAATTTTTCTTCATCTGTAAATGGTATAATATATTTTACATGAGCTAGTTGTAAGAATTCAACTAAAATAGAATACCTGAAAATATTTAAATTTGTAAATAACTTTCTGTATATTTTAACATTATCATTTCAAAATCATATCTGATTGGATATGTTACAGAGATGTTTTTATTAAAGAATTTTATAGAGTTATTTTATTGTTGGGGTGATATACAGAGGGGTTGTAGCTACATTCAACAGTTAGTGGGTATATTACTTCTTGAACATTGTCACCCCTGTTACCCTTCCCAAGTTTTTCTCCCACTTTTCTTCCTTCCACCCCTTCCATTCATCTTATTTTTCCCTTACCTTCCCATTTTCAAATACACAAATAAATGTATATACATTATCCTGGGTACCAAAGTCAGATACAGTAGCTACATGAGATAAACCTTAAGGGGAAAAGAAGAAAAAAAGAAATAGTTTCACACAGTAAATTAAGAACAACTATCACAAAGATAAACCTCTTGTTTCCATATCCTGGAGTTTATTTCACTTAGCCTCATGCTATATGGACATAAGTACATAGCTTTTGACCTACTATGATCTTCTGTTAGGAGTATCCTAAAATATGTCTTCCTTAAATCATCAAAAAATTTAGGATGCAAATTTTTCTTTTATGCAACATCTCAGGAAAAGTACATTTAGAGAAGTAAGAATAATCTTAACCACTTGTATAAGTACAAGTATCATACTTATTTCAATATATGCAAGCTTTCATGAATGCTGTATTAATTTCCAGGATCCCTTACTTGCTCCTGCTTACCTGATTTTCATGGAAGTTTCTAAAGACAGTGAGGTTGGGGAAAGTTCATTTAATTCCTCTAACTTCCAATGAATGCCTATTAGTTACATATTCATAATTAGCATTATTGCTTGTTAACATTGTGTTATTATTATAATATTATATTAGCATCCTATTTTCCATATCTGATATATATACATATACATATATATAGGTTTATTATTTAACTGAATTAGGGTTTGTTTGTTTTTGCCATTCCTGGGGCTTGAACTAAGGGCCTGAGCATTATCTCTGAACTTTTTTTTTTTTTAAGATTTTTTTATTGTAATTAATAGAAGGGTTACATGATATTTGCCAGGTAGAAGGTGCATTAATTCACATACATTGATACCTTTTCACATGTCTTGGTCCCCATTTCCCTCCCCCCCAATCCACCCCTCATGTTGTTTTCCCCCTTCCCTATCCAATTTCAAATAACCAAATACAAATATACCAGATATATCAGATAATAAAGTGAGATACTGTAGCAATATGAGATAACCAAGGGACAGAAAAAGAGCTAATTATATTAATTATACTAATTATAATGTATTGAATTTTTCTATTAAAGAATTTTTAACATTGATTTTTACATCATATTCCAAATGATCTATTTAACAGACAAGTATTCAAGAAGGGAATCTCTATATACAATCACTGGCACTTAGATTTTAGAACATAATTAAAATTAGGCTGAGGGTTTGTATGTCATATATACATATTAATCTACGTAATAAAACATTATGTGTATAGAATCATAAATTTTTATGTGTACGTAGTTGTGTTTATATTTCCAATACCATGTCCATTGCATTGGGTATGCAAATATTGAGTCCTTGCTCTTGTACTGTTTAGATCTAATAGCCACATATTAAGGATACTATGTGCCTTTTGTTCCTATGTCTTGACTTGTCTCACTCCAACATGATTCACTCTAAATTCATCCACTTGCCTGCAAATGCCATTATTTTATCTTGTCTGTTGGCTATGTAGAATTCCATTGTGTACAGTTTCTGTATCCATTCACCTGCAGTAGGGCATTTGGATTGTTTCCATTGCCTGGCTATTGTGAATAGTGCAGAGATTAACCATAGCTGAACAGGTGTCCTTATCATATCCTGGGTTATGATATTCAGGATAGATGCCCAGGATTGGTTATGGCAGGATCGTAGGGAAGGTCAATTTTCAGTTCTTTAAGAAACCTCCACACTGCTTTCCAGAGTGGCTGAACTTGCTTACAGTCCCACCAGCAGTGCAGTACAGTTCCTTTTTCTCCACAACCCCGCCAGCAGCTGTCATTGTCTGAGTTCAAAATCTTGGCCATTCTTGTTGGGGTAAGGTGGTATCTTAGGGTTGTTTTTATTTGCATTTCCTTTATGACCATGGATGATGAACATTTTCACATGTGCTTTTCTGCCATTGTAACCTCCTCTTCTGATAAGTCTCTCTCTAGTTCCCTTGCCCATTTAGTGATTAACTTGTTGGGTTTGGGGGGGGGATTAGTTTCTTGTATTCCCTGTAGATACTGGATATTAAACATTGTGACAGAGGTTTTGACAATTTGATTTTTAAACTAGGTCATTGCTTGAAATTTAATCCTGTTTAGGAAATCAGAGCTAATGGATTGTACTTAATGTTATATTTAGTATAATAGCCATTTGCAAATGTGCTGCCTAGCAGAATCATTTGCATTAATGGTGGTGAGATGTCTAAATTTGGAAGAAAAAATTATAAAATCAAATTTTCACCCTTAGGGAACTGTTTCATTTTTTATAACTGGAAAATACAGATAAAAGTGTTCAACAGTAAAAAAAAAAACACAACTGCAAAGCCATTTGGCATCTTGTCTTATTTAATAACTTAATACTCATTCACATTTTGTATATTCTGAAAAATCAAAGATACCAAGTACCAATAATACATCATAGATACCAAGTACCAATAATATTACATGTGATTTTCAAAATTTTTGATTCTGTAGTCTATAAAACAAATAACTCTTTTTAAGCATCTTAGACATTGGGTCAATGATATTTAAATTTAGCCGTCAGAAATATCCTCCTAAAACATAGCTTGAAGATGCCTACATGCCAAACAGAGCTTATAACAATAAAAATGTTTCTAGTAATCACTCCAGTATTTCCTTTATCACCCATAGTATTTTGTTCTATCAGTTACTTTAAGTGATAAAGAATGTTAGGTTTAGAAACAGAGTTTTAATATATTTTTCTTGTGTGTTCTTGGAATAAAAGCAAATAGTGGCTAAGCTTAGAAACCACTGATTCTTAAATATATCTCCTGATATTTCCTATTTGGGTAACCATGTGATTTTATAATAGAGATGAAGGATGGAGCATTGGGGTGTGTTTAAGATGATATTTATCCAGTTAGCCAGAATTGCTCGACCTTATGAAATAGTTTAATGGAGGGAGTCTGCCCCTTTTTGTCTTTTGATCTTTCACCACGTGAAGATGATATTCTTCTCTTTTGAAGGGCACAGTAGTCAAAGTGCAATCTTGGAAGGGAAATAGCCCTTACTAGATACTTTAATATTGGGCTTTCTGGCTTTCACAGTCATGTGAGGGGAAAAAAATCTGTTCTTTATAAATTACTTAGCACAAATGAACTAAGACAAAACCTGTATAATATTGTCATCTGATTATAAAATAGAATAGGACAAACATTATATAATTGTTTAATTTCTTTCATTGTTATTATTTATTTGGGGGTTTATTTGCTGAATGTATGTGTGTGAGAGAGAGAGAGTGAAAGAGAGAGGAGGACAGAGAGAGGGGGAGAGAGAGAGAGTATGAGAAAGAGTAGATAATAGATATCAAACCCAAAGTCTTGTATATGCTAGACAAGTTCTTTACTATTGAACTATGCCCTCAGTACCTTAATTGCTATTTTATTCTCAGCTCAAATTTCTCCTATATGTATATAGACTGATGTATATATGTATTAAACCTGTATCTCATACTATTTTGTATATATTCATACATGTATATATTTTACTAGTCTTCCTTTTTTTGTAGTATTTGTAGGCTAAACTATGAATTTTTCTGAATGTACATGTTTGGCTACTATGTTCTATAAGTTATAGTTGTAACACTTTCAAATGATGAATAATATTGAGTTGTGTGTTACATATTTTAATCCCTAGGGTATTTTGCTTTTAAAAGTAGATTCATTTAATATAATTTTTCAAAGTATCTCTTCTGTTTCCTTACAGATGGTACAATGTCTTTTTTTTTCTGATGGATAAGTAGAGTACCACATTTTCTTGATCCATTCATCCATTGAGATAGGGATTTCTGGGCTTGGCTATGATAAATAATGCTGCAGTGAACTTGGATGTGCTGGTTCTTTTAGTGTGATCTTGCTTATTATCTATTGGGTACATGTTTCCCCTCATTAGTTATAGCTAGAATGTGCTGTGTTGAAAAGTAAGAAAATATACTCAAGTTTAGGTGATTTTATATATTTTTGTGATAAAGGTATTAAATAGATTATCGTATCAAATTGTAATCTATCAAATTCAATGAACAGCCACCACTACTCTCACTTAAAAATCATACTTTAGTAACTGCGACTATTTTAATGTGGTAATAATGGCAGAGAAGAGGAAGTGCAGTTTGAAAACTTGCCTAGTATGAGAGCAGTGTGACAGGTTGTAGCTATTCGGTGGGCAGGGCTGTAGGTGTAAGAGGTGGTAGCAAAGAGACCTAGAGTACAATATGGTAATCAGCTATTTCTATAGCCATTGATGATTGGTTAGCATACATGGTGATGTGAATCCTATGTCAGGACTTCAGGTATACAGGCATCTTTCAAGTAAGAGTGTAGGATAGTGGAGACATAACTACTAACTTCTAACTTTTACTTTTTCATTAAATTTACCTGTCCTCTATTTCTATCATCTCTCTAGAGAGAGATCTATATCTACATATATGCCATATATCTCTGTATATATAACTTTCTTTATCACCAAGCAGATTTACTGTCCTAAGGAAATGACCTCTTTTACAATGTATTCTGCATTATCCTTTCAGGATCTCTAGTTTCTTGGCAAGCTAGTATTAGGTTCACCACTCCGGAAGCAAGCAAGGTTAAGAGATTGTAAGCATAAACATTCATGGCAGAGGGTAAGCTTATTCTGGAAGAACACAATATAAAAGTAACTTAGAATGTATACATCTGGGTTCACAGATCATATGTGAATACCTAGAAAATTCAAAAACAAAACAAAAAGTTGTTGAGCTAGCCAAATACGTTTGGGAATTATAGCTCCACAAGGCAGCCATTTGAAATACATTTATTTGAAATCACAGTTGGCTAAAGAAATTTTTCTTCACTCTGTGTGTCTTTGTAGTTGACCCTGTGTAAAACTCAGGCTGGTAACTCTTAGAGAAGCAACTGATGATCTCTAAGAAAGGAATGTCAAACTTTATCTTTGAAATTCAATCCAGATGATTTTATTGAGTGATTTTCAAACTGACTTGAAAGTCTTTTTGTTCTTGTTTTCATTATCTTTTATTACTGTTTTTAATGCCTGAGTCCATTTAATCTTTACATTTTTCCCTAGTATTTTATTATTGTTTAGTTTTAGTATGAAAGGCCACAATTGTTTTTTCCTGTATCATATATTACTGGGTCCTTAACAATGATAATTTGTGGGAATTACTGTTTATTAAATGAAAAATAAAAGTTAGGGGGAAAATTTTAAGTTTGGCTCACAGAGAGAACTTTCTTTGAGCATTGGTTCTGGGAGTTCTTGCTGTTATTTGTGCACAATATACCTTTCATAGTAATTCTTTTTGTTGTTGTTGTAGCTATTTCTGTATTTGTTTCTCCTCTACTGAACTATTATGACTATCAGGAGAGTAGTAGCTGTCCATTCTCTCAGGGCTTTCAGCGAAACTTTGAACACTGTAGACACCCATGTATTTAAATAGAATAGAACGGATTCAAGAGTGGAATTACATGAAAGAGGAAAAAATTCTATCCGGAGCAGTATTTTGTAGTGATTTCATACCATAATGTGCCACATCTCAGGAGACAAAACATCCCAAGGCCTATAGGCATATTAAAAGCTCTGAGAAAGTCTGTAGTGCACAAATTTGTTTAATCCATTTTAACCTGGTATTCTTCAAATCTGTCGGTTAAAATACACTTTGTTGCTGACATCTGCAATGGACAGAAATACAATTTAAATTAATTTAAGCCTCAAAGGGAATTTATTGGCTTATGTAACTCTAGAGAGTTCTTGAGAAGCTGTAGGACATTGGAGGCAGAGACTGGGAACTGAGGAATCCCTCTCTCTCTTTTTTTTTTGCCAGTCCTAGGCTTGAGCTCAGGGCCTGAGCACTGTCCTTGGACTTTCTCAAGGCTAGAGCTCTACCACCTGAGCCTCAGCACCACTTCTGGCTTTTTTTCTATATATATGGTACCAAGGAATTGAACCCGGGTCTTCGTGCATGCTAGGCAAACACTCTACCACTAGGCCAAATTCCCGGCCCAGGAATCCCTCTCTTTCATCCATTTTCCTCTCTTGTATTTCCTGATTTCACTTCAGATGCTGACTGTGTTTCTTCCACTGTATGGCCAGCTCTGAAGTGTGGCCTTCAGCTTTGTAGGGAACAACCTTATGTAAAGGAGAGAATATTGATTTCCAAAGATCTGAATATAAATTTTCACCAGGACTTGGACTCATGTATATATCCTATGGAACAGTCACTCTCAGAAAATCAGGAATCAATACTCAGAAAATGATTTTACTACGAGTGACCATATCTAGACTTTTTATCCAGTATGTGGCCTGAGTGGGTCATGAAGAATTATTTGGAGAGATATGGGCATCAGGCAGTTGTACATTGGACAGGAAAGTGGCCCACATCCTTTGAGCTATCACAAAAATGCTTTGTGATAGTCAAGACTTGAGTCCAGACAAGAAACTGTCTTTCTAAAAGAACTGAATAATGATCAATTTCAAAATCACTCACGTTCCTTCGCTGCTGTGGGTTTAACAGGTCTAGTAATTCACCAAGCTCTGAGATACAGGGTAAATTTGATGAACTATTAATATTACATCTTGTGTGCTTTTTAAAAAAAACTTGATAGTTGTCATTAGTTTGCAACCTATAAAACCAGCATCAAACAAATACCTTTTCTTCCCTTCAGAATTATAGTGATTAGAAATTACTGTATGTGACTTTGTTACCTGGTATATTGTATATATGTTTATTTATTTATTTGAAATAGGAAAGGGAAGGGGGGAAATGATTGGTAGGAAATGGGGACAAAAACATGAGAAGGGTTATCAATGTATGAGAAATAATGCACCTACTACCTGACAAATGTCACTGTAATCCCTCTATACATTATCCCGACAATTTTTTAAAGAAATTATATGAATGACTTTGATGCTAACAATCTCTTGATCTAAAAGTTTTTTTTTAAATTGTATTATTATTGTTATTATTATTACTACTATAATTTTGCCAGTCCTGGGGCTTAAACTCAGGGCCAGGGCCTGCCCCTGGGCTTTCTAAAGGCTAATGCTCTACCCTTGAGCCACAGTACCACTTCCAGGTTTTTCTGTGTATGTGGTACCTAGGAATCATGCATGCTAGGTGAGAACTCTACAAGCAGGCCACACTCCGGCCCCTAAAAGTTTTGTTTGTTTTTATTTTTAGAGGAGAGTTAGGAAAGTTTTCTGGGAAAGGCAGAAATACTAATCTCCTTTATTCATTTAATATCTATTTACTGAACCTTTTTACTCTTGCTGTCTTATAGGCATTACTACAAGCTAAATTCTTACCTTCAAGGGGATTATATTCTTATATTTAATTTTCAAAAAGATAGTAACACTTAGAAGATGTTTGAAGGTGATAATACAAAAAAACAAAAATTAAGCAGAAGAAAGGAGTAAGAAATCTCTGGGGAGAAGGGAACTGAAAGTTTATCTCATGTGGGAAGAGAAAGCCTGTCTGATGAGAAAATGAGTGTTTTTGGTTGGTCTTGAGGCTTGAACTCTGGGCCTGGGCGCTGTCCTTGAGCTCTTTAGGTCAAGGGTACAGCCCTACCCCTTGAGCCACAGCGCCACTTCCAGGTTTTTAGTGGTTAATTGGAGATGAGTCTCACAGACTTCTATGCTTGCACAAGGCTTTAAACTGTGCTCTTCAGATCTCAGCCTCCTGAGTAGCTAGGATTACAGATGTGACCCACTGGCGCCTAACAAGAAGGTGATTGTGAATAAGTATTGAACAGTGAGGGATGTCTTTCTTTCTGCAGAGGGAATAGCAGATGAGAAGGACCTAAGGCAGCAATAGGCCCAGAGTGTCTGAGGGAGGACATGGAGACCAAAATGATTGCCACAAAAAAGATAAGGAGAGAAGGCAAGAAATAAGTTCAGGGTGGCTATAGAGACATTGATTCACTTAATAAAATTCTGGCCAATAGAGGGTTTGAGAAGAGAAGTTACATGTTCTGACTCTAGATTCATCTTTTCTGGCTACTTTTCTGGGGCAGAGACAGACCAGACCACCAGACTGGAAAACAATACCAACATCCAGAGAATAATCAGACAATAGACCAAGGTGGTAGCGATGAAAGAGGTGAGAAATCGAGCAGTTCTGAATAGATTTTGGATATGGAACCCAATAGGATTTTTTTAGTGGAATGTACCTGGTATATGAGAAAAGAAAGAAAAAATTTAGGATGATGGAAAGGTTTAGGCCTACACAATAGAATAGAGTTGTTATTCACTGCACAGGGAAGACATCAGGAAAAGCCAATTTGTAAGGACAACCAGAAGGACTCACTTTGGACACTATGAGGTTTGCAGTGTTTATTAAAACTGCAAATAGTGCTAATGTATGCCTGCAGCCCTGGATAGAGGTAGCATTTGTGAGTATTTTAAAGCTATAAGACATGCAGATTATGCAGGGATTATATGCTGACAGCAAAGATCAATTTGACCAAGTTTTGGGGTACCTCATGCACTAAACCTTTTAGGATATATATTAGCTTATCTTGGAATACTAGATTCCATGAACACAGTTGAGATACGCTAAGCTAAAAGAATGCATCTTTACAAAAATCTGCCAGCAGACCGTATAGAAGTTATGTTATTTTCACTAGTCATGAAAGCATACTCCTAATTTTCCAGTGTGGATGCAGTTATGTTAGTAAATGTGCTATTGTACTAACAAAACACTGGGGAAGTGTCTGATGGACAGTGAGACATTCTGTATGCGTTTTGAATTAGGATGTTTCACTTGAAGGTCTTTGAATCTGATTTGCAGTAGTACAGAGTCCCTTCTTTCTACTCAGGATTATTGCAGATAAATTATATGCAAAGTAGCTATTTAGAATAAAATGCTTTTATGCTCCTGACACTTGATAAAGTGTGCTTCACAAAGAACTACTTCCAAAGTTTTGAATAAAGCAGGCTGAGAATGGAAGAAGGCTGTAGAAAAGGTAGAAATGGGAAAAAGGACAATTTCGTTTTACATAATAACTATATTATATAAGTACAAGAGGCTTAGTACACAAAACCGAAATATAGTCAGACCAACAGCCTACCTGGAGGACTACACCAGATAGAGTGAATGGTAAAAGCAGGTTATTATACAACTTGTGTTCTGTGGTTGATGAGCCCTGTCTCTGGAGAGAGCTTGAGGAATGTTATTTTGCATGTATTTGGGCCTCTTGGTCATACCCTACACTTTGCTTTGTGTTATTGTGTTTCCTATATGATCATGGAACCTTAAACTTGCTAGGCAAGCACTGTCATTTGAGCCATTCTGCCAGCTCTTTCTGTAATTTTCTAGATAGAGCCTTGCTTTATGTTCAGGCTGGCATGGACTATGATCCTCCTATTTGTGTTTCCATGCCTTGTGTTATGATAGGTTTGCACCACTTCTCCTAGCCATGGTACTTTCTAGGGTCACTGGGAAGACAGACATAAGCTAATCACAGCTGTTGGTTGGGATGGAGTCTTGCAAATTTTTTTGTTTGTTTTTTTCTCCCAGCTCTTTCACTGTAATCTACCTCCCTTGTAGTTAGTATTATAGTCTTAGGCATGGCATCTGCATGATAGCTGTCTTCTTGTATGAAACATAGAACTAAAGGAAAAATTTCTACTGAGAGTGATGGAGCTCTAAGGGCCATATTTTCCCTATGAACTCTGAAATAGAAGTTGAAAATAAGAATGTTGATAGAACCTTTTTATTAATGCAGGAAATTGAGTCATTTCTGCCCCTTTCCATTTTAGCCATAACTCATATAGAAATGATTACTTTTGACTTGAAAAAGGGGGCGTTTTATGTTGGGTGATAAGTATGTATAAGAATCTATGTCTTTTTTTGTTGATCATGGGGCTTGAACTCTGGGCTCTGTCTCTGTCTTTGAGCTCTTTAGCTCAAGGCTAGTGCTCTACCACTTGAGCCACAGCCACTTCTTGAATCTGTCTTTTCTATGATCTTTCCAAATTCTTACCTTATCATTTCATGATTATTGAAATATTTTCTTTGGGTTGTATAAAGGAATACTGCCTACAAGACAAATGTTTGTGTTAAGCAGCTTTTTTGAGAAAACTATTTTATGCCTTCTTGTCCTCCCTCCCAAACCTTCACATGTCTCCTTCCTTCTAAATTGTGCTTCTCTGCAAAAATAAAGAGTCCTGAGGATTTCTCGTCAGCAACCCACTGAATTCTCCAGTCACTTACCTTTGAATCCTGGCAGGATTGATGCGCTGTGTTAGACCCTTTTACTTGTAGATACTGCCATTTCTTAGTAGTTCTAGGTTGCTTGAGTTGCTTCAGTAATTATTTTCTATCTTCTAGCATTAATTCATTTCTACTAGATCATGCTATTCATACTCCAACATGCTTTAATATCCCTATTTTAAAGTTCCTTTCCTCATTTCTTCTCTCTTAGTGAAGATAATTTTCAAAATATCAGATTACCTCCCTTAACCTGTATTGTTTCTTGGGGCTCTGATATCTACTATAATGGCACCTGTTGAGATCCTGTAGTATTGCCATCTTGACAAATACATTGGTTCACTCAGTTTTTATTTTATGTCAACTTTCAGCTTCCTGGGACTTCCTTATTGTGAACCTTCTTCCACCTGAGGGTTGGTAAAATCCTTTCTGTCTCTTTCTTCATCTGTTTCTCTTTTTCACTATTCTCTTCTAATGTTTTCTTCTATTTCTTAGAAAAGTAGAGTGACTCAGGTATAAATCTTACCCTTTTTCTCTATAGATACTCATTTTCAGGGTTGTGCGACCCCTTAAATGGCCTTAAAATACCTTCTGCTGGGTAATGTTTCCCAAATCATATCTTCAAAGGTCCCGTCTTTCTACTTGTGTTTTTGGCAGACATCTTCTACCTGTAACTCCTTACTGTGGCTATTAGATCGCAGTGTTCTGACTGGCTTCCCCTTCATAGTTGCTGTCTCTTTCATTACTTTACTACTACTGTCTTTTCCTTGTTCTTCCTTGAGTTTCCAGCATATTCTCAGCCTCATCCCTGTCCAAAGGCTTTGCATTTGCCATCCTCTTTGGCCAGGATTTTTTTTTAACCCAGGTCTTTGCATGGCTTGTGCCCTTGTTCAGTATCCAATGTATTTCTTTAGAGGCTTTCTCTGTCTACCCTGTTTAAACAGTCTATGCTTTTAACCTATTTTCCTTTCTTGGTAGTTATACTATATCAGACCATATTTTGTTTTTTTCCATGGATTTATGAACCTAAACTGGGCATGCAGTTCATTTGTTTCTTCCAATATCACCAAGAAATAGGTCATCCACTGACCCCCATAATCAATGGCAATTGGCACAATAGTTTGTATGAAATGAGTGAATAAATAAGTAAAAGGGGTTATGCTGCATGTTGCTCTGTATGTAAACTATCATTACATCTTTTTCAAAGCTACAGATAAACATTTATTCTCATTAAATGGTTAGCTAGGGAATGTTTGGTACCAGGGTTTTGATCCAGGGTCTTGTGTTTGCGAGGCAGATGCCCTACCAGTTGAGCCACACCTTTAGGCCTTTTTTGTTTTTGTTGTTTTTTAAGCAAGGTATCACAGTTCTGCTGGGGCTGGGCTCAGATTTAGGTGCCCCTCTTGTGTACGTAAGACCAAGGTATATGCCAGTATGTTTGGTTTACTTGTTGAGTCTTTGAACTTCTTTATGTGCCTGTTCTGGGGCTTGAACTCGAGGCCTGGGCACTGTCCTTGAGCTTCCTCAAGACTAGCACTCTACTGTTTGAGCCACTGCACCACTTCCAGCTTTTGTGTATGTGGCTCAAATCCAGGGCTTCATTCATGCTAGGCAAGCACTCTTATTACTAGGCAACACTCCCAGCCCTTTTTGAACCTTTTTAACTCAAGCTGGCCTCAGACAGGATTTGCTAGATCTCTAACTCCAGAATAGAAGAATTACAAGCATGAGCCACTGCAGTGAACTGCTAGGTCGGGGCTGTTGTGTGAAGGAGATTTTTTTCACCAGTGATACTGGTCATGTCCCCCTCTATGAAAATAAATTGTGTTCTTGGACCTTCCCATGCAGCTGAAGAATAAGTTTATGAAAAAACTGCCACGTGATGCAGAAGCTTCCAACGTGCTTGTCGGGGAAGTAGACTTCTTGGATACACCTTTCATTGCCTTTGTGCGGCTGCAGCAGGCTGTCATGCTAGGAGCCATGACAGAAGTCCCTGTACCCACCAGGTAAGCTGCTCTCCTATTTGGGGTGGGCCAGGGTACTTCTAAGGAGAATGAAGACACATGCAGTGCATTAGAAAAGTAATCTGAGTGCAGTTTGAAGTAATTGCTAAGTCTGACTTGGCAACATAAATCACTTTGTACTTTAGATAATAATAATAATAGTACTAATAATTGCAATTACAACAATAATCTACCTGATAATTTGGTAGTCTCTTCTTTTGAATTATTCTAGTTTAACTTTATAATAATCTTTGTTTGTTTGTATGTGTGGTCATCCTCAAGCTTGAACTTAAAATCTGGTCCTCATTCCTGAGGTTTCTTCTTTTGCTTAAGGCTAGCAGTCTCCCACTTAATCTTTTTTGCTTTTTTGGTAGTTCATTAGAAATAAGAGTCTCACAGTCTTTCCCTTCTGGGCTGTCTTTGGACCATGGTCCTTAAATCTCATCATACTGAGTGACTACGATTATAGGTGTGAACCTTCAACACCTGGCTATAATCTTTCAATCTGCAAAAAATTGCATATAGATTTTATTGATGAAGAAACCGAGCCTGCACAACTCATCCAAAGTGATACATTTAGTAACTAGCTCAGAGGTATTATTGCTGTAATTTACGGTATGCCTTATGAGGGAATTGGTAGTTGGCTTATATATACATAGATATACAGATATACACATATATATATATACACACACAAATACATTGTGAAACTCTAAGTTTTGTGCTTAAGTTAATATACTTTCCAGTTATGCCATGATTTTTTTTTTGCCAGTATTGGGCACTGAACTCAGGGCCTGAGCACTGGTCCTTGGGCTTTCCTCAAGGCTAGTGCTCTACACTTGAGCCACAGTACCACTTCCAGCTTTTCTATATACCTGGTTCCAAGGAATGGAACCTGGGTCTTCGTGCATGCTAGGCAAGCACTCTACCACTAGGCCAATCCCTGGGCCCTCCATGAATTTTTAAAAGGAAGTGTGTGATAATAATTACTTATTTTTTTGTCAGTCCTGGTCTTGAGCTCAGGGTCTGAGCACTGTCCTTAGACTTTCTCAAGGCTAACACTCTGCCACTTGAGCCTCAGGACCACTTCTGGCTTTTTACTATGTATGTGGTACTGAGGAGTCAAACCCCGGTCTTCATGCATGCTAGGCAAGCACTCTATTACTAGGCCAAGATCCTGGCCTGTGTGACCATTATTATAGCCCCATACTCATGTCTATGGCATTGTCATCTCATGTAACTGCTACAGAAATCACTGTCTTCGTCTCCACAGTTGTTAGGAAGATTGATTTATGTATTGAGGCTAAAGAGAAGATAGTGCTTCACTTATGTATTAAGGTTAAAGAGAAGATAATGCTCACTTCAACTTGTGCTTGGGGATTTTAAGAAGTGCTTCCTTCAGGATAGCATCAGCAAGTAGTCTTCTGGACTTTCAAAGCAGGGGTGCTCTCAGCAGGCCCTCGCCTGTGAGCAGGAATAGGTGACTTTTCTTTGGTTTCCATGTAGACTGGCAGACCTAGATAGAGATCCTCAGTGAACTCTGAAGGTCTCAGCATAACTAACCAGCAATGGCAAGAGGCTAATAACCCGCTCTCAGGAAAGGCAGGAAGAAAATTAGAACATTTGTTAAGGCCTCTCAATTCAGGCCATTCTCCCTGATCATGCCAATAGTTTTTACCTATTTTTTTAAAAAACAATTTCTTAGGCAGTCATTGGACAAACAGAAAGGAGATGATCTAGCTTGTTCAATTAATGGGATTAGCATGATTTTTGTTTTCTGTAACTTAGCTTTTTGCTTGAAAACATTCCAGCAGAGCCTTGCAGTTCTGTCTGAGCAGTCACCTGGCAAATTGCTGACTCAGAGAATGGCTGAAGTCCAGATTGGTGCCCCAATGGCTTTATTTATATCTTTTTGAACTAACTTTACTGGGGCTTAGAAGAAAAAAAAAGTTAAGAGGTGTTAAAGAAAACTGTACTTGTTTTGTCAGTTTCATTACCATTTTTTTAGAAGTTATAAATTAAAAAATACTTAAAGGGCTTTAAACACACACACACACACACACACACACACACACACACACACACACACACACCCTTATTGAGTAGCAAATCATTGCCATTTTGTTTCCCTCTTATCATCTGCTTTTGTCTGTCTCTTCTTCCCCCCCTTTCTGTACTGGAGGATAGTATTAGTTTAGAGGTGAGTTATAGCATCATTTGAATTAACAAGAGGAGCCAAGCAATTCAAGGGGGATGTAATTCAATAATACCATAAAACTATTTCAGGGCAATAATCTGAGCAGTACATCCTTGCATGTTAACATGATTCCAGGAAACAGTTTTGTCCATTTGCTATCCTCAGGACCACTGCAGGTTGTAATCACTGACAAGGGAGTCTCATTAGCTTTTTCTGGTAGTGAGTAATGTGAAGCCATTTACAATGGCTGCATACTGTGAAATTCAATAAAGGAAATCCCACAAGGAGTGTGGTCATCATTGGGAAGACTGCGGCTGTGGTCCACAGTGCGCTTTAATGTGTATGCTGTTGAGTTACATTGAAAAGTCGGTGTTTTGTTGCATATCATTTCATGGTCACTTTTCCCTTTGATAGGTAGAGGGACTTCTGCTGTTATTATTCTTACTATTCCTAATAAGCAGTAATATTACTATGAATGAAGTTTAGCTCTATTAGCTCCCCTTCCTTGGGGAGAGTTCATACTTTTCTCCATGTCTCTATTACTTGGTGTGATTTAACTCCTGCTTGCAGCTATACCACTGTTAACTTGGTGAGTGGGTGGCTAAGTTTGTGGGAGTTCTTATCTTTCATGCAAAAACAAGCTCTGGACTTTGGTAGTTATACTTAAGATTTTCCTGGTGTCATGAAGGCAACATGCCTGCTGTCATCTCACATCTATTCACAGGGATGGCCTCTCACTCAGGTTTGTGAGATATACATGTGATAAGTATTCTTATTACCATTTCACAGTCAAGAGATGAAAGGAACTAAAGGGAAGACTCACTGTCAGTGCCTGAAGCAGAGCAGCAGATTTCTGACTCAGAGGCCAGATTTTTATGGATAGCTTAGGAAGATATCTTGACTAGATTAAAGGAAAAATCCCATCATCCCATGAAGAGCATCCAAAACTCTTGATCAATTCATTCCCTTCTAATGTTAATTTGGACAACTGAGGCAAGTAGTTCTTTAAAACAACAGAATGTTTACATGTTTAGTATTTCCATATGATAATACATATTTTTTGTTATAATGGCTTGCCTAAGAGAAATAGTCTGAGTTTTATTCTTAAAGCCATTACACTAAACCGACTAGAGGAATTGGAACAGGAGTCCCGCTCATTCCATTATCTACTAGTCTAATTGTTATATTGTAGTTGGTCACAATGGATTTGTGGTCCTCAAAACAAAAACATGAGAAGGGGTATCAGTGTGCACCTACTACCTGGAGAATGCGACTGTAACCCCTCTGTACATTACAATAAAAAAATAAAAGGTTAAAAACAGAATCTATTGTGGAAGCTTTAGCTTAGCCACATTTTCCAAAAGTACTGAGTATGAGTGATATGTTGTTTGATTCACTGTTGTTTTTAGAAAGGAGAGCAAAGAATTCTTGCCGAGTTTCTTTTAGAAATAGCTACGACAAGCCGGGAATGGTGGCTCATAACTGTAATCATAGCTAGTCAGGAGGCTGAGATCTGAGAATCGTGGTTCAAAACCAGACTGGACACTAAAGACTGTGAGATTATCTCCAGTTAACCACTAGAAAACCAGAATGGCACTGTTGCTCAAGGGATAGGCCTTGAGCTAAAGAACTCAGGGACAAGGCCCAGGCCCAGAGTTAAGTCCCATGACCCGACAAAAAAAATAGATATGACACCCCAGGAAGAAACGGGGTACAATCCTTTCTGAAAAGATTGAGTGGTTTAGGAAGGCTGGCTCTTTTTCTGATCTTTATGCACTGTTTCTGCCTATAATTATTTTGTGAATGTGAGGATAGGCCATTGGCTCTGGACACAGATCATCTGGTTCCTTCTTTTTGTTACAGAGAATGGTAGAAGCATTTTCTGCAGACAGAATTAGTTATTTCAGAAAAGCTCACAGAAGTACAAAAGGGCCTTACAAAGATTCTTGCCATTGCTCTGCCTTATTTCTAGCAATGAGCGAGTAGAAAATCTCATTAACAAAAATTAATGTTATTTTTTTCTGAGCTGTCAACATTGGCTGTCCCTTTCCAGCCACATAAATGTTTACTCTAATTTGTTAATAAGGGGGGAAAAAGCTTCTGGTTAAAAATAACATCTGTCCATTGACAAAACCCAGCTTAAGTCATGAAAGGAGTTTTCAGGATATTATCAAAGCTAAGTTTGGCAGGATGTTCTTGCATCGTAAAAGTTGAAACAGTATTGGCTGCTTCGAGGGCAAAAGGGGAGAGACCATCTCAGGCAGTGTTCTTTTCAGATTTCTCACCCAGTTTCAGTCAAGCAGACTGGGTTAGAAACTCCTTACAGGGCACTATTCCTGCAGATGCGCCTTGTGACTCAGGTGATGTTTGTTGCAGCTATAGTTGCTCAGCTTCCTTGTCTATCATTTAGTCATTTACTGAACTGTTCCTGATTGGAGTAATAGGAAAATTCTAACAATGTCATCATGTTGTTGTGGTGGTGGTGGTGGTGGTGATAGCGTGTGTGTGTGTATGTGTGTGTGTGTGTGTGTGTGTGTGTGTGTATGTGTGTATGCACGCATGTGCTAGCATGTCTGTACTCTGGGCTTGGGCACTTTCCCTTGGCTTTTTCTTTTTTTTCATTCATTCTATCAGTTGAGCTATAACTCAATCTCTGCCTTTTTAGTGGATAATTGGAGATAAGTCTCATGGACTTTCCTGCCCAGGCTTGTGTTTGAACCTTGATCCTCAGATCTCAGCCTCCTGAGTACAGGCTAGGGTTACAGGTGTGAACCATCGGTGTTCAATGTTCAGCTTGCAGTGTTTTGTTTATATGCAGCACTTGGTAATATTTGATTAACTAGGTATATTTTCAGTTTTAACTCAGATACTTTTATTACCCATATTACTGAACTCATAAATGTCTCATATATTAGATTTGCTGTGAAAGCTTGTGTTATAGTTGCCATTGATTTACTGCTTCCATTCCTTCTTTGGTATTCTTTGGCAAACAAGGGTCATCTTATGGACAATGCATGTTCTCATCTTATAGTCTTTCACTTGGTGATACTATTGCTCTCTTCACACCCCCTGCTAGAGTTTCTGTTTGAGGAGTATTAGTGATGGTGTTTTTCTCTGTAAGATGATGAAATTGTGGCTTTGTTGCCATATAGTCAACTAACTAAAGTGTCAGCAACACATAATGTGTATTTATAAACTATAATCATCATAGAGATACTAGCAAGAGGTAAGAGGAAATACAGAGTGGGTCTGGAAAGTTTTTGGATATTATGTGTTATTGAAAAGTTAAAATACTCAGATCATTGAAATAACAAAAAATTGGTAGGTAAAAGGAACTTTATTTGAAAATGTATGGAACAAAAGACAAAGGTGGTAACAGTGTCTCTTGTGGCATCCCAGCTGTCTATCTTGCCTAAAAGTATGCCCTTATTTTACTCGATAGCTGGCTGTATGTGAACAAACAAGGAGAATTGGAAAATCTTACCAATATGAGACTTTTTTCCCCCTTTGGGCAGCACAAAGGTTTGAATGGAAGGCTTTAAGAAGGAGGTGCCGTACTGCTCAAGCCGTGCTCTTAACACGCATAGGATACCATTATTTTGTTCCCATCATTATCTTTTCAGGAGACAAGACACACTCCGTCTTCTGGTTGGGCTTTATCCAGTACCACCTTCTGTGTGTTTTTCTTAATCACTTCCCTGTCAGCCCCTCCACCTTCCCCTGTGGATTCATGCATATTTGACCTTCCAATGTGATATGAGGAATAAGTACATTCTTGCTGATTGTAGGACCTGTTCTGTAGTGCATTATCAAGAAAAAAGAAGTTTAGAAAGAAATATGGGCCCCCAGAAAAGACTTTTAACTGGTTATAGATCATGCTTGTTTTGAATTTATCTTGTATTTCTCTTTCCTCCTGTTGACTGTGAGCTTGTGGCTCACTGTACTCACATAACATGAGGTTCAAAATGAACCTAACAACTTGTGGGAAGGGGTGGGAGGAGGGAAAGTAAGAGAATAAATGAGGGAGGCAGTAACAATGTTTGACAAGAAATGTATTCATTACCTTACTTATGTAACTGTAACCCTCTCTGCATCACATTTACAACAAAATTAAATTCAATTAAAAAGAAAATATTTGGTTTTGCTCACTCCCAGTCACTGCTGAATAGAAACAGTTCTTAAAGGTTCAGGGAGAGACATTTGTTACTGCCCAAAATGGGTAAAGAAAAGACAGGGTCATCCAGAGTCTTACTAGTTATTGCGCACCATGAGTTTGTTGCAATGATTCCAAAAGTCAGTGGGAACTGGGAAAGAAAAAAGGTTAAAACAAGATTGACTGATTCACATGAAGCAAACATTTCCTGCTGTACAAAGCAGCTTCTCAGGTTTTAGTAGGACATTTTTCCACATAAACTGAACAATGAGTTGTGTTTTGCACTTGTGAAAGGAGTGTTTTTTAATAGCAGCCAGCATAGTGCCTTTATTCAAAGATGAATTCATGCGTGAAGATGAGAGTCATTTGGTTATTTGTGCTAAAGGCGATGAGATGTGTGTTACAGCATCTGCTTCTCTCTTTTTCCATTAGGTTCCTGTTCATTCTCTTAGGTCCAAAGGGGAAAGCCAAGTCCTACCATGAGATTGGCAGAGCCATTGCTACCCTGATGTCTGATGAGGTAGGGGCTTGAGAAAGATGGGGTTCTGCGAATGTCCATCTTATGTTATGAAGAAATCTGATCATCACAAAGATCTAATGGAATAAAATATAACTGTCAATTCAGAGTATGAAATCAACACAAAAAGGATGTTAATTTGTTTATTTGAAATAGGGAAGGGAAGGGGCCAAACAAGATGATTTGGAGGGGGTGGAGGAGGAAGAGTGGGGGAAAAACATGGGAAAGGGTATCAGTCAGTGTTCAAGAAGTAATGTACCCACTTAAAGATGAATGTAACTATAGCCGCTCTATACATCACACCAACAATAAAATACAATTAAAAAAATCCCAGGCCAGGAGTTTGGCCTAGTGGTAGAGTGCCTGCCTAGCATGCACCAAGACCCAGGTTCGATTCCACATGCATAGAAAAAAGCTGGAAGAGGTGCTGAGGCTCAAGTGGTAGAGCTCTAGTCTTGAGAAAATCCAAGGACAGGGCTCAGGCCCTGAGCTCAAGCCCAGGACTGGCAAAAAAAAAAAAATCCCAGCCTAGTGCCAGGAATTTGACCTGGTAATAGAGTGCTTGCCTAGCATGCACAAAAACATGGGTTTGATTTCTTGGCACTACATACACAGAAAAAGTGGGAAATGGTGCTGTGGCTTAAGTGGTAGAGCTCCAGCTTTGGGAAAGCCCAAGGACAGTGCCTAGGCCCTGAGTTCAAGCCCCAGGACTGGCAAAAAAAAAAAAAAACAACCCTGAGCCTTTCCTGATATCCTAGTTGCTAATCAAGCAGAAATGGTAAATACCATTTCTAATAAATGTCTTCCCTTAGAGGAAGGATACAAGAAACATTGGAAAAAGAACCTATAGTGCACACATATATTTTTAATTTTTCTTTTACTTTTTTTCTTTTCTTTTCTTTGGAGGAAGGTAGAGACTAGAACTTAATCCCTGCCATTTTTGCTCATGGCATATGAACCATGCTTCCAATCACTATAATTTTATTGTTACATAGTTATACAAAGTTTATAGTTCCATAAGTTATGAGTACAGTATATCTGGATCTATATCATTCCTTATATTATTCTACCCCATTATTCTTCTCTCATCCCTGCCTTCAAGTTACATAGTTCAATTTCTATATAATTCACATTGAATATAAAGACTGCTTTATATGATTATAGTACATATTTTTAAACTCTATGTTGAACTAGAATGTTCCCTCCCTTCTCCCTTCCTTCCCCGCCCAAGGCTAGGGTTCTATCACTTGAGCTACAGATTCCTTTCAGGCTTTTTAGTGGCTAGTTGGAGATAAGAATCTCCAACTTTGAAGCCTGGCTGGCTTCAAACTGCAATCCTCAATTCTCAGCCTCTTGAGCCATAGTTCTACTGATCTTAGCCACCCATGTAGCTAGTTTGATGGATACATGCCATTACACCCAGCTGTGGGTTGATAAAGGGGTCTTGTGAACTTTACTAACCAGCCTGACTTTTTACTGAGATCCTTTTGTTCTCAGCTTCCAAGGTGTTTAGGATTATACATGTAAACCACTTGAGATTACTTATAGAAGGCTTTAAAAGTAGGTAAGAGTGTTTGATGGGGTTATAGATGGGGAACTTGGAGGTAATCAACTCAGAACAGAATGATTCACAAAAAGGATTGTATGCCTTTTGGAAATGCTTCCTTTAGGGATGTGTACAGAAGATGTCAGTTTTCAGTTACCTTTTATGTTTCCTTGCTGAAAGATACAATGATTTAAATTCCTTTTGAGTTCTGCCAATAGCACTAGATTAAAAATAAAATAGTTCACACGCTATTTGTTTGCTTGAGAACTACAGTATTTGACCCTTACCCTCATCTGAACACTCAGAACTCACCATAAACTTTTCCTTCTTCTTCTTCTTTTTTTTTTTTTTGCAAGGATGGAGGTGGGGGGTGGAGAGGAGGTCGTGGGGATTGAACTCTGGGCCTGGGTGTTGTCCTTGAGCTCTTTAGTTCAAGGTTAGCTCTACCACTTAAGCAATAACCTCACTTCCAGTTTTGTGGTAGCTAATTGGAGATAAGAGTCTCATGGACTTTGGTGCCCAGGCTGGCTTTGAACAGTGGTCCTCGATTCTTAGCCTCTTGAGTAGCTAGAATTACAGGCATGAGCCACTGTCCCCTGGCTGAACTTATAACAGTTGTGTGTCCAGCAGTTGACTTCAGTGAATAGCCTTTCAATAGATATTTTCCCAAAGCATTTTCATCTGGCTCCTAATAAACAGTGCCAACTTACAAAAGGGAGCCTGAGAGACATGTGAGTTTTTAGTTTTCATGGGGGAAAACTCAGCCATTTCTTAAAGCCCTGTCATTGTATTTTGAGGTCATAATCAGATTACCTAAATATTTTGGAAAAACCTGAAAATAGGCAATATTAAAAGATAGTCACAGTGGTTGATGGATTGCATTGTTCAGGACTGATGTGGTATGGAAGATGTGGAAATTGCTCTTTTATTGTTTTCTAGGTGTTCCATGACATTGCTTACAAAGCAAAGGACAGGCATGACCTGATTGCTGGAATTGATGAGTTCCTAGATGAAGTCATTGTCCTTCCACCCGGAGAATGGGACCCAACGATTAGGATAGAACCTCCAAAGAGTCTTCCATCATCTGACAAAAGGTAAAGTACTAGGCATTTAGGAGTTCTTTGATATGTGGATACTCCTGGGAAGGAGGTTGTACTGAAAATGAAGGTGGAGACAGGCATCACCTTGATATTTTCAGGGCTCTAGGATATATTGCCTCAAATGAATCATTTATGTGCTTGGATTTCACATTTCCTTGGCACTGTAGAATATGTGTTGTAGAATATGTGGTTCATGTTTTGATATTCCTCGGCAATGGCAAATCAGAGGATTCACATCATGATACTGGAATGCATTGTGACCTTCTTAGGTATACAAGAAAAGATTAGTTATTTTGAGACAAGTCTTTCAAGATTTACAAGGTTAAGAAAATAGCCAAAAAATTTCTATACATATGGGAATATGGAACTTGACAACTTGATGAGACTGGTTTTGGAAAGGGGTAGTGGGAGAGTAGTAGAGGGGTTTTGGAAAGGGGTAGGGGAGAATAGTAGAGGAATAATTATATCAAGAAGCATAACACATATAAATAGACTTGTTAAAATAAATTCCTCTTGTACCACTGGTGATGGCAAATAAAACAGAACTGAATTGTCTAAAAATAAGGAAATGGGTGGGGTGAGACCACTTCTTTTATTTCCAGGGTATACTTTCCCTCTTCTAGGATATGTAGGTAATTCGACTTCTATATTCATCCAATCATTGTTTATATTCATCCAATCATTGTCTTCACATTATCTGGAACACTTTTAAGAATTATCTGTTAGGATAGCAGAAAGAAATAGTGGTCTTCCTGAATGTTTCCATACTATCTCTCTATTAGCTAGCACAGGATAAGAAGCCAATGAATAAAATGAGCTTATATCCATTTGGTCTGTGTTGTCTTGTTTAGAAAGAATATGTACTCTGGCGGAGAGAACGTTCAGATGAATGGAGACACACCCCACGACGGAGGACATGGAGGGGGAGGGCATGGAGACTGTGAAGAACTCCAGCGAACTGGACGGTAACTTGCTGATCTTTCTACCAGTCCTTAGAAGGTTTTCCTTAGATCCGAAGTTCCCTTTCTCTTTCTGATTTTACCTTCAGCATTGTTGTCATGGTTTTCCCTCATTTGTTCAGCCAATAAATATTTATAGTTGAATCCATTAGTCACAGGCCCCGGGGGTGTAGCTATGAATTAAACAAATCTTATGGGTCTTCTTTTGTAGAGACACATAATAAATAAGTAAACACAGAAAATATCTTGTAGGGAAAAATGAAGCAGAATTAATGTGGAAGAATGGGATGGTATAGTAATTTTAGGTGGGATGGTTAGAGTAGGCCTTTATGTGGAATTGGTATCATTTGAAGAAAGTGTGGGGTGGAAGAGGGATGCCAGGGGAAGGGGGAAGGAGTGGGGGCTTGATCACTAGAGTGACTGAGGGCTGGCTGGAGGGTTAATGTGATGGTAGGTGAGTATGGATCACAGGATGGCTCAAGGCACTAGTCTTTCTCTCCTACGTGGGTTTCACAGTGCCATCTCTTCCCTGTATGCTTCCTCAAAACATGAACAACATGTAATCGAAATTCACCATCCACATTCTCTGCTCCATCTCCTTAGCTTGGAGCTGGGAGTGCAGAGTACCCATATCTCTCTGGCTAATTGCTTTTTGTGATAATTCATTTTGTGTTAAGTAACATTTAAATAGGGGAATCAGCTCATAAAGATAGAGATTCTCACTGATCTATAATATTTTCATAATATTGCAATATTAAAACTTTTAATCTGTTTAAGGGATGGAAGCGGAAGCACAGAGATGGTGGGACAGAGAATGAATTAATCTACCAGTGAGTGACACTCACTAGACAGAAGGTTGAAAATGAATGATATAACTTCAGGGGAGGATGTTCAGGAAGAAAAACTTGTGAGAAAATAAGGGAAGAGATGACACTGTTCAAAAAGAAATGAACTTGCTACCTAACTGATATAAATATAACCCCTCTGTACATCACCTTGACAATGAAAATACAATTAAAAAGTAATACTTTAGAGAAAATTACAGTTTTAATGCACAATTAAATCTAAATGAATTGATTTTTTTCACTCTTCCTGTGGATCCTCTGAAGTTTCTCTTCCAAATTAATAGAAAATTATTTCCTCTCTCTTTTTTTTTGTTTTCTGGAAGAAAGAACACAAAACCGTTTCTTCACTCTTCTTTACTAAATACAGTCATGCATTGCTCGGTGATGGGAATATGGTCTGAGAACTGTATCCATAAGTGATTTCATCATTGTGAAAATATTATGAAGTGCACTTAATTCCCTCCCAGGCGACATATGTCAGGCACTTGATGTGGCCTCTTGGTGCATCTAACAAATGGGGGTAAACACAAGGCTGGTGCCAATATAACACAGTGTGCTGTTTTAATGTAAACTTGTTTTCACAAGTAGGAGTATTCTAAAATAGAAATAAAAAATAAATGTAGCAAAGACATACACATTAACAGTCATTGACTCCCAAGCCTTATATATGGTAAAGCATTGTAGGTCTATACTTTTATTGTTGATGGTTATAATAGGCTCAATTACATCAACATTATTGCAGGCACATGAACAATGCCTGGCACAACCCAACACCATCATAGCTAAGGATGTCTCCTATGAGCCTGTCATCTGACATGTGGTCTACTTGTGATGGAAAAGTATATGCAGCATATACTTTGTTCTTTATAAACTGTTCCTTTTCGAATTTTCCTTTTCATTTTCTCCTCATATCCATAGAAATGAATTCTGGGATTCCATTTTCTTGAATTTCATCAGGCTTTAATTTCACTCCTCCATAGTTTGCCTTTCTGTATGCACTGCTGGCCGTGGCTGTGTGCACACTCTTATGAAAAGCAAGAAAGTGGAAGTGAGGTGCTGGGAACCACTGAGGTCCAGGCAGCCAGACTCTAGATAGCCCAGAATGGAACTTTGAATGATGGAACCAGATGCTTGGAAAAGAAGCATTTTTAGACACAGCCCCTGCACATACCAGGAAAGCAGAGGCTGGGGTTTGGTTGGGAAGTCCAGTCCATCCACTAACCTGGTGATGCTGCAGTGAGCTCCACTGCCCTTTGTCCACCACACACCTACATGGGATCCTATTGTACTGCTTCAGAGCTGACTCACAGTCTTTCCTGCCCATGTTGGCTTTGAAACATCATCTTCAGATCTTAGTCTCCTGAATAGAGAGGCTTACAGGTGTGAAATACAGACCTGGCTTCTTTATCTTACTATTTGCTCTCACTCTGTTCCCTAAAAGTAAACTCCACAAGGCAGAGCAGTTGATCTCTGTGTCTAAAACACTCAGAATACTCATGGCATAGGCATAAACAAAGGCACTCCAAACCATTTATTTGTAGAATGAGGGAATTCAGGAATGAGGGTGAAAAGACTGTGAAAGGCTTCATAGGATCTGCGTATATATATTTAGATGTTTTTCTTTAGAGAATGGAAAACTTGTTTATCTGCACAGTTCTCTCTCATCCAAAGAACAAGTGGCTGATCTATCACAAGGGAATGTGGTACCTATTTTGGTAACTGAAATAAAAAGAGAAGGCAACATATTTTTCCACAATTTTCTGCTATCCTCTTCAGTAGGACTGTACTCAGTATACCTGGACTCGGTGTTTTTAGGACAGATCTTTTGTGGTTCAGTGAATTATGCCCTGACGACTTTAGTCATTGATTTTATATTTGGTCACGTGTTTTGCTTTCTCACTCCCAGGTTCTGTGGTGGACTAATTAAGGACATAAAGAGGAAAGCACCCTTTTTTGCCAGTGATTTTTACGATGCTTTAAACATTCAGGCGCTTTCCGCGATTCTCTTCATCTATCTGGCAACTGTCACAAATGCCATCACTTTTGGAGGACTGCTTGGGGATGCCACTGACAACATGCAGGTGGGTATGATTTGGGGGGAGGCCACAAATAGTACAGCTCAGATTGTCTTCCTCACCCCTGCAGCTCAGTTAGAAGCAGATGGCCTTTCAGTTACTCAGCGTGATTTTTTTTCTTGTGCTGGATCCTGCATTTTACTTTGCTTCTGGCTTGCTTCTGTATTTCTAGCGTGTTCATAATCACAAAAATAGCTCGATGAAATCTGGCTTGAGTCACAAGGAGGGAAAAGAAGGGGAGGAAATGAGGAGCTACAATTCTATTTGAGCAAAAGCATATCAGCTGCTTCAACTTGGTGCAGCATACCAGGTTTCCATGTTCCTGGAATATATGGCCTGTATTCTGTTACACTGAGCACCGCACTCTCTTTGAGAATATGTGGTTATTTTACTTTTCACTTTTACACTTATAAGAGCAAAGCAAGTTGTCAAAGAATCGAATGACTGGGATTTGCAAGCCTCTTGGTAGAGTTCAGCTTTCGTTAGTAGCAGCCAAGAGTTGATCTTCTCTACTTGGGTCTGTCTTATTAAGTTTCACAGATCCTGACATGAATAATGTTGAAAGCATGAAAACTTGGTTACCTTGGAGGTGAGGTTCACCTTCCTTTTATAGCAATAATACAAGTTTAGGGAAGGAAAGTCATTTTAAATTTTCCCTGATTAGTCAGAACATCTATACAAAACTAATTGTAGTTTGATCTAGTTATTTTTTTAATGACATTGTGTTGTATACTCAGTATAGAGGAGTGAATGGAGCTGATAGTGTCATGAAAAGAGCCCAATTCAAACCCTTTTCAAACTCTGTCCTACTCTTTTACTACTTATTAGTGCTTAACAATGTAACATTTCAAATGCTGCCAGCCTACTTACTTCTTTTGAATGCAATTAATTTCAAAAAATTACCTTGTTTTTGGTTTAAACTTAGGGCCTTTGCTTGTTGCCAAGCCAGTGTTCTATTGCATAAATCACAACCCTACCCCTCTAAATTTCTAATGTAATATTAAAATGAAATCAAGGCTATAACATTTATTACATCCCAAGTAAAATAGGAGAAGCTACATTAAACAACTGTATGTTAGTTTCAGTATATTTATGTTAGTGTTTATCTACTGGTGCATAGCATATTATCCCAAAATTTAGAGGCCTGAAACAACCATTTGATAGTTCATGGTTTTAGTGATCAGTGGGCTTCGTGGAGTAGTTCTCTTCGCTGGTTGCTCATCTGTTTTACAGTCAAATGGCACTGATTTCCAGATCTCAGAAACTCTTTGGCGTATTAAATCAGCTTAATCCTGAATTCCCAACATGAAACTTTATTGTTTTTTTTCAGTTTAATAAGAACACCACCACCACCAACACACACACACACACACACACAATCATTCAATTCAGTATACACACCCAACAATCATTCTCATTGTTGAAATCACACACACATACATACATGCACACAATCATTCAGAATGTTGAAATCACACACACACAATCATTCAGCATACACACATACACACATTCAGATAGTTGGAATCACACACACACACACAAACACACAAAAACAGATTGTTGGAATCACTCAATTACTTCAAAAGATTGAAATCACCCAGCGGCCTCTCTACAGTCTGGTGCCTGGGCTGGGATGTCTGGATCGGCTAGGGCATGGGGACTCATCATATGCCTTTGCCACAGGGCAGGCTTGGCTTCCTCACAGTGGGGACTGTGATGATTCAGAAGAACTTAGGCTTCATGGGAAAGAGACAGATACCCTACATCTTTGCTTTTTCTCATATGAACATGAACCCAATATTGCTTGATAGTCCTTATTTCCAAAGAGAAACTGGAAACTTCAAATTCTTCGTGAAATCTTGTGACTTTCAAATATTGGTACCGATGAGCAGTTTCTGAAGAAACATAGACAGTGGTACTCTAGAATGCCCGAGAATGGCAGCATGAGCTGAAGAGCTGAAGCACACTGGACACAGACATTAAGTCTCTTCCCATTCACTTCCAACCTGCTCTTTACTCATGGGACAGAATTTATAGCAGTAATGCTAGTCATAGAATTTTTATATAAACTGATCTGTACCTGAGTTGGGTAGTTATTTCTTATCTGCTTTAGCGACTTAAGATCATTTAAGCAGATTGTTCAAAAAACAGGTGGAAAAGTAAACACCAGGTAAGCATGAGATCACTATGAAGACAATTCAGGCAGCACATGCAAAGAAAATAAAACAAGGAGAGTAGCTGGGCTCCTGTGGCTTATGTGTGTAACACTAGCTACTAGGAGGTAGAGATACGAGGATCAGGTTTTAAATCCAGGCTAGGCAGTAAAGCCCGTGAGATTCTTATCTTCATTTAACCATCAGAAATGTAGGCAGAGCTATGGTTGAAGCTAGCCTTGAACACCAAAGCTCAGGTATAGTGCCCAAGGTCTGAGTTCAAGCCCTGGGAACAGCACAAACAATAACAACAACAACAAAGCAACAACCAAAGAAACCTTTTCAAGGATGTTATTTCATTGAGATGGAAATAATGTGCGTGTGTGTGTTTGTATGCGAGTCACATGGTTTTTTGAACTGAATTTTATCTGTGCAACATCAGAAGACATACTTAGTTTTAGAAAGCAGCAGCTATGATAAACAAAGAAGCATGTCTGAGACTGTTTTGATTCCTCCTATGTGAACCAGTGTCTGAGTAAGTTCTTGGCAAAGTGCGACCATGTAATCAACACGGGACTTCTCAATGCTGGTGACTTTAGTTATTCTTTGTCTGCTGAAACTTCAGGAAATATACATACATGAAGGATGTTAAATAACAGTTTTCTCAGTGTTACTATTGGGAGTTGAGATTCTAAGTAAGACAGAATTATAATAATTTCCAGACATAGTTGGATTATTGTGTTCATTGATTTGTCAATAATTTTGTTGAAACTGTGAACACATTGTTTTTAAGTCTCTGTGGGTCAAAATATTAAGGATCCAATGTTTTGTCACTTCCAAAGCCTTTTCCTTTTCAGAACTATATTGATGAAGTCCTTCTACTACATAATTTTCCACTTGTAGAAGTCATAGAGTGACAGCAAAAATACTGAAAAAGAGGGATAAATAAAATGATTGTGTATATGTTTGTGTATACATAGACATATATGATGAAATAGTTCATGGATTTGGTGCTAAGGCCCATGTCAGTTCACAAGTATATGGCAGAGGTTAATTCATCCCTTTGCAAGTATTTATGGAGTGTCTTCTATGTTTTTGACACAATTTTAAGTACTTAAAGTAAGAGGTAAGGATCTCTTACTGGTGTTATTTACGCCAAGGGCAGTGATGAAAGTTATCTATCTCAGTGGTCCCACAGAATACCAGTAGTAGTGTGTCATAGTTTTTTTTTTTTTTAAGAGTTGAAGTCCTCTGGCTTCATTTGGCTTTTTAACATCAGAGCAAGATGAACAGGGTAAGAATTGGCAAAAGCTGACATAATTTGCAGCAATATCACATGATTTCATAAATGAGGCAGTGGGTTATTCTCTCAAGCTCAGGCAACTCCAGTGAGTCAACGGAGACTAGTGTCTTTGCTTTTAAAGGCAGACAGCTCAGAGACAGTTCACACAGGGCCCTTATTGTCAGGCTACAAATAGACATGGATGCTGCGTAGAAACGTGTTGTGAAAACATGGCTGAGTCACGGTGTGAGTGTTGTCTAAGCAGTCTCTTCTGCCAGCTTCTGCTCAGGAGATCTTGCCTGTTTGAAGTCAGGAATTCACAGTTAAGGATTTATTTCAGAGCTGATGATACCTATACAACCATAGAAAATATCTTAGACAAATCTATTTAGTATATACAAAGTGCTTTTATTTTTGTTAGCATAAATTTATTGTACAAAGGTGTTTTTATTATTTATCTACATGCACATCATGTACTTCAATCAGCTTACCCCTTCTAACAATATTCTCTCTTAAGCCCTTCCCTTTTCTCCATCAGTAACAGTTTTTGTGGGTTTCATTATGTCATTTACAAATATATATAATGCACTTTGAGCTTATTCACTCATATTTACTCTCTCATTTTATCCACCTTTCCAACAGTTCCCCCTACTACAGTCACATTGTTACTAAATAGTATATATTTTATGTACATACTATGAATTTCTTCTATTAATATTATATATCATCAGAAGTAATTGTTCTTAATGCTTAAAAGAAAAACAGCTAAGGGTGTCACAGTCCAAGTACTGCTGAACTATACTGCCAACATAGAGGATGGCACAAGAAATCCCCCATCTTGGCATACATATGTTGCCCATCAGAGAGATAGGAGAATATTCTTGGACTTAACAAGTAGGTATTCACAGGTATCCATAAATTTCTTATTAAGTATACATTACATTTATCTGTCATCCCACCCCAACTTGTACTTATCTGCTTCCTATGCTTAGATTTTAGCAATGAAGACTGGAACATAAGCATTCTGAAGTCTAGGAGTAGTGCAACAACTCCCACCAAAGTAGAACTCTGGCTTCATTGCTGTGTCCTCAAGGAAACAAAAGATCTTTTTCTTTACTCTTCTAAAACAGAGCTCTTACACAACTAACTCTCTCTAGCCATTCCTGCAATAACATCATTTTGTAGTTCCAGTTGCTAATCAAATGTACCACATTTATTCAGGTACCTCTAATTAAGTAGTTAAAAACTAATGTATAAATATATCTTGCCATAATTTATTAATTTAAGGATTTTCTATTCAAAGAAAAAGAAACTTAACATTGCCTTCATGTCAAAACTCAGTCAACAAATGTTTATGGATTGCTTAATCTACAGACAGGATACTAGTGTAAAGCATGCCTTTTCATGATTTGTAGCCAGTCTAGTGTTATAAAAAATGTTCTAAGCTTTATAGAATACAGAAAAACATTCTAATTTAAATCCATATTTGACTGGATGACTAAGCACAGTGAAGACTGAGTGAAGAAAGTAATTTTATTTTTTTTCATGAGTAAACAATCCTATTTTCATAAACCTTTCAGCAAAAGAATGCAGTAAAATTTTTAGAATTCTGTGAATTTTGTGATATTTATGGTGCGTAACAGAGCACATTCTGAGCAAAGTTGTCTCATTATAAGGAACATTTATAGCTGGCATCTCCAAATTTGAGACTTTATTTTAACATACTGCTGTGCTGAGAATTTTTAATCAATCTGCTTCAGTTGGAAATGTATCATTTCTTATGCACATATAATGTTCCTCGATAATGTAGATTCTTCCTAACAAAGCCTATCCTAATCAATTTATAAAAAGCAAGATTTGAAAAAGCAAGATTAAGGTAAATGGGTAATTTCTTTATTGAGAATTTTATAATAATTTTGATTTGCCTGAGTGTTGTACTTTGGCACCAAATGCATTTCTTCCTTTAAATGGCACACACAGTGATGTGTCAATGGGCTCTAGCAGCATATTCTAGTTTTAGAAAGGTTTTTAAGAACTGCGTGTTGGGATGAAACAATTTGATTCATTTGATAGGCTAGTGAAAGTCAGTTTGCTTGTGGCAAAAAAGAATTCAGTATTGATTATTCATAACTAAGATAAATCAGTTGTTGTTCCTTCCAGAAAAAAACTTTATTAAAGGTATGTTTCTTCTCTTGTAAAAGTTCTGAACTAAACTTGCTTAGATAAAGTGGGGTAATTTTAATTTTTGAAAATTAAGTTAGTGCTTTCACTTGAAAGGCCTTTGTCAACTCTATATTTCTGGGTACCAAAAGTGAAGATTTGGGGAGACTAGGGAGCCCCAAAATAATGCTTCATTTAAAAAATGCTACATTTGGAAAATTATTTTTGATGAACACAAATGAAATTTATACAAATGGAATTTATTTTTGATGAACATAAAAATTTTCAAATTTGACAAACTCAAAAACTTTCAAAAGTTATCTTGTTTCAATATATTTTTTTCACATCTTTCCATACCTGTTTTTTATATATACATATAAACACACAGATTCATATTCAGGATTTTACATAAATGAGATCATATAGGTGTTATAACACTAGTACTTCATGAACATTTTGTACTTCACTAGGATCTGCATGTAACATAACTTTAAATAATATATGTACTATATTTAATAAGTTTCCTGTTGTAAGATTTACAATTTTTCTTAAGTCCTTTTTATAAACAATGGTATGGTACTTAAATATATTTTCATTGTTTTATGAAAACATGGTTTTATGTGTGTGAACTTAGGATTCATGTTCTTATTTAGCTTTTTTGCCGAACTCTGGTACCCAAGTCTTGAAACAAAGCTTCACATATGGCTTTTTGTTGAGGTTAATTGGAGGTAAGATTTTCATGACCTTTTCTTCCTGAGTTGGCTTTGAAACTTGATTCTCAGTTCTCAGCTTCCTGAGTAGTTAGTATTACAGGAATAAGACACTGGTGCCCAGTTTATATTTTCATCTCTTTAGTATGTATATGCTAGCTTTAAAAATTTTAATTAATTTTTTAGTTTTTAAAGCTCTTTATTCTTGTATTTGTTGTTCCTTTGCTGAAAAAGGATGTTTTATTCTTACTCAGTTCAAATTTGAGTGAATATCTTTCAACGTTTTTATTGAGTTATATATCATTTCTTCACACTTGTGTCCTCAGTAGATTTTCCTTTGAGGACATTTTCTTTTTTCTCATTACTTATAGTAAATGCATTTATAATTATTATATTTCCTTTGCTTGCTAGAAATAGTATAAAATATATAAAATATGTTATATAGAGTTACCATGTATTTAACCTTGTTTGTGATTCGACATGTATATATATATATATATATGTTATATGGTTAAAAACTCTTTTTTTGGTGTTTTTTTGGTGTTGTCATGATATATTTAAAGAGATTTTCCCTACTCTGAGACTAGAAAAATATTTGCCTAGATATTTCAGTTCATTCATGTTTTAATTTAGACTTTTCTATCCATCTGGAATTGATTTTGCTGTAAGGTTATCCTGGCACTTGATGTTTCAGATACATATTCATAGCTCCTCAAAGAATGTCAGGCCTCCATAACTTTCATTCCAGTCAGTTCAACCAGAGATTGAAGAACTTTAGTTATTTTGGGGCCTATACTGTTTCTTCAAGTAGAGATAATTTGTCTCTCAGGTCTATGCTTTTATTCGGTCCCTGCTGACAGGTTAAAGAGAAATCTTAGTTATGACAATAGAACACATTAAGCAGAGTATGTGGTAACATGATTTGGAGGTGCCGATCTGTCTGTTGAGAAATCACTGATTTATAGGTTATAGCTCCACTGGCGGAAAAAAAAATGAGGCTCATTGTCCTATTTTCTTCCCAGTGTAGTTAAGTGGTCTGTGTAACTGATTGCTAATGTTGTTTTCAAGGAGGAGGTGAGATGGTTATGAATGAATGTACCTCAGGGTAGGGCTACAGAAAAATCACTTGAAAACTTAAAAAATTATAACTCCTCAGGCCTCATTTTCAAAGCACCCCTTTTAGTTGTTCAGAGTGGAAACAAAAATAAGGCTTCTCAGGTAATTTTCAGGAGACTTAAATTTGATTTAGATACTATGTTTCTTTACTTTTGAAGATGTGGCTTGAGTTTAAGTGGGGATCTGATCTTAAACTTTGGCGACTGAGCAAGAGTTCACTGCCTGTTTCCAATGGCTGCTTCATTTTTCTTGTCTAAACTTCACATTCAAAGATTTCTCTAGAGAAAACTAATATTATTTACCATGTTACACAGTTCATATAGATCATCACAAATGTGGGATAGATTTTCTTTTTTAATGGCTAACACAAAAATAAAGCTTTAAAAAAGCTTTAAGTATTACACTGATGCTGGTAAATGCTTTATCCTTTAATGCATTGGACTATTTCCAAGTCTTACTGTTTTGGATATAATCAAAGAAATAGAAAATACTTGATTTTCTTAGGCTACAGTGCTATTTTTCTTCTTCGTATTGGCTCTTAGCCCCTTGTATTATTTCATCCAACCTCCCTAAATAGTGCATAGCTATTAATCCAAGTAAGAATAAGAATTACATGAAATAACAAGTCATTCTGTGAAAGACAAGCTATAATGAAGTTAACAGAATGCACTTTTAATTTTAATGTTTTATTCTCTTGAATGTACTTGCTTTGAACTAGATGTGCCTTATCATAAGTAGCTGAAAGGTGTGAAATGCTAGTATTATACATCATGAGGAGATTTTGACATTTTTAGAGTCTTGCTCCTATAACATTCTTTCTTTTTATATTTGATTTTGCTATTTTGGGGCTCATCCTAATTTTCTTTGCTGTTTTTGAAAAGCAGAAACAGTTTAATTTTATATGCTTATATAATCAGAAAAATAGTTTCAATTTGGTTTTACACACTCTCCTCTAAAATAACGTATTTTGTTTATTATCAATTATTTTAACAAAAGAAGATACTCTGGACTACCATTGACTTCATATGCTCTGGGAGATACTACAGATTAGAAGATCCCCCTCCACACACACTTTTATTGCCATAACTATTCATTTTATCATGCTGTTCTTTTAGAATTTCTATTACCTTCTTCTCACAAAGAAAAAAAATTGTAGAAACAAGAAGAGGACTATGAGAAACAAGAAAGGAAAGGAAACTAGTGCATTATTGTACTTATGGTTTGTTCTGGGCTCTTTTTTATAGTTTATGATTTTATTCAGTCCAAATAATTATATTGTAAGGTATGCATTGATTTTACGGAAAAGAGAATATGAGTTTTGAGGAGCAACAGGAAGAGCTGAGATAGCCTTGTCTTCAAGATAGATCTTTGTGGACTATAGATCTTTTAGACTTTCTAGTTTGACTTTTATCTATGTCTACATATGGACATAGTATATGTGTCTGCCCAGATTCAAAAGGATTGGATTCATTAGAGAGTGAGCTAAGCACTTCACAGACACTGTCTGGTCTAATGCACATAAAACAATTTTATCAGGCATAGGGAGATTACATAACTTGCTGAATGTCCTTGATGGAAGAATTGATAGAGTCTTCATATGAACTTTACTCTGGAGTACATTGCTTTACTATGTCATTTGATTTTTTGGTTATGGTTTTGTTTTGGACTTTCACAAAGAAACTGAAGTCAGTGTAGGTGGAGTAGGGGTTCTTACTATCATCAGCTATCTAGTGAGATAGCAGTCTGAACTTCAGGTTACTTGATTTCTATTCTTTTGACTTTCTACTGTTCATAGTGGCCTTGGTCTGAGTAGAAATAGAATAAGGTGAAAGCCCAACCAGAGAAACTAGAATACTGTAGCTCTTGATCCTGCCACACCTGACTTCTTAGGTATAGAAAACAGGTATAGAACTGTGTTTATGATTTATAGTTATTAGGAGTACACACATCCGTGTTAGGTTTTCCTCCTTTTAACATTGTAAACACTGAATACAATAAATCAGAAAAGTGGTCTTTCATAGTTTGCTTTACACACAATTATTATTAAAGTTTCTGTGTTGCCAAGAAAAACATGTCAAAAATGGCAGTGAAAATAGAGATGCTAGAAGCATCTCTCTAAGGTTAAGCAAGTTCCCAGTGCAATGTGTATAAATAAATCACCTGTGTCTGTTTCAAACATGTCAGCCACAGAATGGAAACTGTAGCACTTACCCAAGGATCAAGTCCTGAAATAAAAATAATCTGCTGTTGAGTAGTCACATGGCTTTCCATAAATCAAAACCATTTTCTGGAAGAAATTGGTTGCTATCTTTACTGCATGAGCCTCTTGACCTTTGATAAGTGGACCTAGGATATCAGTTGGGCTTGTTGTCTTCAGTTCCTGTAGCATCTCCTGAGCACTGAGCACAGGCTGAGCATGTGGCAGAGCAGTGGACAACAGGAGGGAGAAGGGAAGAAGAGAGAAGGCACAGGAAGATCTTGTTCCTGCTAGCACACAGATTATCAGCTATGGCAAATCAACTAGAGGATCCTAAATGTCAAATCCCTTCCCCCGCCCTTTATACTCTCCTGTGTGTTCACTCTGAGCGATATTTCGATCCTGCACTAATGATGAGAAATAGGCCTTCCCGTGTGCTCAATGAAGAAAGATGCTATCCCATGCCCCTAGAATGTGGCTTGCCTGCTGCACAGAGCAGCTAAGCCTGCTGTTTCATGTAAGCTCTGGGAGGAAAAGGGAGATAAATTATAGTAGCATGGAAAATCTACTGTCTATACATAGGAAGTGAAAATCTACATGTCTAAAAAAATGTTAGCCTACAGCATACATTTTATCTTTGCTAAGAATGAGAGTGGTTAGGTAAGTATATATTCCAAACAGTTCTTAAGTTAACTTTGCACATTCATATCAGTTGACCCTTTTGAATCTCAGTATTTGCACATTTATGAAATCAGGGGCAAATGTTATTTGTGGAACACAAGGGAATCCCATTCTTCCTTGTCTGTGTAAATGCATCTTGCTCTGCTGTCCTTACTGTTCAGATTATGTACCTATAAAGCATGAATGTAAATAATGAAATGGTACCCTTCAGCTAAACATTAGGACTCACATCCACGTAATGTGACATCCCTTGAAAGGCCCTCTTGCTAGACTTTTCAGTGGAGAGCACTGTCTGTATTCAGTGAGAGTGGGTTGATTTGCTGTGAGAGAAACCATCTTATTACTTTGCAGTTCTTGATCCCTTCCCCAGCTCAACACCATTATTATCAGTAAATATTGTAACTATTAAAGCTACAGAATTTATTCACTGGAAAAAAAGGTTTATTTCATTGATTTTAATGTTCAGATTTATAGCTATATATGAATAAAGGGCTGTCATCTTTTTATATCTGGAAATCATTCCTTGATAAAATACTATTTCTTAATAAAATACTATTTTGTTTATAAAATGCCTTCCTCCAAAGACATATTCATTATTCTGACATTTGAACAAAGGGAGAATATAGAAAATATACTAGTTCACCATTATGGAAAATGTTGTGCTTGAATGAAGTGATTGATTAATAAAGGTAGGGTGATTTTGAACGTCAGTGGAAGCTTGATGATTATTTGCTTCTATTACATTGAAGTAAAAAGAATGCATTGATTTCTAGAGATAAAAGTAGAAAATGTGGGTCGGGAGTTTGGCCTAGTGGTAGAGTGTTTGCCTAGCATGCATGAAGACACGGGTTCGATTCCTGGGTACCACATACATAGAAAAAAGCCAGAAGTGATGCTGAGGTTCAAGTGGTAGAGCTCTAGCCTTGAGAAAGTCAAGGACAGTGCTCAGGCCCTGACCTCAAGCACAGGACTGGCAAAAAAAAAGTAGAAAATGTGACCATAATGTGACCATTATGTCAATTTACATTTATTTCCTGTGAGGTAAAATTTATTGAAGCTTTTGTGTAAGTTTATTGGATAGTGAATATTAATGAGATTTTTCTTGAAATTGATGTCTTAGAAATTACTTTGCTTCCCTCCTCATTTCAAAAGCTTCTATGTAGGAAAAATGGTTTTGTGCAAAAAATAAGCTACTTAGAAATGGCTTTTGTAAAGCTACTTACCAATGTACTGCTGCTCCAGTGGTTCATATTTGTAAGCTTGCTATTCACGAGGCTGAGATCTGAGAATCACAGTGCACAGTCAGATCATGAGACAAATAAGGTCAATCCTGCCCAATTGGTTGGATTATAGAAAGTGATTTCAGGTTGAGAGGCTTCTACGCTTTTTAAGGATCAAAGGCACCTTTTACTTCCTATACACCAGTTGTGGAACTCAGTGTAGTTCTGTGGAAGAATCCAGCCCCTGAAATAGGGAAAGACTGAAATGTATGCAAGGTAAAATAAATGCTGGGAATCTCCTTATTGGTCTTTATTTTTATTGATATGTTTGCTAATGACATCATAATATATCCACATACCACTTCCATTTTCCTGCAGGCTACACAAATGAGAAAGATGTATTTCATTGACCATCTCACTTTTCTTTTAGGGTGTGTTGGAGAGTTTCCTGGGTACCGCTGTTTCTGGAGCTGTTTTTTGCCTTTTTGCTGGTCAGCCACTCACTATTTTGAGCAGCACAGGACCTGTCTTAGTTTTTGAGAGGCTCCTGTTTAATTTCAGCAAGTATGTATGCAAATGTATAATTTATCAATCACAACTGTCTGATTATAGAACATTTAGTCCAGATAAAGCACAGAATAACAATCTGGTAAATCCAAGAATGAGTCACAAGACTGGGAGGGTAAAATTGGACCTTGATTGCCAATTACATAGTCCAGTACTGAACAGGATCTTCTACCATGTCGTTTGCCTACTCCTTTTCCAATTACTATCTTCCTTATTCTCCTGCTGAGGGGCTGATCTCTGAGCACTGTAGCTCCATCTTCCTTTGCCCTATGGCTTTCTGTGGAACATGACAAGGAGGAAAAGAAAAGGCCCAGTATATGTCCGTTTCTCCTCACCCTTTTCTGCTTGAGCACAGCAGTCTGGCAGGCTTAGCTCAGACTTTAGCTTGAGTCCGTTGGCTGGTCCGCTCTGACTCTGGCCTTTACTAGACTCTGGTAACTCCATTCTTCTTTGACCTTCTCAAGTCTAAAGTTAGTATTGGCTTCTTGTTGCTTGGTTGTTGCTATTCTTTGGTATACTTCTGTAGCTAGCCTGTGTATTTTGTTTTCCTTAGAATCCTATATCAGAATGTAAGTTTCTGCCATGAATGATCCTAAGTGTTATGTGGTAAAGAAATGACTTCAACAAGAATGACTTGTTGAAACATAGTTTGTTAATGAAAAAGACTGTGCTCTTTTCTTGGTTCATAGCTCCTAATGTCAGTTCTAACATTCTTTATTGAAGACAGTTGTCAAAGCTTGATTGATAATAACAGATACTATTATATATCAGGTATCATTCTAAGCACATTTATATACTAACTCATTTAATTCTTGTAGCAACCCTAAGGTATAGAGACTTTACTAGCTTTAAAGATGAGAGAGTAGACCAGGAGTAAGTAAATTACAAAATGTGACATCTGTAATCCATGATAGGGCTGAAATTTGAATTTCTGGTTTCTGGCTCTAGAAGCCATACTTGTTTTTTTGAACTAAAAATTTTTATTGTAATTCATAGAAGTGTTACAGTTATATTCTCCAGATGGAAGGTGCATTACTTCACACATATTGATACCCCTTCTCATGTTTTTGTCCCCCCCTTTTCCCCCGCTTCCCTTTCCTATTTCAAATAAACCAATAATTATATATACAATATGCCAGATAACAAAGTAAGATATTATAACAATGTGAGAATAACCAAGGGACAACAAAAGAGATGAGAAATAACATCGTACATTAAGAACAACAATCACATTATATGGCTCTTGTTTCCATATCTTGGAAAGCCATGCTTCTTAAAGAATCATAAGACTGCCAGCAGACATGACAATAATGATACCAATTTTTCTTTTAGAAATTGATGGATCATTTTAAGATAAATGCTAAATTAAGTGAATTATACAGATAGGTATTTTAGCACACATTTAGAATTTCATACAATTTTGTAATTGTACATTTTTAGCATTTTAAGTTCAGAATAGTGCCTATAATTACCTCATAGACTTATGTACTCCTATATGACTGTAAAAATTCATTGTGTGTTCAGAAATCATAAGTAAAGGCAAGAATGAGGATTTGAAACTTTAAAACAATCTATGTTGAGAATACCAGTACAAGTCTTCTGAGAGCTTCAAGATCTGCATTTTAATAATACTGCGAATTTTCTGTGGACCATTGCTACAAATCTTTCCTCTGCTCTAATTGTGAGAACATTGGAAGGAATCTTAGTCATATCAGTTTATAGGAAGAGTCAAACAGTTTTTATATGTTTAAGAAAACATTTTGTGAGACAAGAAAGCCTTTGTGGAAAGATTAAACAAGCATGCATTATAAACAGGAACAAACATGCGTAACCTTTGCAGAAAGATTTATTGGATGAAATATGATCAAAGCCTCAATCTACAGAAAATGTTTGTTTTAAGTAATGGTAGGAGAGAGATTATTTCCTTTCACTAAGCTATTTCTTTTCTCACTTTCCCTTCTGTTTCATGGTAATTGGTAATGTTACATAGTTTCAAGAAATTTTATTTATACACAGTTGTAAGGCAGTGAAAAACATTTGAGAAAACATGGTTTATATCATTGAGCAACATACATCCAACATTATTTTATTCACTTATGCTGAGAATTTATTCATTCATGTCTGCTATTTGAGCAATGCTAATGTTTTATTCGGATTCAAACTATTTCGTATGTCACTAATTCCAGAATTCCAGCCATGAAGAGGCCATTAGATGATCCATGGAAGAAATTTTCCATGTTCCCAGTAACTTGGGATGTGCTTTCTGTTATATCTCCCTTTGCATCATTTATTTTACACTTCAGCATAGTAAATAATCTTTGAGGTTCTTTACTAAGCAAACATTATCTTACTCAGATTTTTACCATTTGGGGAGATATAGATAAGTCCTTGTTTTGAAAGTTCAGCTTGTCCTTATTGCTCACCAATGTGTGTAAACGTTTCTCATCTTTTATTGCTCTTCCTTCTGGCTGCTCTGAGCATACAGCTTTTATAATGAAATTCTACTGGCTTTAGTGATTTTGAATCATTTTCATTGAATTACTTGGGGAGCATAAAAGTCTCCTAGAGTAGTTGCTTTGGAATAGTGTTTAGGTTCTAAGATTTAAGTTTGTATATGCGTTTTCCCTTGGTGCCCAGACTCTGCATCCTAACCATTATTTAGTTAGTGAGGTTTCTTGTCTTCCTCTCCTCTAAACACCAGTTCTGTAACATTCACTGGCAGTCTTACAGTAAAATCACGATTGCTGTAAATTTCATCTTATCAGGGAATCAAAAACAGTGGTTATTTGGAACTTTTAAGAGAAAAGGCTACTAGCTCAGAAGCAATCATTTTTTCTTATCTCTGACTTTGACCCTGACTCATTGCATGATAATATGAATCATTTTGAATTCCTAGTTCACCGTTTTTGTTCTGTAGCATACTTCCCTCATGAGAACATAATGAGGAATAATCAGTAGGGTTTATAAACATAAAGAGAACTGGAAGCTGGACATCAGTGCCTCACACCTGTAATCCATGACTTCGGGTAAATGACTCAACTCATCTATAGAATGGAAAATAGGTAGCAAACTTGCATCTGTTTCATATGCTGTAAATTCTGTAAATATAAGAATCATGTATCTTGGATGAAATAGTATTAATGAACTATACACATACAAATGATATACAAAGCATTTAATGTGGACTTTTTCTCAGACATCCAGAATAATTTCTGTTGTGATAAAACAGTACCAAATTCTTAAGACTTTCTGAGTAAGACTGAGCTTTCTCAGAGTGGCTAAAGGTGATCTTGTCTTTTTAATAATTCTATAGTCATTGAGTAATTTTACATTCTCTTTGTTTTACAAAGGAGAAGATAAAACGTTTATCTTTCTTATTTCCAGGGACCATAATTTTGACTACTTGGAGTTTCGACTTTGGATTGGCCTGTGGTCAGCCTTCCTGTGTCTCATTTTGGTTGCCACCGATGCCAGCTTTTTGGTTCAGTACTTCACTCGTTTCACAGAGGAGGGGTTCTCTTCTCTAATTAGCTTCATCTTTATCTATGATGCATTCAAGAAGATGATCAAGCTAGCAGATTACTACCCTATCAATTCTGACTTCAAAGTGGGATACAATACTCACTTTTCCTGTGTCTGTGTGCCACCCGACCCAGGTGAGAGCTACTTAGTCCCAGCATTTAACCAATGTCTGGAGAAAGACAGAGGCTTTGTGCTTGCAAGTTTTTAATATGGTATAATGGTCCTCTGAAGTTGTTTCATTTTATTTTCTCTGAGCAATTTCTACTGACTATGAAGTCTGAGCCATCTTTTGCTAGTGATTTAATCAGAGTTGAACTAACAGCTCAGAAACATAAATATAACTGGCTCAATGCTTTAAAATTGCCACAGACTACAGTGTTTGCAGAGAATTATTGTGTACATTGTTCTTGGTTTTGTGTGGTGCATGAGGAGATCCAGGTACGTATAGTAACTGATGTATAGACCAGATAAATGTAATTACCTTGTATATTACTGCTATTGTTTTTATCACCATAGGGATCCCTTCTTTTTCATAAACTTTGAATTGGTTATTTTAAACTTATAAAGTAACTAGGAATATACCAATTTATCTTATATAATTTGAACCATGAAATTAGAGAAAGAAATTCAGGATAGAATCATTGAGCCTCCCTGGTGGAGCATGCCCATAATCCTAGCTGCTCAGGAGGCTGAGATCTGAGGATCACAGTTCAAAGCCAGCCTGGGTACAGAGGCCCATGAGACTCTCATCTATAACTGCCAGAAAAGGAAATGGCACTGTGATTCAAGTGGTAGAGCACTAATCTTGAGCCGAAGAGCTCAGGGACAGAGTCCAAGCCCAGATTTCAAGCCCCATGACTGGCCAAAAAGAAAAAAAATCATTGACTGGTAAGGGCAGGATTTATAATTATCTCTACCAAATAATGTAAGTAAATGGCAAGAAAAAAGAAATACGGGAAAAGAGAGATGAAGAGACAGAGAAAGATGGACAGAGACCAAGTGGGGAGAAGACAGAGGGCAAAGAAAAAAAAAGAGCATGTCTGTTATGTTCTGGCATTAGATTCCTATTTTGGAGTCACAAAAGACATTAAAGTAACTCCTGGATGAGAAATGTAATCCTATACATCTTAGCACTTTGACATTAGTCGTGCCAAACCTAAGACAAGATCAGAAATTTTTCATGAAAGCAGTATTCAGGTTGACCTTTGAAGTATTTTCATCATCAACGTATAGTATCTGAGGTTTTTGGACCAGGGATTCACTTTAAGGAAAGTTGCTTTAGACCTGCTATATATGGTGGAATGAAGGGTAGATGTTTGCATTGGACAATCAAATGACAGTTATGCAATTAGATATTTGTCAATTTCCCTTAAAATAAAAATGAATGCACAGTCACTTTTTAAGTAAGGCCCCATAGACCAGAGATCCAACAGTATTCAGGGTTATATAACACAAATGTGAAATCATTTGTGTAATATCTACTTTCTTTATGAATTTTGAGGGAAAACCTTGTAATATTTACAGTAAAAGAAATATATGCCGATGTGGTAGCTCACGCCTGTAATCCTAGCTACTCAGGAGGCCGAGATCTGAGGATCAAGGTTTAAAGCCAGCCCTGGGCACAAAAGAACTTGAGACTCTTATCTCCAATTAACCTCTAGAAAATGGGAAGTGGGGCTTGGCTAAAGGGTAGGGTGGTAGCCTTGAGCTGAAGAGCTCAGGGACAACTCCCAAACTGAGTTCAAGCCTCATGACACACAACAAAAAAAAAAAAAAGGAAAAGAAGTACATATTAATGAACAGATGCAAAATGGAATGTGAATGCAAAATGCTAGGAAGCGTTGTCCTCCTTGTGAGAGGTAAATGATCATGACTCTGGAAGTACTGGCGATATGAGCTATTCTTCTCTGTCCCCTGAGTAGACAGCAGAACCATACTCACTGAGTGCTCTAGGCTGATGATTGCAAGACAGAGTATCTTGAGTTTAATGCTTGCAGTTTATTTTCTTCAGAGTCTAAGAAAAATCAGTACACATTAAAATCAAACCCAAGCTTAAAAGCAACATGAAGAGGTACAAAGTGGAAATTTAAGATTCAGGTGAACATGTACACTGGAGAGATGTAATAGCCTAGCACACATTCTCAGATGTGTATTGACTTGAAGTATTTCAAGATTTATTTATTTGTTTATCTGCAACTAAATGTCTCTTATGTCATTGGCTTGGAGTTCATTTCATAGAATATTTTATATGATCACCTGCACATAGCTTTTGAGCCTTTGGTATTTTGTAAGTTAAAAAGTCTTTTGAAGAGAAAAGCATGCAGTAATGACATTAGACTCAATTAAGTATGTTCCCTAAAAAAATACAAGAATGAGGAAGTCCTTCCTGAGAGAGATGCATATAAAATCCATGTAGCCATTCAGCCTGTATCCCCAAGGAAATCCTGATATTGAAATGACTAGATTTACATGCATATTTAACATTCATTTTCATTTGCTTATTTATATTTATGCATACTTAATTTAATTTTAATTAATAATTACTAACAAATATTACATAATTTAATTATTACCAGACAATATTTGTGGACAAATATTGTTTGTTATTTTATTAGGTAATTAATTTTAATTATAGTTTTTCAGAACTTCAAGAGGTTGTACAAGGGACTTACAATTTGACATGTTCATCTAAGTATCCAGTGCTTCTCTATCAATCACTTTGTCATTCTCTCCCATCCCATCTCTTCTCTCCACCCAGGCCCATTTCATATTTCCACCTTTCTTTATCACATTATTTACATTGCTTATTCTTGCTGTCTTTGTCTCTTGTTCTCTTTTACATTATCCACCCACTCCCACTATAAATATTTATATGCTTATTTATTCATGAAAAAGTGCCTAAGCTGAATTCTTAGGCTGGATGTGTAATTATCTACCATGGTTTTCTACCTCTCCACTGTGTTCTTTGAGGTGTTTATAAAACTGGATGAGGGTTTTGTCAGCACACCTGTCATACACAAAAAGCTATACCTACTGTTACCCTGTCCCTAACAGAGGCTAAGGAAAATTTCCATTGATTCTTTGAATTGTACACAGACAGAAAAGGTAATAGGGAACCAAAGAAGACATACCAAATGTCTTCATGTAATTTTCCTTCTGGGGTGGCTCTTAGTATTTGAGAAGCGATTAAACCAACTTGAAACATAAATGAGAGGTTTAGGCTTTTTCTTTGAGCATTTTCCCCAGGTTGTGTAGAAAGTATATGGCAAATGACTCTGAAGTGAATTCGGAAGGACTTGCATTCTTCTTCCCTCCACGTAGCACTGGTTGGGCACTAAAGTAGACTTTGAAGTCACAAAATCTTTTATTTGAGTTCTTTGTATTTGAGTTTGCCAACTATGACTTGAACAAATTCCTTTCTTGCATCCAGAAAGCTTAGCCTCACTTTCTTCATGCTGCTTGTAAATTATTCGGGGGCAGGGGTGGACTTGTAAAAGCTAGTTAGTATCTTGCCCTTAGAAAATTTCTAAAGAAGTCATATTTAAAAAAAAAAACCTTTAAAGGATACAACTAAGAGATTAAATTGACTCCAGCATCTTTTGCAGGCGACAGGAAAGTGAAAAGAGTAAAATTTTCACTCAGTGACTGTTAGCTGCCAAATAAATTTATATATTTTACGTTGTGTATCATTTACAATACCTGGAAGGGTAGACACTATTACTAGTGGAATTCAAGATGTTTTGAAACACAGAAATAAATGAATCTACTCAGTTCGTATGCACATTTCTACTTGGTGACAGGTGTGAAATCACACTCAGAAGTGTCAGGGTTCTTCTCCCCATTCCTCAAATCCCTCCTCCTTATATTCGCTGCCATAGCCTATCAGCACAACAGGTGGGCAGGACAAAATCCACGTGTTTACCCTTACTACAGGTCTCAGCTGAAAGTTATTAGACATGGCGTTACTCGGACGCCAACACACGAGTACATGGTGTGATTAAAGCATAAAAACCCATGTTAGTAATGAATTGGTGTACGGTGAACTTTCCTTCACTCACTCCTTGCTCTCACTTTAGAGGTTTTGAACTGAATTATGTTGTCTCTTACACACTTAGGCTATTAAGCCATTAATGCAAGGTGGGAAGTAGAAAATCTATTGCCTCTGCATTTGCTAGTAGATGTCACATTTCTAAGACAAAAGGAGTTTAGTGTTAAAACCATCAGGTCATGGTTTTTGAATACTAGCCATTCATGGAAAAAATAACCATGAATGTCAAACTTCTAGCTTAATTTTCTTCTTAGTTTTGCTGTAAAGCTAGATAGATGGCTTGTGTACCAAGAATAATTAGTGTTAAAAAGGGAGAGAAGGTACATTAAGATAAGGGAAATAGGACTAGGACTTTGGCCTAGTGGTAGAGTGCTTGCCTAGCATGCACGAAGATCCAGGTTCAAGTCCTTGGTACCACATACATAGAAAAAAACTGGAAGTGGTGCTGTGGCTCAAGTGGTAGAGCTCTAGCCTTGAGAAATTCCAAGGACAGTGCTCAGGCCATGAGCTCAAGCCCAGGACTGGCAAAAAGAAAAAAAAAAAGGAAATAAATGAGAGCACGTTTTAGGAAAGCAAGGGAGAACAGAAAAGGAAGATTTGCCTCCACAGAGACAAAATTAAAAAGTTAGAATGTATTGAGGACATGAGGACCTTTTTTTCATGATTAGAGGCCTCAGCTTTTATTTCTGGAAAATCACATCTCAGTTTTCAGGATCACAGCTCCATCTGTGATGGTTGCTGGTTCATTGTTACATACTGTTCCAGTGTTGAAAAACAAGTCATCCATGCCAGCTTAAATATTATTGACTCATTGATTGAATTATTATACTAAGAGTGCATGTTGTGATGAAAGGAAGTCTTTTGTTGCTTTTAGAATATTTACTTGAGCTGTACATGGAACTGTGTTACTCTTGCTCTCATATTTCTAGTTTCCTGTCAAGAAGCACTGAACTAATGTTACACAGATTACAACTGAAAACTAGTAAGGTTATGTTGAACTCTTAGCATTGCTATGAAGTGTTGAACATATAAAAGGAATACATAATCGTATAGTTTTACAGGGTTTTGTAAAACATGAGAATGTTATGAAAATACAGAAATCCATTTACTCTTTTGCAAACCACAAGCAAGTATAACCTCTATGTGCTTTTTTGTTTTAATCTCTCCTAAAAATAGCCTTTAAATGTGTGTGTTCAGAATTTTCTGATGTTCTAGAGATTGTCTAAGATAAAGATACTAACTAGGCTTTACTACAAGCTTTCCTAAAAACAATTAATGAACAGTGTACTAAGATAAAGATACTAACTAGGCTTTACTACAAGCTTTCCTAAAAATAATTAACGAACAGTGAAATATAGACAATAGAAAATGCTTGAAACTAGATTGGAGAGGGAAAAGTTTAGGAGCTCAGTCCTTATATTTGGGAGCATTTATTTCAGTGGTACTGACTTTTAAGATTACTCTTAAGTGTGAGAGGCAAGATATTCAGGTCTTCTAAGAAGAATAAAGAATTGATTATAAACCTGAATGCCACACTTTTTGTAAATAGGAAAATAAATATGGACACCCTCTCATCTCTTTATCCTGTCTTCTTTTCTCTTTCTTTCCCCTGATTTATTTCTCTTTCAGACACAAATTTCAGCTTTTTAAGAATTGTGCTATTTACAATGAAGTAGAATATATGTATTCAAGTTGACATATATTGCTTTTAAAAAATAAGACATTGGTAGTTAAATAGTGCTAGTTATATTTGAATGAATGGGGATCCAAGCTAAAATCCATCCTAGATTTTAGAAATAAATTCCAACTCCAGTATCATTGTTAATTTGCCAAATGTGTAAAGGTTGTGGTTATTAAATGCTCAAGGATACATTAATATTTTAGAACTAGTCAAAATAAATTTTCTGACCAGGTGTTGGGTTTTTTTTGTCTGGAAGAGAAAGGAAGCCTTACTAAAAATGTTAAATTATAAAAGCAAGAAAAATAGCCTTGGGACATAGACACTGCATTGTTCACAGAGGGGATATATTTTATTGATTTGTAGCTGACTGTTCCAGGGAGAACACGCTTAATAATAGATGAGTGGTTAAGAAGAGTACATCCTTTCTCGGGCACTGAGTGTGTCCCTTTCTATGATCTCTAGGTAAAAGGCAGCTTTTCCCGAGTCTGTAGGAACAAGCCAAGTGATTGAAAGTTGCCATGGCTTCTACTTTATACCTCCCTTCCCAACATGAGGAGGCTTCCAAAAAATGATCCATAACCATTGTCATGACAGTTTCAATATTTTTTCTCATTGTAGAGTGTTTTCATTGGCCTAATATAATGCACCAGTGGGTTACAAATACCAAAAAGAAGTGAATTGTTTGTATCGCCTTTGATCAAATAGGATGGTCATTATGTGTTACATAATTAGAAAGCTCATGAAAATGAAAAGAGGAAATAATCCTCATGTTTCTTCTATGAACGGTGTACCATATGATGTAAATTTTACTTTTATTGTGATTCTCTTGAAATAAGTTATGGTAAAATCAAGTCACAGTCATGGTAAAATCAAGGAGTAAAAGTTCTGATAGAGTATCCTTGAAGTGGCCACTTGTGAAATTCTTTCACCAGTATAATGCATGTTCTGTTGCTCATGCTTATGTGGTATTTGAAGACAACCATCAATATTTGAATTACCCATTATTTTAGTTTCTTTTTATGGTCCTCACATACTCTTTCTGTATAATGTTTGTAAAAATCAGGAAAGGGGAAACATTCAATATGGATTGTCTACATACCTAGCATATGTGAACTCAGGCCTGTAATCTTATCTAATAATAATGACCTATTATAGATAGTTCATACCAACAATTCTAGCTAATTAGGAGGCTGAGATCTGAGGATCACAGTTTGAAGCCAGCCTGGGCAGACAAATCTATAAGACTTGTCTACACTTATGCAGCAAAAATCCAGAAGTGGATAGAGATCCAGTCTTGAGTTTAAAAAAAGTCAAGCCAGAGGCTCTAAGTTCAAACCCAGGATAGGCATACACACACACAAACACAGACACAGACACAGACACACACACACACACACACACACACACAGAGACAGAGAGAGAGAGAGAGAGAGAGAGAGAGAGACAGAGAGAGAGAGAGAGAGAGAGAGAGAGAGAGAATATTAGTCTACTGGAATGTGCCTACTCATAGAACATCTCAAGCCTCATTCTTGGTGAAAACACTAAAGGAACAAGAGAAGATGAATATAAACTTATTAGTTATGACTGAAAGAATATCACCTTTCCTACTTTGTGCAGAGTTCTACTAGTTCATTTTGTCATCTCCACAAAAACCATTTTGTGGTCAAGATATGGTGAGAGTAAAGAGGGTGAATGTTTACCATGGGTAAACATTGCAAATGTAGAAGGGTACCAACTCTGAGAGGATGTGATCCCTTCTTTTGTTCACCAAAAGTTTCCACAGCCGAAGCCATACTTTATCTCTTGCTCTTTCTGCCAGTTTCTCATTAAACAGAAAGGAAGAAAAGCTGGCTTAAAGTGGAAAAGTCGCAGATATACATTAAAATTCTAATACTGATAAAATGCATTTCTTTATTCCAGAGTAATAGCTAAAAACTTGATACACGGAGTGGCACGGGAGGGAGGGAGACAAAAAGTGAAAATCCAAATAAGGAAAAAAATGATCTATCTGTAGAAACTCCTCAAACCTATTATGAGATACAGATTATCCTGGTGATTATGGGCTAAATCTAAATTAGCCGGATTCTTGAAGCAAAGAATATCTCTTTGTCAAAAGCTTTGGTGCTGTACAGACAGTGAAGACAAAAGTGCAGTGTTTTGGCTTTTCCATTTGACCTTTTCAGTATCTTAATTAAGGATAGTGCAGATTCTATATAAATGGATCCTTCAGCAGATGAATTTGCACTGTATGTGTCTGGACCCAAATGGTGACCAATACCTTTGGTAGCCAAAGTTCCCAGTTGTAATGGATCATTTTCTTATTGGTAAGCCTAAAGAAATGTACTTTTAATTTCATTTATGGACTCTGCTATACCCTGCCAATGGATATTTATGGAAATTTTTTATATTTATTCTAGTGTTTGGTTGGAAGTAGCTGCTACTAAAATAAGTAAAGTATTAAACACCTTTTCCCATTCTTTAGAGGCTTGTCCTGTGGGATTTTTTTTTTTTTGCCTGTACTGGGCTTGAGCGCAGAGCCTGAGCACTGTCCTTGGACTTTCTCAAGGCTAGAGCTCTACCACCTGAGCCTCAGCACCACTTTTGGCTTTTTTTATGTATGTGGCACCGAGAAATCGAACCTGGGTCTTCGTGCATGCTAGGCGAGCACTCTACCACTAGGCCAAACTCTCGGCCCATCCTGTGGGATTTTTGAGAGCCAGTGTGCTTTAGTAGTTTGTATTAGGGAAAAATGAAAAGATGAAAACATTTACAAGAGTAGAGTTGATGTGTTTCAAACCTGTGAGCAATTACTTAAAGTTTAGACTGGAAAATTATTTTAGCATACTCCTGGTCCTTATTACCGATTTCATAAGGAAGGGACTTTTAATATCTGCCTGCTACACTTATATTTTAGCCCTTCCTTTAAGACCTTGTGGCAGGAAGTGATGAAACCAGGAGCAGTTTTCTAGACACCATTTAAATAGAACCTGTGATTTCACATGTTTCTTTTCAAATGCTCAGACAGATTGACAGAGTCAACATCTTATACAGTAGAAAGTCACATCTTCTGACACCAGCAACTACTATCTCACCTTGAATTTTTTGGCCACAGAAACCGCTTGATTTTATTGATTAGAAATGCTGGATAGGAGAAAGAAAAAATTTGTAAATGATGTCTTGGTTCCAACTCTGCTTCGAATGGACTCTTTAAGGAAGGTACCTGCTGTGTCTTACTTTAATTCAGAGTCCTGTACAATAGATAAAAGTATGAAACTTAATTTAAATTTTTAGAGCAAGATAATAATAAAAACTTAAGCTCTGGCCAGGTACCAATGGAACACACCTGTAATCCTAGCTGCTTTAGGAGTCTGAGGCCTGCAGTTCAAAGCCAGCCCAGGCACAAAGGTCCACGAGCCTCTTATCTCCAGTTCACCAGAAAACTGTAAGTGGCGCTATGCCTCAAGTGGTAGGGCAGTAGCCTTGAGCTGAAGAGCTCAGGCCCAGAGTTGAAGCCCCATGACTGACAAAACAAAACAAAATCTTAAGCTCTGTTTGTATTTACAAACCTCTTCCTCTTATGAAATGGATTCTTGTTTCATTGTGCCAAGTGTTCTTTAGCTTGTTTGATTCTATGATATGTAATAAAGTAGAACACAATAAGAAAAAATATATATGCTGGCAGCAGCTACATTTAAGTTAACAGTTTCACAATTCAGAGCCTTTAGTGGTTAGAAAGGATTCCAAAATGGTGCAAAACTAGGATCCAAGCTAAATATTTTCTCTTTTGTTTGGTTTACTTTTCTTTCCTTTTCTTCTCTCTCTCTCTCTCTCTCTCTCTCTCTCTGCTTTTTTAGGTTCTTATTCATTTTAATCTGCAAACACCCCTTTCCTAGTTTTGTTTATTAATAGTAAACAATTTTTTGAGTTTCTGTGAGTTAAGATTAAGACTGTATGAGTTTTAGAGAAAGCAACGACTAAGACATGCCTTTTTTCTTCCTCTCTGATAGATTTCACACTCCAAATTCCAACCAACAAATAAACACATGTGTTTCTTTTTTTTTCTTTATTTTTTTATTGTAATTAGTAAAAGGGTTACATGATATTTGCCAGATAGAAGGTACATTAATTCACATACATTGATACCCTTTCAACACATGTGTTTCTCTATAAAGTTTCCATAGGCAGGATCTGAACCATGGCAAGCTAAAATGATAGAATAGGACTTGATGGGAGAAGGTAGAGACTAATTTGCAATTAAAATGTTAAATGAGCTAATGTGTTCCTGAGACAAAAATCTGATGGTGTTATTTCATATTTCCATAAATGAAGGCTCTCTTCTTTGTGTAATAGCTTATTTTATAATGTGGAGCTTCCCATCAGAGGAAAGAAAAGAGGCTTATCTGACAAAGTAAAATATTTTAATAAGATACTATCTTTTGATATTTAGACTCATAAAATTTTAAGAGGATCTAATGAAGCAAGGCTCATAATTGCATTGGAGGACAGCCTGGGCAAAAAAAAAAGTTTCCAGGGTTCCATATCAACAGGAAAAAATTGTGCACAGTGGCATGTGCCTGTTATTCCTAGCTACAAGGGAAGCATAAATAGAGCCATGCTCAGGCCAGCCTGGGGAAAAGGTGGAACCATATTTAGAAAATAACAAGTGCAAAAAAGGATTAGAGGGGTGACAGAGCTACGAGTTCAAACCCCAATACAAACAAAAGCAAGCAAACAAGCAAATGAAATATATCCAAAGAGAAAGCCAGTTTAATAATGTGCTATAAAAGACAAGTTGAGGGCCGGGAGTTTGGCCTAGTGGTTAAAATGCTTGCCTAGCATGCATGAAGACCCGGGTTTGATTTCTCGGTACCACATACATAGAAAAAAGCTGGAAGTGGTGCTGAGGCTCAAGTGGTAGAGCTCTAGCCTTGAGAAAGTCCAAGGACAGTGCTCAGGCCCTGAGCTCAAGCCCAGGACTGGCAAAAAAAAAAAAAAAAAGACAAGTTGACATAGCATGCCATATTATATATGAACAATTTTGAAAAGTTAGAGTAAATATTACAACCCATTATAGTTACATTTAGACCTTTTTTATTTTCATAAAGTATTCATAGCTCAACTTAATGATTATGTAGTAAAGCTCCAATCAGTGAGATTCTGGTGTAAATGAAACCAGTGATCAACTTAATGATTAGCAATCACTTCTTCTATTAGGCAAAATACATTAAATATATTTTAGCACTGGGGTTGTTCCATATCTTTTTTCTTTTGGAAAATGGTAATATATTTTAATACCACTCTTTAAGTATTTACCATTGTTTCTCATGAGAACACAATGGATATATTTAAATTTTTGATTATTTTACTTAGGTGAAATACAAATACAGTAGATAGAGTTATAATACAAAACATAATAGATATACTCTATAATGAATAATATGTAATCAACTTTAAGTATAAATGATAAACGCAGTAAATAAAAACAATAAATACAGTTATAATAAAATTTTATTATGCCCTTAAGTTGTTATTGAAGATGTTTTTAGGGCTTGGTTTTTTTATCTTTGTTGTTATTAGGAAACCTAATGATGCATTTAGCTTGTCTCTATTTTATTTTTGTAGTCAAACATTCTTCTTTTCTTCTAGTTAATATCTCAATATCTAATGATACTACACTGGCCCTGGAGGATTTTCCAACTATTTCTTCTACTCATATGGTAAGTGGCTTCATATTTCAGACTACCTTTATACAGAATGCAAACTGTTTACCTTATTTGCAGTAATATTTCAGGTTGTGATATCTGTTATTCCTCATGGCATAGCATACCTATTTAATCATCATTATAGAGGAAGGAAAGAAAAATAACCCTTTTCTTTGTCCTTATTACCCACCCCCGCCCGTTTGAAAAACTGGACAGTTGTTATATATAGTACTGTTCAAAGCTGCGTAAGAATTTAACTTCAATATCCCTTCATTGTGACCCTGAAATATTTTCACAAGGGAAAAAGAGAGTTTATGAAGCCAGTAGCCTCATTTCCACCGTGGTTAACAATTCTTCCGGACATCTAAATGGTGCTGTGTTCAAGATGACTGCAGTAAGACATGTCCCCTTGTCACTTAGAGAGGACTATGCCTCCATCACGTGATGCGCTTTCCCATGGCTTGTAAACAAGGATCTTTAAGGGACTGGAACAAAGGTTTAAAAATGAGCTGTTTTGCAGTAGAAGGAGACTTTTGTATTGGATAAAAAGAGGAAAATGCTGCTTCAGGCTTCTAATTGTGTTCTTTCTGTGCTGAATATGGATTTGTACCAAAGAATATCAATCTCAGTTTTATGAAGACAGAGAGCATAATACCTTATTGGTCGAGTGCCCATCTCTCAGGAGACCAGAACACTTGGGCAGATATTACGTAGTGAGTGCCTGCAGCAGCCTTTCCAAAAATGATTTGTATCCTTCCTGGCCAGCCATTACATGATCCTGTTTCTCTCATTTTTCATATTCTGTAGCTTCTCTGACTTCTTTCCTTACAATTGAATTTTCTCTAATTTGGTTCAAACCTTACCTCTCTGTTTCATCATGTTTGATATTATGGATGTCTCGTCATATTTGATATTGTATATGTGGGTGAGGGTGTACATATGGTACAGAGAGGAGCTCAGTTTTTAGTCTTTTAGCTAGTCAACCTATTGTCAAGGTTGCCTAGAAAGCAGGAAAATTCTTCTAAGACTTTATTTAACTAAAGTTATTTTTCATGGTCAAAAAGAAATTAATGAGATATATAAGTTCATTTGCAATTAAAATTAAAACACACTTTCAGTGGCTTGAAAGGCATTGTTTCCAGCTGGGCACCAATGGTTCACCAGCCTGTAATCATAGCTGTTCCATAGTCTGAGATCTGAGGATGTCAGTTCAGAGTCAGCTTGGGCAAGAAAGTCTATGACTCTTACCTCTAATTAACCATAATTAACCACTGAAAAGCTGGTAGTGGAGCTGTGGCTGAAATGATGGAGTACTATTCTTACAATAAAAAGCTCTGGACAGCACCCAGGGCTTTACACAAAGAGGAAAAAAAGCATTGTTTCCTCACTAGATTCTTTTCATAAGTAATCAAGGAAAACTTTTTAAATTAAAGAATTTTTAAGCCTTTTCCTTGGGCAAGTCCTAGAGGAGCCCTGCAATTGATCATTACAACAAGATGGCCATGAGATTCTACTGGATTCCATTCAGATAGAAGCTGTGCTTGGCTCTTCTGGAATGACTATGACAGAGGATACTGAGATGTAATGATAATTCCAAGTTGGTCTACCATTTCAAGAGGTTATACTAGAGATGAAGTGTTTCATACATATTATAAGCTTATAAATCTTTCTATGTATTCTAGTCATCAATACCAACTATTTGTCCCCGTTATCTCCATTTTATAGAGAGAAAATGAAGTCCCTAAAGGTAAATAAGCTTTCTTGGGATAAGGATTTTAACTACAGTCTGAGTGATTCTAAAACATACATTATTGCACTCCACCATGATGTTCCATGTTTGTAAATTAAAGTTTGTGTATTTTCATTTCCTATGAGGGCTGTTGGGCCCCTCATATGCCTATCACCTTCTCTTCCTAACTAAACAGTAAAGTACTTTTGGGTGCCAGTGGTTCTTTCCTATAATCCTAATCCTAGCTCCTTAGAAGGCTGAGGTCTGAGAAGCCAGGTTCAAAGGTAACCAAGGCAGAAAAATGTAAGAGACTCTGTCCCTAATTAACCAGCAAAAAACTAGATCACATACACACACACACACACACACACACACACACACACACACACACACATACACACACACACACAGATACCTCAAATGGTAGAGCACTAGCCAACAGCAAGAAAGCCAGGCAAGAGTATGAGGACCTGAGTTCAAGCCCAGTACTGATACGCAACAAAGAAAAACCAAAATAAGTTATGGGAATAAGTGTGTGTGTGTGTGTGTGTGTGTGTGTGTGTGTGTGTATGTGTGTGTGTTGTGTGAAAGAGATTATAGAGATTATGAGGAAAATTTTTATTCTAGTTTTTGTTTCTCCTCTTTTGTTTATATAATACCTTTATGTACACTTTGTGTAAACATACACAAATACATAATATCCACATTGATAATTATAGGTAAATGGTTCCAATATCAGTAGTAAAGGGATAATATGACATTATCTTTACTAATAACTACCATTTATTGGCCAAGCATGCTGACCCCTGTCTATAACCCTAACTACTTGGGAGACAAAGATGAGGAAGATTGAATTTTGACTCTAGCCCAGGCCAAAAAAAAAGATAAACTAAAACAAAAACAAGAGTGGAGGAATACATTCAGTGGTAGAGCACATGAGGTTCTGAATTCAAACCCCAATACCACCAAGTGAATATAAAATCAAAAAGGAAAACTAATAAGCATGGAAACTTTCAATATATTAAGCACCTATTACATGCCAGACTCATGTATTAGTTTCCTGAAATTCTCACAGTAAGTAATCTAATAGACTATTAGATGTCAATTCTGTTTTACAGATGAAACAGAGGCTTACAAAAGGCAGTTGATCTCAAAAAGGGCCATATCTCTCATATAGAGTAAAAGTAGAATTTAAAGTTATGGATGTGTGCATCTACCATTGTAGCTGTATCATGAGCTGTTACTTGTAGAAGGATTTACTTGAATGGTGAGTGCCTGTGCGAGACTGTCTTGCTTCAAATGTAGCCCTCCAGAACTAATTAGGCTGGAATGCTTCTTGTTTCTTGTTTGTTTTGCTTTTACAAATATTTTTATTTTTTATTTTATTATGAAGATAATGTATAGTGGGGTTACAGTTACATTCATCAGGTACTTGGTGCATTGATACCCCTTCTCATGTTTTTGGCCCCGTTTTCCTCCATCTACCCCCTCTCAATCATCTTGTTTTCCCCCTTCCCTTTCCTATTTCAAATAAATAATTGTATATACAATATACCAGGTAACAAAGTCAGATACAATGACATGAGATTAACCATAAGGGCAAAAAGAAGAGAAAATAACATAGTACATTAAGAACAACAATCACACAAGTTAAACCTCTTGTGGGATGCTTCTTAGTGTCCTAGCTACTGTTGTCTCCTGAGTGATAACAGTACCTCCTTCACAGATGTCCATGTATGGGCCAGATTAGTGCATAGGACCTGTCTCTCAGCCAGTGTTAGGTACAGTTACCATTCTCTTTTGATATTATTACTGCACCTGAGCCATACTACCTCCGTTACCTGTGTGAATGGAGGAAAGAAACTGGAAGCCATTGTTTTGATGGGCTGCTGAATTCTCTTTGCCCAGCTCTGTTGGCCTTTTCCAGGACCCACAGTCATCAGACTTAATTTCATCCTTTCCCTCCCAGTCACAATTAGGTTCTAAGAGAAGGTGCAGTAAAAGTGACATGTAGCCCTAGGGGCTAGAGAATCTGTCTTACAAGGCACTGACAACCTCCTGTCAGAGGAAGGAAGGCCTTCCTCCTTCAGCTTCAGTAGCAAAAAGACAAGCTTTCTTCTTTCCCATGGAGGAGTATGTTTTAGAGAGAATGACCAGGACAAAGAATCATGTGAGCATTTAGACAGGCTATTAAAACTCTAAAATTGGTGTACCTCAAGATAAAATTTTTCCAGTATTTCGACTTATTTATTTAAATCATTGTATATTTATTTCTTCTTACCTTTGCTACTTTTCCAATAATTTTTTACGTGACATATCCCTTTAACCTACAAACAAAATTCTTTAGAAGATTCCAGAAAGTTTTGAGACCAGCCAGAGCAAATGCATGCTGCATCCCAACAATGAATTTGAAGCTCTCAGAACTATCAGATTTGCGAATCTAATGTCACTCTGTTCTCAGGTGATCAAAAAGATCAGTTAGCATTTATTTCTCACAGCAGATTCATTTCTGCTTGTGTGTTTCTTTAAAGGGAAACTTCCCCTAACATACACAGTTCTCTGAGGGCTTCATTGAAACAAGTTTGGGCAGTTCTGTAGCCTCATGTAACTACCATCCAAATAAGACATAAGACATTTTCATCATCACAGGAGGTTCTAGAGAATTCTGTGTCTTGTGTTATGTTCTAGCTTTCTGAGCCTTGTGAGATCTTTCTTTTTCTATCTATTCTCTCCCGAGTCATCTGAGAGGGAAGTTCTCTGATCTTTCCAGAAGTTTCTGGATGCCTTAGAGAGCTTTCTCTCAGCTCTGCTTCTCTGCCTGCCATCTTAAGGAAGTTGTTTTCTTGCAATCTGGAGAGGATGAATGTGTCTAAGGGAGATGTCTCTCCTCCCTTCTGTCAAACCTCCAGACTTTCATGCATTATTGATACAGTTGATAAAAACTATGAGCAACTTTGGTGTGGGAATACAAGCTGTAGGACTCCTTTGAATTCTAATCTATCACCCCAGTCTACACACAATCATGAAAAATTCAGTAGAGATCTGACTTGCTTCTCACCTCTATCAATGATGCATCTCCCACCAGCTAGTGTGTGGGATGAGGCAGCCCAGTGACTCTTTTCTGAAGAGTTTGCTGTAGCATTTTAGAGTTTATTTAGCTCTCCTTACACCCTCATCTCTGATGAATTTTTGAAATTATGCTTTTTCTAGCTTACTCAGATTGTTTTGGTTGTTAGGTTGGGAGTGATGATCTTCCACAAATTTCTTATAAAAAATACAAGAAACGTTAAGCACAAGTAGAATAGTCAGTTGGGTTTTGGTATTCCACAGCCACAGCAATTGTGGCTCAGACATGCTAGAGATCATAAGATGTAACATTATTGCAAATCTAGCTTTCCCGCGGTGAAAAAACCCCAAAATGTGTATATAGACTTTTATTTATGGTATCACTAGCAAATGAATTTAAAAGGCATATTTTGTCAGTCAATACACAAGAAGAATAATCAAGACCTTTATTTGTTTATTTTTTACCTGTTACTCCATGAAACACAAAGAGATGCTGTTAACTCACATAAATTTTGCTCGACAAGCAGACATGGAAGCAAATGTCTTGATGTGATGCACCTTCAGGGTGATTGCAGAAGCTAACATTCATCTTCAAGGGAAACCGACTGTCATATTAATCTTCTTGTGCATAACATCTTTGTTTTCTCCCATTGAGAAAGTCAAGTGTGAAAAACAATCATTCTGCCCTTAAGTTTACTTGAAAATACAGGTTCTTGTTTTAAAGAGTCTTACAGAAAATCTCAAATGTGCACTAAGATGGAACAGTGCAATGCCTTCTTTATGACATAACATAGAAGCAATGTCATATTTTACCCATTCTGTCTTGTACATCTGTCACTTTCAGGGAGGATGCTATATTGTTTAAAGTTTTCAAATAAACCCTTCAGTGTTCATTCAGCTTCTAAGAATACAAGAAAATTCATTTTGTAGAAGTAGAGTACTTTTCTTGAGAATGAGATCCAGAAAAACTCAGTTGAAATCTCTTTCCAGTGGATGAATCTCAGTTAAGACCCACAGCAAGTTGGTTCTGTTTCTTTCAAATCTTTTTCCTTTTCTTAATATCCCTTTACCCAAACCTCTTTGGCCCACTCGGGGCTGGCCTCTCCATCTGGTCAGCATGAGCAAGTTTTTAATATTTATTGGGTAAGAGGATGGAGCATTTCAAGTTCTATGTTCTTGGCTCATGGTGCTTGTCCAATACATCTCCCTTCTCTCTGCTAATACATGAAGAAACATAAACCCAAAGTTTGTCAGTTGTTCTCCCATATCTACTGGTTTTGTTTCTTTCTCTGGTGTTCTCTAGTTTTGTCATCCTGCTACTCCTCTCCTTGCCAGTTTTTGAATAGAGGAATTCCAAAAGACCAGGGCTTAGTTTATATTTTTTTTCTATACCCATGAGATAAATTACTCTCTCTTCCAATCTTCTAATCTCTATGCCACTTATATATATATTGTTTTACTAATTCATAGCTATTACAAATTGAAGATAGACATTTTATTTAATTAGTTCATTACTTAATTTTTACTGCACCCCTGAAACTTGTTTTCATTGACCTGTGCAATGAAGATCTAATGTATTTTCTTGAAGATGGAACCCAAAAAGCATTATACATGCTAGGCAAGTGGTATGTAACTGGGGCTATGCCCCAGTTTTTTTTTTTAATGTTTTTTGGCGTTGAGCTCAGATCTCACCAACTTTGTCCAGTCAAAGTTATGTTCCTGCCTCTACCTCCCAAGGGACTGAAGTTATAGGAATGCACCACTACACCCAGCTTCAAGGAAAAACAGCATATATCAACATGAAACAGCATTGTCATACTAACAAATAAAATAATGGGTCAATTACATTTGAATATTGGGCAGATATCGAACATGTTAAAAATTATTGTAAAGTTTATATTGAGAGGTTACAGATATATAAGTAAGTACATTTCCTGTTTGTGTTAACCCTTCCCTTGTTTTCTCTCACTTTGAACATTTTTTTAGTCCTGAATATTTTTCATGTCCTGAATATTTCAAAGGATATTCTCATACTAAAAATAGTGCTTACTATTTAGCTAAAACTGAAATGTAACTGGAATTCTATGTTATGTCTGATCATGGTAAATTAAAAGCTTAATGCACTTTATTTTATTCTCCAGATGAGAAGAGGTAGATAGTTTGCTATGTTTCTTTTATTGAAATCAGGGCTATATGCTGAGATTTTGTACTCAAGGTTAGCATTCTTCCACTTGAGTTACAGCTCCATTTCCAACTTTTTCTGGTGGTTAATTTGCGGTGAGTCTCATGAACTTGCCTGCCTAGGCTAACTTTGAACCATGATCCTTGCTTTCAAACATGATCTTCAGATCTCAGCCTCCTGAATTAAAGGCATGAAAGACTGGCTTACAGTTACATTTTCTTGTTTGAATATGTCTAATATCCCAGAATTGCCCGGCAATTTAATATACTCACTTAACCAAGGTTTCTTTGGGTATCTTCTTACTGTTTTGGTTTTTTTTATATTTTTGTTTCCTCACCACCACCTTTTCATCTTCAGAAACACCTCCTAAGCCTTCATTATCTCTGAGAAACTTGCCTTGACCTTGCCATGCCCTCGTATTCTAGCCTCTTTTTTCAAACTGAATTTCTTGAAAAAAATATAGTAAGTTTGTGATCACTGTTGAAAATTTACTCCCACTCATTTCTCAGCTCATTGTACTCCTTTAACCTATCACTCTATGACTTTCATAATCTTTTGTGGCACCTTCACTTGCATTGTAGATACACTGAGTTTTAGACACTTTTATTTTCCCTTTGTAGCTACACTAAATCTTATTACTCTGTGATCTTCTCTTTGCCAATGAGTTCCAAGTCAATGTTTACAGCTTGACATCTCTGATCTAGATGTCCCGACCAAGTAGGCTTATCTCTAGACCCTATCCAAACTTAAATCAGGAAACTTTATGAAACCTGCAATATAATTGCCATAGGAAGTTATAAGCTTCCTGAGAAAGAGATAAAGCATTAGGAATGCTAACCAGTAGCCAGAACTTCTGAAATTATACACCCATTTGTCCTGTCCTTAAAGTTCTGACTTGGCCAGTTGCAAGCAATTGACAGAATGCTGTATAAGAAATAAGGATTAACACCCTAAAGAAATAAGTCACCTATAAAAAGGTAAAGAATGGTAGCAATGAGATGAGTTAAAAGAGTCTCCCAAATTCAGCCCCCAAGAGACAACAGTGACTTGAACTCAGGTAAGGGTAGTGGCTGTGGAGTAATTGATTTATGGTGTGGATATTGCCAGAGGTTTTATGGCATTAAACCCTGGTTGACTTCAGCTTATATGGAAATGACACAAATACAGATGTTTTACTTTTTTTTTCCCTTGAAATGCATTGGAGTTTGAACTGAAACTGGAACGCCTGTCTGCTAGGCAGGCCATTTTGCTTTAGTGATTTTTCATGAAGGGTCTTGTGTTTTTGCCCATGGCAACCTCAGACTACATTCCTTCTTTCCTGCCTAGCAGGGGTTACAGACATACGCCATCACTCCTGGCTGTGTAAATGATTTTTGAGTGATATGTAAATTAAAATGTTTTCATTAACTACAGTTTAATTGTTATGAGAGTGGGAAGCTCTGTGTTTTGAAATATTATATATGCTGATATATATATATATATATATATGTGTGTGTGTGTGTGTGTTTTCTAAAAGTTTCATAGTGGTGGATAGGATTTCGAGGCTAAATTTTTAGAATAACAGGACAAAGAATCACTTGGGGTTTACAAAATACTTTATGTGAGAAAAAAATGTCTATAATTTCATGTGCATTTTTATAGTTTTGACTTCAACTTGAATCATTGTAAGAAAAATCAATAAAAACTACGTGTTGGGATTTCAGTGTATGTATTGAAGTAGAATTAAGGTACATTTTGTTGAGTTTAATACAAAAAAAGGGGTTACTTCTTATGACTATAAACATTAATTCTTTTTTTTTCTTGAAAGCATCCATATTCAGAAACTTAAATTTGACACAATCACCTTCCAGAAACAGGTTTAATAAAAAGTTGGAGGCTGGGCACCAGTAGCTCATACCTGTAATCCTAGCTATTCAGGAGGCTGTAATCTGAGGATCATGGTTCTAGGCCAGCATTGGCGCAAAAAGTCTGTGAGACTCTGACCTCAAATTAACCACCAGAAAACCAGAAGAGCTCAAGTGTTAGAGCGGTAGCCTGGAGCTGAAGACCTCAGAGACAGCGCCCAGCCCAAAGGTCAAGCCCCAGGAACAACTAAATAAATAAATAAATGTAGTTATGCAAATCCTTTCATTTCAAGTTGAAATTAATACAGAAAAATTACTTCAAGTAAAAATGAGTTTGATATTTTTATTGACTTCTATAAGAATTTATACCTTTTAGAAGTAGTCTTGTGGCTCAAGTGGTAGAGTGCCTTGAGCTCAAGAGCTCAGGGACAGAGCCCAGGCCCAGAGTTCAAGCCCCACAGACAACAACCACAAAATAATTTATACTTCTTAAGCTGTAAAAACTATTAAATCTTTTTGGCTAGAGATTATTATTATTATTATTATTATTATTAATGAATGGTTCACTCAAATCATGAGAATTCATAGAATAGTAAAAGATGTCAATGATTTGTTAGGCTTGAGTAAGAACTCTTGCCTGTCAAGGAAAGGAGAAATGTACCTTTCCATATTCATTTGCATATTGGAACACAACATATTTATTAGCTTTGGATTCAACAGGATGAAACTATGTGTTTTTAGAATGTTTCCAACAACTTGGGGGGAGGGGAGATGGGAGAGGAAAAACTGAGAACAAGGGAGTGGGTCAAACCATTCAAAGGAAACATATTCATTACCTGACCTATGCAACTGTAACCCTTCTGTACATCGCCTTTACAATAAATTTTTTAAAGAATTACTACATACACACAAACATATCTACAAACCTGAGTCCACACAAACACACTTGTTATTCTTCATGCAAATGGCAATTGTTGCTTGAGGTTTAGAATTCTTACAAGCACTTATGAAGAATTTCATTCTCAGAAAAGAAAGAAGAATATTTGCAAGCTGAGATAACCAGCCCCTTTCACCCAATCACATTGGCATTGGTAAAACCTTGAAAATATCTCCCTGAAAACTGTCAACTGTCACAGCATGCAAAAGCACCCTACAGCAACAGAAACTCAATTAAAGGATAAATATTTAACAATAATCAAATATTAAAAATAGCTGTGCAGAAATCTTGTGAAGTAAGGGAATGAGCCACTTGCAAACTTCCATCACAGCAAACAGCCATTTTGGGGGGCAGGATTGAATACGAAGAGTGAGAAATATGATGAAATTATCTCTGAGTTTCCTACTAACTGTAATATTCTAGGAAAAAGTCCTAAGACTTAGAGGCCATTACGTTTCTTTTGGCCAGTAACCACAGTAACCTGGCTGTTCTAGAAGCAGATTCAGCTATACAAATTCCAGGTGCATTTAATTAATTGAGAGGATTAGCTCAATCCAAACAAAAAGAGAAGAACAGTTTAGGACCGGGAAAGGGTTAAAGAAAGATGTGGTCTTAGCAGAGATTAGAGTCAGCCTGAGTTCACTGGGAGGGCCCCCCTTTGGAGTATAAATTATACCTGAGGCTTGCTTCTACTCTGAGACCTAGGAAACAATGTACACTTTCTTGTTGGTGTTGGTTATCACAATCCAGGCTAAAGGCAGTTCTACAGCAGTGGAGCGAGATGTGAATTGATAGCAGCTACTACTAAAAGCAGGTGGAAGTAAATGTGCTGGCTTTAACTGCTGTACTTACTGTCCTAGCAAAATTGATTGTCCTGTGCAATCTAAATAGGAAAGAGGAAGAAAGGTGAATTGCTAGAGAGAAGCACAGCATTGGCACCCTGACAGCATTGCATGAAAACTGACCTGTCGTGTCACACAGGGCTGGGTGTCCCCTCCATGGCTGTTTGGTCTTTAAGACATCACAGCCATTCCAATTATGGTTACTTATAATTCTGTCCTGGAATGAAGAGCAGAACTCCGCTGCATTAAAGGTTGAGACCATGCATATTTTCATAGCTTTTTGTGTTTGTTTCTTGTTTTTCTCATTGAACTATAATTATTTAGATAGGGACTAGTCTAGTTGTGGAAGTGCAAGGTGAAGTGTTTCTTGAGCCTACAGGTAGACACATAAGAAGCTGTACACTACAAAAGTTAAGTACTTCTTAAACAATTAATGCGATTCAGAGCGACTCACGTGTTGACACTTAGGATATTCATGTGTCTGAGTTTACTCTCAGGAAGGCCGGGTGGAAAGAAGGACTTTGTGGGACTTTGTGGTTTGTTTCTGTTGAACAAATGGGTGATTGTAACCCATCTCCTCATTCTCTTTGTATTCTCCCTAACTGCCAGCCTCGTTATCTACCCCACTCCATCCCCTGCCATTCTACTTATATCTTGTGGCTTTACATCATTCATTTTTACAGAAACAGCCACTATAATCTCTGTAAAGACCCTCAGTTATCCAAACCTGCCTTGGATACATCAGTGTTCTATTTTTTGATGGATATTTTTCTTTTTCAGTATCATAATTCTTCTTTTCACTGGGCACATTTGTCGACGAAGGAGTGTTTGAAACATGGAGGAAAACTAGTGGGGAACAACTGCAGTTTTGTTCCAGACATCACACTCATGTCTTTCATCCTCTTCTTGGGCACCTACACCTCTTCTATGGCTCTGAAAAAATTCAAAACCAGTCGTTATTTTCCAACCACAGTAAGTAACTGAGATTGAAATTATTTCCGCTGTATGAAAAATAATGCCATTTTACAAAATCGGGGCACTGGGGTTGGCTAATGGCAACTTCCTTCAACTTGTCTGATAGAATTTTGTTCATTTTTTAAAATGACATATCAGGGTTGGCTCATATGGGATGCATACTTAATGTCATTGTAGTATGGTTTTAAAAAGTTTCCCAAGATTTGCTTGCATAATTTTGTCATAAACTCTGTCCCAACTTTTAACAAACTTAAAGGAAACAGTGGGATTTAGTTTATCTGAAAATACACAAGTGAAGAAAATGACTTTTTTCATGTCTAATGCTTCAATACATAAGCAAATAGCATGCCACCACTTGAGCCACAGTACCACTCCCAGCCTTTTCTGAGTAGTTCATTAAAGATGAGAGTCTCATGAACTTTTCTGCTTGGGCTGCTGGCCTTAGACCGTGGTCCTCAGATCTCACTGTCTTGCATAGCCAGAATTACAGGCTTGAGCTATTCGAGAGCTATTTTGTGATCACCATACTCTGAGATGTTTGGTTTCTCAGACAGTAATACATAGAACATGTATTTTTTTCTTTTCTGTAAAAAAATCCTTTTGAAAACATATAATTGGTAGGATAATTAAAAAAAAAACAGTCTTCAGAAAAACTTTAAAGAGCTGGGCACAGTGTGGCTCATGCCTGTAATCCTAGCTTCTCAGGAGGCTAACATCTGAGGGTTGTGGTTCAAAGCCAACCCAGGCACTAAAGACCTTGAGACTCTTATCTGCAATTAACCACTAGAAAACTGGAAGTGGCTTAAGGGGCTAGGATGGTAGCCTTGAGCTGAAGAGCTCAGGGACAGTGTCTTGGCCCAAATACCAAGCCCCATGACCAACAAAAAAACAAATAAAAAAACCTCAAAAAACGAATACATAAGCAAAAACTTTTCATATTAACTAGGCATTGGTTTTTTTTGTGTGTGTGCATGGGTTGAATAGGTATTTTATTACCTGAGTTATAAACTAAAGGAGTAAACTGAAGTTGTGTTACATGAGTATTGGTGTAAGATATGACTGTCATTGGAGCCATGCTTTCCTTTCATAATGACGAATGTTGCAGTATTAACAGTTGAACTGGATTGTGCAGACATCCTCTTTCCCATCAATATTCTTGGGTGGCTTAAATCAAATACTCGGTGGTACTTTGAGAGATTGCAAGATGAGGCCAATGTATAGTTAGTGAAATTTTTTTTTTGCCTTCAGAATAAAACCAAGATAATTCTTTCCTTTACAGTTCAGTTCTTTTTTTCCCCTTTTAATTTTATTAAGAATTTATTAACATTGATTTTTTACATCATATTACAAATGACATGTTTAACAAACAAGTTTTCAAGAAGGGAATCTCTATTCTTTTTTATTATTATTGTATTCTATTGTCACGGTGATGTATAGAGGAGTGACAATTACATTTGTAAGGTAGTGGGTACATTATTTCTTCAACACTGATACCCCTTCTCATGTTTCTGTCCCATTTTACCTCCCCACTCATCTTATTTTTTCCCCTTCCCTTCCCTATTTCAAATAACCAACCAAACATATATATTATATATATATATATATTATACCAAGTACCAAAGTCAGACGTGGTAACAGGTAACAACATGAGATAAGCCATAAGGAAAAGAAAAAGAGAGAAAAGAAATAATTTCACATAGTACTTTAAGAACAACAATCACAATGATGAAACTCCTGTTTCCATAACCAGGGTTTCTCTATCGCCATATCTATATAGCTTTTGAGCTATTGTGATCCTCTGCTAGGAGAGTCCTAGATGTATATTAATTATTACAAATGAAGGAAACCATGGAGCCTATGTTCCTTTGGGTCTGGCTTACTTCACTTAATATGATTTCTTCCAAGTCTTTCTATGTCCTTACAAATGGGTCATTGTCATTATTCCTGATGACAGCCTAGAATTCCATTGTTTATAAATACCACATTTTCTTGATTCATTCATCTACTAAAAGGCATCTGGGTTTGTCCATATCTTAGTCATGGTAAATAATGCTGCAATGTACAATGCTGCTAGTAGCTTTAGTATGTCCTTGTTTCTGGACGTTTGGGTAAATGCCGAGGAGTGGGATTGCTGGGTCATAGGGAAGCTCTATGTTTAGTCTTTTGAGGAACCGCCGTACTGCTTTCCATAATGGTTGAACAGTTTACACTCTCACCAGCAGTATAGTAGCAGTGTTACCTTCTGGCCATATCCCTGCCAGCATCTGTGGTTATTAGATTTCTTGATAATAGTCATTCTAACTGGAGTGAGGTGGAATCTAAAGTTGTTTTGATAGAATTTCTTTTATAGCCAGAGATGTCATGAAGTCTCTCTTTTCAGTTTTTAACCCACCTTTTAATGGGATGGTTGTTTCTTTGAGGATCTGTTTTTGATAGATTCAATTTTTTTGAGTTGTAGGTATATTTTAGATATGAGGCCTTAGTTGTATTGCTAGAGAAGATCTTCTCCCACTCTATTTAACTTGTTAGCTATGTTCTTTGCCATATAGAAGCTCTGAAGTTTAATGTAGTCGAACTTTCTTTGATTTGTTAGATTTTGGGGATTTTATTTTTTTCCATATATTTTTATTGTAATTAATAGAAGGGTTACATTATATTCACCAGATTGAAGGTGCATTAGTTCACATACATTGATACCCTTTCTCATGTCTTGGTCCCCATTTCCCTCCCCCCACCCTCGTGCCTCATCTTGTTTTCTTCCCTTCCCTATCTGATTTCAAATAACTAAATATGCATATATCTAGTATATCAGATAACAAGGTGAAATACTGTAACAATATGAAATAACCAAGGGACAGCAAAAGATATGAGAGATAACATAGTACATTAAGGACAATAATCACTCATTATATATTATATGGCTTTTGTTTCTAAGAAAGTTTTAACCTGTGATAAGAAGCCCTGGTATATCTTCCATTCCTTCCTGTAAAGTTTTCAGGGTATCTACTTTTATCTCAAGGTCTGGCAGAGCATTTCAATATGTTTTATATAATCTTGAGTACACATGATTTCTATCAGTGCCTGCTCTATATAGCTGGAATCTCATGAAATCTCTCCTCTAGGTTGAACTTTAGGAGATGAGATGCAGTTTCCAATTCCTAGGAAGTGAAACTTAAATTACTCTGTTTGTTTTCACCCAAGAAATTTTGGAGTGTTCTCATTCTTTTCAAATGGAAAATAAAGGGAAGGGCTGATAATGAAATGTCTAGAACTAAATGGCCCAACGAATGAGAAATTTTCCATAAATGGAAATAAATAAAGAAGCATTCCACTTGGTCTCCTTATGGATATTGTAAAATGGTGGTTCATGGGCAAAATTCAGCCAGTCAGTTGTTGTATCACACCCTGTATATAAACTCACACACTGTGTATAGACACACACACACACACACACACACACACACACACACACACACACACACCCCAGATACACACATACCACATACACACATACCACATACAGATTCTGGAACCTGCAATTTGTAGATGATCCTTGTTTTCATAGCGCTCTTCTTATTTCAAATTCAGCATCACAAAGGCAAATTATTTACCTGTTACCGAATGCATTTTGTATTCTGACCCAATTTCCCCTCAGGAGATGTGTTTTCTTGCTTCATTTCTTTGTCTGGTAGGGCATTATCTAGAAATAATTCTGATGTGAAGTTTTTGAAGATGATTTCTTCTAGATTGAAATTTTCCCTTTGTAATTATCAGTTCACTGTTATCTTGGTTTTTATTGTTGTTTCATTTTTAACTTACATTTTACAGATCATTACCACCTGTCAAAGTCTTAATGTTATTTAAGCCCTGTAGGTGGAAAAGTGAAAAAGCTGCAAAGTAAATCTCATTACAACCTTAAGATGAAGAAAGCTCAATGGTCTCTTCTATTTTTAATTTTTTTTTGTCATTCATGGGGCTTGAACTCAGGGCTTGGGTGCTGTTCCTGAGCTCTTCAGCTCAAGGATACTGCCCTACCCCTTGTAGTGTTTTCTGGTGATAAAGAATCAGACTTTTATGCCAGGGCTATCTTTGAACCACAATTCTCAGTTCTCAGCCTCCTAATGTAGCTAGGATTACGGCGAGAGCCACTGGCAACCCAGCTCTATTTTTAATTTTAACAGACAAATAATTCTACCTATTTATGGAGCAAATATGACAGTTACATATATGTATACATTGTAGAGCAATTACTTTAACATATCCATAATCTCACTTAAATCATTATTTTTGTGATGAGAATAGTTAAGATCTACTTTTAGAGATTTTGAAAGATAAAACATTAACTCTATCCAACATGCTGTACAATGGATCTCAAGATTTTCCTTTTCCTGTCTGACCTTGTTTCTCCCCTCCGTTCCCACTCTCTACTTCTATGATTTTGACATTTTAAATTTCCAAATATGGATGAGATTATGCAGTGTTTGTCTTTTTGTACTTGGCTTATTTCACTTAGAATAATGTCCTTCAGGGTCTTCCCTGTTCCTCAAATGGAATTATTCCATCTGTTTTAAGACTGAAGGGTATTGCACTATAAATATGTGCCACATTATCATGTATTGATTATCTAGATCTTGGTTATTGAGGAAACATGAGAATGTCTTTGACATTCTGCTTTCATTTCTTTTGGATATATAGTGAGTAATGGAATTGCTGGATTAGATCATAGTTCTACCTTTAAATTTGGGAGGGAACCTCCCAATTGTTTTCCATAATGGCTACACTAAATTACATTGCCATGGAAAGAGTACAAGAGTTCCCTGTTTTTAGTTTTCACAGCCTTGCCAACATTTGCTATCTTTTGTCTTTTTGGTAATAGACCTTTTAATGTGTAAAGTCATAATTCAGTGTATATCTAATTTGCATTTCATTGATGATTGGTGGTACTGAGCATTTTTACCTATGCTTACTAACCATTTTTATTTCACCTTTTAAGAAATCTCTGTTAGGTGCTTTTTTAAATGAGTTGATATTTGTTACTGAATTTGTTATATATTCATGATAATAATCCCTTACCAGATGTATGATTTGTAAATACAGTACCTCATAGAATATTTTGTTAATTTGTTGATTGTTTCTTTGGGTTGTTGAAAACATTTTATTTTGATGAAATCTTACTTGTCTACTATCACTGTTTCCTGAAATTCAGGGTTCATATTTTCAAGAAAGCACACTAATATGAGCTTGTTAGAGAATAACAAAAATCTTTGACTGAATCAACACAATGAAGCTTTTCCCTTTTGCTTTATTTTTCAAATATTTTTATTATAATTAATAGAAGGGTTACATTGTATTCATCAGATAGAAGGTGTATTACTTCACAAACATTGATATCCTTTTTCCTGTGCTTTTATTTTTATTTTTAAGGTTTCATATTTAAGTACTTAATAAATTTTGGGTGATTTTCATATGGGATGGAATATGAAGGTCCAGTTTCATTCTTCTATATATGAATGTCTAGTCTCCCAGTATTGCTTATAGAAGAAATGTTCCTCCTCTTAATGTGTGCTTCTTAACACCTTGACTGACAAATCAATCAACTGTGTGTGAATTTGTTTGTGGCCCATCTATTCTCGTAGTCTATATATCTGTGTGTGTGTGTGTGTGTGTGTGTGTGTGTGTGTGTGTGTGTGTGTTTGTTCACATGTGCTTGCATGTGTACACATGCCAGTCCTTGGGCTTTAACTCAGGGCCTGCACGCTGTCCCTTTGTTTCTTTTGCTCAAGGCTAGCACTCTACCACATAAGCCACAGTGCCACTTCCAGCTTTGTTTGGCAGCTTATTGGAAATAAGAATCTTACAAGCTTTTTTGTGTAGTCTGGCTTCAAACCCCGATCCTCAGATCTCACCCTCCTGAATAGATAGGATTATAAATATGAGCCTCAGGCACCTGGCTATGTTTTTACAACTGGTATAGTTTATGTACTGTAATTTCACAGTACATTTTGAAGCCAGGTGATGCAATTATTCCAGATTTGTTTTTTTTTATTCAGAATTGCATTGGCTTTGTCCAGAAACAAGGACATACTAAATCCACTAGCACAACGATGTTCATTGCAGCACTATTTACCATAGCAAAGATATGGAACCAACCTAGATGTCCCTCAGTTGATGAGTGGATCAACAAGATGTGGTATTTGTACACAGTGGAATTCTATGCGGCTGTCAGAAAAAATGAGTTTGCCCCATTTGTTAGGAAATGGAAAGACTTAGAAAAAATCATATTAAGTTAAGTAAGCCAGACTCAAAGGAACATAGGCTCAATGGTTTCCGTCATTTATCATAATCAGTAGAAACCTTGGGCTCTCCTAGCAGAGACTTGCTATAGAGCAAAACCTAGAGACATAAGGCCATTTAGTATGATGCTAAATGAAAGGACCTCCAGGATATAGAAACAAAAGCCATATAATGTGTGATTGTTGTCATTAATGTACTATGTTATCTCTCATCTCTTTTGCTGTCCCTTGGTTATCTCATATTGTTACAGTATCTCACTTTGTTCTTTGATATATTGGATATATTTGTATTTGGTTATTTGAAATTGGATAGGAAAGGGGGTAAAACAAGATGAGGGGTGGGGGCGGGGGGAGGGAAATAGGGACCAAGACATGAGAAAAGGTATCAATGTATGTAAATTAATGCACCTTCTATTTGGCAAATATAATGTAATTACAATAAAAAATATATGAAAAAAACCAGAATTGCATTGGCTATTTGGGATCTTTTGTGTTTCTAAACAAATTTTAAAGTTATTTTTCCTATTTTGTGAAAAACTAAATTGAAATTTTTATAGGGATTGCACTTGATTACTTTGAGTATTGTAGATATTTTAGAAGTATTTCTAATCATGAACATGTTATATATTTAAAGTTTAATTCTTTACAGATTTGAATTTATAAATCATAAGTGAATATATTCCTACTTTATTATTTTGTAGCTATTGTAAGTAGGATTAATTTCATGATTTTGTTTTCAGATTGTTATTACGCATATTAACACTTGATTTTCATATATTAATTTTTGTATCTCACAAGCTTACTTGAGTATATCAGTTCTATATGTGTGTTTGTGTATGTGTTAGTGCAAGAGTACATGTATGTGTAATCTTTAGGGTTTTCTATGATAAGATGGTGCTGCCTACAGGGAAATTTTAACTTCTTCCTCCTCTGATGGATACTTTTGTGGTTATTGGCTGGTCTAGAACTTGGAGTGGGCCTGGGCCATAGGTCTACAGGTTCTGGCTTGATGTTAGGTAGATCAGGAGTCCATGAACTTGGATCTGTGGAAGCTAGAACAGTGTTGGAGTTAATTTGTAGCTCAGGGTAGCTTAGTACTGAACTGGTCTTGGAGCTGTTCTGGAGCTAAGCTACTATGGATGGTGTAGAAGTGGGACAGACAGGACACTAGGTTCCCAGGACAGGCCCGGAACCCAAGCTATTGGGCCAGACTTGTGCTGAACCAATCCTTGCATACATGCCTGGAGTGGAGGCCTCGCCCACTTGAGTATGGCTGTGAGGCATGTCCAGCACTGCCTCAGGTTTTGCAGGAAAGAGTTTAATGTCTCTGTGTAATACCAAGTTGGAGGCTTCTTTCTCCATCTCTTCCCCAGGCAGAGAGTTTCTGTACCCAGATTATGCTGCCTGGGGGTTGGAAGAACAGTAATATGGTATTGAAAGTTTCTTTCCTACTCTCTTCAAAATGCCTTTCTCCAGACTACACCCATGTGTTATAGTTTTGCTTAATTTTCTTAGACCTTGGAAAATTATATTCTTGAGTAGGGACTTGTTTGGTGTGATGTTTGGGGATGTAGTGGTAGATGCGTGTAAAAGTTCATTCTGTCCTCTTGCTTACATTTCCTGTCTGGCCAAATAGAGATCTTTCTAACTATTTCTAGTCATCATCTATGTTTTCCAGTAGTAACTCCCAAATCGAGGATAGCTCCTCAGACATAAACATTTCTTTCCTAATATGATTTTAAGCAAGTAATTTTTTAGCTTTTACTAACTGTTGCTGTGAAAGTCCAGAGAATTCAAAAATGATAGAATTTCAATTGTAAATCCTGTTAACTTGATTTGCATTGTAGTTTAGAATTATACATACGAAATCACAAATAAACAGGGAGAAGTATGTGAATTTTAAGAACCAGTGTTCAAATGTGTGGTTTTTCAGCTTGTCGTCTCCTTTTATATCCTTACATCACACTATAGCTAAATAATACCTTCATGATGCATACATGTTCATAAACGGATATTAGGAGCATCATTTAATCTCTCATTTACCAAAATGTGTTTCAAGCTGTCATTTAGAAAGACCATTAGCACAGATAGGAACGGATAGGTTATAGATTCTTAACACTTACACAGTTCATCATTTTATCATATACTTAGGACTGTGAGATAATCTTTAAATGTTAGAAAATAATAAAATCTAAATGATTCCTTTTAGTTCCTTATTCATACCAACAAGTCACATGAAACCTTTAAACACTCAAAATGCTAATACAGAGTGACAGTGGCCTTGTCAAATAAAATGTCATGTCCTCCTTGAGTTTACCCAGGCATTTCTATTTTGCACTCTCATTTTTGTACATTTGGGTGAATTACTAGTTAAGATGGTCAACTGTTTGAAAATGATGACACTTCTCTTTAGCTCCTCCCATCAACCAGCATGAGAATAGATGTACACTGAGTTTCCAGTAGCAGTTGTGTCATAGAAACCAGTTACAGAGAGACAAATGCTGTTTTGTATGTTTGTGTGGGCAAAGCACAGATTTAGGACTCAGAAAGTGTAGTTTCACATGGCAGGGCCACCATTAATTACTTATATGCTCCTTTGGCTGGTCTGATACACAAATGTAGGTGATAATGTCTTATCCTGAGGTCCAGGTCATACACATTTCTGAAAAATAATGGTCACTTTTACCTTTAGTCCATATCTATCACTAATCTCTCACTGGACCATTGACAATTACGAAGCAAATTCAGAATATGCTTTACTTTCTTTCTACAATTCGATTTACCACCTAGCATTCCTTATCTCTGCTGGTACAGAGTTATCCATGATCGAGATATTAAAATCATATTTAGTGTCAGGGTCCCAACAGGAAGCAAATGAAATGCTCAAATTGAAGAGTTTAATAAAGACATTATTTACCAAGTGACACTAGGGAAGCTACAAGAGAGAATGTGATACACCCTAGAATTAGCATATCCTGAGGAGTAGAAAGGGAGTGGTGGCCAGAAAGAAGGGTGAAGTTGTCTTGACAGATGATATGAACCTGGATAGAGGGATTAAGGTAGTATGAGATCATCTTTATAAGGTCCAGTTGGGGTGATCAATAACTGGATTTTGCTCACTCTCCTTCTGATAGCTGGTCTGAGTGCTAATTGCCAGACACAGCTAGATGTCAGAAAGCAAAGGAGCCCATAGAAGAGCACACAGATCGTTATATTTAGGCAGAGAGAATGATGCAGAGGGGCAGATAATAGATCTGGTGTGACCAATTAAAACCTGGATTGTGTGCCATGTGCCAAGTTTTCCTGGTGTGACCAATTAAAACCTGGATTGTGTGTCATATGCCAAGTTTTCCTTTTTCATATTAAGCTTATTTCAATCATCTGGACTATTCTGCTCTAATATTCCACTTTATGCTTATACTTAGATTTCCTACTAAGATTTCCAACCCTCACTGTCTGCCTAGACCAGGGTCAGTGAATCATTCTCTTTCTGTTCCTGATGGAGCCACTAGCAATCCATTAGTGTGAGTACTTGGGACAAAAAAGATTGCTTTTGCTCTCCCATCTATAAGATTGATATATCAGGCTCTTTTACAGAGACCTAACAGTTGGTCAGACATGAGTAGAATACTGGTCCTCCACTAACTCAATAGGTTCTCATTTTTTTTATTTGGGTCTATAAATACTTACACACACTATGACTGGTCTGATACATCAGCCTCAAGTCTTTAGGCAGATCCCTTCAGTATCAAACTTCTAATAGGAACATCGCAGCATAATGTGTTATCTCCTGTGACAGATGGCTCAGGAAATTATAAAGTTTTCTTCCATAGCCCCTCCCTAACAACTGATCGTACGCAGAGGACAGAGATACTAATACTGCCTTTGTGGTAGCAAAATAAACACTTGAAATGGAAGCTTGGAATGGGAGCAGTATTTTTTTTTTCAGGAGAAACTGAAAGAATATAGAACCAAATGGCTTAGAATAATTATTGGCATATTGTAATAGTCATACCCAATGCGGTCAGTTGATAACTATAATAAGTCATATGAATTACCTTCCTTAAAGAACAGCCCATTTAGTAGGGCAGAGTGGCTCACACCTATAATCCTAGCTACTCAGAAGGCTGAGATCTGAAGATCAAGGTTCAAAGACAGCCCAGGCACAAAAGGACCCGAGACTCTTTATCGCCAATTAACCTCTAGAAACTGGGAAGTGGGGCTGTGGGTCAAGGGTAGGGCGGTAGCCTTGAGCTGCAGAGCTCAGGGACAGCTTCCAGGTTCAAGTCCCATTACCCACAAAAAAACAAACAAACAAAAACAGCTCAATATTGTCATAACCACCATAAGGTTGAGTTTCTGTTTCTGAATCTCAGACACATTGACATTATTGTCAGTTATTTTTAAAATCTATTTCTCATTCGAATTAAATGTAAATAAAATCACTACATTCTAGGCAATAGCTATAGCCCCTTCAGTGCTATATTTAGATGGTACAGAACTTTTTTTTATCCTTTTCTTAAAAAGTACTATACTTTGAAATTTATTATCATGTTCAATATAGAAGAAAATGATAGTTTTATATTTGGTTGACATAGTACTTGGTGAAGGACACAAAGATGGGTAATTCATGGGCCTGACAGATAGCAGTTACTGAATATATATGTAAGTGAGCCAAATACATTATATTTTTGTGTTTTCAGATGAGAATGACTCATGTTAATCATCTTGTCCCATTCATACTTATAATCTTCTGGGAAAGCACAGCACTTTGTGTGGTCCATGTTAGTGGGGGGTTTTGAAGAGGGTATTCATGAATGAAAACAAAGTATCAGAATTATAATAAAATCTTAAGAACATTAGTTTTAGATGATACCCTTTGATTTTGTCCCTGAAAACCACAGGGAAGTGTAGAGTTCCATACGCAGTTATATTTTTAGAAATAGGGTTCTTGGTTGACATTTTGGCTTGTTACCATTCTATTAAAATTGGATGTGGTTCGTTTAAATCAGCTGATATTCCCATTCTATTTTCTTTTCCTCTTAACTTTCTTGTTGAATGGCAAGAACTATCAAACTACAACACATAATACATTAAAAACTGAATAAGAAATAAGGGTCACATATTCCATGTACCATTTTAGTGTTAGTAATACTGGGTGACATTTGCCTGTTTTAAAATATCAGATCACATAGTGCTATTGAAATTCATTCAAAACTTGACTTTGCTGTTACTGACAAGGATCATACTTTCACATTTCTGTGTGTTTTGTAACAAGAAAAGTCATCTTTAAAGTCAAATTTACTTTTTTTTTTACTCTCAATCTAGTGGAATATAAACTCAAGACCTTGTACTTGCTAGAAAAACCCACACTCAGCCCTTTATCTTTAGTTGTTTTTTCAGATAGGTCTCATGTTGTTTTGGCATCAGGCTATGTTCCTCCTATTTAGGTCCCCCTGTGGCTGGAATTAAAGTGAGAGTGCTACATCTGTCCTCAGATTTGCTTTTAATCTAAATGTATTTTTCAAATTTATTTTATGAATGAAAAAGAATGCTTAATGATAAATATGACTTCATCTGTTAAACATCTAAAAGTAATGGCAAATATTTCAGTTCCTAAAGAGCAAAAAGTCTTAATTGCTAATAAAAATAATATTGAGAGTGATGACTGGCTAAAACAATTTGTAAGAATTTCTACTGATGGTACAGAGAATGGACAAAAGAAGTAATTTTGAACAGGCAGTCAGATTCTCTTATACAAAAATATAATCATTAAGCTTGTCCATCCTAAGAGGGTCAGTAACACTAAAATCCAAGTTCTAAGACAGATGTTCTCCGATCCCTTTTCTAAGTGGTCTAAATCATACATCCAACTTACTAATGATTCTTTTCAAAATTTTATTCTTGTAACTTAATGAAAAAATCATCTTCTCTTTTAGGACTGGAAACCTCTTACAATATACCTTTTTTCTTTTTTGAGTTGTAGTGAAGAAGACTCTAGGACAGAGTCAAGTACTTTTGAGAATTGAGTCTTAGTGAATTTTGTTGTTTAAGATTTTGAACACTATATCATCTAGTATCTCTTCTGAATTTTGGGCATGTAGTGGTCTTTGTGCTGCTTCAGTGTCTTTGAATAGGAACAGAGCCGAACATAGACATTCCTGGTTGGAAACACAATCTGTCTTTCCACTGTCTCTGTACTGTCCTCCTTTCATCATTAAGAGCTATCCAGAACTGGCATTCTCTTTCCTCTGGCAGACTTCATGGATGAAAAGAAAATTCTCCCTATGGATTCTTGAGACTGACCATCATTTTTCTGGCAGTATGTTTTCTTGCCTTGCACTCATCTGCCCATCTTTCTTGAGATCAGATCCAGACTTCATTTTCGGCTTATAGAGGAAGTAGATTAGGACATAAGGTTTGCATGGGGTTTGGGCATTGTGAGTGTACTGCTCATTGGGCACCTTCTTCCATTGCTCTGTTTTAAGGTAGGGTGGGAGGTCTGTTAGTGATTTCCTGCAGGGCCACTTCACCAGAGCTGATCCTCTTTCAGTAGACTTGTACTCACAGCTGGGAGCCCCACCTAGATAAATTACCCAGAATAAATCCCTTCTCTCCTCAATCTCTCTGACTTGGAGCTTATTTCTTTTATAGTATAGTGGCTACTTCAGTGATCCAGTTTCAAAATTATCGTGGTATCTTGTGCCTGTGTCGTGGCCAATGGTATGCATTTGTTTGGCATCATTTTCCTTCCTGTAAAATAAATGGTTTTTTTATATTGTTGTTTAGCATTTTGCAAGCACCACCTTCATTAGAAGACTTGACATTATATATATAATATATATATATTATATAATATATATATATATATATATAGCTTGCAAGGTTTCTGTTGCTAAACTGTCTCTTTGTAATGGCTCCATCCATTGAGAGCTACTCAGCAAGTTCACAACCCTCTCCCTAAAGTTAACTCCAGAGCAGCTGTAGACTTAGTTGCAAAGTAAAAACTGAAAAAGTCAATGTCCTCTGGAGTTTCCAAGGAAGCAAATTAATTTCCCCAACCCCTGTAAATGAACCAGCTTCTCGCTGTTGGTGTCTCTTTATGATTCTCTCAATAATTAATATTGTATCATCCTTCATCAAAGTATGCTTATAATAGATTCATTATGTTGTTTTTTGCTCAAGAATAAGAGAACAGCATATAGTTATTTGAATTGCCTTTTACAATCATTTAATTTTGTCTTTGTTTTGGTAGTTAAAATATTTAAATTAGACTAATTGAGATATTGTCATATTAACTTTACACTTTACTGATTTAAAAATAGAAAATAAATTAAAAGATGTCAAAACTAGTCTGATATAGACATATTAATTGAAACATGTTGCTCATTTCCTCAATTGAATTAGAAGTTATCCTATGTTGTAGTATATTCATCGACCATTTAAAAAGTGAACTTTTTAAGGCAAATATTTAAATCTATAAGTTATCTTAATGGGTATTCTCTTGGATATGATAAATTATCTTGTTAGGAAATTGAAGTGTTAGCCTAGAGAGACTTAAAGTTGAATTTGGAGGGCTACAGGGATGATGTTTCCCTGAACTGCGTTTGAGCTCTTTGAACTCATCAGACAGAGTATGAAAACCTGTGGGAACAAATTTTCTTATGCAAACATTGGCATGTCTACTTTAATCATTACCAGGGAAGAATTTAGAACTTGAGTTTTCTAATCTGATTCCCTTATTAGTGTATTGTCTCACCTAAAAATGTTATTTAGAAAGCAATCAAGTTTGATGAAATAAAAAGTAAAACAAACAATGAAAGGAACTCAGATACTTTTCTTTTTCTAAATGTGAGAGGGATCCAGGAAAAGAAATTTGTGTCTTCTTGTTCATACACTTGTCTCTCCTCTACAGACTCTAGAATTCGTTAACTAGTTGCCTGTATGCTGGACATCTTTTTGTAGTACCAGGGTTAGAGCTCTGGCAGAGCCTCATGCTTGCTTGGCTTCTTCATTATTTTGGAGGTGGAATCTAGTGAATTTCTATGCCCGGGCTGTCTCTGAACTGTAACCCACTGAATTTCAGCTTCCTGAGTAGGATTACAGGCATGGGCTATGCCTGGAATCTTCAGGGTACTTTCTGCTTCCATCATGCCAGTTTTTACTGGTTCAGATTAAAAGTTTAATCTTAGCATAGAGGAAAATCTGAATAGTTTGTTAAAATAGCAGCCCACCTTCCTTCTCTAATTAGAGGAGATAAGCGGTGAATTCTGGAAGCAACCTGAGAAAAATCAATTTCCTTGACTTTGATGTTTAAAATGGCTCTAGTGTCTTAGAAATGAATGTTTTAATAACAAGCTTTCTCTTGGAGTGATTTGTGCCGTAAATGAACAGTATTATATAACTAAAGGGAAGGAAGGAAAATTAAGTATATTATATAGACCAGCACTCTGGCTGTGATTGTTAATAAGATTAAGCAACATTATTAATAGGGGATCATTTTGTTCCCATTATTGTTAAGAACTGTAATCCTGACATTTATAAATTTGTCTTTTTTAGCTACATTTTAAAACCGCAGCTGTAATAAGGCAAATAAAATAAAACGACCATTGCTTAAGAACTTACCAAAATCTATTATGTATATGTTCATATGTATTTTTATATATAAGATGCATGTATGTCTACAACTTCATATTAGATATTAACTTCTTGTGACTATTTCCTTAAATTACCACATAACTCCAGCTGCTCAGGAGTTAGGGGTAGGAGAGTTATAATTCAAGGACAACTCGGATGAAATAGGTAATAGCAAAACTCTACCTCACAAATAAGCTGGATATAGTGGAGCACAACTGCAATCCTAGCTATTTGGAGGTAGAGAGAGGAGGACTGTAGTTCAAGGCTAGCCTAGGTAAAAGCCCAAGATATTCTTTGGAAAACAAACCAAAAGCCAAAGAATTGGGATGTGTCTTGAATGGTAGAGCAAACTCTTGAGTTTGATCTCCAATACTGTTTCATTCCTGTTACTTCTGATATGGTGGCTTAAACCAACAAAGGTTTAGATAAATATTTGGAGGTCAGAATTGAGATATGAAGGTATCAAGTCTATAGTTGATCTCACTAGGATAAAGTCCTAGGTTAAGAAGTGCTGCCTTCCTTCTAAATGCTCTAGGAAAGAATACATTCCCTTTTAAACTTCTAAAGTTGTATGTATTTCTTGATGCATGACTCCATCCTCAACTCCAAAGAATAGATGCTTGTGTTTTTTCTCACACTTCATTCTGATCCTGACTTTCTTCCCTCCCTCCATTCATTGATAAGGAAGCTTGTGATGACAGTGACTCCTATCAACCTTAATTCTACCTTTAAGTTTAATTATCCTGTGGTTATACTTCCAGAATAATTGTTTTAGAGATCCAGTGAGTTCCAAAGTTTGGCCTGAACAGGGGAGAAAGTTCAACTGCTGTTAATTAGATAGACAAAATTACTGAAAGAGCAAGGTTGGAGCATTGACAGTGGTGCAGGCAGTGTGGGAAAAAGGAGCCAGGAAAATCAAAAGCTTAATATCTGACATAATTTTGTGAGGTCTATAAGAAGTCCAAGTTAGGTTGTCAGGCAGTTAGTTATATGCTTGTGAGGTTTAGAATGATGGTCTCTCAGGGCTGGGAGTTTGGCCTAGAGGTAGAGTGCTTGCCTAGCATGAACGAAGACCCTGGTTCAATCCCTTGGTATCACATACATAGAAAAGGCTGGAAATGGTGCTGTGGCTCAAGTGGTAGAGCTCTGGCCTTGAAAAGGCCAAAGGACAGTGGTCAGGCCCTGATTTCAAGGCCCAGGACTGGCAAAAAAATGAACATTAAGATTTTGAAGGATAGTCTCTCCTGCTGATATGAAACTGAATGAAATCACTTATGGGCAGAAAATAAATAGAAGATAGTCCAAGATTTGAATTTGAGAACACTCCAGCCTTCAGAGTTTGGAGTTGAGGTACAACCCATAGAGATGTCTTTGAGTTCTTGATGATATAGACCTGGAAATCCACTAGATGTAACTTGCAAGAAGTCCTCAGAATGACATGGATTGCAGCAGACCTTGTTGTATTCCAGCTGATTGCTCTGACTGGCTGGACTTTTGACCATACAAATAGCCTGCTTTCATACTTCACTAATGTCAATTAATAGTTGTTTATTCTCTGGCCATATAACACTTGGCTTATGAAATTTAATAAGATACTTCTGAGAATAGATATTAACATCATATTTAAAGGCTGCTATATTTTTCTATATTTCTGAGAATTCAGAAAGGGCCAAGAAATCATTGGTTTCATCAAGCTATAGAAGTTCACTGTTTTACGTATCACTATAACATTCTAGAAGGTGATTTTGTATTGTATACTAAAGCCTTAAATTTCTACATATACATTGACAGAATAATTCAGCTGACAGGAATTTATTCCAAGAAAACAGATCTGGATATGTGCAAAGATTTATTTATGATATTGCTTGTTGAGGTGAAAAGTTGGAAGCAATCTGAACAGTAGGATATCAGAAAAATGATATTTTGAGATATATACTCAGCATAATATTCTGACATTATTAATCTTTACTAGTACAAAATAATGTCAAATGGAATAGATAACATGATATGAACGTGAAAAACAGTATTATGCACATTTAACATGTAAGATGCATAACATGCATGAACATGCAAGTGTTAAATATTTAATAAACTTCAATATTTTCAAATAAACTTCAATATCTGCAGTGTATTGTTAAATAGTGGAATTGGGAAACAATTTTCACCATTTTCTTTTTTTAAATATATTTTTATTGTAATTAATAGAAGGGTTACATTATATTCACCAAATAGAAGGTACATTACTTAAAAATCATTGCTACCCTTCTTGTTTTTGTCCCCATTTCCCTCCCCCCAGACCCCTCATCTGTTTAACCCCCTCCCTATCCTATTTCAAATAATCAAATAAACATATATACAATATATCAGGTAACAAGATAAGTTACTGTAACAATATGAGATGACCAAAGGACAACAAAAGAGATGAGAAATAATAGTACATTAAGAACAACAGTCACACATTATATGGCTCTTGTTTCTATATCTTGGAGGTCCTTTCATTTAGCCTCATCCTATATGGCCTTATGTATCTAGGTTTTGCCCTATTGTAAAACTTACCTGTGAGAGTCCAAGGTTTGTGCTAATTATGACAAATGAGGGAAACCACTGAGCCTGTGTTCCTTAGAGTCTCGCTTACTTCATTTAATATTATTTTTTCCAATTCTTTCCATTTCCTTACAAATGGGGTGATGGTGTTCTTTCTGATGGTGGCATACAATTCCATTGTTTTCACTCATTTTCTAAATAATCTACAATAAGCATATTTACTTTAGAACAGAAAGAAAACACCCACGAATATAAATTTCAAAGTAGATACAATTATGGATATTTCAGATTCATGTCTTAAGCAAACAAAGATCTGTTTGTTTTCAATAATAAATTTATAAAAGGAAGTTAAAATTTTTCTGTAACAATAGCACACCTTTTCCTTATTAGCATTCCTTTATTGAGATAAAGGAATAGGTCTCAAGGAGGACAATTAAGAAGGAACCGATTTGATTCTAGAAGATCTAGGATTTATTTTCAGAACTTTAGGGCATATTTTAAATTGAAGCATAATTTTACACAGTAAGGTACACATATAAGAAGTTAACTTGCCTACACATTATGTTAAATAATTTCATGACTTACCGTATTCATATATTCAACCCCTGTTGGGTGTTGTTTTAGGTATTTCAGTCCTCTTTTGCAGATGAAGTAATAGAAGCTAAGAATAGATAAGTATTTGTAGATTGTAAGTAATATTGCTAGAATCCCAACGTAGCTCACCTGACCATAGTAACTGTGTTTTTAATCAGTATCCTATGTTTTTTTCTCTCTCTCTAAATCCATTCCTGACTTGTTCTTGACTCTATGGTATATAATAGGTGTTAACTTGTCCCTGAAAAGTCCCTTAGATGGCCTCTCTTACTTGATGTGTGCTTCTCAAAGAAACTAAACTTCACAGAATTTGGTCCTCTAACTAGTAAAAACCCCTTACCAGAAGAACCACCTTTGATCTTGCTGCTAACAGTACCCACAGCTTCTAAAACCTCATAATAGTCAACAATTCAACACTCTGCCCTTCAGTACACTCACACTGCCAGCCAATTTCCACTCCTGATTTCAGTCTCTGAATACATGGCCATGGTGACACTGATTTAGGATGCATTCTACTCATACACAAATTTGTTAATGGTAACTCCTTTGTACAACTACTCAAAGATAACAAAAATGCTTGTGTGATTGATGTTCTTAATGTTCTATATTATTTCTCTTCTCTTTTATTGCTCTTTGGTTAATCTCATATTGTTACTGTATCTTCCCTTGTTACGTGGTATATTGTATGCATGTTTATTTCAATATTTGAAATAGGGAAGGGAAAGGGGGAAAACAAGTTGATTGAGAGGGGGTGGGGGGAAGGAAGTAGGGACAAAACATGAGAAGGGGCATCAATGTGTGAGAAGTAATGCTCCTAGTATCTGGCGAATATAACTGTAATCCCCATATACATTACCCCAACAATAAAAAAGATAGCAAAAATATAATTTAAAAGCAAAAGAAATAATGCAGCCTTCGCATTTCTGTCTTCCATCACTTTACTGTGTTTTTTTCCAATGCATTGGAAATTATAATCCTTACCCCGAGGGACACACTGTGTGTGTGTGTGTGTGTGTGTGTGTGTGTGTGTGTGTGTGTGTGTGTGTTTAGGTTATGTTTTAATATTCTATTTTTTATTCACCATAATGCTGCTGTCGAAATTGACATAATTCTATTTCTTGGTGCAATATGTGCTTAAATATCATTTTATCTATTTTTATCTATTTAAGTTGTACACAGGAAAAGTGCATATATGGCATATTCCAAGGATATATGGATATATTTTTCTTACCTTGCCTATGCATGTACAGAATGCTTACACACACACACACACACACACACACACACACACACACACACAAGTGTTTTATAGGGTATGATGTTAAAGACTCCTTTTTCTTTTCAGGCAAGAAAATTGATCAGTGATTTTGCCATTATCTTGTCCATTCTTATATTTTGTGGGATAGACGCTCTGGTTGGTGTGGACACTCCAAAACTAATTGTGCCAAGCGAGTTCAAGGTAAGCACCTGTTCATGTTTTCATTGTTTCACTAATTCTTCAGCTTTTTTCCTTCTTCTATCTCAATTTATTGTGGCTATTTCCATTAGTTTTGTATAAGTATTCTTCTTTTAAAAACATGTCCCTTGTTAGGCTCACACAGTCAAATTTCTGCACCAAAATTAAGTGCTAAGACTAAAATCAAATGCAAAGGTATTAATTTTTATTTTAAAATAACTTGCAACATTACAAAAATCTGGTGTTCCCACATACCTGTATCCTTGATCCAGATAATAATTCTAGGATATTTGTTATATAATGAGCATCATTCTTATTTTATAACATTGATATTGGAACTCATAAAACAAGGTAAATATCCCTGTTCAAACTAGTGACATTAAAAAGTGCAGTTAGAACACAAGCTTTCCAGTCCCAATTGATTCCCCTTTTAGATTAACAGACACCTTGCCAGATACATTTATAGATCATGTAAATTTTCTTTGTTGTAAAAAGAGTAATATTGTATTATGTGGGTGTGATGGTTAGAGTCTACATTTGAGTCATTTCTTCTTTTCTAGAAGAGCCCTCATTCTCTCCACTATTTTGAGATCATGTGTGTGCTACACAATATTAAGCCACTTGCAGTTTTAATTTAACAACTATTCAATAAGAAAGGAATATTTAGGGAATGGCAAATGACAGTTTTGCATTGGCTCTCCCATTTCATATGCATAAGGAAATATACATCCTCACTCAACCAGTCATTAATCAATTCAATGTCTGGAAATTTTCCTGGTACTAGAGAGTTAACAAAGTGGCATCCCTTGCTTTTCCAACAGCCCATATCCTTTTCTCTCTTTTCCTTTAAAAATGACCTTCAAAATGGCATCCTCTGGGAAGATCTATGGTGTTTACCAAGAATCTCTAGTCTATAAGTGCTTCTGGTTTTTTTTTTAATATGTTGACACTCCAAAAATAAAAATCTGTATTCCCATTGATTTTTTTCTTTACCAAGTAGCAAATATCCACTTGAAGCTTTTCTGAAAACTGTTCTTTCTTTGCTTCAAGCCGACAAGTCCACACCGGGGCTGGTTCATCCCCCCATTTGGAAAAAACCGCTGGTGGGTCTACCTTGCTGCTGCTATTCCTGCCTTGTTGGTCACTATTCTGATTTTCATGGACCAACAAATCACAGCTGTGATTGTAAACAGGAAGGAACACAAACTCAGGGTAAGTGTCCATAAGAGTGGTTACCACTGACTTCTGAACTCCTTCCAGTACTTCATACTAGTAAGTGATTAAACACGAAGAAGACTTTATTGGGAGTTAGGTTCTGGCAAAGTCATAAATCACTCGTGTTGACACAAGTCCTCGATGCAATACCTGTGGGAAATTCACTTCAGTTTTAAGAAATATAGTTCACCTATCTATCCATCACTGAAAGTGTGAATATCAAAACTACTTTATCTGCTAGCCAGCCATCCTGCTTTTGATTTTAACATGATTACCTGTCCTTACGGAAGGCAATGATAATCAAAGATTAAATTAACTTGTACTGTGTCCCTGTTCTCTGCTATATCGACTCATAATCTATTCTTTTCTTTACATTAAAAAATATATAGGGTTGTGAAATAGAACCAAGAATCTGCTTAGCATGCATAGGGTCTGGTACTGCAGATAAAAAATTAATTATACACATTTATTGGATTCAGTGTAAGAATTTGATACATATGTAGAAGGTATAATGATCCAATCAGGGTGAGGAGCATTCCCATTTCTTTAAATATCATTCTTTGTGTTTGGAAACACTGAAGGTTTATTCTTAATGATTATTCAGGTAATTGATGGTTACAAGATATTGGTAAGTATTATATACTTGATTTGAAATACTTGTCTCGGGGTATTACTGATGATAAGGTAAGGGGAAGCCAATGCTTTGTTTTGTATACTTTACAGATTTTTCCTGAATTAGCTATTTATTTATGGAGCCTTAAAGAAAATGCTTTAGGGGTCTGGAACATCTTTCATGACAGCTGTATAAATGTTCTTACCTTATATAATGTTTTCCCATTTCTAGTGACTTTAGGTCACAAATAGTTTCATAAATACTCTCTGGTGAAGAGAGAGATGAATCATAACACTAATACAAGTTAAAACTTATTGGATTCCTCCTGTGAGTCAGGCTACATTGTAAGCTCTTCACATTATATGTCAACTCATTACCTTTTTTAAAAAAAATAATAACCATGTAAGGGAAGCAAGATAATGCACTAGTATCAGTCACCCAGAAAGCAAGAGAGGAAATTGCAAGAAAGGAACTAATAAGAAGTATTGCAGAGAAAAAATCCAGGAAATGTAAAGAATTGTTGTACTATAAGAAATTCACTGGGACAGGGAATATGAGACTTGAGGAAGGTTTTAACAAACTGTCCATTTAGAACTGTAGATCATAGAGAGAAAGAAGCAAATCCCAGAACTCATATGACTGGGGAGGTGGAGGAAATAAGCACTTTGGACAGTAGGTGAAGCTAAGATTTTTGAGGGTTTTATAGGAGAGAAATATAATTGATGACTTGATAAAGAGTGTGTGATCATGACATTCATCAAATTTAGAGGTTGGTATTGTATGAGACCAGGGTACTGGAAGTTTCCTGTCATCAGTTTTAATATCTTTGGAAAATCACAGGAAGGTGGTAAAGCAGAAGCTCATAGACTAGTTGCTGAAATCATAAAGGAGGTATTCAGTGATGGGGAAGTGTAATTTGCTAGCATATTTCATGATGTGGAAGGATAGGGTGAAAACTTGAACTTCAGAAGTTATTTTTCAGGTATGGCATGAGAGTAAGTGGTACTTACTCTCACCTAATGTGAGAATTTAATGAGAGATATTGATTTTCATTGAAGAACCAGCATTTCCACTAATCTTTTAGAAAACACCCTTTTCTCTGTCATTTATATTAAGCAATTTTGACAAGTCAAGGAAAGCATGTGCCCTTACTCTCTTTGTTATATTAGTAAGGGTTTAATATATCAAAGGTCAGGAAATATTCATAAATATATTTTTATTTCCAAAAAATGCGAATATTTTTCTTTCCATTTTACTCTATGGTTGACAGTATTACTTTGGAGATAAAGGTTTGTTCTTTTTTATCTAAGTTTTTTTGATGGCATTCAGAATGTAGAACTTAGCAAGTTATGGATTTGTAAAAATGTGGGAAAAAAATCCCCTTGACCTCATAGAAACATTAGAAAATTGAGATAAATTAGTAGTTGCCCCTTAAAATAAGGTGTGAGTGCCTAGTAAACAAGTTTTCATCACTTTTAGAACTGCATATTGGAAATTACTTTGCTGTATAATGATAGTTATGGAACAAATACTAGTCTTTTGTCAGAAATGTAGTGTTATCGGTGGATGTTTCTTCATGAATCAAAGGCTTTTCACTCTGGAAATTGCTATATTCACGTTCACATAGAATATAACACTGCGAAATGTCTAAAATTGTAAAGGGCCCTGGATGCAGTGAGGTTGATGCAAAAGAGAAACTTGAAGCAGTGAGGAAGGTGAGACATTGTAACCTAAGAAGCAGTCTGTTTTTGGGTGGCACTGGCTTTGCCACGCTGTAGGTGGTTCTAGCTGTCTGCTCTGTTTGGGACAGTCTCTATCTTTCCACTCTGATGAACATCTCTTATTTGTGTAGGAACACCAAGGTACTTGGCTGTTTGGGGCTCTCATTTCAGTTAGTTATGTTCTGCATTATCCCTGCAGAGTGCTCAAAAACAACCATTTCAGCCAAGTTGAGGCTTCTCCAAGGTCATTCCTGAGTTAATTGGCAGGCAGAGGCAGGCGGAATCAGATTTATCCTGCAAAACCAAAGCTACTTCTCCCAAAGAAAGTGATTCCAAGAGTGTCAGAGATTGTGTGAAGGAGGAACAAATCATTTAGAACAGGTATCTGGAAATACATACTAGATCATTGTGACTGACAGCTATGACGATGACTCTCTTGTTACTACTGAGGTTTGACCTTAAGGCCTCACATTTGCTAGACAGGTAAATTTGCATTATGCTTCCAGTTCTTTTGGCTCTGATTATTATTTTTGAGACAGGGTCTTGATTTTGACCTGGACAGCCATTCTTTTATTTATGCACCCCTGGGTAGCTGGGATAAGAGTCCCATGTCACCATGCAGAAGTTGTTCTGCTGAGATAAGGTCTTACAAACATTTTGCCCAAGCTGTTCTGAAACCACCACCCTCCCAGTCTCAGCTTCCCACATTGCTGGAGTGACAGGCAGACACAATTATGAGATGGAATCTCACAAACTTTTGGTCAGACAGCATCAAACCCTCCTCTTCCTAATCGCCATTTCCAAAGTAGCTAGGATTATATGCATGAGCACTGGCACTCAACTTTATGGCACCTTTTGTGGTAAAACCCTAATACAAAGTGTGATTTTTTTCCCCAATATTTAATGTTGTTTGTAACTCTCAAAATGCTAGTATGTACTATCTTTATTTTTTCTCTTCCAGTCATTATAATCTTGGTCTGGTATTTTTTTATGTCATGCCTAGATTAAAAAAAAATAATTTAGTCACTTTTCTTGCTTTCCAGAAGCATTAGAAGTTTAAAGTTCTACCTTTATCCACTAGTCTGCACTGCTGAACTTTACAGCTTGGCTTGTCATCCTCCCCATCTCCAGTAAAGAATGCCCACTTCCCTCAGCTTGGACTTCAAGGCACCCTGCAAGATGACTCCCCCCACATGTAAAGTGTTTATTTCCAAACACTGTTGAGTTCCCTGGCCAATTGACATGTCCAGTTTCTCCTTACATTGGGTAATTTTTTTTACTAGGTACTCAGACTAGAAAGCTCTTCTCCTCTTAAACAGTTGCTATTTATCAAAATCCTTGTTATCCTTTAAGGTCCTGAAAACATAACCTTCCCAAAGTCTAACATTCCTTCATCCCTACTACAATTCATATTGTAATTGCTTTAGGGGTTTTGTGGTTGTTGAATTTTAGCATATTTATATTATTCTGTGTCTCTGACTGAATGATGTTGTTTGTGTTTACCTTTGGTGATTACTTTATCCTTACGGATAGACCACAGTGTTTTCAGATTCAAGGCCATAATTCCATCCTTCTTTTCAGTTCTTATGTGGCCCATCCTCATTAATATGATAGATTCAATAAATATCTACAACTGTAGATTTTGTTATTTTGACCATGTGGTTCTCATAGTTACTGTGCTGTGTGAAATAGACAACATCTGAAAAGTATGCATCTCCAGTTCCATTCATCAAAGCCCTTCTGAGAGCTTTTATGAAGTCATTGTAGGCATTCTTAAAAACAACATCCTCTGCAATTGTGGGTATCATTGTGTAGTATCATTTTCATAAAGCCTGAGTCTCCTAATCTGGTTGTCATGTTACTTTGTATCACAATAAACAAGCATATTGTGAGGATCCTGGTAGGTTTTTAGCATGAATGTTTAGCTGTCTGCATGTATGAGTGCCCCTGCTAATTTCTGCTTTGTTCTTACCCTCCCACCCCATGAAATTTAGACTGCTAAACTAGCCTTTTCCTCTCCTACACTTTGATTCTATGCACTGATTCCTAATGACTTTTGTTCTGTATTAACACAGCCTATAGAATTTCCAAGAGAAATAAAAGTTTCACTTCCCCTCCTTGTACTCAAAATAATATCCAGTTCCAGAAGACAGAATTTCCTTCGGGTTTATGGTCATGAAGTCAAAAACATTTTTAGACTTTAAAGGACATAACCTTTTCATAACCTTTTGAACATGTATTGCAGGTTAACTGTGTACAGAATATTTGGGTTAAATGCTGAAGGCAAATCTTGCTCTTACTATGTCACGAAGGAGTTCAGTAGATTTTTCCTATTCACACTCCTGGCCACTAACAAAATTAGAACTAGCCACATTTTCTTTTGTGTTTTGTGTATATGTCACATTATTTGTTTTCTCATCTGGCTTCCCTTTCTGGTCAATATTTTTTATAAGGACAGATATTCCATCAACCTCATTGTTATATCTAACATAGGGCCTACCACAGGATAGGATTCAGTCAATATAATAATAATGATTTTGCATGCACAGATAGAAACTAATAGGAAGTTGCAGGAGATGCTCACTTAGTGTGTTGAAGAACACAGCACAGGCCTGTGTGTATGGAATTCAGAGAGATTATGATTCAAGTTCAGGCCTAAATCTCCTAAGTTAAAACATTGTATGCATTTAGAATCATAGGTTTGTTAACCTGTTTCCTGAGGTTTTGGGGGGGGGGGTGTTGTACTCAAAAATGAATTAACTGCGATGCATGCTTTTCTTTCTTCTATCAACCTCCCTGGCTGCTCTGCCATCTCTTGGGAACATGTTACTAGCCATGTGTGCAAGCCAGCAGGAAACTCTTGGCATTTCCTTGAGAGAGTTACAGTGTTCAGACAAACTGTAATAGGATCTGAAGGGTAACAGTGATTGATTGGCTCCTCCTGTAACTCACTTCCTCACTTTTCCAAGACACTTGCTCTCTTTTCCCTTGAAATGGGCCACCTGTGGTTCTTAGTACTGCCACTTCCATGCTGGGAACTGGGACTGCTCTCTCTTTTCTCAGTCTCTGTAGGGGATAGGTATTCTATTTCTTTATAAATAGAGAAGAGAAACATAACCATAGAATAACATTGTAGACATATGTAACACTATTTATTTAGTGAGCAAAAGACCTTACAACTTGATCACCGCCTCTGCTTTTCTAGTCAGTAAATGTTTTTTGACCACTGGTGGTGTTTGAAATTAGCCTCTTCTGATCAAGGGGAGGTATTCATTATGTTAATGAAGATGGCTAATAGGTTGTTAAATAATTATTTTCATATGCTAGCAACTGTGAGAAGTGGTCTTTCACGTACCATTTCACATTGTTTAGGGATCTTTAAAACAATAGAGTGTTAACTATAGTTCAACAGAGAAGGCAGAGTGCATAGTTTTACTATCCTGCTTATGTTAATAAGAAGCAATACTACCTCGGCATTTGTTGAGCACTTAGTATGTAACAGTTATTGTCATTTAAGTTGCTAAAGTGTGTTTCTACAGGGTAACTATTTCATTGGTTAATTCGAAGTAACTCATTATAAACTAGAGATGTCATTCTCTGCTGTGGATGGGGAGAGGTTAATTAAGCACCATAAGGGACTGGGAGTGTATCTTAGTGGGAGAGTGCTTGCCTAGCGTGCATGAAGCTCTGGGTTCGATTCCTCAGTACTATATACACAGAAAAAGCCAGAAGTGGTGCTGTGGCTTAAGTGGTAGAGTGCTAGCCTTGAGTAAGCTCATGGACATTGCCCAGCCCCTGAGCTTAAGTCCCAAGATTGGCAGAAAAAAAAGAAGAAGGACCATATGCAACTGTACTTTAACTCAGCATCCAGGGCTACTGTAGAGGAAGTATCTGTTACTCTGATTCTGCAGCTGCCGGAGCCAGACGGTGTTTACAGACTACTGGGAATCATGTGTGGAAGACAAAGTTCCCTCAAGGAGCTTTATCTTTCTTTTTATTGTAATGTATAGAGGGGTCACAGTTACATTCGCCAGACAGAGGGTACATCACTTCTCACACATGAGCATAATTTTGTGAAGCAAGTTGAGTTGGCTTCTTTTACGAGTGCTAATTCTTGCATGGAAACACAGCTTGACAGCCAGTGTAATTGTTGTCCCCTCATGTGTCATTTTCCTTCCCTGCAGAAAGGAGCTGGCTATCACCTGGATCTCTTTTGGGTGGCTATCCTCATGGTGGTGTGCTCCTTCATGGCACTCCCATGGTATGTGGCTGCGACTGTCATCTCTATTGCACACATTGACAGTTTGAAGATGGAGACAGAGACTTCTGCACCGGGAGAGCAGCCGAAGTTTCTAGGAGTGAGGTGAGTTAAGTGGGGCTGGGGGGAAGGCTCTGCGAAACATACTCAGTGAATACCTATTTGTCATGGTAAGGAACAGAGCAAATTTAGAGTAAAGAGAACTGTGGATGATTTTCTCATTTCTAAATTTTCTGTTGTTCCAGAAAATTCTAGTTGTTTTTTTTAAATCATCAGAAAGAGTTTGGATTAATTTCTGTAGTTTATTTCTTCTGATACATAAATTTCCTGTGATGAAAAAAAGATTAAGTGACACGGAATAAAAATACAAGCAGCCTATTCATTTTCCTTAATACACAGATAATCGTGGGGCTAGAGGTCAGACTATGTCTCTGTCATATAGGACAACCCTTAAAACCTTAGATCTGCTTATCATTTGCAAGATTCAGGGGAGGAAAATGGATTCTTTTTTTTTTTTTTGCCAGTCCTGGGCTTGAGCTCAGGTCCTGAGCACTGTCCTTGGATTTTCTCAAGGCTAGAGCTCTACCACCTGAGCCTCAGCACGACTTCCGGCTTTTTTTCTATGTATGTGGTACCGAGGAATGGAACCTGGGTCTTCATGCATGCTAGGCAAGCACTTTAACCACTAGGCCAAACTCCCGGCCCGGAAAATGGATTCTTATATTCCAATCTATTTTCTGTTTCTACAAGTACTTAGAAACTTTGCTCTTCCAGTGTTAAATCTGAGTAGCCATGAATGGCACTGATAGAAGACCTCTGTGCTCCATTGAGTGTTTTATTTCTTTTTTTATTGTAATTAATAGAAGGGCTCCATGGTATTCACCAGATAGAAGGTGCATTACCTCACAAACATTGATACCCTTTCTCATGTCTTGGTCCCCATTTCCTCCCCCACCCCCACCCCTCATCTTGTTTTCCCCTCTTGAGAGTTTTATTTCTTTTATTTTGTTTTGAATAAATCCTGGTCATAAGTGCATCAGACAAAACCACCCTTTCCCATGCCTCAACAGTGGGTGATTCTTTCTTGGGGGGAGGTGAGAGAGTGGGTGTTGGATGGGAATCATACTTGTTAGAAACTACTTTTGTTGTAGTAGATTTGGAAATGAGGCTGGTGTAATTTATTTGCACTCAATGAAATTTCTCTGAGCTGTTTATTAATTAGAATGTGGGACAATGTAACATCTGTCTTCTATGAAAGAAGTTATAATTACACAACAGGACCAGTTATTTAAAAAAAAATAAGGGCTTAAGGGAGGTCTGTAATTGATAGACCAAGAGCAAGTGATTTTTTTCTTGATTTTTAAAAGAGCAAAGCTTTTTGATTTTTCATGAATTCAGATCACATACTGCAATCACTTCAGGAGAATTTTTTTATAGCAATGTTGAATTCATACAATGTTGTTGAGGTAATATTCATTATGAGATAAATACCTTAGCTGTTTTAGCCGAATATTGATTTGGTCAATATATTTATTTTAAGGTAAAAAGAGGATTTTTTAAATAAAAGATACATTGATGATAACCTTTTGATTTGGTTTCAGGGAACAAAGAGTCACTGGAACCCTTGTGTTTATTCTGACTGGTCTGTCAGTCTTTATGGCTCCCATCTTGAAGGTAAATATGGGCAACACTCACCTCTTCCTTTTTATCAAAGCATTGGTAAATAATTGCTTATGTGAAGGGTGAAATATTTCTAAGATTCTTTAACACTACAGCAGAAGTCAGCTTTAAAAAAGACTAAAAAATGTTTATCTTGATTTCCTTCTAACCTCTTGAACCTAGTCCTCATTTTTACTTTTCACACTTATTTGGTTGAACTACATAGAATTGCTAGCATTCAGTCCTTCTGACCCATGAGGGAAGTATTCTTGCAATTCAGCTTGACTCTGCCTCCAAGGTATTAAGACTAGTGCATAAATTCAGTACAAAATGACTGGAAATTACAGTATTTATTTAAAACATTTAATATTTATTTTAAATAGTTAATTAAACTATTCATTATTTTTGGTTTCTATCAATTGTCTGGTTAAATTAATTTCTGTCTAGATTCACAAATGAATCTAGGGCTATGTTTCTTCAGGTAACACATAGAAATTTAAGATTAAACAACAACAGCCCAAAAGACATTGTTTCTGGTTATATACAGGGAGCCTTGAAAAAGTCCAGAGTCTGTGTCCACTGGGCACGGAGGGAAGTCTGGCACCTTGTCCAATGTAAATGAAGATCTTTGGGGGTTGGCAGGTCTTCTATGTTTCTCAGTCTACCATCAAATGCTTTAATGTTCCTCTGTCATCTGTAGACACCAGCTTGTAGCTGATGGAAGTGCTTGATCTTACAGGCAGTGAGAAGAGTGATCATTTCAAGACAGTCATTTTAAGTCATTGTGACCCTATATTGCAGGATACTCTGCTAGAAATGAACCTTTCCCAGAGTTTCCTGAAAATGGGTTCACAGTTCATATTGTGAAACTTCCTTTGTGGGAACTTCTAGGGATTGCCACTTGAGAGGGTTAAAGGGACAAATTTCTGAACATTTCCAATTTATTTATTACCACCAAGCCCCACATTTTACCTTTTATTTGTATAAGATTTCAGTATTACAGTATAAATTCAGATGCATGTAAAACTCTTCTGTGTACTTGTGTGACTGCAAATTGTCTCTCATGTTGAAAGTCTGTCAACTGCATGCTCATGGATGATTGTAAAGGGACATACTCCAGAAGCAATGTAAATTGGAACTTCCAGGAAGATGTGCAAAGCTCACTTTCTGGTAAATACCTCTTCCTGTTTTCTCATCTTGCACCATGTATGGATGCAGAGGTGTTACAGTAGAAAACCCTTGTGCTCTTTAGCACCGTCCTATCTACAGGAAGAGATTGTAGAATACAGTGAAAGGAGATACAGGAAGAGATTGTAGAATACAGTGAAAGGAGATAAGAGACGCATGGGGATCAGCTAGTATATCCTTGCTTCTTCCTCTGCCAGGCCTTGACCAGCTCAGATTCTGTCTCACCCTCCTTCCACTGCTAGTGTTCATGATTGTGGCTTATTCCACCTGGTGATTTGGGTTAACCCAAAGGGTCATTGATTACATCCATGAAAGAGGTTAATTCAGAAAACATTTTTAAACAAGATTTTGCACAAAATGCAGGAAATAAACTTCTTTGTCAAGATTACTTATAATATAGCCTGCAAAACCTGTATTTAAAAACAAGAGGGCCAGGAATGCGGCCTTGTGGTAGAGTGCTTGCCTAGCATGTATGAAGCTACCACATACACAGAAGAAAGTTAGAAGTACTACTGTGGGTCAAGTGGTAGAGCTCTAGCCTTGAGAAAGCTGAAGCACAGCTCCCAGGCCATGAGTTCAAGCACCAGGACTATCAAAAAAAAAAAGCATAAAATAGCATTGGCAATTGAGATTCCTTACTTCAATAGGTAAGGTTGTTCTTTCTTTCATGCCTCCTGATGAGAGACTCTAGCTGTGGATCACATGTTTTTCTTACTACGCATTTTTGTGAATTATGTGCATTCATCCTCGATCCTTTGTTAGCTCATTTGAAAAGTCAGTACAGGAAGAAGCAGATATTGTGATGCAGTTTAACTTAAACCTGTCAATTACAAATAAGGAAAAGTCCTGATCAATCATTAACATCAGAATTCACCCAGAAAGTAGTATCAGAGATTGACTTGAAGGAAAAGGACTTTGTTCCTTCATGTAACTCTGTTTTTTTTTTTAAACAATCATTGACATGTTCAAAGAATGGCTGTACTGAAGTCTGCCTTTGAAAGTTAGCCCAGATGGATGGGAAAGAGAGAAATGTATAACTTTTACTTTTCTTTTTTTCCAAAGGAAATGGCTCAACACCTTCCCTGCCCTACCTCCTTCTTCTCCCTACAGCTTTAATAGTGTCCAAGGAGCTAAGCAATGTTCTTTCACGGATCAAGCAGTGGAGGTAGTTGTTGTCCCTGCCTGCTTAAGCAAGCTTACTTTGAACATGAAGTTTATGACCTCCGTTTTGATCTCTGTGCCGAAATCCGTCTTTCATGTGGAGGAATGCAAGGAATTATAGTGTGCCAGCTCTAAGTCATGAGGATAGCCCTTGACCCCAACCAGTTACAGTCATATAAGCCTCAAAGAGCCGAATCACACAGCGGATTCAGCACAGAACTTCTGGGAAGCAAGAAGAAGTGGCTTCCCAGGCTGGCACATGGTTTCCATAGTGGAAACAGTCTCTGTAGCTGCAAGCAACTTACATGAGGGAAGTTAGGAGTGACTAAAAAGCAGAAAAAAAATTAAAAGATGAAAGGCAGTTCCTTGAGCTTACTTTCTCCCTCTTTCTAGTAAGACTTAAAAATAAATATCAAATAATATTCACTGTTACTTGTGTTGCCTTTGCTTGAATTAGTTTATCTCAAACATGAGGAGTGGCTATTATTGATCTTTTAAGATTGGTTGAGCTTTCTCAAGTGTATCTCATGGCATTTAGTGTGTACTTAACAGACTTATCTGTTGAGTTCAACCTCTCTCCACAGAACCAAGGAAATAAAGGATGGTGGTGGTGGTGGTAGTGGTGGTAATGACATCACCAAACAGCAGTAACCATTCTTTATTCACTTTGGCATCATATGAAAGAATCAGCACAGATATATATTTAAAAAAATACTCCCCCAATGATATCTATTGAAAAAGGGACTAACAATTATCTTCATTTACAGACTGGAGAAATGATGAACCACTAACTCACCAGGTCACAGAGTTCTTACATGGTAGAGCCAATATTTGAATTCAGGCAGTTCCAGCACCAAAGTCAATTTCATAACCTTCATGGTTTGCCACCTTTAAAAGACCCGATCCTCACCCTCAAAGGGTTTATTTACTTTCATTTCCCATGAGATGATCTTTCCCAGCTGCTTTGATCCAGTTTGGAAATCTCTCATGTGAAAATACACCAAGCATTTTCACATACTCCCCATCAAACCTCGGGCCAGTCTCCTTCACAATTAGGGAGTAGGTTTCATGTCAACAGCTTCTTTATCAGCTTATATTTTTAAGGCTTAAGGGAGTTAGGATATTATTTTAATAATGCATCACTAGAAACAGTTGTATTCACTGCAAGGACAATATAGTGGAGCCTAAGTAAAACAGGGCTTGAAATCTGACCTCTCAACAATCCTTCTGGCTGGTGTTCCCAGGCCATTCCTCACAGAGAACTGTGCTTGGCAATTGACTTGTTCCTCAAGATACTCCTGTTAATAATGACATCATCATGTGAACATTTATTAAACATCCAAAATGAGCCCCATCAGAGACCAGGTTTTTTCTGCTATATTGTCTTTATCATAGCTAGTTTCTAGAGAAGGGTGCCGAGAGTGTAAAGAGTTGGTCATATTTCTCCAAGTTACATAGCTGATAGTTTGAATTCTTTTGTCCCTATGTTTAGAGGCAGGATCTCACTCTGGATATCTCTCTCCCCTGCCCTCACTTGTTCTCTCGGTCTCTCTGTCTGTCTCTCTGTCTGTCTCTGTCTCTCTCTGTCTCTCTGTCTCTCTCTGTCTCTGTCTCTCTCTCTCTCTCTCTCTCTCTCTCTCTCTCTCTCTGTCTCTCTCTCTGTCTCTCTCTCTGTCTCTCTCTCTCTCTGTCTCTCTCTCTCTCTCTCTCTCTCTCTCTCTCTCTCTCTCTCTCTCTCTCTCTGTCTCTCTCTCTCTCACACACACACACACACACACACACCATTTTGCTGGTAGCAAGTCTCAGTTCTGTCCTAAATTTCTGAGTTGGACACATCTACAATCTCTATGATTTTTCTTACTTTCTTAGAATGTTTCATCACTATTCAAGAGAAATATAAGTGAAAAAGTACAACTCTACATGTACCAGAATTTGAAATTTTCCTGACATCATGTGAATATGTTAAGACTTACTTTGATTTTTATCTCAATTTTATTACTTTATCTAGTTTTAGAATCAGTTATTTTTTCATTTTTAGTGTTTATTGAATGTGATATTATTCATTAATGATATTTCTTGGCTTTCTGGGTATTGTTGATTATATTATTTTCCTAGTAAAATTTTAACATTTCACAATTTTTGGTGTGCCTGTCTGCTTGGAGACTTTGTGTTATGTTTCGCTGTATAAAAATCTCTACCTAATATGTGGGCATGTTATCCTGGTTAAACTTAATGTGGGATCTTTTCCTTTAAAAGCATATTCTTCTTTTTCTTCCTTTTAAAAGTGTCGATTTGATGAGTGATTCCAGTGTGATTGATTTTTTAAAGATTAAACCTCTGGTGCTCTCATAAGCCAAATTCAGTTTTTAAAAACTACCCTTTAATATAGTAACGTTGATCAGTTTCATTAGGTGTTCCAGACTGGCAGATTTTTACTGAGATATTATATAATTACAGGAAAAAATATGAATCTTATACACATGGGTATGGAATAGAAGTGGACTAAAACCAAATTTAATAGCTTTCTTCATAGTTACTATTTCCTTCTCACTAAGTTATATGGTTGTTGTGTGTATGTGTGTCTTTTGTCAGTCCTGGGGCTTGAACACAAGGCCTGGACACTGTTCTTGAACTTTCTCAAAGCTAACACCTTACCATTTGAGCCATAGCACCAATTCCAGCTTTTTCTGTGTATGCGGTACTGAGGAATCAAATCCAGGACTTCCTGCATACTAAGCAAGCACTCTACCATTAGGCCACACTCCTGGCCCCATTGTTGTTTAATATTCATATCTACAACTATTTCTTTGCCCATACCTCATGTTAATCTGTGTTAACAGTACTTTATCATTTTATTTTGTGGTACAAGATTGATTAAAAATCTGCATTCATAAGTTCCAAGAATAGAGCTAATTGTATAACTCTTCTTACCTTTAGTTTCAAAAGTATTCTGGAGAAAATATTTAGCTAAGGATCCAGGCATGACTCACACCTGTAGTCCTAGCTACTCAGGAGGCTGAGATCTGGGGATTAGGGTTCAAAGCTAGCCCCAGGCACAAAAGAACCTGAAACTTTTCTTTCCAATTAACCTCTAGAAAATGGGAAGGGGGGCTTGGCTCAAGGGTATGGTGGTAACCTTGAGCTGAAGAGCTCAGGGACGATGCTCAGGCCCAGAGGTAGGGCAGTAGCCTTAAGCTGAAGAACTCAGGGACAGCATCCAGGCTGAATTCAAGCCCCTGACCCACCAAAAAAAAATATTTAACTAAGTTTGGTAAAGAGTGATGATAAGGCCAGAGCTTACCTCTTTTTGACTTTCTCAAGCTAAAAAAAAATCTCCAAATTAAAAAGCAGCTACTATACAATTTCCAAAAAGGTTTTCATGAAGGTACTATATTGCTCTTTTCTAAGTCTACTTTTGTATCCTTTTCCCTAGAATTAGATATAAAATGATAACAAAGGAAACACCTTGAACTAATGAGATGGAGAAGATGCCTAAAAACAAAACACAAAGCAAAAAAACAAATCAGCCACAGCAATAAAAATTTGTAAGGAACAGGAAACACCCACATTCTGAAAGAAATGGAGACTTGTGTCCTACCATGCTCAAGAGGCTTGTGTAGAATATAGGATGGGCATTACAGAACCCACCCCTTCCAACATTTGAGTCATGTTTTCCTTCTGAGCTCAAGATCAAAATTAATTGGGTTGAAATGATGCTTTATACAACTAAATACATCTGCACGGAAGCGTACCCTTCTTGTGACCAAGCAGTAACAACTGGAAAGAGTCAATGTAGAATTCTCTACTGGCAGCCAAACGATCTGAGACGGAACTGCTTTAGGGAATTGTGAGAAGAGACTTTTAGACATTGTGCTCATCTTAATATAAGCAGTGATTTTTTTCCAAGTGACTGAAAGGCTATACTATGCTTTTTGGTCATAGTGGCTTTGTGTATGGTAAGGCTGACCTTCATTGAACTAAAGTTTTAATATTTTTAGCTTTGAAAACTTCTGAAATTATTGAACTTCTTTTCAAGTTTCCAAGATCAACACCTTTTGTTGTCCAGATGAATGCTTGATTTGTGTACATTTCAGAGCTCTAGAAATAGATAAAATTTACACACATCACATTAGAACACCTCATTGCTAAAGCACTTCATATTAATACAAGTGACTTTTTTGCTAAATAATGCATGAACATTTATTAATTCAGTCTTAAAAGATGTACATTAATTCATGTGTATAATTAATAGCTTCCAGATGTTCCCTGCTTAAAGAAGAGAGTTCTCATTAGTTTATCCTCTTGATGACCCTAGAAAGGGACAGTTGTTAATGCTTATTTTATTGGAGGAGACAGTTACACACCACACTGATAGATCATTTGACAAAATTTATGAAGGAATAAAATCAGAAGACTCTTATGAAAGGCTCTTATTCTCAAGGGGGAAGGCAGCTCACTCCTCTGTTGCTGTATCACAGCTCACTCTGGCATCTGGGTTTCTTAGTTCATGCTTTTATGACCAAAGAAAAGCAACACCCCTCCCTCATTCATTAAAAAAGTTATTATTAAGGTTATGTATTTCATTTAAAAGAAGCCATCCTGAAATGAAGATCAGAACTCCCCCTCATTTTCTTCCATTTATGTTGTAGTACAAAGTTCAGAAGTTTTTCAATTGGTGAAAGAAACACCACTATGCTATTTGATCGTTCCTGTTAGGTGAAGATTTTTGCCTTTATTTAAGCCATTTCTTCCCTTTAGTGTTTTCTTTATAATTGTTGTTTAACTTTATCTACTGTTTTTTTCCCTTCCAGTTTATCCCAATGCCTGTATTGTATGGCGTCTTCCTCTATATGGGAGTAGCCTCACTGAATGGAGTACAGGTACGTTTTCCATAGTAATCAGAGTCACATAGAGCTTGTATGCTTGCATGAGTCTTCTGGTCATAGAGAATGCTAATCATTTGTGGCTGCATCTTCCAAACAATATTTATGTTATCATAAACACTCATTTTTGAATGATGTCAAAAGTAACTTAACCAGGAACATCTCTTCTCCTTTTTTCTTTCTCTCCCTCCCAATCTCTAATCCTCTCTTCACCCTTCCTTTGTTTCTCTCCTCCTTTCAAACTCCCTCCATCTCAAGAAGGACTTTCCACTTCTTCATCATGCTCTTCAAGACAATTTGTACCTGCTTGCCTTTCCCCCCAATTATTCTTTCTTCATGTCCATTCCCCATGGCTGAGCACATTGATCAAACATTTTGTTCCAGTGAAAGCCAAAATGTATTATGTATTGCTTTTATAAAATAAAAAAAAATCTTCAGCTATTCACAACTTTGGTAAAACTGGCCCACTTTTTAAAAATTATTAGGGAAGGCTTTGTAAGGGACTCTGTCTTTCAATTGAAGTTTAATTTAATTGGCAACAGGAAACTGGAAGTTCTGCTGCTGTTTTCTGGCACCTTGTTAATTGTAGCCTTATTTAACACTCAGTAATGTTTTAATGGGAAAAGACTGGATGTTCTGTGAACATCATAAGAATTTATTTGAACTCCTTCAAAATAGTCCTTGCTTCCATTTATTGAATTTAGATTAACGTTGTTTCAAAGTCAGATAGACTTGGGCAAGCAGCCAGACCCCCCAAAGAGAAATGTCTATTTCTCCCTTTTTCCATTCATTGAGTAGGGTTCTTGGGATATTAGTTGGAAAATGCAAAGTGATTTTTTCACAGAATGTGGTAGTCAAATATGAATGTGAGTTTATTTGTGCCCATGAGACTTCAGTGATATGTAAATTTGTAAAGGTGTTTTATTTTTTTCTTCCTTTGTTAATAACTTCTTTTTCTCCTAAATGGAAAAACATGTGCCCCCCCCCAAAACCAAACCAATAGTTTTCCTCTCACGACCTGGTCTAGACAGTCTGATTTTGTGTGTTCCAGGAGCTTTATCAATAGTAATTGGAACCTAGTTGATACATATTAAAGAGAAGAATAAACAATTCCATAAAAATAGAGGATAAAAACCATCCTGAAGTGACAGCTAATGAATTTCTTCAACTCTACGATATTATTTCTAACACTTTTCTCATTTTCTTACTTTACCCTTGATTCTCTTTTTAGTTCCTTTTAGCAAGAGAGTTTATAGCCCAGTCATTATAAATGAGAAATGTCTTGTCCGCCAAAAATATCTCTCATGGGAGGATGAAAACCCTTTAACAGGAAATCACTCCAGATTTTTTTAAAGAAAAATCTGTAATATTGTAGTCTACATTTGTACTTTTCCTCCAAAAAGAAATTACAGATTTTATCTCTAAGCTGTTATACTCAACCCAACAAATATTTACCAAGTATCTGCCACTGATAAACCCTCTGATGTGTTCTTAAACAATGTCCCACATATCACCACCAGTGTCAGCAGTTATTCTTTGAAGTGCAATGTCTGGACATAGAGATGTTCTGACATCAATTCAGTATGTATATGACTGCATGCTGGCCTTTCTTACATTCACACACCTCACTGTCCATATCTGCTTTTCTCACTGAGGCATTCATGAGACTTTATATCAGTCATATCAGTAATGTGTAATTTTATGGGACTATCATTCCTGTTTTAAGTTGAATACTTCCTTAATATCTCCTTGAAATGTGTACAATGAATGGATCATACCTTCTTTCAGATAAGGCAGCTAAGCCAGTAAGGTGCCTAATTTCAGCATGGCATTATGAAAAGAGGCCCCAAACCCTCTTCTGTGGATACTGAGCGAGAAGAAAGTGAAATAAGGAAAATAACAGCTAGAATTTATATCTTGGTTTGTGATCTCAGTCTTCGGTGACCACTGTAGCTCATATTTGTTTCACATTTCTCACAAACAAAATAGCCAAAATTAGAAGACATGTCTTATGAAGACATGTCCTGTGACCTATGCTAAACTAAATTTCTGCACTTCCTTTGCAGTGTTTATCCATGAAAGGGGCACTGTTTGCCTATTTTGTAGAGTAAACATCATTAGTGGTGAGTTAGATATACTGGAAATGACCGTGCATTGGCGTTTGACTTAATATAACGGGAGTCTCTTCCCCTTTCCTACCTAGTTCATGGATCGTCTGAAATTGCTTCTGATGCCTCTGAAGCATCAGCCTGACTTTATCTATCTTCGTCACGTGCCCCTGCGCCGAGTCCACCTGTTCACGTTCCTTCAGGTGTTATGTCTGGCCCTGCTGTGGATCCTCAAGTCAACAGTGGCTGCAATCATTTTTCCAGTCATGGTAAGATTTTCTTTCACTGATCTGTCCATACGGTTATATTGTTATCCTATGTTATTAAGATATGCAAGCCCTCAGTCTTTAGGTATGCTTCTACCATTTTTCAGCTTTTACCTCATCACTTTGAGAGGTTATAATTTAAGTTTCCACGCCTTTGATACTCAAGATGAACTTACAGTCATGCTCATCTGAGTTCAAATACAAGCTTCCTGGTGATCAGTGAATCTCTTTGAACCCCCATTAACTCTTGAGTAACATGGGGGTGATATTGTCATTACTTTGTACAACAATAGATATGTTGTAGGTACCCATGTACATTATTTTTTTTAATTATTGTACAATGTGTATTAGTTTTAAACTGGTGTACAATTGGGAAGATCTAAATTAGAGTACATGTCAGCCCAAATTATAGAAGTATTGGGGGATTTGGTAAGAAATCACCAGATTTGTCAAAAGAAATGGAGTGAGAAGCTCAGTTTTTGAGTCCTGTGACTTGTAGCTTGCCAAGTTGAAGACTAGAGTCTATAGCTTTATTCTGCTGTGATAAGAAGCAAGGTGAAGCAACCAACTTTCCACTTACGTCAGAAGTGAATGAAGGAGGGATAGGGGTGTGATTCAAGCAATTGCATGTTTGCACTAGCTTTCTTTTTTTTTAATACTAGGGTTTGAATTCAGGACCTCACCCTTGTTTGGCAGGTGCTCTGTGACTTGAGCTGTGACCCAAGTCCCCTAGCAAATGAAGGAAAAGAGGAAATACAGGATGTTTTGTCTTACTAATAACTTTTTTACATCCCCGTTGTCCTCCATATCTTGAAAGAAAATGCACATATACACTTAAGACAGAACACAAAGCACAAAAGCACCTCAGGTCTGTTCTGTCTCTCCTATAATTCTGGAAATAATTTCTATATGCTTGTCACATCTTATTTGTTTTTATAAAACTTCTCTTACCCTTAAATAGAACTATTATGTGATTTGTTGTTTGTAATTGTTTTATCTCCCAGAGACACAGGGAGAATGCATATTTGTTAAGTCTGATTTTTTAAAATTAATTTTTAAAATCTTTTAAGTTGCTGTCCAGAGGAGCAGCCATTTAACAAAGCATGATATGAATATAGTATATCTTGATCAGTGTCACTCATTTCATTGTTCTCGCCAATTGCTCCCCTACCCACCCCTTACCTCTTCTAAAACCTATATACATTTTTAAAAATTGTATAATTTGAAATTATGCACAAAATTTGTAAATTTTTTTAAATTTTATTTTCTATTATCAGGGTAATGTATAGAGGAGTTACAATTACATTCACCAGATAGTAGATGTATTACTTCTCACACATTGATACCCCTTTTCATGTTTTGGTCCCCACTTCCTTTCCCCACTTCCCAATCATCTTGTTTGTTTTATTAAAAATCTTAACATGGAAGAGGAAATGATTTTGAAAAATGATCCTTTCATATTAAAATTCTAATTTAATAGGATCATACATTTCAGTGAAACAAAGTGAGTTTCAACTGATAATTTCATGGAACAGATTTGTCTGTGAAGAAATGATTATGGTCTGCTTGGTGGAACCCCACTCCTGAGTATGGGTTCTGCCTTGTGCTAAATGGATTTTCTGATGATTGGATGGGGAAATACCAGCACATGGTGTGACTTCATTTGGCATCATTTCTTTCCATTTTTTCCTTTCCAGATTTTGGCCCTTGTAGCTGTCAGAAAAGGTATGGACTACCTCTTTTCCCAGCATGACCTCAGCTTCCTTGATGATGTCATTCCAGAAAAGGACAAGAAAAAGAAGGAAGATGAGAAGAAGAAGAAAAAGAAGAAGGGAAGTTTGGACAGCGACAATGATGATGTAAGGAACTTTCCAAACTTCCAGTGTAAGCTAGTTAAAGAAACATGTCAAAAAAAAAAATGAACTTAACAGAGCTAGTGTGCAATGGAGTGCTAGTTCTCAGAATGTTTATCTGGCCTTGTGTCAGCATCCCTCATTCTACCCCATTTGCTTCGTGTTTTCTCACTTTTTTCCTAAAGGCTTGCTCTAACCATTAATATACTAATAATGACATCATGACTTCTAAAAAGAAACATCCCACATTTAAAGAACTCCAGTCCTATTAATGGAAAGGCAGTTAGCTTGCTAATTCTATAAAATGTAGTTGGCTTATGGTTGATATCCTGGGATTTATATTTCAGCTGGTAACTCAATTTTCTGCAATTTTAAGTCTGTAGATGGATGTCACAGGAGGTTTATTTGAAGAGGCTCTCAACGAAGTCCTATATTGGTTTATCATATTAGCATTGCACTTATACTAAAATGGTTTGCAATTATCTTTCCAAAAGCCTACAAAAAAGAGGAAAGGGAATTGGAGTTTGGGGTCTTTTACCTAATTACATGGTCAGTGTCATAATCCACATGGTCTTTCTGTCAGTAGCTGATGAGGTTAAGAAATGAAATTATTGGTATATTTTTCTTTCTGGAGATCCTGTCTCAGAAGTGCACATGCTCTGGTAGGGATCCATTATGCATCCCAAGAGAAAGAAAAGCTGGAATTGGGTTTTGCTTTAACAAAGGCCTACACACACACCTTATCCAAGTTGCATTTTGAAACAATTCTCAAAATGATATTTTCTATGTGGACTTTTCTGGATTTTACACAACAGAATATCACAAATCAGTGTGTGTGTGTGTGTGTGTGTGTGTGTCTGTGTGTGTGTTTTTACCCATTCTAAACAAGAGATATGGTTAACTTTCACTGTCCATTCTATACTTGACAACTTTAGTTATGCATATATTCTGTTGAATGATCATTAACAGATCTTTAAAAAGAAGAGTATACTTTCATTCTCATTTTACAGATGAGGAAATGTAAACTGAGAAATGCTAGCACTTTTTAATTTTTAAAAATTAAAATTTTCAGCCTTACTCAGATGTTACTGATAAAGTTGCATGTATATAGTATATCATGTGGCACTTAGATTCAAATATTTAAATACTTTAAAGTGCACAGCCATAAACAGCAAAGCCCACCTTTAATACAAGCCTCAATACCTATTTCCTGTCTGATTGTATTCTCTTTGTAGAACTTGGACATGGCATAATGAAAGGAGGCAATAGACTGAATTGGATTTCAGATAAATTGATCCACTAGGAAAAGACAAACATACATGGTACATTTAGCTAAGGAGAAAAAGGGACTGAGGGAGCTTTTAGGATTGTCATCATCCATCTTTAGTAAAAGCAGGTATATGGATTTTCTCTTTTTAATGATGACATAAAAGAAAATGTATTTAAGCTGCAACAGAGATTAACATGTGGCATTAAGAAGAATGATATGCTTACACATTGAATAGAAATCAAAGATCAAAATTAATCTCTGAACCTTTGAAGACAAAATGAGTTGCCTAAAATACACAGATGATTAGTGTTTCATCCTTGAGTTTTTAAAAGTTACTTCAGTGTATGTCCATAAACACAAAACTTAAAATGTATGGGAAGCTATATTGTGGAATCTTTAATTTTTTGAACTATCCTTAAGCAATTGGACTACAGTGTTTCAATTCAACATATCAGTTTATAAGTACAATGTTTTAAAAAAATAAAATAGCATCTTTGGGAATGTTTTAAATGTACTGCTATCAACAAAATTGTATATACTTATAGTATTTGATGTGATTTTTATTCAAGAAATGTTGCCAAATTTACACCACTGTAAATGATAAAGCCACTGCTTTCCAGTGACAAATATGGTTTAAATGAGGTCTAGAAATTACTTTATAATTATTAGTAAGAATTTCAACAAATCATATTTCATCAAAAATACTGCTATTGCTATTGACCATTTTCTGACTCTATATTGCCCATAGATTTCTTGACAACAGTCTGTGATGTTACTGCTGTTTTGCTTTCTCTCCATTGCACCAGGACCAAAACAACAAATAGACACATATGTTTGTTTCTTGACAATGAATACATCCAGAGTATATCTGTGTAGTAAGCCCTAGGTAATGAGCCCATTATTTGAAGATAATGGAAGATATGGGAAGATAGCTCTTTCAGTGTTTGCCTGCTAGGAGCGTGGTGTGGGGTCTATGGTTACATGGGGCCATACTGAACCCTGAGGCTTGCAGCTTGAATATTCATGAACAGAAATGATAACTTACCAATATTATAAGCCATTTTCATCATTTCTTTTTTGCTACTGTTGGTTTTTCTGGGAGTATTAAGATTTGAACTCAGGGCCTTGTACTCTTATTTAGCTTATTCTGCTCAAGGCTAGAGCTCCGTCCCCTGAGCCATACCTCTACTATCCATGTTTTGGTAGTCAATTGGGGATATGAGTCTCATGGACTTTTCTACCTGGAATTATCCTCAGACCTCAGCCTCCTGAGTAGGCAGGATTATAATTGGTAGCATAAGCTGCCAATGCCTGAGTCCTCACTTAACATCCTTTCTGAACCTTCCTGGTACTCTGTGATTAAGAGTCACTTACCAGCTTATCCAGTTCAAAGAACATTGGGAAACATTTGAAATAAGGCTTATTCTTAAAATCAAGGGCAGAAACCCAGGCCCTGAGTTCAAGCCAGGACTGTCAAAAAATACAGCATCCCATTCAATAAAAAAGACTTATTCTTAATATTGCCTTGAAGGAAAGTATATGTGACAGTTGTTTACCTTTTGCCAGTTTAAATGCAGAAGGTGTTGTAATTCTCCAAGAGGTAATTAGCCTCTTTTGATTCATCATAAAAGAATTTTCAATGTCAAAGCTTACAAGTTTGTTTTTTTTTTTTACTCTAATCTTTTTTTCTTTTTCTATTCCTTTTGTGGTAGTGAGGATTGAATCCAGGGCTTGGTGCAAGTCTGCATATGCTTTATCCCTGAGCTACACTCGCCGCTCCCCCACCCTAGTTCTCTTTTAATCTTTCAACTAAAAATTGTCTCCCTGGTACTTTAAGCTAAGGTATTAATTGGATCTTTGATAAGATTCACTATGCTCAGTACAAGTCCTGTGGAAAGCTGTGCCAAATTGAATTAGATGATCAGCTACCTGATTTTATCATTTTTAATCCACTTATGATTCTCTGCTTATCTCACCATGATAGACACTTCCTTTTGGTTTTATCTTCTTGGATTTTTTTTTGTTTTGTATTTTCAAACATCTTTGGTACAAGCAAGCAAATTGAAGTAAACTCTTCATTGCAAAATAGTATTTGAGATAGAGTACTGAAATAAGAAAGGAAATACTAAAGTTCTGTAGATAGCTAATGATAGTGGATGTTAAAATAGGCTTCTACTTGTTTTGGAAGGGAAAAAATGCATCATATTTTTCCTAGAGACACACTCAAAGAGCATAAAGAAACCAGAGCATTAAGACCATAATATAGTTTGGGAAAATTCCTAGAGTTAATCTGCACAGTGAGGTCATTTGTCTCATACAGACAATAACCCTTGTTTACAGGTTGGGATCTTGTGGAATGCTTTACAAGGAAGTGGGAGCAATCTCCTTGATGTGGGTCGCCTTTGTACATACTTAGTTCCCGTACTTGCAGAAGAGAGAACAATGCCAAGAGGGGTTGAAAATTTAGCCAACTGGAAATTGGGGTTTTCACCCATTAGTAAATGATACTATGTGGAATGCTGGATTGTAAGAAGCAATGACTCATCAAAACATTCTAAAAACAGTTTACCTTCCTTTCACAGTCTGACTGCCCATACTCAGAAAAGGTTCCCAGTATTAAAATCCCAATGGACATCATGGAACAGCAACCCTTCCTAAGTGATAGCAAACCTTCTGACAGTGAGTAGAACTAACCTCAAGCATGTGTGTTTAAGCCCGATTTGTACCTGAGAGAAAATATATAACGCTCACTTTCACATTCCTCAACTTTGTTTTTCTCTGTTTTCACTTCCCCCATGTAAAAGGTTTTGTGTTTAATTCTTCTTTTTTTTTTTTTTTTTTTTTTTGCCAGTCCTGGGATTGGGCTCAGGGCCGGAGCACTGTCCTTGGACTTTCTCAAGGCTAGCACTCTACCACTTGAACCTCAGCACCACTTCTGGCTTTTTGCTATGTATGTGGGGTACCGAGGAATCAAACCCGGGTCTTCCTACATGCTAGGCAAGCATTCTACCACTAGGCCAAACTCCCGGCCCGTGTTTAATTCTTCTATAACTGTATTTTTTTCTACTCCTAAACTATTTTTTACTTTTTCACTTTATCCATAATCTTATCATGTTTTGTTTGGTAGTCTTTCTCATCTCAAGTCATCACCAGTGTGTTTGTTGTTTGTTTTCAATTGCTAAACCTATAAGCATGTTTTTAATTGTTATTCTCCCCCATGGCAGTATTTAGAGCTGTGGCTTATAGAACTACTCCATGATCATTGTTGGTCTTCCTTAGGTTTCAACTAATGACCAAATCATCTCAAAAGAGAAAATGCAGCACGGGTTTTTCAGTGATTATTTAATCAATGGTCAAGATTTAAAATTTTTTAATGTTTCCAATTAAAATGAAAGTCATTACATATTGGCACAATTGTAGGTATAACATGAATGCATTTGTTTTTACTTAATGTCTTAATTTCTCTCCCATTTCAAAGTCACCAGTGTAACTGCATTGGTCTAGCTGGGTAACAGCCTGGTGGGCTCCAGTGTAATAGATTATACCATTTCATGTTTTTCTTTTATAATTCAATTAACATTCTAGTAACTTTTGTAAATGTCTCAAGCTATTCCGACAGCAATTACAAATTGGCTTCAAAGTATTTTCCACTCTTGAGGTCTCATTTGAAGAAAATACACTCTAAAATAAAGAAAAGAAAATATATTCTAGACCCAAGTGCACTTTAAATTACATTCATCTATTGTAGGAACAGAACAGTTGAAGGGTTTGGGGTTTTTTTTAAAGAATTTATTAACATTGATTTTTATATCATATTTTGTATGACCCATTTAACAAACAAGTATTTAAGAAGGGAAGCTCTATATATAATCACTTGAACATCAGTAAGAAGCTAGCATCTGCTGGACACTGTTAGCTAACACATTCAATCCTAGCTATTCAGGAGATTGATCTGAGGATCGAAGTTCAAAGCTAACTCAAGCTAGAAAGTCTATGAGAATCTTACCTCCTAGTTAACCACCAAAAAGCCACAAATGGAGCCATGGTTCAAGTGGTAGAGTACTAGACTCAATTGGCAAAAAGCTCAGGCACAGTGTCCATTCCCTGAGTTCACAAACCAGAACTATTAACCCCCCTAAAAAAGTTCCACCCCAAGAAAAGGTTGAAATGATTGAAGATAAAATCTGGGGGAGGATATTAGTTATTGTTTACTGAATAACCAACTACCACAAAACTTAGCATCTTAAACCAACCAACTGCACATTCAAAAACTTAGGTGCAGCTGTTATGACCGCTCCAGGTCTCTTCTCAGATTATGCCACAGACTGTCAGCTAGGACTAAGTTTCTTGTGACTTGATTGGAGTTTTGAATCTGCTTTCAAGTTGTTACAAGGCCCATGAAATTACCAACATGTCCACCAGATAACCAATGCTAGTACTACTGGCCAAAGCCAGTAATGAAAGAGATAGATACCAAAGCAGAAACTTCAGTCTTCTATAACCGAGTACTGACAGACCATCACTTCTGCCACATCCACCATCTTGTAGTGATTATAGAGAACATCTTTGTTGAAGTGTGGGAAGGAATTACACAAGAACATAAATTCCAGGAGAAAGGAGTTGACTGAGAAACCTCTTGGATTGCTGGCTACCACCATAGGTATAAGGAATAAAGAATCAAAGCACCTTATATCGGTAGTCCAGCATGTAAGTCTAAATTGTAATTGAGGCTATTTTTCAGCCAATTTTTGTCCATGGGATTTGGTTAGAAGTTCTTTTACTTAGTGTGTGTGTGTATGTGTGTGTGTTGTCAGTTTTGAACTCTGCTGCACACTGCCATTCAGCCACTTAGTTCATCACTGTGTTCTAACATTTGAACCACACTTCTAGTTGAACATTTTGGCTGGTTCATTGGAAACAGAGTTTCATGGACTTTTCTGCCAGGGCTTGCTTCAAACGGAGGTTCTCACATTTTAGCCTCCTGAGTAGCTAGGATTATAGGTATGAGCCATCAATGCCTGGCTGGAATTCTATTTGGAGGTAAAGTTCTCAAAACTATGTTCTAATGTCATATTATATCTCTAGAAGGTGAATGACAGGAGCTGTGATATTCAGGCTCAGTGTGTATGTCTTCTATTGTTAAAATAATATGATACAGCACTATCTTAAGTACAGTGTAAAGACCACTTCTCAAAAATCACCTGTCTGATTTGAGACTTGGGATAGAAGTTTATGTGCCAGTCATTCTTAATCCTCCCCAAACCCCTTTAACAGTATAAAATAAAAGTTGGGGTCTTATTTATTTACTTAATATACGTGCTCATTTGAGTGAATGCTTTTCTACCATTATGGGATAGTCCATGAATAATGAACACATTTGATCAAATAGAGCTGCAATGCCTCAATAGTCTTTTCTCCCCTCCTTTCTCCCCTTCTCCACTGGTACTAGGGCTTGATCTCGGAGCCTGAGAGCTGTGCTTTACCTCTTTTGCTCAAGGATATTGCTCTACCACTTGAGTCAGACTTCTACTTCCAGCATTTTTTGTTGGTTAACTGGGGATAACGGTCTCATGGACTTTCTTGCCTGAACTGGCTTCAAACCTCCATCCCCAGATCTTAACTTCCTGGGTAGCTAGAATGACAGGTGTGACCCACCAGCACCTCCCTATTTTTCTATTGAATAATAGCTAAAAATTGAACATGGAAAGAAATTAAAGGACAAACATTAGACATTAATATTACGCTCACCCTGTAGAACATTTCATTTTCTTGTTTTCCCAGTCCTGGGGCTTAAACTCAGGGCCTGGGAACAATCTTTGAACATTTTTTGCTCAAAGCTAGTGCTCTGCCACTTGAGCCACAGCTCTCTGTATCTAGTAGCTTGGAATCAAACCCAGGGCTTTGTGCATGCTAGGTGAGTGCTCTACCACTAGGCCACATCCCAGCTCAGAGTGTAATTGTTTTACCCTTATCACTGGAAAGATAGATGGTAGTGCTCCATGTCAGAGAACTTGAAAAGAGGTCAAATGATGGCTCAGCCACTGCTTATTCTTACTTGGAAACAAGGGCTAAGTTACTTGATTCATATTTCTTACTCCTTGGTTGTAAAAGATCCCTTAATTCTGTCAACATTGTTTCTTATAATTTTACTTTTATACTTTGCTAAAGGTATACTATTTTTTTGATTTTCACTTTTGCTTTCTTTCAGGAGAAAGATCATCAACATTCCTTGAACGCCACACATCATGCTGATAAAATTCCTTTTCTTCAGTCACTCAGTATGCCAAGGTAAAGGAGAATCCATTTTCTTCTTGTTCTGTGGAATGATCATCTCATGGAATTGCAGTCCAATGGTAGAAGATTGGCAGTACTTTTTGTTCTTTGTCCTCTCTACAATTCATCTTAAATTATCCAATAATCGCACTAGCCTTTGCTTTTACAAAACATTCCCAGAGATCTCTTAGAAATACTGGAATCTTTCAACATCATGAAGTTAAAGCCCAGAATCAAAATGAGCCATTATCATTTCAGAGTCATGCCTGATTTAAGGAAAACAGGTATTTTCCTGGAACTTTTCATCCAGTCATTTTCTTCCCCTAGCAAGCTCTGAAGATGAGAGGTCCTTCTAGATTTTCCAAAGACTGACATCTCCAAAATGTCAGTCTTTTGGTTTTGTCATTATCAATAATATTACCTGTCTGCTTGTTCCTTTTTTGTCTTGTAATTATTTTTTAAATCAAGCTATGAAATTTCAACGTGTGCGTGTGTGTGTGTGTGTGTGTGTGTGTGTGTGTGTGTGTGTGTGTGTGTGTGTGTCAGCACTAAGAAATCAGTATGGTGCTATCTTGAACTTTTGCTGCTCAACACTTACCCTCTACTACTTGAAGCACACCTCCACTCTGGGATTTCTGGTGAATAACTGAAGAGTCTCAAAGCCTCTCCTTCCCAAACTGGCTTTGAATCTTGATCTTTAGAGCTCAGCTTCCAGAGTAGAAAGCTAAGAGGTGTGAGCTAGGTGAGTCACTGGCATCTGGCTTTACTTGAGTTTCTTAATGTTTTTAGCACCTTAATCAAATTTTAATACATCTTATTTTTAATTCATAAGGGATGACTATCCAAAAACAATACAGTGTGTAAAAATTTGACAGATGGTAACAAAAACTGGATTTACTTAATATTTATTTCCTTTTTCTCTTTTCTTTTCCTCTAGTCCTCCTAGAACTCCAGTAAAAGTTGTGCCTCAAATTAGAATAGATCTTGAGCCTGAAGACAATGATTACTTCTGGAGGAGCAAGGGAACAGAAACTACGTTGTAACCTGTTTGTCTTTCTTTCAAATCAACAAGCTGTGTTGTGAATGTTTTTGTTTTCATTTTTGTTTTGTCTAGAGGTTGTTGATTTCTTCTGAAGTTTTGTTTTGTTTTAGTTTTTGGTCACTGGCCGAATCTGGAAGTCTCTGATTCTCTCTTGCATAGGTAAAATCAAAGCCCATTATACTCCACTCCTTATAAATAGCATCTGAGGAAGTCCCTCGCATTCTTAAGATAGATCCTCTGACAACTAAGTTCTTCTGTCACTTAAGACACGCACAGATCCTGTATTGTTTTCTTAAGAGAGGTCAAAATTACTAAGGATTTTTAAACTCCTTCTATCAAAATATTGAAGGAACTGAAACTAGCTTTGGCTAGTTTGGCGCAATGCCTACTGGCTTGCCTGTCTGGCAGAACAAATACAGAACTCCAGACACAGCCCCTTTTCCCTTGCCAAGGTCCCCAGGACTGAAACCGTGCTGCTCTTCTAGCCTGCTCTTGCTTGTCAGCTCTAACCTTAGATTTACTATAAGAAGAAACTAAAGGTACTTCTTCCCACTTATAGCAAATGCTGGAATGTCCCTTTTTTCCTATGCAACTTTTTTTAACCCTTTAATGAACTTATCTGTTGAATAGATTGAAGAATATTTTTCTTCCTAGATTTTGTTGTTTAAATTATGGGGCCTAACCTGCAACTTATTTTTTAAACTTTTTTTTAATTACTGTAAAGAAAATGAATTTTTTCCTGCAGCAGGAAACATAGTTTTGAGTAGTTCTACCTCTTATTTGTAGCTGCCAGGCTTTCTGTAAAAATATTGTATATAAATGTGATTTTTAAACACACACACACACATGCACACTCACACACAAACATACACACACATACACCATATAGGGTAAGCCAGAAGGCTAGATCAGATTTTAAAACACCATGTTTCTAAGCATCCATTTTCCCTTTCTTTGAAAGAATTTTAACTGTTCTCTGGTGACGAAGGGGGAGAAGAGGGAAATTCTTTGACAGCGGAAGTAACTAATTTGTGATGATGATCAATCGTATCCGGGCACAGATGCTAGTTGTATTATCATGTCGATGTCCTATGCAGTATTGTTAGGCTTTTTTTTCATTTTGAAATACTTTTGTGTTTGTGTATATGCTCTGTGTGTGTCTGGTGCACATATGTGCAAAAAGCAAGAAAAAAAATGACAGTAGACAAAGGGCCAAATTAGCAACTCATTGTATCTAGAAAATCTAAACCACATAGGAAAAACTGAAAATTCCACCAGAGGTTTCAAGAAAATTACCATTAAGGAAGTATAAAGATATTTTATTACTCAGATATCAGTTAAAGGCACTTTTATCCCTTTTTTTTTTTTTGGTCTGTACTGAAGCCTGAACTGAGGGCTTAAGAACTGTCCCTTAGCATTTTTTCTCCCTCAGGCTATTGCTTTACCACTTTAACCACGGCTCCAGTTCCAAATTTTCGCTCATTAATAAAGCCTTAAGGACTTTCCTGCCCAGGCTGGCTTCAAACTGTAATCTTCAGATCTCAGTTTTCAGAGTAACTAGGATTACAGGCATGAGCCACCAGTGCCTGGCTACTTTAGTTCACTTTTACAAAAGCTCTAAATATCATGTTTTCTGATCATGAATCAAATATTTCTACATTAAAGGCCCTCATCATTCCCTTCAGAGAACTGAAGCAACTTAACTCACCTCAACCCTTGAGGAATGGTAAAAAGCTACTTACATTCCCACTTCCATCTGTATTCTGTAACTGGGAAGAAAGTTTGATATTGGTGATGTCAACACAGAAAACAATACCTTAAATTTGCTACAAGGAACAATTAGTATCCAAGTGTTTATTGATGAACAGAAGTAGCTCCCACACTAACAAGAAAAACATGAGGTCTACCTGGAGCCATTGAGAAATAAATAGACTTTGGAAGGTTTTGTTTCTAGATAGTTTTGTAATCTAGACAAGAATTCTACAGTGTGTGTGTGTGTGTGTGTGTGTGTGTGTGTGTCCATCTGTCTGTCTGTCTGTGCCTGTGTGTGTATATGTGTGTATACAAGAGCTTGAACTCAGGGCCTGGGCATGGTCCCTTAGCTTTTTCACTCAAGGCTGGCACTCTATTACTTGAGCCACAGCTCTACTTCTCATGGTTAATTGGAGATAAGAATCTCACAGCATTTTCTGCCATAGCTGGCTTCAAACCAAGATCCTAAGACTTCAGCCTCGTGAGAAGCTAGGATTCCAGGCCTGTGCCACTGAGGCACCCAGTGTCATTTTGTTTTGTTTTGCTTTTACCAAGTATTCCTTTCTATTCTCCCTGATGTGAATTTGGAGTTCAGAGATTCAGGTTTCTTGAAGTATAACCTAAAGGCATGCAGAGTTATTAACGAGGAGTTTCCTGACTACAGACTGAATGTTGGAAGGGAAAGGATGATAGCTGTGTCTGTCTGCCTATCAATGGAGCACGAATGCCTCTGGTTCTGCATTTTGGAAGAAAACTCCTGGAGGTACCCTTTTCCTTGAGAAAAGGGTCCTAATTGTTTTGTGTGCAGTAGGGGAGCATTGTTCTTGCCTCTTCCTCCAGTCAAGGTTGAGAGAAGGTCTAGGGAAGGGACTTAGTGACTTGAGAAACAGGAATGAAACATTTCATCAGCCCTCCCCTGAAAGAACAGGAGAAAAAGCCGTTCTCTGCCATCAGTAAACCAATTTGTGTGCATTTTATGCACAGGCAGCACCACACACAGAGTAAATCTTTGTCAGCTCTATATATAGAAAATGATTGTCTTCCGTGTTTTTGGTTCTTTTTTTGTAACTGTTAAAGTACTTGAAATGTATTGACTGCTGACTATCTTCAAAAAAAATCAAAACCATTTGATTATATTACAGAGGTTGACATTGTTCAGGGGTGGGACAAAGCTTGCTTCAATCCTTTTCATACCACTTCATGATTCTGGTGCAGAAACCTGAGATTTTCTCACACATAGTTCGTGATAGTCCCTGTCTGCTCTCACAGCACAAACACAACAAAGCCTAAGTGGTGGGTGCCATCATGTAACAGCTCACTCTCTGAAGGGTATTTTCAGATGACGATTTCATTGAGCTTCATGACAAGATGAAAACATAAAGGCAAAACAAGAAACCATTTTGTAGTATATGCTAAGTTGTGTTTTAAAACCACAGATTTGGATATATATTCTCTCTTGGCTCAATTCATTTCATTGTGCTATATGCATATAAACAAAATTCCTGAATTCTTATTTTAGGCAAATATTGCAACTCAGGGCGAAAGTCACCCAGTGAAACTTTTAGAGCCAGAAGTAACTTTGTCCCAGCCCTACAATGTGAAAAAAAGAATAGTTGCCTCTTCTTAGCCATTTTCATGGCGGGTACATATCGTGCACATTACTTTTCAGAATCAATACGCACTTTCAGATATTCTTATTTTTATTCTCTTAAGTCTTTATTAACTTTGGAGAAATGATGCATCTTTTTATTTTAAATGAAGTAGATCAACATGGTGGAACAAAATGATAAAGAACAGAAAACATTTCAATATATTACTAATAATTTTTTCCAATATAAAACCTAAAATTCCTATAACATAGTATTTTACAGTTTTATGAAGCTTTCTATTGTGACTTTTATGGAATTAAGAGATGAAGAAGATGAGATATTTTAGCATTTATATTTTTCAAAATTAAATGTATACTTAAAATAAAGTAACTTTATGCATTTATGGGTGTCAGGTACTTTTTGTTCAAACATCTAATTGTCGAATGTCTACTCTTTTATTTCTTTGGGTCCTGCAGAAATGAGTAAGTCAAAAGCACTCTCCCCAAACTGCTTTAATGTCTTTCAGCAGGAGGATAAAATAAATGCTCCAATTATAAGCTAAGAATTACCTACTAGGTGTTCATGAACCCTTCCCATGCAGTGGTTCAAAGTGGAAAAGATACATCCATAGTTTCATACAGAAGAAAATACAGTTGTTAGAAAAATATGGCTTTGATGTGTCATATATAAGGATTTCTGAGGGATTTAAATAAATTAGTTGACTAATAGTGTCTGTATTAAAAAAATTATCTAGGAAACTCTGCTTCAGCCCTTAGCATGGGGGAGGGCAGAGCAAATTTTAGAAAGAGTGAACATCACCATTAGACACAGTAAGAATTTCCATAGGAAAAACAAAAATGATGAAGCAGGGACCCTAGTAACACCATCATGCAATGTGGAAACTTAGTAAAGGGACAATACCTCTCAGCATCTGGGTGGTGGCAGTGGCTATGGGGTAGTGAATGGGATTTGGATTTTATCACTGTGGCAGCAAAAGCCACACCCAGAAAAGATAATAGAGGAAAATGGACTTTGTTCTTCAGCACTCTCAGGTGATGTCTTCAGTGGAACTGAGCATAACAACTGAGTCAAGTAAATAGGATTAAATTATATTTAGTGCGTTAGTGTCAGCCTAAACAACACATGGAGAGTTTCCAAAGAATAATGGTATTTATTTGTAAATAATATAACACTGCAATGTGAATATTTGTGCCATAGTATGCTATGTGTATATATATATATATATACATTTAAAATTTAATGGGGAAGCCTTGTAGAGGCAAAATGATTATTTGTGATATTTTGAAGTAAACTTATCATGAGACTTGGTGACAAGGCGATGCCAGTGTGAAATAGAACAGACAGTTGTGGATAGGTATCAAGAGCCCTTGTGCAAGATTGCTAACCTTGTTACAATCAGGCAGTTATGGATGAGAATCTTTCCTGCATAGCCTCTTCACTTTATTTAGGTATTTAGTTAGAAAAACATGAGTGACTCCACAACTGTAACTCACAGCTTTCACATTGTGCAACATGACCTCCCTGACAGCTAGGAAGCAAAACACAGAATCCTCTGGGTAACCACTCCATCTGTCTCAAGATCTAGGCTTGACAATTTGGACCCCTCAGTTTTGGGCAAAGAGTTCAAATCCTTACTCAGAATTTGCTTGTACAAAATTTTTATTCAAACTGTCAACATGCTTAGTGATTTGTACATTTTTCAGAATGTAGGAAGCAAGAGACAACACAGAAAATCTCTAGCTAGAAAATAGTGCTACCAAACGTTATTTACACCTAGCAGGAGGAGAGCCTATATGAAAAGACAAAACCTAAGAACCAGATTATTGGGTACAGAGGCCAGAATGTTGGAGCAAGCCATACTAATTTTAAATTGATAAAGTAAAACTCCTATGAATAACATCAGAAGGAGTTGGAGTCTTTATCAGATACTCCGATTTTCAACTTTGCAGTCAATTTTACTCCATGGGGTACTTTTTCTGTGCCTTTCCTACTATGCAGTCTCCTTGTACTTTAGTTTTGATTGGTTTATCTTTAGGCCTAGGCATAGCTATGACTCTGGGCTTCCCTGTTCAATAAGGTTGACTTAGATATCTTCTGAGCGCTAAATTCTTTGGCTAAGTAAAGTCACTCTCACTGAGTTATATTATGCATTATTCCCTAAGATCTGGTGAACAGAGGCTGAACTATTTTGACTGCAAAGATTTCTAAATATTTTATTTTATTGTGTACCTGGTTCTTGTAGATTAATTGATTCTAGAATTTCACACTTAAAATAATTTTCCTTCACAACTTTTTTTTTGCCAGTTCTGGGCTTGAGCTCAGGGCCTGAGCACTGTTCTTGGACTTTCTCAAGGCTAGAGCTCTACCACTTGAGCCACAGCACCACTTCAGGTTTTTTTCTATGTATGTGGTACCGAGGAATTGAACCCAGGTCTTTGTGCATGCTAGGCAGGCACTCTACCACTAGGCCAAACTCCCAGCCTCTTCACAACTTTTAAGACATTGTATGTATGTATGTATATATATTCTTGCATTGGAATTGTTGAAAAGGCTGTCACCATCTGGATTCTTATTTTTTTCTATCAAAGAACGGAGTTTGCATGATGGATTGGATAGAATAGATATTGAAAAGCAAAAGAGCATTGCATGTATGCTGTTTTGAAAGCAAGGATTGCTAACTGTGCTGTTGTCTTTTTTTACATTTCTTTAAACTGTGTTTAACCTGACCTTGTTTCTCTGACTCACCTGGTAAAAATTTAGTTTAGTCATGATACTTTAAGCATTGAGATTTGTGGTAGAATTGTCAGGGGATGCATGAGTTGAACATTAGTAGTTATAACTTCAATTATTATTCAACCAGCAGACACAATTGCTGGCTGTGGGCAGGCCTAAAAGTACCTGTGAATTAGAGGATTAGCGGGGTGCATGAGCTGTTTTTAAAGGATCAACATTCTAAAGGTTAAAGCTAGATTACACGGTATAATAAGGGAAAAACGTATATTTGGATGCCATGATACATATCCTCAAACTAAATACATAACAAAGTACTTTTTTATGAAAATAATTTCCCTGCAAAAGGTCCATGTATTAAAAGCTTGGCTCTCAAGGTGGCGCTATTGTGAGCAATCTGTAGGAGGCGGGGCCTTTTAGGAAGGTCTTCAGTCACTAGAGACCTTCCTGGGGTCTCTGCTTCTTTCTCCCCTTGCTGGCTTCTTGGCCTATACGGTGAAAACGGTTTGCCGTGCTACACATTCTCCACAACGTGCTGACCACCAGAGGTAGGTCTAAAGCAAGGGGCTAATCACTTATGGACTGGAACCTCCAAACTGTGAGCTAAAACGAACCTTTTCTCTTTTTGAGTGAGTTCTCTAGAGTATATCATTATCTTAAGGCGAAGCTGACTAATACAGAGGAGCTGGCATGGTGACTATAATGACAAGTTCAGTTTAGCAGGTCAATATCTTTTTTAAGACCGAAAGCTTGGCTCTTCCAGGAAGAAGCTGCTCTGCTGACGCTGTTGGGTTGTTTACAAATGCAAGGTAGCATTTCTTTGAGTACAACTGCTTAAGAAATCAAAACTGGAAATTTGGAACAGCTGAGGGAAGGGAAGAGAGGATGTATAGAAGTTAAGCATTCACAACTTGAGTATGTTTATAATCCCGGCCCACAGCCTTCCTGAATTTTAGTTTGCTTTGGCAGTAAAGGTAAGGACAGTGCTAGTTTTCCTCTTAGAAAGGCTGCAATATAAAAGGAAAATAATTCACATAGAGAAATTTGGAGCATACCTACCCAAAATTAGACCCCTGTGATCCTTATTTCAGAAACTAAACACAATGATTTACGTAAAGCCTAGGATAAATTTTATGTTGGCATGCTGTGTTACAATGCATTATGATGTGGCTTCATGGAGAACTTCTAAACTATTTGAGAATAAACTGTTTTCAACCATTCACAAGCCTGTCTGCATGACTCACCCCATAGAAACAATTACTAGGATAAATACAAAGCTTGCTTATTAGGTAAATTATATTCTCTGAAAATCTCCACTGGACAATTATTTGTTTCACAAGCTCTCCTATAGGATAATACACTTGGCAACTTTCCAGGGACTTTACAAATATTAGGTCATAACAGCGCAATGACAGATATGCTATGATTATATCCATTTTACAAATGAAGAAACCAAGGGTCAGAAAGGCTAACCAACTTGCTCAGCATAATTGTGTGGCTTCAGTGCACACTTCAGCACCCAGGCTCTCATTTCAGGTGTAGTGGCTGCTGAGCCTCACGGGTGAGGGCCTTTTGAGGACTTAGCCAGAGGTACATCTTCACGCAAAGCTTTTCCCCTCAATCCACATGCAATTGCTTCAATTGATGGCACCCTTTGAAAGCCAGCATCAGAACGGGCTTTTCATCAGGGATCAGCTGAATTCCCTTTGCCACTATACTTCAGGAGTTTCTGGTATCCGCAACTATTATCATTTCCTTACAAGCATTCAATTTCCAAAACACCCCAACCTCCAGAAGCCTTTGAATGGAACTCTGCCCTCTGAGCCTGCTCCCTGAAAGTGTCATCGGAGGGCCACCCTCGGCTGAGTGGGAGCACTAAATTGAACAATCTGGCTCCAGGAACTGTCTTCTTATCACACCATGGTGTTACACATTATAACCTTTATATGTATGTTTTGAAGTCAGATATACGTCTTTAGTGCCAGCACATGAGAGGCTAAATAGGAAGATTGTGAGTTTGTAAAAAGCGCATACTACATAGTGAGAGCAATGGGGAAAGTAAACATTTTTGCTTCTGCACTATACAAAACAAGATTTTGTTTCAGTAATGCATCCCTTCTTTCCATTTGCCCAGCTGAGCAAGGTTTGTCGTCATTGTTCCTTGGGGAGGGTGAGAAGTATTCTGAGATCTTTCAATGATATATTCTACATACCACAACAACAGCAAGCAAATGTACTCCACAAATGGCTGGCAGGCTAGGAAGATAAGTATATCCCTGAAGTATAACCCTGTAATGGCATTTTAGAAATCAATACAGTAGGAAACCTGTTCTTACTTAAGGGGCTGCCTCTTTGATGCTCAAGCCATTTGAATTTTTGATACCATGCAAGTAACTTCAGTTTTCCAATTCAAAGCCAACATGGATGTTTCTAACCCCCTAAACCTGGTTTTCTAATGATCTTGTGCAATTCTCTAGGAATATATCCTGATTCCAAGCCAAAGTAACAATTTGCTGAGCTAGGCTGCCATGGGTCTATTCCAAACACAGTAACCCTGATCTCAGTGATGTCATGAGAAAACAAGGAAGCCTCAGACCTTCAGCCATGCTAGGTCATCCTCTCAACCCACAATGAGGTTAGTTGGGGTAAGAATACAGAACGCAAAGCTATTTTTCAGAACCAAAAGAACAGATATTCTAGTCATCTCATATGTCGAGGTAACAAAGGCTTAGGGGACCCTGGAGGCTTAGTCATAAAAATCCTAGCTTTTCAGGAGGCTGAGAGCTAAGGGTCCTGGTTCAATAAAAGCTGGACAGAAAAGTCCATGAGATTCTTAGCTTCAGTTAACCACAACTCAAAGCTAAAAGTGGAGCTGTCACTCAAGTGGCAGACTGCTAGCCTTAAGGAAGAATGTCTCAAGGACAGCATTCAGGCCTTGCATTCAAGTCTCAGAATGGCACACACATATACACAAACTCATACACAAATACAAAACCCACAGAGGCTTTTAACAGCCAAAGTTCATTTTTAATTATGCAAAGTCAGTTAAGGTTGGCTATAGCTCTAGCCCATGCCATCTGGCTCCCAGACCCAGGTTGATGGAGTATTCCCATCTGCATAGAGCTAAATTCACAAAGAAAGAAATGCAGAGACTGAGTCATCATTACTCTTGAAAACTTCTGCTCAGCTATCATTCTCCAAACCAAGTTACATGACCAAGTTCGAAGCCACAAGGAATTAGTTAACCTTGCCTCAGAAAGGCAAGCAGTCCCTAATTTTATTCACAAGCAATTACTATCATCTGCATAGAAAATGTATTCTCTTTGCTCACCAGAAGAGAAAAATCCAAAAGTCCAGGAATAATATCAAGATAATACTGATAATTTTGTGGTAATCTTATTAGACATGTCTGGTTTGTCCTTTTTAATTTTGTTAAAACATTGGGCTGATCTGAAGCTGTGGTCTGCACTCAGAGACCTAGAGACTCACAACTCACACTGTTGGAGCAGATTCTTCCCCAGATGCCACAACCTAGAGTTTTCTCCCATGTCCGCATCCTGGAATTTAAGGTTTACCACGATATTTTTTTGAATGGTGGAGCTGGGGCTTAAACTCAGGGCCTGTGAGACCCTTACATTAGCTCTTTGCCTAAGGAAATAAGAGTCTCATGATAATTACTGCTTGGGTTGGCTTCAACCTGTGATCCTCAGATCTTAACCTCCTGAGTAGCTAAGATTATAGCATGAGCCATTGGTACCTGGCTTTCCCATACTTAGGAACAGTTTCTACCCCACATTCCTACATTACAGTTTATGTGTTACTCAGTCTGCAGGGACTCCCATGTCTACCATACCAGAGCAATTGTATATCCCTGAACTATATCCTATACAGAGTCCCACTCCAAGGGGTCCAAAACTTCTGGTAATATATGGACATACATTCTAGAGCAGAGCTGATACAGGAATCAGAACCGTGAGTGAACTGTGTCACTCTGTCCTCTAGGTTGACCAGCCACACCACTCACCTATCTAGAAACAGATTAGATCCAGTATTCTAAGAGAATGGAGATACTACTGTGTTGCAGCCAGTCTCTGAGGATCCAAATCCTTCTTAGGTCCTCAAAGAACCTGGGTGACAGCCATGTTTGGTCAATCCAGGCTTGAGATTCACCACATGGAAATTAAACAATGTGATTTGAACAAAAGTTGGGTCAAAGACAAAAGCAAAGTGGAAATTTTAAAATAACTTGAGATGAAGGACAAATGGAGGTCAACAACATCAATACAAATGGAGGCAGGAAAAAGGGTTTTCTGGTGATTAATTGGAGATAAAAGTCTTATAGAGTTTTATGCCTGGGCTGGCTTTGAGCCATAAGGATTGTGGTTTTTAGTGTACAGCATGAAGTTTATTTCTCCTTTCTTTCATTTTTTCCCCTTGTTTTATCCCCTGTTGTAATTATATTCGATTTTGGTACCCTGAGTCTTGAACTGGAGACGGAAAGGGAAACAAATAATGGTGAGACAAAGGACAAAGGGCAGTCATGCACCAGTAATACTCACAAGACAATAAGCTGCAAATAAATGTTACAACTTGGGGCAGGGCAGTTGAAGGGAGGGGAAAATGGGAAGAAAATGAGGGGGGCAAAGATGTTGGACAAGAAATCTACTCATTACTTTCCATAGGTAACTATGACCCTTCTGTGTTTCACCTTGAAAATAAGTAGCTCTGCTGGACAGCCATAGTAACAAAAACAGCTTGGTGCTGACACAAAATAAGGCCTGAAGACCAATAGAAGAGAAGACCTAGAAAGAAGCCCACAGACCTATAGTCACTCAATATTTGATAAGAATGCTTATTCAACCAGTGATGTTGAAAAAACTGGATATTTACATCAGAAAGCTGAAACTGAAAGGAAGACAACGAGGGATCTATCACCTTGCACTTATTCAAATTGAAGCACAGACCACAATGTAACACCTAAAACCATTGATATTCTATAGGAAGAGTAGGAGAACTATTAGAACTAATTGGCACAGGCAGAAAATTTTTAAGTAAAATTCCAGGGGGTCAGCAAATTAAAGAAAGAAGTGACCGGTGGGATTGAATCAAGCTTAGATATTTCTGCACAGCAGAAGCCATAGCTACAAACTAAAAAGATAAATCACAGAATTGGAAAATAGCTTTGCCATCTATACACCAGATAATAGCCTAATATCCAAGCCATACCAAGAACTGAAGAAACAATAACCTTTAAGAAATGAGCAAACCACTTAATGTGTTGGCAAATGAAATAGAGACTTTTCAGAAGAGAAAGCAAAAATGGCCAATTAATACATAAGGAAATTCTCAGCATCTCTGGCCATGAAGAAAATTCAAATCAAAACAAGACTGGTATTCCATCTCACCCCAGTTAGAAGGGCCATCATCAAGAATAAAAACAAACAAACAAAAATGCAAACAGCAGGGGGCTGGCCCCCTGCTGAAGACCTGCATTTGATTTCTTGGTACTACATACATAGAAAAAACTGAAAGTTATGCTATGGCTCAAGTGGTAGAGCACTAGCCTTGAAATAAAACCAAGGACAGTGCTCAGGCCCTGAGTTCAAGCCCCAGAACTGACAAAAAAAAATAACAGCAGATTGTAGCACCAATGTGGGGGAAAAGACCCCAATATATTGCTGGTGGGAATGTAAACTTGTCCAAACACTCAGGAAAGCAGTTTGGAGATTTCTAAAAAATTAAGGCAGTCCACTGGGATATATTATTTGTCTTATTTTTAGACAAATACACTCATCTTTTTCTGATTCTCCTGGAGTATAATCCTCAGGTCTGTGCTGGGAAGGGGAGCCAGGCAACTAACTGTTCATGTTATAGATGCTTGTCCTGTCTCTTCCTTAAGCCACTGGAACCCCTACAGAGCTAACTTGTGCCTTAAGTGCTAATACTTTTTTTGAAACTTGGTAGGTGCCATTTGGCCTGCTTTTCTGTTTTTACAATTACTTTTTTCTCTTTTACTTTTCTCAGTCTTTTGAGTCTTTCCAGTTGGCCAATTGTTTTCCAGTTTCTGTTCATGTTTGTGGCCATTTTTTATCCTTATGTTTTATTATAGCATTTAAACACATTATTAAAATATCTCTACTCAATGTGCATGCCTTGGCTTTGAAACAATTTTCTCCAATAAAAGGAACAAGATTCTAGAGCTGGTTTATGAATGTTACAACATGATTCTGCAGTGTCCTATTGTATATATATATTAAAAAAACTAAAAGGATATGACAAAGAAGACACAAGGCATGGCAAAAGGATAGCCCACAAGGATGGAGCCCTTACAAGTGAGATTAATGCCCTTCCATTTAATGAAAGGTCAACAAGTGTCTTTCTTATAACCCAAATTGACTACCAAGTGCTCTTAGGCTGAGATTCTTCAAGACTGCCAGTGCTCATGAGAAATACAAGAAACAAAAACCTTAAAGTCACACAGTAGAGGAGTCTAAGAAAATTGGACAACTAAATGCAATATTTTACCTTGAATGAGATCATGGGAGATCAAAAGAACACTAGTGGGGAAAGTGGAGAAATGCCAATAGTATCTGTGATGTAATTTCTTACTGTTGACAAGTGAACCAAGATCATATAAGATCTGAACTGTAAGGGAAATTGGGAACTCTCATGACCATTTTATAACTTCTCTTTTGTAAATCTTAAACCTTAGAGTATAGTAGAAAAAAATCTCTCTCTTGAAGCACCAAGTAGGAATATATTCGGGTTGAGTAGAAATGTATCATCATTCAAGACATAGCTAGATGGTGACTATTCCCAGAACTCCCTCCAAATGTGTGTGTGTGTGTGTGTGTGTGTGTGTGTGTGTGTGTGTGTATGTTTTAGTAATGCCTTATCCTGCTTCCATGTATAATGCTAATTTCAGTGCCTCCCCAGGGACTGCATAATCTCAAGGGCAAGGGCTATGAGTTTTTCTTATTTTATTTGTTCACAAAAACTGACAAAAGTGACTCTAGAAGAGATTGACAAAAAACATGTGTATTTGAGCTATTTTGTTATGGAGTGGCATATTCAAATGCCATTGCAATGAAGAAAATAAAATAAAGGCACCAATAAACTGTTTTTGAAATCAAATTTCTACTGGAAGATTCCTTTCTGACAATGTTTGCTTCAATATATCTTCTAGTATGGCCCAAGACCACTGCTTCACTCCACAAGCAACAATGATAACAATGAACAATGACTGGTTTTAACCAATCAGTCTTTTTCTAATGATACTTTTCAAGATATCAAACTACATATTCTGAGGACATACCTACTCCTAATTATTAGGGAATTACCCTTAGTAAAAGGAAACACTATTCAGACAATGTTTAATGGGCCAGAGAACTGAGAAAGATTTAACATCTTGGTGTTGTGCTTTTCCTTTATCTTTCAGGGCTTCTTTTCTGCCCAATGATTGCAAAGTTCCCATGACTTTCTTCCTATAGGCTGAAAATGAGCTGGTGACCAAACAAGATTGTGATGACTAAGAATGAATCTTTTATCAGAAGTATGCCTAAAGGAAATCAGTATAGCTCTTCTGAGCCACAACAGAGCATCCACCCTTACTGTCACTAGTGATTGATGTGCTGTAGCCAAATGGGCAATACATTCAGGTCTGTCTCTCTTTGTTCTCTAGCCAATATTGATCAAATGTTGTTTTCCAAAGTGTATCTGTTCACACACACAGCTTTTACAAGGTTAAAAAAAGTTTCCATTTGAAAGTATAAGTATTTAAGACATATTAAAACACCTCTGACATAATTTCACAGCACTCTGGTCTCTGATGCTGAGCCATTATTTCAAAAACCACTTAGAATTGAAGGATTATTTGAATACATTCTTCCAATGTGTTTTTATTGATTTACTGGGTGTCCAGGGCAGCGTAGAATGAGTGGATAGCTTAGTGTTGGAGGGGTGCGAATTGCAGCCCCTGTTTTGACCTGTACCACCAGACTCATCCCAGAGATTTGGTTCCAAGAGACAAAGAAGACCGGATTATACAGGAATCACACAGATAAGCTAGATACATTGAACAAATTTCATGTATATACTCAAAAAAGAAAAAGAGAAAGACTTGGCAGGATTTCCTTTTAAAAAGGGGGCTGGATTTTACCTATTGTGTATATCTCATTTTCTTTGAACATTTGCCCATCAATGGACTTTTAGGGTGTTACAGACTGGGCCCTGGGATGAGGCTACAATAAGTTTTAATTCTCCTGCATATAACCGAATTGAAAATATATATGGAATTGAATATATAGAGAACTGGTTCAAAGAGTTCATGTTTGGTTTGTGTTTTTTTGTTGTTGTTTGAAAAAATTTCTAATTTGGTTTCTATAAGGGCTGCTTTAATTTCCATTTCTGGAAACAGTACAAAATATTTTGTTTTTTCCACATCTTCAATGGTGCTTGTAGAGCTGTGATTTTTTGCTTATAGTGATCCTAACACCCACATTGTACTTTCATTGTCACTGCTGTTACTAAGGTGTATACTCCCGGCCTTGTACTCTCACTCATCTTGCTTACTTGCCTACACCTGGTGCTTTACCATTTGAGTCATGTCTCAAATCTAACTTTTTACTGATTCATTGAAGATGAAGTGCACACTTGTCTGCCTGGGAATGACTTTATACCACAAGAAGTTCACTTAGTTTTTAATTCTCTCATTAGTTATGACATGCATGCTTGTTGGTCCATTTGGGGGAAAAAATGGCTCTTCAGGTCTTTTGACTACTGTGTTTGCCAACTTTCTGGTTTTACAATAAATATCTGAAATTATTGATTTATAAAGAGAAAGACTATCAGAGCATTCAGTCCATTGGTTAACAGAGCCTTGGTTAAACCTGTTACATTTAGACTTGAAGTGAGATGGAGCAACATGGCAGGACTATATGGTGGAAAACATCAACTTACCTCTCATTTTGGACAATGTCACCTCTTCCCTTGCTCTCACCCATGTTTTTCCTCTTTCTTATTTATTTATCTATTTATCTATTTATTTATTTATTTTTGCCACCCCTGGGGCTTGAATTCAGGGCCTGAGCACTGTACTTGGACATTTATTGCTCAAAGATAGCACTTTGCCACTTGAACCACAATGCTACTCCCAACCTTTTCTGTGTATGTGATTCCAGGGAATGGAACTCAGGGCTTCTTGCATGCTAGGTGAGCACGCTACATCTAGGCCACACTCCTGGCCCCCTTATTTTGTTTTCTAACTAAACAAATGAGCTCTTGAGAAGTCTGAGAAACTCATATGTTCTGAATATTAATACCTTCTCAGATAAATAATCTGCAAATATCATCTTCCATTCTGTAGGTTTCTTTTAATTTTGGTAATGATTTTGTTGATTAAACAGTAGCCTTTTTTAGTTTGATTTAATCCTATTTGTCTTTGTTGCATTTTTTATCTGTGCTTTTTTACATCTAATTTTCTTGTAAAGATGTACAGGAGGGTTAGTTACACAGAAGTAAGGTAATGAGTGCATTTCTTGCCCTCTCCCTCATTTTTCTCCCACTCTCCCTCCTCTTTCAGCCCCCTCCCCTCTGAAGTTATAAAGTTCATTTCTAACATATTGTCTTGCATCAGTGCTGCACTGGTTCACCCTTTGTCATTTGTCTCACTATTTTGTTTTTTTCCCTTCCTTTTCCTTCCCCAAATCAGGTAAATATATATATATATATATATATATATATATATATATATATATGACAAAGGGCACCAAAATTAAGAACAGTGACAAAAGGTGATAAACCAAAGTGTAAAAAAATAAAGCAAAAAATAATTTCACACAGTGCATTAGCAACAACAACAAGGAAAAATCTATTTTTCCATATTTTCAAGTTTATTTCAATTAGCATCATCTTATATGGCCATTTGTACATAGCTATTGCGCTATTGTGATCCTATGATAGACATATTCTAATTATTAAAAATGAGAGAAACCAGGGAGCCTATGCTCCTTTGGGTCTGGCTTACTTTACTTCATATGATTTTTTTCCAAGTCTTTTCATGTCCTTACCAATGGGAAAATGTCATTCTTTCTGATGGAAGTGTAGAAATCCATTTTGTATATTATCTGTGCTTTTGATATCTTGCTAAAGAAACAATTGTCCATCCAGTGTCTAGAAACGTTTTTCCTAGCTGTCTTCTATTAATTTTAATATTTAAGGTGTAACGTTAAAGAAATTTAAACCATTTTAATGTGAGAAAGGGTCCAATTTTATGTTTATATGTAAATATCTAATTTTCCAACACAAATTATTAGAGATTATTCTTTCTCCTTTAAATATTCATGATATTCTTGCCAAAGATCAGCTGACTATACGTACGTAGATTTATTTTTGACCTCTATTTCTCTTTGTTCTATTGGTCTATATGTCTAATTTTATGCCAATATTATTTCTGATTATAATTATAATTTTTTAATCCAGGAAGTCTTACACCTCCATCTTTATTGTTCTTTGAAATTACATTATCAATTCACACATTTTGTAGTTTCAAATGAATTTTAGAAATTCCATAATATTTTCCTGGAAAACAGGCTTTTAGAGAAATTGAGAGTGGCACAATAGATCTGCAGTAACACACTCAGGAAAGTGAGACACAAGGATTTCAAGTTTGCATTCTAACCATGTAGTGACAATAAGTCTAAAACAAATAATGTGCCTTTGAAATTTTTCTAGGTTCTTTTGTAAACCTATAGACATATTTTTGAAAGATTTTATTAACACTGATTTTTACATCATACTTCAAATGTCATGTTTAACCAATAATTATTCAAGAAGGAAATCTCTATATGCAATCACTGGCACATAGATTTTAGAACATAATTGAAATTAAGCTGAGGGTTTGTATGCCATAGATATATACCAATCTATATAACATGTGTATAAGTATATAGCCCATCAGAGATTTTTATGTCTATGTAGTTATGTTCATAACCAAGGGTACCAGAATATTTAGTCATCGCTCTTGTACTGTTTGGATCTAATATCCACATATCAAGGAGACCATGTGCTTTTGTTCCTTTGGTCTTGACTTATTCAACATGATATGCTTTAGTTCCATCCACTTTCCAGCAAATGCCATTATTTTATCTTGTCTGTTGTCTATGTAGAATTCCATTGTATATATGACAACATTTTTGGTATCCATTTTTTGTTTCCATCACTTGGCTCTTGTGAATAGTGCAGGGATGACCATGGCTGTACAGTTATAGATATACATTTTATTGTAATGTATAGAAGGGTTACAGTTATATTCGCCAGATAGTAGGTCCATTACTTCTCACACATTGATACCCCTTCTCATGTTTTTGTCCCCATTTCCAGTCCCCACCCCTCCCAATCATCTTGTTTTCCCCCCTCCCCTTTCCTATTTCAAATAAACAAATAGACATATATAAAATATACCAGGTAACAAAGTCACATACAGCAACAAGATGGCAACAAAACGAAGAGAAATAACATAGTGTATTAAGAACAACAATTACGCAAGATAAAGCTCTTGTTTCCATATCCTAGAGATCCTTTGATTTCTCTCATTTGTAATAATTAGTACACATCTAGGACTCTCCTAGCAGAGGATTACAATAGCCCAAAACCTAGATACATAAGGTCACATAGGATGGGACAAAAATGAAAGGATCTTCAGGATATAGACATATTTTTAAAAATATTAGTTCATCAAATATACAAACATAGGATGTTTTTCCAGTTATTTGTCATTTATAATTTCTCAAGCTCTTTCATAAACATGTTAATAGTTTTTAATGTACATAATTTTAATCTCAGATTAAATTTTTCCTTGGAATTTTAGTCTTTTTGATGATATTATGTATAGAATTACTTTCTTGATTTCCTTTTCAGATAGGTCATTGTTGGTATACAATGCGCCAACATTATTAGTGTTGATTTTGTATCCTGTGATTGAAGAATAAGTTTGGATAGGTTTCTGTAGATTCTTGTGGCTTTGTACATATTAGATAATGTAATCAGTAAATAGATACTTTTAATTCTTCTTTTTCCATTTTGAAACTATTGTCTATTTGATTGTATTTGTTTTAGTTAGGCCTTTTAGTATTATATGAGTAGGAGAGGCAAAGAGTAGGGCAACCTAACCTTGTTCATAGCTCTAGAAGAAAAGCTTTGAAATGTGCACTATCAAGAATTAGCCCATCCTGGTGACCTAGTATCTTGAATTCCATCAGTCAAGTAGAGGCAAAAGGATTCTCATACTAATGAGTAACAGGAGGAAAAAGAGGAGGTAGAGGTGGTGGAGGAGTGGTGGGGAAGGAAGAGGTGAATCCATAACTAAAAATACACTTCTTAAAAATTTTTATTTTGTCTTTTTCAAGTTTTAATACTATATTACTTAGGCTGGCCTTGAACTTACCATCCTTTTGCCTCTTACTTGACTGATGGAATTCAAGATACTAGGTCACCATAGTGCACAGTTCAAAGCTTGCTCCTGGAACATTGTTACCCCTTCCCATGTTTTCCCTCACTTTCCCTCACCCCCCCCCCTAAGTTGTAAAGTTCATTTCTAATATATTGTCTTGTGAATATTGCTGTTACATTGGTTCGCCCTTTGTCCTATTTTTACTGAGAATTTTCTCATCTATTTTCAAAAGTTTTATACATAGAAATAAAAATGGAGACTAGAAAAACAATTGGTGTGTATTTTTCTTATGATATCTTCTTTTGCCTTTGGTTTCAGTATGAAGCTTTTCTAAACCTTGAGTCTGGATATACCCCTTGCCTTCCATTTTGGGGAAGATATTTAGAAGAATTGTCTTCCTTAGTCTTTAAATATTTGATAGCTTTATCCTGTGAAGTCATTTCTTTCTGGGCATTTGTGAGTTTTTTTTTAATATTGTCTCGATTTCCTTATCTATTATTGGTCTGTTCAGACTTTCTATTTCTTTTTGATTCAGTCTTGGTAGATTGTATGTTTCTAGGAACCTATGTATTTCTTCTAGATTTTTCTATCTGCCTTGTGTTCATACTACTCATGATAGTTTAAATTGCTCAATTATAATCTCTTATTTCATTTGAGTTTTCTCTATGCTTTGTTTTTAAAAAGTAAAATCAACTCCATTTCATTGTTTTTAAAGTTGCTCTTTAGTCTAGATTTTCATTCTATGCTCACTTACTCATTTCCTTCTTTAAGGGAGTTTGGAGATTGGCTCATTATTTTTCAAGTTCCTTTATAAAGTTAGAATGCTTGAGATCACTTTGCTCCTTTTCTTCTTTTCTCTTTCTTTTTCTTCTTTGCATTTATCCCACAGCTTGTAGCAAAAGAAGCAAATATTCCAGTACAACCATTCTCACTTTTGTCTTCTTTTAGTACAGGCCTATTACTTCTTTATACTGCCTTTTCTACATTATATATGCTTTGATAAGTGGTGCTTTCATTTGTGTTGACCGAAGTCTAACCTCTTTCTGATTTATTCAACCTAATAGTTGTTTAAAAGCATGTTTATTTCCATGTACTTATGACTTTTCCCACTTTCTTTCTACTGTTTAGTTTTACTTTCATTCCATTGTTATATTTCAACTGAAAAAATATACGTGTAACGATATCAGTCTTCTTAAATTTGTTGAGACTTGTCTTGTGACCTAGCATGTGATTTATCCTTATTGATTTTTCTGTCTAAATTGTTTAGCCATTGTAGTGAGCTGGATGTTGAAGTTTCCTACTATTATTGGATTGGTATTTATTTGTCCCTTCAGAGCTGTCAGTGTTTGCTTTTTATACTTAGGGGCTTTTATGTTAGATGCACATTTTGTTAATTTTTTATGGCAGTATTGTATTTGTCTTGTCCCTGTCTTACATTATACCTTTCTATTGAAATGATACTTTATTGTGTAATATTTTGCTTTGTATTAGTAATTTTTTTACCTCTATTCTATTTTGTGTTATATATTCTAGCAACCCCTATGATTTGGGGAAGTATGGGGGCCTTGAGTAATTTTGTCATACATTTTCTTCAGTCTATATGTATCCTTACATTTAAGATGAATTTCTTATAGACAGCATATTATAGAGTCATTTTTCTTTATCTTTTGATTGGTGAGTTTAGTTCATTTACATTAAAAGTAATTTCTGCTTGATAAGAACTTAGTAGTGACATTTGATTTTTGTTCTGGTAATTTTGTACTTCTCTTGTCTCTGTTTACTTTTTCCTTTATTCTCTTGTTTATAGTTTTGTATTTTAATATTATTTTGTGGTAGTATGCTTTTATTTTTCTTACCTTTTATATCTTAAGCATACTTAGTATAGTTATAATTTTATAGTTATGGCAGCTTATTTTTAAAATGATAACGTTTGTATTAATCTCACCTAGAAACTTTTTACTTTATTCCTATTTTATGCAATAAATATTAGTGTTCTTTCTATACTGTATGTTGATCAAAATCTTCTCTTGTCATAATTTTTATGACTGTCTTTAAATGTACTTACCACTATTCTATTTTCATGTTACCAAAACAGTATTACAGTTTTGTATGTTGCTTTACATTAAATTTTAGGATTGCTATTTTTATGTGTGTATTTTGCAATTAGTATTCATTTCAATTTGAGGTACTCCCTTTATACCTTCCTGTATGGTAGGTCTAGTCATGATGCATTTTCTTTTGGGGGGTATTTTTATTTTTCCATAATCTCTGAAGTACATCATTTTCAGTTATATTATTCTTGACTGGAAAGTTTCCTTCTTTCATATGTTAGTGTCTTACTAATTCCTGGTGTGCAAAGATTCTGCAGAGAAATATATTACAGGGATAGTACTATGGGCCCTCCCTTTTAGATGAAAAGCTACTTTTCTTTTTAGGCTTTAAAATGCTGTCCTTGATTTTTAGCAATCTATGATTTTCTCTGTGCAGACACCATCAGGTTCCATTTGTCTAATGATCTGTAGTCTTTTGAATCCTTATGTCTATTTCCATGATTAGATTTATAAAAAGCAAACAAACAAAAAAAACATTTCAACTTTTTTCCTTTCTTCCTTTTTTACTCTCTTCCTCCCTCTCTTCCTCCTCCCTTTCCCCTCTTCTTTCTTTCTCTCTTCTCTTTCCTTTCTATCTCTATCTTACTATAGACTCACATGCATTGCTCTCAAACTTAGAACTCTTCTGTCTCAGCCACCCATGTGCTGAGATTGTACCACCAGACCTAAGGCACAAAAATTACATTTTTAAACACACTTTGACCCCTTTCTCTCTATATTTTTATATTGAGACTTCCAGAATGTATATGTCACTTTCCTATATAATGTCCAATTAGGACTTTTCAACTTATCGCGTGTTTTCCTTTTAAAAAGCTCCTCTACCTGAATAACATTTACGTGGTGTATTTTTTAGTTGGCTGGTTTTTCTGCTTGATTTTGTATATTGTTGAGACTGTTGAGTTTTCCCATTCATTTTATTTTTCAGGTTCAAAATTTCTATGTTATATTTCCCAGTGTTTTTATTTCTATTTTGAGAAGTGTGGAGAACAATGCTTGAACTAGAACCCAGAGCTATCCATGCTTGCAAAGCACTGTAGCTCTTTGCTATATTGCCACATCCCTGATGATTTTTATTTTTGTTTAAGCTGTTCATTCATGTTTTGTTTTCCTGATTTCATTTTAGTTGTGTATCTCCATCATCTTGTAGCTCATTGACCTTTAAAGTTCTTTTAAAATTTCCATCAACAAGTTAGTGGGTCTCCATTTATTTAGGTTTGGATATACTTTTGTGTTAGTGAAGAAGTAACTTCATCTTCCAGTCTTCATCTGGTTTCAGCAGGTAATTTTGTTTCCTAGGCAGACAGCATTTTCTATGAACATGGACTGTGGTCAAGTAGAGATGGAGTGGGTCACAGGGAAGCTTCTAGTTCTGTAATCAAGTCTATTGTCACCAGTCCTGTTCCTGCAGACACAGAGGAACATGACTTCTGCTAAGGCTCTACACTGGGAATAAATTCTCAAGTACTGCATTCAATTAGAAGTGGAGTGAATTTCACAAGGGCCTGGAGTTACTCCTGCATCTGTAGATAAGTTGTACTGGAAGACCTGTTACCTCAGTGCAGGCTGAGCTTCTTAATAAAGTTTACTCCAGTCTTAGGTTCATTAACGTGTTGTAAACTTTTATTCTAAATACCATACAGATATTTCTTCCAACAAGTTATTGCCAAAATATTGGAAAGACACAGATTAGACATCACTGCTTGAGAAATTTCCTTGTGTTTTTAGATTGTAATTATAACAAATAAATTCTACATGTTATAATCTATTGTAAATTTTGATCTGTAGGACATTCTTCAAGGCTATTATTTCTCACTGAAACATCCTCAGAATGATTGCCTTTCTCTTAATACTTTAGGAATATGCTTTCTAATATTCTATAATGCTTACATGGTCAGGGAAAATGATATGGTCAATGATCTACTCTTTACAGTCACAAATACTATACCAAAGTTTTTTTTAACGAAACCATCTGCTATCATAGAGAAAGGTCAGCAGGAGAATCATTTATATACAGATTGTCTGTACTGAGAGAAGATGTTATTTTTCTTTCTCTAGAGATGACATAGATAGTATCACAATCTCAGCAGAGAAGAGTAGTGCTTAATAATCTGCTCCATGTCTGTGGTAGACCCACAGTTGAGTGTATATTTTTCATCCTTATATTGTACAACTTGAGGCAAAGCTATTAATTGCACTAAAAAGCTATTAATTTCACAAATTCATTAATTGCACTAAATAGAGCAGTCATTGCAATTGTTGCTATTGTTTGTCTCTTTATGACTCTTGAATTCTGGTTATTTAGGAATAAGGGGATATGTGGAAGTGAGTATGTGTATGCAAATTCAAGAAGTTGACAATTTATTGAGAAAGGACAAACAAAATAGTCACCAAGATGTTTGACACCTCTCTTTTATCACAGTGAGGAAACTTGTGATTAGATTGGGACTTGTAATCCAAACTCAGAATCTAGTAATTCACCTCCCCTTTCTACTTTTCACAGAAGGGACTGAGAAGAGTTTGCACCCCGCTTTTGAACAACTATTGGAGGACTCAGGGATACTTGCACATAGTATGCACTCAATAAATGTCAAATAACTGAATTGCCAAATTGCTAAATGTTCATATAGTTGGTTCACATACCTCCTGTCTCTTTTTGCACATGGAAGATTTAAGAATGGACTTTCATTCAGAATTATATAATAAGATATAAGTTTATTTTTTATCAATCCTAACTTTAATGTTTTCCATGTGCTCATTTATTCAGTTAGTTGGTATTCCATAAAGTTTCACACTTTGTGAAGATTCCAATTTATATTTTGGAAAGATAAAAAGAGAGGGAGTAAATGCAATGAGGAATAAAAATGTTACCTTTACATAGTGTTTACTATGCATCAGTTATGATTCTGGGTATTTTTCACATATTAACATATTTGATCCCCACAAAATATTATGAAATAATATTTTAGCCCTTCTTTTAAGCACATGTATTATGAAACACAGATGATTTAATTGTCCAATAGCCTATCATTAATATATTGGCAGACGATAGAAGATGAGATAAAATTCAGATGGTGTAGAGACAGCATTTGGTTGAATTTATTCAATGTATACTGTGTATGTGTATGGAAATATTACAATGAAACTTTCATGCACATACACACACACCCTCAAAAATTTCAAAGAAAACATAGACTGGAGGGAAAAACTTTGGAATATAATCAAGAAACCATATGTAAGTATCCATGGGGTAAAAGAAGCAACAAGTCTTTGGTACAGACATAGGAATTCTATGAAATAAAATGATTTCAAATTCAAATTATAGCAGATTTTAAATTAATTATGTGTAAAAGTAAAAGAAAAAACTGTGTGCATGAAAGCTAGATACTTACCATTTCTGAAGCCTTTGTAAGTACAGTTGGGGACAAGATAGGTAGACTTTAATACTTTTTAATAGCTATGTCCAAGAGATCCACTTTGGTTCTGCAGTGTTAAGAGATCTCCTTTTCAGTGATGAACTCCCAGACTAATGGAGGGTACATGGCCCATGCCATGCGGTGACTTATTAATGTGCCTCTTAGATATAACTTCATATATCTTAGGGAAGCCTAAGAAAACCTCCAGCTCTGGATACTATTCAGTAAAACAGACATAAAGTCCAGATTTCTTAGTCCACAAGTACGGTAGTCACTTTTCTTGTTGCTGTGACCAAATTACCTAAGAACCACTTACAGGAGGAATTATTTACTTTGGCTCACACTTTCAGATGTGTTATCCAGCATGGCAGGAAGGGATGATAAACATAGTAGTTCACATCTTGGCAGCCAATGAGCAACAAGAAAGAATACAGGGAGGGTCCTGGGCAAGAAACAGTCCCAAAGATAAGCTCTCATTGACCTGCTTCCTCCAAGAGGCCCCACCTCCCACCTTTCTCCACCTCCCAACAAAACAAACAGATAATGAATTAATCAAGGGATTAATTTGTTCATTAGGTCAAAGCCCTCAGGAGCCAATCACCTCTAAAAATGCCCTTAAGAGGTGTGCTTTACTAGTCTCTTGGCGTTTCTTAATGCAATAAAGACAGCCAAGATTAACTATCACTTCGTTAATATACATTGGCCACCTAAATGCAGAGCATACCTTTTTTGTCTAGAGTATGCCTAAGCCTAGGGAAAGTATTAGTGCCTGCTTCTTTGCCCATCTTCACCAAAGTCTTCATTCCTACTCCATGCACTGAGACCCAGTGCAATCTCGTTGAGGATTAAAATTCTTATTGAGAAACACGTTTACCCATGCCTGAATTCCTTTCCATCCTATGTTCAGGGACACTACTGAACCTTTATTTTACCTGAAATGTCTTGTCAGTTTCTCTATGATTTCAGGGCCTTGAGATGATTATAAATAGCTAATTTTTTAGCTAACCTGTGTTCATTTTTACTTTATGTTTGTCTGTCTGTGTTTGTGTCAATCCTGGGGCATGACTCCAGGGCAGTAGAGCTGTCTGTAATATTTGGTGCTTCTGACTAGTCTAGTCCTTGATCCACAGTTCCATTCCTGGCCTTTTGGTGGTTCATAGGAGATAAGAATCTCATGGACTTTCCTGCCTTCCAGTGTGGCTTCAAAACTTCCATCCCCAGATCTTAGCCTCCTAGGTAGCCAAGATTACAGGCATGAGCTTGTAGTTTACCAGAACCCAGCTTATATATTCATTACCTTGAGAGTATTGTACTTGCCTTACCCAGTGTAGAACTGACACCTTTGTGATGTTGAACTGCTCAGAGGAACACAGAGGACCTTTCTAGTCTTTCATTTCATACCACTGTTTCTGATTTCTAGGATTTCCTTCTAAGCACCAATGGTCATGCGTGGCAGGATAATAGGATACCGACATTATTTATTGTGAGAGAAACTCCCAGGCAAATGGGAAATGGGCTTGAAATGGAACAGATATGAAGGTCTCTACAAGTCTGTTTCACTGAGAGGCTAGAAATCATTCCTATCTACCAGTCAGTCTTTCACTTCATCACACTGTTCTAGTTGTAAGTCCTATCTACATCTCACCCCGAAGTGAATGGAATCCATGTCTATATTGTGCCTCTGATAACTGCTTACCTTATTTCAGGTAGTTTTCTCTTTATGAGACTAGTGCTGGTATCTTAAGGAGACTGGGTTGGTACCAGGACTGAGGTGACTGGGAGCTGAACTTGTGCAGAGTGGCTTTGGCAAGCCTATGGCTTACCTCACCTTTGTCTATTGTGATTCAAGAGTATCAGTGACTCTATCTTCAGGCTGTTCTCTTTTTGTTTAATCTTCTCTCTAAATTCTGGCTGGCTGGCTTAGCGCCTCCTTGATTTATTAATTCAGCTTTTTCTATTTCTGTTAGCTGTCACTGATGAATTTCTACTTCAATAGCATAATTTCACTTCTGACAATTTCTTCCTACACAATTTCTGGGTGTTTGTGATTAATTCTCCTGTTCTATTGTTCCCCAGCCCAACCCTGCCCAGGAAAACAGAATTGAGAATCCCAACAGATGCCATGCTTTCAATATTGCCAAACACCACTATATGGTAGTATATATGTACTCCTTGAAATTTTGAGTGACTGAACCTAACTTCTTTAAATAAATTGGCTTTGCAGGCAGATGCGTAGTGTAGTGGAAGGAGTCAGGTTTGAGTGTGAGGTTCACTACTGGTAAGAAGTGAGACTCCAGTTTGAGTGTAAGAAGTGAGACTCTAGTTTGAGGGTGAGTTTCACCTCTGGTCTTGATAATGTGAACGTATTTCACACATCTTTTTCAGCCTTATTACTCTCTTCTATCAATGAGAATAATATCAGAATCACTATGTGTTAGAACTGGATGGCATATATACAAGAGCCATAGAGTATGGCATTGCAGCTAACCTGTTTGGGTAGTTGAGTTTATAGATTTTAGTGGCACACAGAGCTTGGTTCTTGGAAATTCTGTTTAAAAGTTATGTGACCTTGAGAAAGTCATTTATATTCTTTATGTCCCACCTATTGAATGGTGATAGGATTTCCTGTCTCATGGGGCTATTGTACAGATTAAATGATACAAAAAATATAAAGTACTTAGCATAGTATCTGGCAAGTGAGTAATTAGTCAGTAGCTGTTAGTTGTGTTAATATTATACTACAAGATATTCTATATCATCTATAGTTTTTTTAATAATGAGCAATTGCATGTACCTTTGACAAAAGATGCTTCTGTCTGCAAAAACAATTCTCCTGAAATAAAAATAGGCATTATGTATTATATTACTAGAGAAAATAAACTCAAGTCAGTCTAATTTTATGGAGAATTTCCAGCAAATCTTATAAAAATCAATATGGAGAGTCACTGGTTTGCTCTCTTGAAATCAAAGACTTGACTGTATATATTATTAAAATAATATACGTAAATGAGTTCAGTATTTGAACAATAATTGAAAGCATTTATCAAAATAACTTTGTTTACCATGGATAGCAGGAATCAGTACATGATGTTTTCCTTGGCCAAGAAATACCCAACAATGTCATCACTTAACAAATGATTTATAAGAGACTAATGGAGAATACATGCCATGCAAAATATTGTGGTATCCTGGTAATGCCTCTTACAAAATTATCTGGATATAGATGGTACTTTTTACTTCTCTGAGAACATGTTAATATTTCCCTGTTTTAACACTGGCAAGATAGATGGATGCTGTGTAAAAGACAATCCCAACTTACCCAAAGCAAAGGTGGAAGTTTAACAAGGCTTCTTTTAGTTAGAGATGGTGTTGAAGTGCTATAATATAACTTTAGCATTCAGAAGGCAGAGGCAGGGGTTTGTGAGTTCAAGGCCAGCCTAAGCAACACAATGAGACTCTCAAAAACAAACAAACAAAATACTAAAAGAAATCCCTCCTTTCTTGTCTCAGCATTCAACTCATGAAAAGTCATTCTAAAAGTTGATAAATCTAGCTTTGTAAATATTACTTTGTGTGTGTGTGTGTGTGTGTGTGTGTGTGTGTGTGTGTGTGTACGTGCGCGAGTGTGTGTTCCAGGGTGGGGGGTGTCCTGGGGCATGAACTCAGGGCCTGTGTGCTGTCCCTGAACTTCTTTTACTCAAGGATTAGCAGGGTGCTCTATCACTTGAGCCACAGTGTCACTTCCAATTCTTTTTCTGAGTAATTAATAGGTTTTTAGCGTCTCATGGACATTCCTGCCAGGACTGGTTTTGAACCACAATCCTCAGTACACAACCTCCTGAGCAGCTCGGATTCCTGGCCTGAGCCACTGACATCTGGCTAAATATTACTTCTTAATTGAATTCATAAAGAATAAACAGGTCGCATAGTAGTGGTGATAACTCAGGCACCTTTTACTCTGTAATTCCAGCTGTGGGAAGAAATGCACATGTCTGGTTAAGTATTTAACAGCTTGCTCTAGGACAATACAAAAGCCTCTGGGTTTGCAGCCTATGCTTGTTTCTGGTGCATAAATATTCCCACCATCCTGACTTCACGCTCTGCACTTAGAGTTAGGAAAAGATGCACAGAATTCCTCCTTGTAGGCAGGAACTAGCGGCTTAGAATTAGAGTCACCGGTGCCCAGCTGAAATGAAAAACTTGAGGACAATGACTCACATTTGAAGAATAGCTGATAGCTGGTATGAACTTCAATATTTCAGTTTCTTAAAAGGTATGTAAGGATCAACTAAAATAATCTCTTCTATGGCTTACTGATCTCTATTACTCTTGAAAATTAGCCAGATATTAAATTTGCAATTTGCAATATGAAAATTGGCTAAATAACTCATACTAGATATGGTAGATATGTATATATCCGGTCTTCCTCATACAAGAGCATGCAATACAAAATCACCATAAAGTAACCTGAGACTCCAATTTGAGTTTAAGACATATTGATCTAGTGCAGTGATGAATACACATAAAAATGGAAATTTCCCTCAGATATGGAACATATACTTCTGGTATTGAACATAATGTCTTAACCACCATCTGTTTCCAAGATTATCTGCTTTGCAAGTTGCCAAAAGTTAGATTCTGCTTCCAAAATTTTTCACAAATGCCTCTTGTGCATTTGGTTATAACAATGACTTCCTTAGGGACCTAAGAACTGTCCCTCAGGCTTTATAACTCTGGCTGGCGTGGAATTTTCTACCTGTTTGATGTTGGGAAAATACTTAACGTTTTAAGACTCAACTGTCTAGTATCACATAACACCTCATATACTCACAAAGACTTTTTGTGATATATCTTGCAATTTCTGTGTGTATTTTCTTTTTTTTTTTTTTGGCCAGTTCTGGGGCATGATTTCAGGGCCTGAGCCCTGTCCTTGGGCATTCTCCAGGCTAGAGCTCTTCGGCGTGAGGCACAGCAATACATCTGGCTTTTTCTGTGTATATGGTACTGAAGAATCAAACCTAGTATTCAGGCCATGCATACTAGGCAAGCATTCTACAACAAGGCCAAACTTCCAGCCCTTTGTCTGTATTTTCTACTGAAATTTTCTGTTTCCTACCTTGCTACTCATATTTTAGAAATTGCCAATGTGGTGAAATAAGAATGAGTTTCTCCATTCTTTAGGTTACTCAAATACCTAAATTGAGTTTCCCCTCTACTACCCTCGCTGCCATGTAGCAGAAGGTTCTTTTGATTTATTTGCATGGGTATTTATGACCAAGCAGGAATGATAATAAAAATAATACCCAGCAATACCCAGCAGAGGATCTTCAAAGTTTTAAGCACAGACAGGAAAATATTCAACTTGTGTTGATCAGCGAAGAGGGAAGTTGATGGGAGCAGCCACTCTAACTCTACTGGCATCTTCCCAGGTCTGGGTATTCTGTGTTCTTCTGAGGTTTAAAAAAAGGTTTGTTTTGTTTTGTTTTTCTGGTCCTGGGGCATGAACTTGTGCCCTGGGTGCTGTCCCTGAGCTCTTTCACTCAACCACTTTAAGCCATAGCTCCTCTTCTAGTTTTCTAGTGGTTAACTGGAAATAAGAGTCTAACAGACTTTCTTAGCTGAATGGTTTCAAACCACAGTCCTCAGATCTCAGCCTCCTTCGTAGCTAGGATTACAGGCCTGAGCCACCACCAGGGCCTGGCTTCATCTGAGGTTTTGGTCCCACACTTCTTTTTTTTCTTTCACAGCCCTGTTACCCTCTTCCCTCCCCACTTTGGCTTTTGAGAAGTTGTTATATTATCTCTATGTCTCACTTCCTTTGGGGATTTCCTTTTTATCTTACGAGATTAGTTAGGAACTATAGAACAAATAGCAACCAAATAACAAACCAAAAACAATCAAATGAAACCAACCAACAAAACCAAAAAGCATATTTAAATTTATTTTCTTTTTCTACTTCCTTATAGAAAAAAGGGCAATATTTCTGTATTCTTCTGGCAAACTTCAGAACCTTTGAGAGTAGGAGAAGTAATAATAGGCCGACATTTCTGGTTCTTATTTCCTTACTTTTACAGATCCCGTTTTCTGAACACTGCTGGTCTGGTGTTAAGCACCTCAGTTAACTCTAGTGATTGTAGTCTTTCAAGGAATATTAGATTAGCAAACTCAGAAAGGGTAGCCTTCCATTGGTTGATAAGAATTTGAGATGAAAATGCAAAAAAGTTGATTTGTTATGTTTCTTGACTTATAGACGTAAGACTCTAAGCAAATTCTAAAGACAGACTGAGAGGGACGGTAGAAACTTATAAAAAGGAGCAGAGAAGACAGACAAGAAACTTGGTAGCATTTCTTCCAGCAATTATCATTAGTACTTTCAGAGTGCTACTACCTTCAGGTAAGTGTGATTTATGAACCCTGCTGTACATACTTTGGTCACAGATGTTGTGAAGTTTAGGCTAAATTAAGCCTTTCTTTGTTGGTATAATATCTGGCACTTAATAAGCATACAGATATTTCCATTTTCCCCTTTGGACTTGAAGTTATCAAGATTTCCTAATCGATAGTCATACTTGTTTAGGATAAACTATTTGCTCATTTACCATTTGCTGGTCTGGGTTAAGATTGAAGAATCATGCCTGTTCTTTGCCACCATGCCATAGGCTTAGCACAATGTCTGGCACAGTGCGGGCATTAGAGGATGTTTTCTATGATTAATGGATTCCATAAACAGTGATTTGAGTATTGAGGTGCCAATAGATTAATATCAATATTTTTAAGAACAAATAACTTGAAATATCACTCTCAAATATTATATAAATAACTATAACTATAAATATAGATATATCTACCTAATATATATATATATAAATCATATCTTAATGAGAGAAAAAATTGGAAAAGGTTTTGAAAATTGGAAAGTTTTGAAAACAGCAGCTGAATAAAGAGTTCTTGGGACTTGCAATAAATCTGAAAACTAAGACATTCTTGCAGACTTTGGCTTTTTAAAAACAAAATTCAGGCCTGGAGTGTGGCCTAGAGATAGAGTGCTTGCCTAGCATGTATGAACTCTTGGATTCGATTCTTTGTTACCACATACATACCACATTCCTCAGTATAATAAAGGCTATGTATGACAAACCCACAGCTAGTATTATACTTAATGGTGAAAAGGTAAAGCCATTCCCTCTAAAATCAGGAACGAGACAAGGATGCCCACTCTCTCCACTCCTCTTTAACAAAGTATTAGAATTCCTAGTCAGAGCAATAAGGCATGAAGCAAGCATAAAGGGGATACAAATAGGGAAAGAGGAAGTAAAAACTTTCCCTCTTTGCAGATGACGTGATTCTATATTTAAAGAAACCTGTAGACTCCACTCCCAAGCTCCGTGAGCTGATTCAAAACTTTGGCAAGGTAGCAGGGTATAAAATTAACCCTCAAAAATCAACAGTTTTCCTCTATGCCAACAGTGAGAGGAATGAGGCAACAATCAAGAAAGCAACTCCTTTTGCAATTGCCTCAAAGAAAATAAAGTACCTAGGAATTATATTAACTAAGAATGTAAAGGACCTTTTTGATGAAAAGTTTAAAACCCTGAAAAGGAAATTAAAGAAGAGCTGAGGAAATGGAAAAAACCTCCCATGCTCCTGGATTGGAAGAATCAACCTCGTGAAAATGACAATCTTGCCAAGGGCTATCTACAAATTCAACACAATACCCATCAATATCCCAATGTCATTCTTAAAAGAAATAGAAGAGGCAATCCAAAATTTCATATGGAATAATAAAAGACCCCGTATAGCAAAAACAATTCTTAGCAGAAAAAACAGTGCAGGAGGAATTTCAATACCAAACTTTAGACTCTATTACAGAGCTATAATTTCAAAACAGCTTGGTACTGGCACAAGAACAGGCCTGAAGACCAATGAAATAGAACTGAGGACCCAGATATTAAACCACAGACTTATGGCCACAGACAAGGGAGCCAGAAAATAGAATGGAAGAAAGATAGCCTCTTCAACAAGTGGTGCTGGCAGAATTGGTTAAGCACCTGCAGAAAACTAAAGTTGGATCCTTCTTTATCACTCTGCACTAGAATTAACTCCAAATGGATCAAAGACCTCGAGGTAAAAGCTGACATACTGAAAACTTTACAAGAAGGAATAGGAGATACACTAGGCCTCCTTGGCACAGGTCGAAACTTTCTTAATAAGGACCAAGAATCACAACAAATCAGAGAAAAGCTGGATAAGTGGGACTGCATTAAACTGCAGAGCTTTTGTATGGCAAAGGCCATAGCTAGCAAATTAACTAGAAAGCCTACAGAGTGGGAGAAGATCTTCTCTGACCATACAACGGACAAAGGCCTCATATCTAAAATATATCAACAGCTCAAAAAATTGAATCACTCCAAAACTAATCTCCAAAGAAACAACCATCTCATTAAAAGATGGGCCAAAGACTTAAAGAGAGTCTTCTCTGAAGAAGAAATAAAAATGGCCTATAGACACATGAAGAAATACTCAACATCTCTGGTCATAAAAGAAATGCAAATCAAAACAACTCTTAAGATTCCACCTCACTCCAGTTAGAATGGCCAGGATCAAGAAAACTAGTAACAACAGATGTTGGAAGGGATGTGGTCAGGAGGGATCACTACTACACTGCTGATGGGAGTGCAAACTTGTTTAACCACTATGGAAAGCAGTATGGCAGTTCCTCAAAAGACTAAACATAGAACTCCCCTATGACCCAGCAATTCCACTACTTGGCATTTACCCAACCGTCCAGAAACAAGAACATACTAAATCCACTAGCACAACAATGTTCATTGCAGCACTATTCACCATAACAAAGATATGGAACCAACCCAGATGTCCTTCAGTTGATGAGTGGATCAACAAGATGTGGTATTTGTACACAATGGAATTCTATGCTGCTGTCAGAAAGAATGACATCTCCCCATTTGTTAGGAAATGGAAAGACTTAGAAAAAATCATATTAAGTGAAGTAAGCCAGACTCAAAGGAACATAGGCTCAATGGTTTCCCTTATTTGTCATAATTAGTAGCAAGCTTGGGCTCTCCGAGCAGAGATTTGCAATAGAGCAAAACCTAGATACATAAGGCCATATAGCATGATGCTAAATGAAAGGACCTCTAGGGTATAGAAACAAAAGCCATATAATGAGTGATTGTTGTCCTTAATGTACTATGTTATCTCTCATCTCTTTTGCTGTCCCTTTGTTATCTCATATTGCTACAATATCTTACTTTATTATCTGATATATTGGATATATTTGTATTTGGTTATTTGAAATTGGATAGGGAAGGGGGAAAACAAGCTGAGGGGTGGGGGTGGGGTGAGGGAAATGGGGACCAAGACATGAGAAAGGGTATCAGTGTATGTGAATTAATGCACCTTCTATATATATAATGTAACCCTTCTATTAATCACAATAAAAATATTAAAAAAAAAAACAAAATTCAGGCCTGGAGTGTGGCCTAGTGGTAGAGTGCTTGCCTAGCATGTATGAAGTCTTGGGTTTGATTCTTTGTTACCACATACACAGAAAAAGCCAGAAGTGGTGCTGTGCTTCAAGTGGCAGAGTGCTAGCCTTGAGCAAAATAGTGTCCAAGGACAGTGCCTAGCCCCTGTGTTCAAGCCCCAGGACTGGCAATCCCCCCCCCCCCAAAAAAAAAGAAAAGAAAAAGAAATGAAAAATCCACCAGGTACCAGCGGTTCACACTTTTATTCCTTGCTTATGGATTTTAGAATTTATTTCCAAAATGCCCTCTTTGTTGTGTGATTGACAGTTAAGCAAATCAATCTTCTTCCAGGAAGCCATGTTAATATTAACTGCTACTTGAGAAAATTGTTGACTTAACAAAGGTGCTTTCTTAATGACCTTCCTAGTTTATCATTCACTTGACTCCATTTAGTGCTTTGAAGATTTTATATTATTAATTAGCAAGTTCTGTGCTTTTCTCCACTGCTACTGAGTAGGTACAAAATATTTCTGAAGAGATTTGGACTTTGGCCCTTTGAATATTTTTTAAGACTAGTACTTTCCATTATTACTCTTTCAGGGAAGCTTCATTTTTCTCTTTTGGAAAAATGAATGTCAAGGTATTACTTAATGAATGTTTGTAAGAATATATTGCCCCAATACAAGGACAGAAACAGCATTTGATCTTATCTGAAAGCAGATGGCGATGATCTAGAGTTTAAATTATGGAACTGAAGGAAAAGAATTGGCTTTCAGGAAATGGAAGTTTGGGTTGTTCTTTTTTTCCCCCATAGATGTTTCAAGAAACTGATGAATGTTTTGAATCCTCTCCCTACACAAAACTCCTCATGACATTTCCCAGAGTTCACAAAAACTCTTCTAGAAACTCTAGTAAGAACACTCCCTCTGAGGAACATGTCCTGCAGTCACAATTGTTTAATAACTCACTAAGGTGCCATGCAGAAAGATCTGTTCAAGTTGGAAGAATGGCCTTTGTTGTTTTATTGCTAAACTAGCTTATGATGTATCTTTTGAAGTACTGTGGTCCTAAAGTCACTTTCTGTTTTCAAATCTTGGAGAGATGTGTTCTCTGTGAAATGCATGTGCACAATATTGAAATATGGAAACTGAGGGGGTACATCAGCATTGTCCATAACACAACACTCTCTCTTGCTCAATCCTGGGGCTTGAATTCTGAGCATGGCTAATCCTGGGGCTTGAATTCTGAGCCTGGGCTCTGTTCCTGAGCTCTTCAGCCCAAGAATTATTTTTTCTAATTCATTGTGTTAATCAAAAGTTTAATTTTAAATTTCTACTATAGCCACTTCATTTTCTTAATTCTAAATTTCAGTTTCCTTTTTCTTTTCATGAATATTTTTATTATCTTTAAGTAGTTGTAAAGAGGAGTTATTAGTCAACAACGTAGTTTATGAATGCATTGTTTCTTGATCAGTGCCACCTTCTCACACACCTCTTCTTCACCTCTCATAATTTTTAGGTTATATACTGAATTTTTTGGCATTTAACAAAGCACTTTATGTATATAATGCATCTTGATCTTGCCCTTTACCCCACTTCCATCCACCCCTTCCCTTATTTTTCTTCATTATTTGGGAAAGGGTTAGAATGTAGGAAAGAAAACACTGTATTTAGTTTAGTGTCTGCTTTAGTGGTGGTGTGGTCTCCACATCTTGACTGGAAATGCAAATGCAATGATGCTATCTTTTGAGCTAGAATTGTTTCGATCTTCACTCTCAGGTCAGAGAAGAGAGAGAAGATGGAGAGTTTGAACTGAATCATTGGTCTGAAAATTAGGGCTTTCTTTTTCTGTATAACTTTGACCCTGGTATATATGAAGAACAGGAATTGAAAAGGCATCTTATAGGCAAAGAGACTGAGATTAAAAGTTTGCAATGAAGTAATGAGTAATGATAATTTGAACTACTGATACCTACCTAATCTTCATAAGCTTTTAAAAAAATATTGTAGCTCTTGGATTTACTTGTGGAGATAAACTACAGAAAATGGCCAAAGTGGGCCAGGAATGGGGCTTAGTGGTAGAGTGCTTGCCTAGCATGAATGAAACCCTGGGTTTGATTCCTTAGTACCATGTGAACAGAAAAAACCATAAGTGGTGCTGTAGTTCAGGTGCTAGAGTGTTAGCCTTGAGCAAAAGATGCTCAAGGACAGTACACCCTGAGTTCAAGTCTCAGGATTGACCGAAAAAAAAGAAAGAAAATAGCCAAAGTTCACCTAAGGGCACCGTGTAGCATTGGAGCCCTGGAATTCTTGGTACCTGAATGATGTATCAAGCTATTCTTTTGTATTTGTCATAAAATTCAAAACTCTCAGCCCTCAGGAAGGCTTGAGGACTTAACAATGATTACTAGAAAAGCATGTGCCTATGGTTATAGAGTGTCTGATGGTAGCTCTGGTGTGCTGCTCATTAGAGAATTGAAGACTCTCAGCCTGGATTTTTGGATCCATTCATTGCCTGTTCAAACCTGCTATTTGAATCTCCCCACCCCTTATCTCCCATTTTGTGTTGAAGAGTTTATGGAATAATCTTGCATGTTTTCAAGGGAAAAAAATCACTTAATGATCATGGAAGATCTGCCATTATACTGTCAAGGATATATAGTGACTTTCATTCGCAATTAAAAACCATCATAGGAGAGAAGGAAAGCACCTGTCTGTAGGTTTTTCCTATATATTTTCCAGTACTTTGCTGTAACAGCTCATCTTGCTACACTGATCAGCAGAGGAGGATTAAAGGCTATAACTCTTCACACTACTTTTGGGTCATTTTTGCCTTGAAAGTTATTCTAGTTGTAATACTTGGAGGAGCCAATCTGGGTGTGGCTGTGCCTTAGAGACATCTCCTGCCTTGCTGAAGAAGCCCTTTTGACTGTTTCTCTTTCCAGCTGGAGCTTTACCCTTTCTCATCCTTTTATGTAAATATATTAGTTCCCAGAGAGTGCTGAGAATGTATCTTTTGTGGAGAATGTACTCAGAGGAAAAATATTTCCCACAGCTCCTCCTCTGTGCAGCTTTTGTTCAGCACAAATGTTGAAAAGGCCATATATTTGACTTTTTTGGTGCCAAGTTTTAAATTTTTCTTTAAGTAGTTTTATAAAGGTGTGTCATTCAACAAAGCACTTTATGAATACAAACTATCTTAAGCAATGTCATCCCTTTCATCATTCTCACCCATCTCTCTCCTCCCCACCTCTCCTTTGCACTTATTAATTTTATAGGATATATGTTGAATTTTCTTTATTTCTCCTCTTGATTTGTATGTTCTTCCCCTGTGATCCCACTCAACTCTTTTGAATACCTGATTCCTGGTGTTTTATATTGCTGGACTTAAACTTTGCCTTTAACTTTAACATTACACTATTTGAATTCTCTCTTGAATCTACCATATTTCAGTTAGTATATTTGCATATACTTGCATACCATCCAATATATTTACTTACAAATTTATACGCTAAATCTACTTCCACATATAAAGGAAGATATGCATCCATGGTCTCTCTGGGCCTAATTTACTTCACTTCTTTGCAAATGATACAATGCCATTCTTTTAATGGGTGAATGCCATTCCATTGTGTATATATAGTATTTTATTGATGACTAAGAGGTTACGGATTAACTTCTTTGTGCACTATGCAACAAATGACTATGAATATGAAAATGGTAGGATGCAAGGAAAAAATATGGAAAATAATATTTGTCAGGTATCTACTAGGTGCATTTGGAACAAGATTTGAGTGTGACCAATCCCTTGGACATAGCTGCATTAAGAATTCTTAATATTAGTAATGCACCTTCTATCTGGTGAATATAATGTAACCCTTCTATTAATTACAATAGAAATATATGAAAAAAAGAACAATTAATATTATTATTTATACTTTATAAACATGGAAACTACTGTTTGCATTAATTTACCAAAAATGTTTGTCAATGGCCAGTATATGTACTTAAACTTTAATTATGTTGCCTAATTGTTCCAAATATTTTGACCATTTTAGTTTTATCTGGTTTGGATATGTATTTGAATGTTTAAGGTAGGCATTTTTGCTTCCTTCCAGAGTAGTGGGCCAAACCACCGCTTCTCATGTAGAACTCTGACTTGCTCTACAGTTCTGTCTATCCCTTGCCCTTGGCAGGCTGCCTGTAACAAAATGGAGGGGCCAGGGCTTGAGCTCCTTCCAGCTGAAGAAGAAAGCTTGAAAGCAACAAAGACTTGCTCACTAGCAGACAAGAAAGAATACAGAGTTTGGTCAACAGAAATACATCTGGGGCTGGGTATATCACCTGCTGGGCCTCTAATTTGCTACTTCTACCTCATGCTAGCCTGTACATATACCCTCAGCACTGCAAAAAAACAAAAACAAATGAAACATAAGCAACACAACAAAAATAATCCCACCCCAAAGTAGAACCACATTTGTACTTCAGAGTAGACTTTGAAGCTGAGACACAAAGGGTAATTGTTCCTGAACTCCGTATAAGGTTACTTTTCTTCCATTTTCACAGAAGGTGTTTTAAATGTGCTCCAATTTGTGACTTTTTGAGGAATACAAGCCTAGTAATGTGAACATGTGTTCAGTGAGTATTGGGTCGAGGTCAGGCTGCAAGTACCCAGATACTTATAGATGTTCGTCTATATATCTGTGTTCTATCTCTCCTTGGGGTACAATTTCTGCCTGTGATATGGATGATGACGTCTTAGAATGTTCTCTGCATTCTATACTTGAACTGTGGGTTCCAGGCTAGAGAATTAAATGCTTTTCTTCCTAGTCCCTTGTTGACCCATTGACGAGTGCCTGAAGCTCAGTCTTTTGGGGACTTTCAGAAAAGCCTTATAAAATATCATTCAGAATTTATTTCTTGGAGATACCAAATGAGGGAAGAATGAATCACTTACTTCTAGTGTGACTTAATGAAGATATGTCGAATGGCTGGGACATTTTGTCTCACATACATGTTGTGTGCCAAAACATCAGGCAAGTACCAGAAAATGGGGGGGGGGGTGCTGAACTAAGGAGTTATCAGATTGCACTTATGTGAAGCTCATTGCCACACCATGACTGGGATGAAAATTTAGTGGAGAGACTATAAAGGAACACACAAAAATACCAACCTCATGTCAAACATTTTCTCTAACCTTTCACCCATATCATTTTTGATCATCCTTAATGTCACCATCAATATCTCAATATATAAGAGGGCCTTGTTGAAACATCAGAATAGATTTACTGTGAATTGGCAGAACTCAGATGAGAAATTTTTCATGTTAACTTTATGTGGAGGATCTTTTGCTGTGATCCAGATAATCATTACTATCATCTTAACACTAGCAAGCAATTTAGGAGCTACTAAGTCTAATGGGTGATTAAATCCTTTGTTTTGATTCATTCTTTTGTGTCTCAGAGAGTCCCATTCAACTGCCAAACTCACATCACAGATTTGTGTCCCTTGAATGATCTAGATGTAGGGAAGGCTTATTTTCTTGGGTTTCCTTTGTGGAAGAGGATCCCACTCACCCAGGGCCACACACAATGATGAAGTAGTAGTGTTCGGGGTCTAAAACTGATGCTAAGCACAGCTATTATTTAAAAGAAAATTAGTAATTCTGATGTTTTATAACTGAAGGTTATGAATATTTTGTTGTTTTTGGTTTTGGGCTGGTGGTGGGGCATGAACACTGGGCCTGATTTTTTATGTTCTTGAGCCTTTTGCATTTATTATGGCTATAGCACAGATAATTATTACGTATTACTTCTCAGCTGTGTGTGTATTTGTTTAGGCATCCTGTTAAAGTTTGAAATCAGTCAAGGTGGGTAAGTTTACACCATAGAAATTCTTTCTTCCTCTTAAGTAGGATTTGATTTATTATTTTGTTAATGGTTGGGATTTGAGAAAGAAAGGAGAAATGTAAATCAGGAAGACTGACTCTAAATTTTACAGTATCTTTTTTTTAATCGTATCTTGGATCACATCTTAGCTATTCAGGAGGCTGAGATCTGAGGATCCTAGTTCAGAGCCAGCCTAGGCAGAAAAGTCAATGAGACTTCTATCTCCAATTAACCAACAAAAAACTGGAAACGGAGCTGTGGCTCAAGTGGTAGTGTGCTAGCCTTGAGCTCAGGGACAGCACTCAGGCTGACCAAGGACTGGCACAACAAACAGCCAACAAAAAATCAATTTGCCATGTCTGGAGCTATTACCAGTGAATGGCGTGCATGCACACACACACACGCACACACACACACACACACACACACACACACACACACACACACAGTGTTTCTGTAGTATTCAAAACCTTCTTTAAAATCATACTTAGCAAAGAAATAATGTCTTTAATGAACAAGAACTTACAGCCAGGTTTTTGTTATTTGGTATTTGCCTTTGTCATTAATATAAATGCAAGTACCTACTAACCTGAAGTGGAAACTGTGCTTTTTAATTAGCTACAACAGTTGTCAAACTAAAAGTTCAGCAAAAGTCAGCAAAAACATTCTCTGAGGGTGAATTGATTATATGGAATATAAAGTAAAAAGTACATACTTTTTCTTATTTATAAATAGCTACAATGTGTTTTGAGTAAATTTATTTTTTTTTTGCAAAGGATGAGATTGTGTGTGTGTGTGTGTGTGTGTGTGTGTGTGTGCTTGTGTGCTTGTGTGTCCTCATCTTCTACCTGAGGAACCAGCTGCTGAACATTTCTCAACACATTGGTAGAGAGGAATAATTCTCCCAAGGGAAATTAGAATGCTAAACAGGCAAAAGCATAAATAAAAAAATGTCTTCTAAGCCAGATATATAAATAAGCAATTACAAGACAACACCTGGAATACACACAGGGGGCAAAAAAGTTGAAAAGATAAGAAATCTATATAAGCATAGAGGAAGGATAAAAAGATAAAAGAATGGAGTAGAGGGTAAGTCAAAAGTCAAAAGGAGGTGCATTATTGATCCTTAGGCAATAAAATGCTAGATTTTATTCTTTGAAAATATGTGGCTGAGGTAAAGAAGGGCAGTGACAAAAGTGGCTATGGTTTGGAAGAGATAATAAGGGATGCATATTTTAATCCTATATCTGGTAATAAAATAGTGCTATATCAGATTCCCTGAAATGTTCAGATAATACTTTATATAGAGTCACTTATAGAAGGTTAGCCATTGTATGTATAAATTCACCACTGTTAGTGATTCTGACTTTATTATATACTAGCTGAGTTACACTGGAAAAATTAACCTCTCTGCCTTTAGTTTTGTAACATGTAAAACAGTGGTGATAATATTGATGAATTGGGTAACTCTGAGAATTAAAAATGTTTACCATAAAGAAAGCCCTTAGAAAAGAAGGACATACCAAATCCACTAGCACAACAATGTTCATTGCAGCACTATTTACCATAGCAAAGGTATGGAACCAACGCAGATGTCCTTCAGTTGATGAATGGATCAACAAGATGTGGTATTTGCACACAATGGAATTCTATGCTGCTGTCAGAAAGAATGGCATCGTCCCATTTGTAAGGAAATGGAAAGATTTAGAAAAAATCATATTAAATGAAGTAAGCCAGACTCAAAGGAACATAGGTTCAATGGCTTCCCTCATTTGTCATAATCAGTAGAAACCTTGGGCTCTCCTAGTAGATGTTTACAATAGGGCAAAACTCACATGCATAGGCCATATAGTATGATGCTAAATGGAAGGACCTCCAGGATATAGAAACAAAAGCCATATAATGAGTGATTGTTGTCCTTAATGTACTATGTTATCTCTCATCTCTTTTGCTATCCCTTGATTATCTCATATTGTTGTAGTACTTTACCTTTTTATCTGATATATTGTATATATGATTATTTGGTCATTTGAAATCGGATAGGGAAGGGGGGAAAACAAGATGAGGGGTGGGGGGTAGAGGGAAGGAAATGGGGACCAGGACATAATAAAGGGTATGAATGTTTGTGAAGTAATGCACTCTCTATCTGGTGAATATAATGTAACCTTTCTATTAATTACAATAAAATATATGGAAAAAGAAAAAAACCCTTAGAACAGTCATTATTATTGGCAGTTAGTGTATTACGATCATTATAATTAGTTTGATGTCATTTTTCTTTGTTACTTTTTGACTCATTTGTTTTTTTATTGTAATTAGTAAAAGGGTTACATTATATTTGCCAGATAGAAGGTGCATTAATTCACATACATTGATACCCTTTCACATGTCTTGGTACCCATTACCCTCCCCTCACACCCCCTCCCGTCTTGGTTTTCCCCCCTTCCCTATCAAATTTCAAATAACCAAATACAAATAAATTCAATATATCAGATAACAAAGTGAGATACTATAACAATCATTTGTTAACAGGTTGCCAGTGACTACTTCTTCTACCTATGTTTGCTTCTCAGCATAGGACTCATCTTCTACTTTTCTGACAATAGTATCTGGGCCAAACTTTATTCACCAGCACCTAGCCAATGCCTGGTACATACCTTAGGATGAGAGGCCTTTATATGACCATAGACATGACTACATAGCCTCTCCTGGGACATAAATTTTTGTTTACATGTAAAAACATGAGATTTGTTTTAATCTTCCTATTTCTTTGTTTTGTTGTATTTTGTTTTGTTTTGTCAGTTGTGGGGCTTGAATTCTGGGTCTGGGTGCTGTCCCTGAGCTCTTCAAGTCTACCATCCTACCCCTAGAGCCACAGCATCACTTCTGGTTTTCTGGTGGTTAATTGGAGATGAGTCTCATGGATTTCCATGCCTGGGCTGGCATTGAACCTTGATCCTCAGATACTAGCCTCCTATGATTATAGGCGTGAGCCATTGGCACCTGTCTTCATCTTCCCTTTTCTTTGACAAAACATGTTAAGATTTTACAGCACTGGATTTTTCATGCTTTCTGGAAAACTTTCCATCTAGAACTGGTCTATTTCCTCACAGCCTCAATCATCAAGCCTGAACGCAATTACCATAAGAAATTTCTCGTATCTCCTCCTTACCCACTGTCCCTGCAGATCTCTCAGCTTATTTAATAAATTAAAATCTGTTACTTTATATTATTCATTTTGACCTTTAAATAATCCCTTGTTTATCAAATGAAGTCCCTTCAACTGGATTTTGGAATGACACAGTCCAGAGTCTTATTGATGCTTATTGATCACTGTCCATGGGTGAAACCTTTTCCCTTCCCTGTTCCTTCCTCTTTCTTCACATAGATGACCTCCTACTCCACTGAGAGTTTTACTCTCCATGTTAGGCTATAGCTCTGTCTCCCTTCTAACTGCCTAGAAGAAGCAGGGCATGTGGGTACCTTCTTATCCCATTCCTTGTGGCTCTGATCTTCCTCACATGTCCCACAAAGGGGAATCCTTCCCACATAGATGCCCTCCTCACTCTCCTTGGGCTTTCGTACCTTGGGCCAAAACCTTCCTTATGGATCCTCTCTTCATCTTGCATTAGCACTGGCATACCCCATTATTCTGTTTCACCAGGGGAGGATAACTCACCACGCTTCAAGATCCTGGACACTGTGGCTCTCTAATGTTATGTTAGGCAAATGCTCAGCCATACTGATTAGCTAGGAAAGTTCTTGAAGAAAAGATGAAGCTAGATTTTGGTTCATTTTAAATAACAAGTTCCTTTTCTTTTCTTCAATTACCTATATATTTAAATAAAGCAAACACTGAATTTTTCTCTGGTAGAATCCCATGGAATTATACTTTTATGATGCAGGATCCTATCTTGTGGCTCAATTTTATTTATTTTTATACCCAAACTACCCATTCATTGCTCAGATTAGATTTAACCTAGGAATTTTCCAATTTTGTCTCACCCTATTTTTCTGTGTACTTTCTATCATGTAACTTAGTACCACGCTGCCTGTGAACTCTCTTCCCTTCCACAAATATTTTATGCCATTTGATACATTTATATGTGCTTTTTGTCTTCTTCTTGGTAAGCCTGGTTTCTAGATTTTCTAGAAATCTCTGGTGGAGTCTTTCAGATTCAGATTAACTGTCATTTCTTAGTGAAATATTTCTCAAGTCTTGCTAAGTAAATAAGTTCCTTTTCCTTTTCCTCCTCTCCCTCTTCCTGTTGCCCCACCTCCCCACCCCATCCCTTTCCTCTGTCCTTCCTTCCTCCTTCTCCTCCCCCTCCTCCTCCTCCTCCTCCTCCTTTTCCTCCTATTCATCATCCTCCTGGAAATTTAACCTTGGTCCTAAAGCATACTAGGTAATAGCTTACTTTGATTTCTTTAGTCTATCTCTAGTCTTTTTTTTTTTAAGCTAGAATCTCAGTACCTTTTTATCAGGGCTGGCCTCAAAGATAATCTTGTCTCTGCCTCCTAAGTAGCTCATATATCACCATACATGGCTTTTTCCAGTCTCTTAAGAAAGTGTTTAAAGCAGACTATTAAAATTCTGCTACAAATAGTTTGCCTGAGCAGACGAGAAAATTGCTTGACCTTTCCAATTCTCAGTTTCTTCATCTGTTATGTGGAGATAATGATAATAATAGTGGATCAACTTCATACACTTATCAGAAAGATGAGTCACAGATAGCCAGTATTAATTATTGCTATTATTATGATTATCCATAAAAGACTGTGTGTTCTTAGATTCACTAAACTTAATTTAGTATCCACAACATAATATGTGATCAACAGTCTCTGAAGGAATTAATTCATTCTACAAATATTTTAAAATGTGTATCCTATGCCAACACATGTTATGCAATATTGTAACCAAAACAGAGATGTTTTCTGACCTCTTGTGGTTCATAGGTTAGTAGAAAATACAGAATTTAGGACATAATTACACAAGTGAATACATTTTAAAAGTGAATACTGACTGTGATCATTTATACTCTGTAAAGTAAGTGTGGAATCATAGGTAGAGAATGGGTCTTCGTCCCCAGTTCCTGGCAGAGAGCTCCTAAAACCCTTGGGATGTTTGAGTGCATGCATCATAAGAGAATCTTTTGTCCTAATGAGGCAACACTTGGCAGATCCTCACAGTTTCAGGATGAGGACTGGTGTTTAGAAGCTTGGAATGTTCAAGTCCCAACCCCCAGTTTTCAGGGAGTGGAAAGGTACTGGATATTGAACAAATCATCAAAGGCCCAGTGGTTTAATCAGTCATACTTGATTCATCACCCCCTCCCCTAAATCCTATGAGTTTGGAAAGCTTTCAAGTGGCGAGCATGCCAAGGTCCTAGGAGGATGGCAAGCTCAGAGCTAGGGCATGAAAATTCTTCAGTCTCCTTCTTTAGACCTTATTTTATACCTCTTTACCATCTGGCTATTTCTGAAATGCATCCTTAGAATAATAGTAAAGTAATAATAAAGGACAGTGCTTTCCTGAGTTTTAATGCGCTGTTGTGACAAATTATCAAAGTTGAGAAGGTACCTGGTGACAGCCTCTGGCTTTATGTAACTAAATCAGACACAAGAGTACATAATCTTGGGTTTGGCTAGCATTCCACTGATGCTAACTCTAGGTAGTAGTGCATTTGGATTGCACTGAGTTATAAAAGGACACCCGTGCATGTCCAAAATGTTTGCTATCTAGAGGGAAATCACCTCTCACAGCAAAAGGTGTTGTGAATAAAAACAGCTCTAGCAGTAAGAATACATCTCATGCCCAAAGTTGTCCACCATCAAGGGATTCTCAGCTGGGCATAGTGCCATATATCCTTAACCCTCACAAAACAAAGATGATTACAAATGGACTGGTTACTTTCTTCCTATTTTCAAATAACTTTGAAATGTTTTGAAAAATAAAATATATCTGTGATAGACTGCAAAACAAATGTATCCCTATATATTTACTGCCTGATCAATTTTGGTGAGAACAACACTAATTAAATGAACAGTAGGTGGGCAATTTGACTTGTATTACATTATATTAATTAATTAATTAATTTTTGTGCCACTCCTAGGACTTGAACTCATGGCCTGGCTGCTGTCCATGAGCTTTTTTGCTGGAGGGTAGTACTCTTAACTCTTGAGCTACAACTCCACTTCTGGGTTTCTTTGGTGGTTCTTTGGATATTAGAGTCTGATAGGCTTTCCTGCTTCCAGAGTAGCTAGGATTATAGAACTGAGCTAATGGTGCAGGGCCCTACTTCAGGTCTTTGACTCATGTTTTACACTTTAGATTTATAAATTTAACTAGATCCCAAGGAGTGACAGATTTCATTTATAAGCTTATCAAGAAAATTCTCTGTGTCCTTTTCTTCTTTTGCATTCTGTATCATACCATCTCTTCATCCATCTGCCTTGTACAAGAAGATCTTTGTGTCTAAAAATGTATTCCACAAAGGTAAGAACTCAAAATGCCACCTGGGATTATGTAACATTTTAAAACTTCTGATTTTAAGTATAGTAAAAAGTAACCATACATGCTTTTTAACAGAAGATCTGTGATCCTATACATGTAATTTGAAATGATAATGATTATTCTTTATGCCAAATATGTATTTATGCTGAGCATATTTTTTAAAGCTTCCGATATTTCAATTTTGGATACTCCGGTAAAGAAATTTGGTTGTTATGGATAACAAATTACAGTATCTTTGATGACTACAAAAATTAGAATTCCTCATAGCTAATGGTCAAAAATTCACAACTAATTTTTAGAAAAACTAGTTTCTTTCCATCACAAAATAACTCCAAGTTAATTAAAATTTAATTTCTGACCATATCCTAAATATTTATCTTTTGCTTTATCTGGTGTGTGTGTGTGTGTGTGTGTGTGTGTGTGTGTGTGTGTGTGTGCATATTTCTTCTGACCTTCACTGTAAATCCATACATGCTCACAGTAAGCTAAAAAACAAAACAAACAAAAAACATGAAAAACAAAAGCTGGTAACCAGTGGCTCACATCTATAATACTGTAATCCTAGCTACCCAGGAGGTTGAGAACCAAGGAACTCAGTTCGAAACTAGTCCAGGCAGGTACATCTGTGAGATGATTATCTTCAATTAGCTTACCAAAGATTCCAGAAATGGAGCTGTGTGACCCAAGTGATAGAACAGTAGCCTTGAACAAAAAGCTCAGGGACAGAACCAAAACACTGAGTTCATGCCCCAGGGATAAGTTACAGGGCGGGGGAGAAAATTGGGGGAGGCGAGAGGGAGGGAGAGAGAGGGGGAGGAAGGAAGAGAGAGATAGAGGAAGGGAGAGAGAGAGAGACAAAGACAGAGAAGTTGATCAATGATAAAGCTAAGAAATTAAATTCCAAAGTGTGCTAAGATCTCAGAAATGTAGAGAAATAGAACAGTATGCAAATAGTATATGAATAGAATCGTATACAAAATAATTTCTACTGATAGCTGACTTTCATTAGATGCTTCACCTCACGGGGTATACGTTGACATGAGTTTAAAAAGATAACTAAAAACAAGTTCATGTTTGTTCTTTTTAATCTGTATGTATATATTGATTGAAACAATTTTCTACAGCAACTTCTTTTTTATGAAAGCAGAACCGAGGGAGGGGAAAGAAGGTATGGAGGATGATTCAATTGTCTTAGTCACAGACAGGTTGACTATTATTCCAGTCATGTCTCTGGAGGAGTTCCAGAGACAAAGTTATGGCTTCCTTACTTGCCTGGTCACTGTTGTGTAGTCACTGTGTGGTCTTTCCTGAGGGTTTGGTTGTTCTCTTCCTTTGGGGAAGTTTCTTAACCATTTACCACAAGATAAAATTCGGAAAGTCTGCCCTTTCTGGAGCCCCAGGTAAATGCGAAGTGACTGACCGCAGGAGAAGATAGCTCAGCTCCCAGTTTTCATCCTACTTAAAATTTGTGGGCCTGGGTAAGGAGTCAGTGTTTCGCAGTAGAAATAGCTGTTAAGGCACCTCTTGCAAAAATACAGGTGACTGTAATTTGTCCCTTAGAAATTTTTGTGTCTTCAGGCTTGTTGGTGAGCACATAATAATTTATGAAATGATAATTCAGGAAAGAGCTGATGACTGTTAGAGGTAGTTACTGAAAAAACGGAGAGATTGTATAACATTGTAACAACTAAATGATCACCGAATTGATACAAAACAGTTTAAGACATAAAGTAACATTAAAAAAGATAGAGCAGCACATTAAAGTAAGAATACTTCTCATGGCCAAAATTGTCCACCATCAAGGGATTCTCAGCTGGGCATAGTGCCATGTACCTTTAGCCCTCACACTTTAGAGGTAAAGGCAGAAGAATTTAGAGATCAAGACCAGCTTGGCCTATATCCTGTTTCAAAAAATTAACAAAGTACACAAAAATCTATGATGAGTTCCAAAATGGCCAGTAAGGGCTTTGATTCTTCTACCTGTGTAAGGGATTTATGGATGCAATTTTTCTTTCGGATCCAGCGCTAGTGGCATGCACGAATACTTCGTAACAAGTACTTGCAAACTTCAAAAAGAAGTTTACACTTGGGCCTTTCAATGCCCAAAGGGGAAGTAAAAGCAGGCTAAAATTGTGGCATCCTGGCCTTTATTTTGCACCAGTTTGAATTATTTCTTATAATCTCCTTGGGTTCTGGGAACAGCAAGACTAACCTATAGCCTTGGTGGGAGGAGCCATGAAAAGCGCCCTCAGAGAGAGGATAAGTGCAGCCCTTGCAGGGACAGACTACCTACCAGGGAGCAATGACTTTCTTCTTAACAATTATTCAGCTGGCCAATCCTGGTCAGCTGACCCACCTGTGACCACCAGACTCTACCTGTGCTGAGGAAGACGAACAATAGAATACTTCTTTCTCCCTGCACCACTGCTTTGCTTTCTCTATTAAAAGCTGGAAGCTCGTGTCTGTACATGGAAGATGGGCTGAAATGCTTACTCTTATGGAGCCAGTGGCATGTAATAAATGTCCATTACTCATCTTTTTATTTGGCATGTTAGGGTGAGGGGCCAGATCCAACATGTGGAGCCCCAGCGAGGTTTTTGGCCTAACTCCCATTACAATCTAAGATAGAGTTGTGGATATGTTTTTGTTTTTGTTTTTTTATCTCCTGCTCAGTCAGGTGGTATTATTCTTGGTATGTAACTAGAAGGAGTGATGAAGACCTGCAGGCATCTCTCCAATATGAGGTGTAAATCATCAACCCCACTGTTTTCAGTAAACAATGCTAACAAGTTAGTACAAGCTTGGGCTCACAAATAACATTTTCTCACAACGCAACATGAAAACTTATGGCTCATGCCTTGACTGGAGATCCAGATTATTTCTTTGTCGGGGGGAGGGGAGCTCTTTTACTGAACAAATAACTCAGACCAATTTTACGCTTGCTGGAATTAACCCTTCAACAGTTTACATTATTAGAAATAGAACTGCACAGAGCTCACTTATTAGATTTGAAATGACTGTTAGAGTATTAATTGCATCAGCTACTCTTCAAAGAATGAGTGAGCCATTCACTGCTGTTCATTTAAATGCAAATTAGATACAGCAATTGTTGTTGTTACTGTTACCCTTAACCTCATGAAGATGTTTTATTCTAGCAACCAGAGGAGATATAGAAAGGAATATTTTATCCAAATGTATGTATTTCACACACATACACACACACACTCAGACATACACATATACACAGGCACACACACATCCATAATAGGCTGTTAAATAAATAAGTCAGAAAGATAATTTTCTATGCTAAGCTCATCATTAAAGAGTGAACTAAATTTTATAGATTGCTTCTAACTTAAGCAAAAATACTTTTAGTTTATTGACTTGATACTCTTATATGGCAAACTTATTTCTGGAACTTCTATTAATATTTTCCAATAGCTAATGGGTTCAGGTAACTAAAATTAGGAAAACCCAAACTAGAGAGAGAAGACAGATGTTAAATAAATGTTATTAAGCATGTAATACATATTAGATATAACATGTATGATATGATAGATAAATAAATGTATATTATTACATTTCTAACACATTTTTCTTAAAAATCTCAGAAGGAAAACTGTTATTTGATAGCACAGAATCAGAATCATTTATGTTCTATGGTGAAACATAAAATCATTACTAGATGTTTTCTAATTTTGTTTCATGGTCTGAATCTCAGTCTATTTATATCAAGTATGAAGATCGATATTCACCTATTTCCATAATTTTCTTTGTTATAAAAATTTATGAAATTCCTCACAATTTCTCAGCTTTTCATGCTAGTCTAAAAAAGGACAGATTATTGATCCAGTCACAATATTTTGATCAATATTTTCAAAGCCTTTCCAAGTTGCTATTGTTACTCTTGTCAAGTTGTTATAATATAAAAAAGCAGTCTTCGTTTGACTTTTAATGTTGCTATTCTTGTAAATCTTGTGTGTGTGTAAAGTTTCTATAATTATGTAAATGAAGGTAAGCCCTGACCTCAAATATGTAAATAGTAACTAAGGCAAACATTGGAAACTATCATGATATTCAGAATGAGCTTGGCATATGGTTTAGAGTAAGCTCTTTTCACAACATTACAATTCTTGCTGTGTTGAGGTGTATTTGCCTCTGCAGCTTTGAAAATTTGAGATGCATCAATTCTAACATTTTAAGAACTGACGAACTAGTTTAAGATTACTCAGGCTGATATGATGTTACTCTCATTAAATTTCTTTGAGAAATGCTAGATACGTAAGTCTAAATAAGGTTACTTTAGGTCTCCTTAGTGAGATAATGTGTTTGCAAACATCTAAGGAAAGAACATAGTGTGTAGTAAAGGGATAAATGTGTACCTGCATTACTATATAATGCAACCACTCAAGCCCTCTTTTGAGATCTCTCTCTCTCTCTCTCTCTCTCTCTCTCTCTCTCTCTCTCTCTCTCTCTCTCTCTCTCTCTCTCTCTCTCTCTCTCTCTCTCTCTCTTTCTAGATACTGGAGGCCCAATTTGGAATCTTCTTTGCTTCCACATCCTAAGTGACTGGGTACCTATAATTGTTCTGAAATCATTCTTTAACAATTTGGTCATCCTTTTCATGAAAATCATCTAGGATATATCTTATCACCACTATTGTTAAAACATTAACAATTCTCCTACCAACTCTGGTTACCCTTTGCTTAAAACCGTTCCAGTCATCAGGAAACAGCCTCAAAAAGCCTTGCAAAGCTAGGAGAAAGCAATCTTTTGTTGCAGGTGACATTAACTCAGTCCTCATGGAAGAATGCGTCCCCCTGGTTTGTGTTAATAACTTTGCAAACAGGTTATACCATATTGTGAGTGTGATTTGAAGCAATTCATAAGTGCCAGTGGCCAGTTGTGCTAAGCCTAAACCCATCTTGTTGCATTCTTTCCCAACTGGTATGCATTCAGTACTTGTAAGTTCTGTTTCAGAAAGATTTCTGACAATCTTTAATACAACATTTGGCTTTTTACCAGGAGTATGAGTAGAAATCTGATAGATGTACATTTAATGTTCTTGGTTCAGCCTAATAGGACTTTACATATCTTTGAAAACCTGAAAGGGATGATATTCTGGCCATTGTTATCCAATGGACCAGTTAATGACATTCAAGTCTGCTGAAACTTATCTTTAGTAGTATCATAAAAGGACATGAGTCACAACCAGCAATGATGTTAAAGTTCATTATGATGGGAACCTACCAGCTATTTCTAAAGAGGTCTATAATTTCTCTTCAATCTGAGTTACTGAGTAACTTGAATATCTAAAAGGAAAGACAATATATGAACTGTATCACTGATTCTTCACTTTGCTAACCATATTTTTATATAAATGTATCTATAAATTCTATTCTTTTAAGGTTTTTCAAAGCTGTTCATGATAGTAAAGGCCTGTATTCTCAGAACTTTAACACCAGCAGTTGTAATATTAAGGCAGGAGGGTGGTGAGTTCCAGGTCAGCCTAAACTACATAGTGAGACCCTGTTTAAAAAACAAATACAAAAATAACAAAAGATCACTCAAAACTCTCTTTCTTCATCTCACCTGCACTTTACCACTTTAGTTAATGCTCTGAAGCTTATAATGAGCTTTCTTCTAATTTCCCTCAGTATGGTCCTTTTTACCTATAAATATAGCGTCTCAATTACATACTTATTACATGTATTTATATCTACAAATAACTAGTGGATTTACTCACCATAATCTTTTCCAAGCTGAGGAATACATCGTGACACTGAAATACAACAAATATTTTAGGTAAAATATGGGTGAACATACAAAAATTATTATTTATAGATTTTCATTTGTGTGTACTGACATGTACCTGGTAACTTTAGTTGAGGGCAGGAGAAGTAAGTTTTCAGTGTACAGATACTGTTACTTTGTCTCTCCTGCACTTACACTATCACTGTTACAAGGTTTATAGACTTATAAAAGACCCATGATTTGTAACTACTTGGCTGAAGTAGCATGCCAGGTCTGGTACCTAAAGTAGATCTGAATGTGAAGAGAGTTATTGTCTCTTGGAACAGCCAATGACCTAGAATTACAGACATGAGCCATTGGCACCTGGCTCAATATATATCTCTGTAAGTGCCTATTATACAAGATACTGCACTAGGTGCTTTGGGGAATTTACAAAATGAAGAAAGCATTCCTTTCAAATAACTTAGGATTTAGAAGGTATAAATGAGAAGGGCTAGCAATGATTGTTAAGTAATGCACTTTCTATTTGGTGAATATAATGTAATCCTTCTATAATTACAATAAAAATTTTTTACACACACACAAAATAAATAAAATAAAAAAGTAAATAAATATACTTGCAATTGATTCCAGTGGGGGAAGGGAGTTAAAATAATAAAAAAAAAACTAGTAAAACTTCTGCTGGAACTTTTGTACAAATGAAGGAAATTAGAAACTATGAACATTAAGCCACCTAATATTGAATCAAGGAAGCATCCAGTCCATAAAGTTCTTGTGAGTAGATCACTGTTCTGTTGTTGGTTTTGCTGGTCATAGAGGAATACTCTAGGTTTTTCAGATGGATTTTGGTTAAGCTTACGTAGCTGTAGCAGACAATTGTTTATGCTGAAATAGAATTTTGTTATATAAACCTTATATTATGGAAATTGTATTTTCTATTCCCAGTCTCAGGAATTACTTTGTTTTCATTCTTAATTAATACCTAGGCATTGAAGTTCATGAAGAATGTTCTGGGTTTTGAAGAAATAATAGGAACATCTAGTTTGTATCTAGTGATTTTTTGGTATTTAATCTTTTGCATAAACATTTGTTTACTACTTTAAAATGCACTGTTAAATTTGATAGGATAGTATTATTACCTAGGGTTTGGACAGCTGTGTTCATAAGAGGAATGACTCTATTATTTTCTTTTCTTGTGCAGTCCTTAAGAAACTTTGTAATCAAAGGCTACATGAAATTCTAGAATGTATTAATTGACTTCTTCCTTACACATATGTAAAATTATGGAACAGCTAGTATTAGGTATTCTTTGAGAGCTTTGCAAACCTTGTATCTTAAGTCCTCTAGGTCTGGGGTTTTCTTTCTGTTGCTTTGCTATTTGTCCCAGGTCTTTATATTTTCTTTAATAAATTTTAATATTTTTGTTTTGTTTGTAATTTTGTCAATTTAATCTAGGCTATTGGTTTCTAGGATATGATTGCTCAGATTAGGTATATTTCAAATATATTTTCAAATTTATGTTCTCTTGCCTTTGCTCACTATTTTGGCATGGATTTCTCTCTATTCAGATAACAACAGCGAGGCATTGTGACTCACACCTGAAGTCCTAGCTACTCAGGAGTCTGAGATCTGAGGACTGTGGATTAAAACTAGCTCAGATAGGAAATATGAGACACTTCTTCACAACTATCAAAAAGCCAGGAGGAGTAGATAGGAAAGTAGGAGGAATAGATAGGGAAGTAGGAGGAGTAGATAGAAAAGTATTTATTTGCTTGAAGCAGAGAACACATAAAGGAGGTTTATGGAGGATAAATTTTTAATTACAGAATTTATTAACATTGATTTTTACATCATATTTCAAATGACATGTTGAAGAAGTATTCAAGAAGGGAGTCTCCATATACAATCACTGGCACTTAGATTTTAGAACATAATCAAAATTAGGCTGAGGATTTGTATGTCATAAATACATAATAATCTATGTAATAAAACATTATGTCTATAGAGTCATGAGTTTTTATGACTATGTAGTTGTGTTTATATTTCCAATACCATGTCCGTAGCACTGGGTATGCAACTTTTGAGTCCTTGCTCTTGTACTGCTTGGATCTAATAGCCACATATTAAGGATACCATGCGTCTTTTGTTCCTTTGGTCTTGACTTGTCTCACTCAACATGATTCACTCTAGCTTCATCCACTTCCCTGCAAATGCCATTATTTTATCTTGTCTGTTGGCTATGTAGAATTCCTTTGTATGTATGTATGTATATATATATATATGTATATATCACATTTTCTGCATCCATTCATCTGCAGTAGGACATCTGGATTGTTTCCATCACCTGGCTATTGTGAATAGTGCAGAGATAAACATAGCTGAGCAGGTGTCCTTATTGTATCTTGGGTTATGATGTTCAGGGTAGATGCCCAGAAGTATGGCAGGATCATAGGTAAGGTCAATTTTCAGTTCTTTAAGAAACTTCCACACTGCTTTCCAGAATGGTTGAACTAGTTTACAATCCCATCAGCAGTACAGTGGGGTTCCTTTTTACCCACAACTCCGCCAGCATCTGTCATTGTCTGAGTTCAAAATCTTGGCCATTCTTGTTGGGGTAAGGTAGAATCTTAGGGTTGTTTTTATTTGCATTTCCTTTATGACCATGGATGATAAACATTTTCTCATATACTTTTCTGCCATTTTAATCTCTTCTTTTGATAAGTCTCTCTTTAGTTCCCTTGCCCATTTAGTGAATGGTGTGTTGGGTTTGGGGGGATTAGTTTCTTGAGTTCCCTGTAGATACTGGATATTAAGCATTTGTCTGATGTATTATTGGTAAATATCTTTTCCCACTTGGTTGGCTGTCTCTCTGCTTTAGTGGCTATGCATTTTTTTGCCAGTCCTGGGCTTGGGCTCAGGGCTTGAGCACTGTCCTTGGACTTTCTCAAGGCTAGCACTCTACCACTTGAGCCTCAGCACCATTTCCAGCTTTTTGCTATGTATGTGGTACCGAGGAATCGAACCCAGGTCTTCGTGCATGCTAAGGAAGCACTCTACCACTAGGCCAAACTCCCAGCCTCGTGGCTATGCTTTTATGTGTGCAAAACCTTTTTATTTTTAGGTAGTCCCATTTATCGAGTCTCTCTCCAATCTGTTATGACCCTGGGATTCTGTTCAGGAATCTTTTGCCTGTGCCTATGAGTTCCATTGTCTCTCCTACTCTATCATGTAGCAGCTTCACCATTTCGGGTCTGACATTGAGGTCTTTAATCCCCTTTGAGTTAATGCTTGTGCATGGCAAAAGGCTAGGGTCAATTTTTTTCTGTATGTGGCTGCCCAGTTTTGCCAGCACCAATAATTGAATACACTGTGTTTGTTCCACTGTATATCTTTGGCTTCTTTGTTAAACACAAGTTGACTATAGGTATGTAGTTCTATTTCTGGATCTTCTATTCTGTTCCATTGATCTTCTGGTCTATTTTTGTGCCAATGCTATGCTGTTTTTGTTACCATGGCTCTATGGAAGAGTTTGAAGTCTGGTATTCTAATTCCACCTCCATTGCTCTTTTTGCCTAGAATTGTTTTGGCTATTCTAGGTCTTTTCTTGTTCCATATGAACCTTTGGATTGTACCTTCCATTTCAGTAAAGAATGTCTTTGGGATTTTGATGGGGATTGCATAAAATTTGTATATCAATTTTGGCAGTATAGCCATTTTCACTATGTTGGTTCTCCCTAGCCATGAGCATAGGATGTCTTTCCATTTCCTAGTGTCCTAGTTTGAGCAAAATGGTAGTTTGGGAGGTAAGTACCAATGAGAAAGGAAATAACAAAAGTAATGACTCTCTCACTGTAGATTGGGAAATAACTGAACAAGAAAGGACCAAAGAAGTTTGTAAACAATTCATGCATGACTATAAGTGTAAATCAACAATTAAGAACAATTTTATCTTTTCTTTCCCTATTACTGTCAAAAGTTATGAAAAGATTATACTATATTCATTGACTCTGTTCATAATGAATACAGTTCTTGCTTTCTTCTTCTGACTGTTTAACATCTAAAAAGCTCCATAGACTGTCTATGGCCAGATCAAGTAGCTTGTTTGTATTTTTTAATCTTTTTGATCAATTTCTGATACTTTTTGTGTTTATGACTTTAATAAAATGTTCTCTTACCTTAGCTTGTATGGAATTTGGTTATTTTACTTTCTTAGTCTGTTACTTATTCCTCCTATATCTTGATATTTTTGTCTGCCTTGTTTTCTGCATCTACCATGTCCCTAAGATTTTACCTTGGGGCAAAGTCAGTCATTAAGTAAAGGAATTTAGATACTAATTTCATTTCTTTTTATGGTTCTAGTCACAAGTTCTTCTAGGGTAATTCTCAAATGGAGATTGAGCTTTTTTAAGACTATATACCCCCACTCATTCAGAAATTTGGTTCCAGTAGCCTTCACCAAACCAGGAGCCTGCTAGTTCCTGGACATCCAGTGATGAAAAGACAAGCCTGAGTTTTTGAAGAGACTGCAGTGATGAATGGCTTTTAAACACATGAGTAGATTTCTGCCTTAGTTTCACATGTAAGTTCCATACCGGATAGATGATATCTATGGCCAGGGTATCCAAAAGCTATTAAAAAGGCAAGACGCTGGTGGTTCATGCCTGTAATCCTAACTACGCAGGAGGCTGAAATATGAGGAGGCAGGAAAGTTCATGAGACTCTTATCTCCAATTAGCCACCAGTAAACTAGAAGTGATACTGTGGCTCGAAATGGTAGAATGACAGCCTTGAACAATAAAGCACCTAGGCTCTGCGTTAAAGCCCCACAGCAGATTATATATATATATATAGATAGATAGAGAGAGAGATATAAATATATAATATATAAATATATATAATATATAATATATAATGTATATACATACATAGACATATATTTATGCATATATGATGAATTATTATTTCTAATTTTTTCTTCTTCCTATTCTTGTGATGAATCACTCATTTCCATGTCTATCAATGTTGCAAAACTTTGACTCTTTATAGACAAGAAATTGCTATGGTTATGCTCTTCACTGTTTAAAAATTCACTAATGGCTATCACTCCAGCCTCTTCCCTTGCTTTGCTACCACATTGATAGCTGAACTAGTGATTAGCTTCTTCTTAATGATTTTTCTCTCATTGTTACCCTATGGATTCTCTTTCATAGACATCCAACAGTTGAACTATGCTCTACACATCCCTCACACAAGACCTGTGACTTTGCTGTTTCATCTACTCTGTGTATCTGAGGACTTCTGTCATTACATAGTCATAGCCTTCCACTATTCAAGGCCTGTCTTAAATATAACCTTCTTTGTAAAATCTTTTCTGCTTCCTCAATTTCCTTTTACTACCCAGACTTCTGTTAATATGTTAGTGTTACGTTGTCTAATATTTTCAAAGGTTAATTACAGCCGGTTTTGTACATATCTATGGCAGTTTGAATTATTACTCAGCTATTATTTACTCCTTTTGCTTCTCCACTCTGAATGAAGAATATTTATCTACCTTATCATTCTTTATCCATGTAATTTGTTTTAGCCAGTGGAATGCTAGCAGACTTAAGTGCCTGAGAAGAAACTATAATGTGTCATGCACTTAGCCTTAGATCTTATGTTATGAGATGGTGGCCTGGGGAAGACAAATGAAACATGCTTGATTGCAACACTTGGTTGATGTGAAGCATGGTGACTATATCTTAAGGGACAGTCAGTTGAGTTTAGCCTGTCAAGTTGAGTTTAGGCTGTAATGCCTATATTGTCATCTGTAAACCTTTGAGTGTAAGAATAAACACTTATTGCTATACTCCATTAAGACTTTTTAGTTGGTTGTTATGGAGTAACAATATATAGCAATACATTTATCTTAAAAGACTACTGTGGCACAACTATTGGATGACTTATTTAGAACACGATGATTGCAAAAATTCCATGATTCTTTGTATCATGGAATTTACCATTATTTGAAGATATACTAATTAATAAAATTACCTATTTCTTGGAGGCAGATGCCATACTTCTTAAAATGGACTCTGCCTAAGCTAGAAGATCAGAGAATGTACTTGAGGAAGTAATTAAATTGCTAAGTAGGGGATTAATCAAATCAAATGAAAATTGTGATTAAGCAGAGGACTGATGGACTGGGGCTTATGGGTGAGATAGTAGATGCTTTTCTTGTTTTTCAGGCAGACAGAGTAGTTAGTGCAGCCATCCTGTGATCAAACATGTGGCACATTCCAAGACCTCAGAGTAGGCCACTGTGATTTCAGCTCACCAGGAAGACTAGCATTAAGATAGGATAATGGAAAGCTTTCCTAAGCATTTAGGGCCTTTAAAGTAATAATTTGGTCATATTTGTGTTTTACCAAGAATGTTCTGGTGTCTGGATGGGAGAAGAACTTAGGTTGGGGCTATGAAATAGTTTGTAGAGAACCTAGTTAGACAACTATTTTACTTGGCAGCTAGGTATGATGGTCGAGTGGAAGCATGGGGAGATAGAAGAAAGCAGATAGCTTCAAGGAATTTGCTAAAAGTACATGTGGCAGGAGAGCCTGGTGAATTATTTGTGGAGGTTCAGGGAGAAGGCAATATCAGGTCCTTTCTTTCCACTCTTATTTGTCCCGTTGAATGACTAGCTGATTCCAGTTCCTTGAGGAGAGAATGAATTTGTTCCCAGAGCACCAATGGGGATCTAGAGTTGACATTAGGTGGGAATACTGAACAAACTGTGGCATTCCGGAGATCTGGTGACCAAAGTTTGAGTTATTCAGAAATAGGTCATGCTTTAAAGCTGTTTAAAGATACAGAGTAAGAAAAGAAGAAAAACTAGACTTTGAATCTTAAGACTGCTGTATATTTTGATGCCAGGCTGAGGAAGATGAGTTTGTACATGCAGAAGCAGTAGCGATGTAGAACAGACTTGGGAGATGGAAGAGTCAAAGCAATAGGAGACATGCTGGGAGGATAGAAAAGACCTTGTTTCTGAGGCCTTTCCAATCCCTTCAATTCAAAGTACTCAGCATACCAACACATCATACTTCAGGTTATTTGTTCTGAAACTAAACATTAGCTACTATAATGAAAAATATCATCACATTTAACTTCTTTAGATGTTTCAGAATGATTCATGGACAAATAAACTTATGGATTTACTGAACCAAGCCCATTTCCCTATTTAAGAATCAAGGCAACTAGCCTTTTTTAATGAACCTGTGCTATCAAGCAGCCTACATGATCTAGAACTTTCTAGAACTCATCACTTTTCACCAACAAACTACCTTAGATTCTCAGACTCTTCTGTGAATATTCCCTTTATGTTTTTGTTGTGCGTTCCTCCCAGATACTCAGTACTTCACGACCTGAAGTATAGGTATTGACTCATTTTGTTATGAACTTCTTGTTCCTCTCTGCTTTCAATTTTTCTCTCCTCTTTTAGTCTGCAAACAACTGTAATTTGAACTTATTAATTACCACTAGCCTTTTGTAGTTGTCCTACTACATTTCCTTCCCCTAGTGTGGCCTTGCTTCAATCCATTTTCTACACTGCTGAGATTCTAATCTTTTTAATCATCCCATTTCCTTGTTTAAAATCTTTCAATAGCTCCCCATTGCTTTCAAGGATAAAGTTCAAACCCTTTCATTTAGTACAAGAGGCCTTTCATGACCCTATTTCTTTCTATATTTTCAGCTCCTACTCCTTCACAATCACCTTTGCTCCAGTCCTATTGAGTTATTTGTAGTTCTATGCAGTTTCCCATGAAACTAGATGGCTTTTCAACATAGTCCCCTCCCGGGAAGATTTAGCTGTTCATACAAGCCTTCTTAGCACTGTCTGCCAACTTCACCTCCTCTCATTTACCCACTACCCATTCCACTATGCCATGTGCTCTTGGATCTGCTTGTTTTGGAGGGCAAGGTTTATATCCCTAGTAAAGCTTAGGGATTTCTTGAGTCCTTGGGAAAAGAAAAGGTATACCATGCTGTTCCATGCATGGATAGTAATAGGACATGATTTTTGGGTGTCTCTCTTTCCTTTCCTTTTTACATCCCTACTTCCTCCTTGAAATAGAATTGATTACAGCTTCCCTGAAAAAAAATAACTGGTATGCTACTTGTAAAGTGTATGTGTGTCTGTGTTTGAGTGTATGTGCTTCTATGTGTATTATGTATATTTGTAGATGAAGAGGCTATAGGAAATAATTTTTTTCTTGGGATTACCCCCAAAATCTAACTCAGGGATGGTGGGAAATAAATTCATGAGACTAGTTGTGGAATAAATTCCCATGATTTTATATTTTGGAATGCTCTCGTAGGCTCAGATTAGCACATTCTAGGGTTCTTCACCCTAGTTTCTCCTTGTACATTCTCCTGGCAGGCCAACAAATTAACACGAGGTTCTTATTAACATCAAGATCTCATCAACCAAATTTACTGTTCACAGAAATAACCCTCAGAGATTTGACATGGACTAACCAGTTAATGAGGATAATATGCTTTAAAAATCAGACTGTCTGAAAAAAATTAGCTAGTGAAGGTGTCTTTCATGCTCTTTTTTCTCTTTGCCTACAATATACTCTCCTTATATTTCTGTTGTCAAATTCTGACTTGATCTTCCAGACTCCACTGAGTTACCCTGACAGGCAAAAGTGTTATCCCTATATTCCCACAGAACCCTGAAATACCATCAACCACAGGCCAAACAGGAATATTTTAATGTGCATCTGTCTCCCTTAGACTGTAAGATTTTTAAGGACTATGTTTATTTACTTACTTAAGCCCTAATTCCTAGTATTGTGTTTAAAACATATAGAAGTCCATAAATGCTTAAATTTCTAAATCTTGTGAAGTAGCAGCATTTGTTTGTTTGAGCCATTTTTTTGCTTCCATACACAATAATTTAGAACACATATGTATATGAAAGTTACTACTTGTAGAAAATTTGGATAACACAATAAATTGTAACATTTTAATTTTCTGTACTCTTTACAACTATCTACCTAAGAAGAATTATTCTTTATAAGTTGAATGCTTTGTCTTTGTGTACGTACAAAATTTGAGGGTCCAATTTAGAAATTTATGTCTGGCTTAAACATGTAGCTTAATTTATATCAAATTAGAAAGCAAAATGAAAAACACTACTAAGAGATCAACTGCTCCCTTGGGGCATAACAGTTTCAAGGACAGGAGGGACGTGTGAGATTTAAAAAGGAAGTTCAATTTAGGGAACCATTTAGCCTTGAAGGAGCTATTTACCTTGTATGAGTGAACAGTTTATTCTGAAGCCAGATTTTATTTGTATAGGATTAGTCTTTTGCCTTTTCTCTTCTACCTTTTAAACCTGTTTTATAAAGATTGAAGAATCCATTATTCCAACCTAAGGGGCTTGTTTGTCCACCTTATCAGATGAGGTGTAGTTAGCAGTCAGAATGAAGAAAAATTATTCTGAAACTTGAATTAAATATTCCCAAATGTTGGTTTTACTGGGGGCATGTCATTCATCTTCTTGAATATTTGTTCCTGGAGCTGCAGGAGATTCGTGACAGCCTTTTTCTATTCCTTCCTTTATCCCTCACTACTTTGATCCTGGTATTACACCAAAAGGGTAAAAGGGACAAATTACCCTTCTAGAAAACTAGAATACTCATTTTTCAAGATTCTATTAAAGTAAGTTTGACCTGCCATTATCTTCATCCTAGGGGTTCTTCTGTAAGAAACTGCAACCTAACTTAGTAAGTAACCTAACGGAAAGCCTAATTTAGGGATATATTTCTATAAAGAAAAGCTGAGCCTCAACAAATCACACTGGACAAGCTTTAGCCAATGACAATGGTCAGCTGATCAGACCTTATACTCTGAAGAATTTTATTGCAGTAGCTGATTGAATCATCATAAAAGTCATGTGGGCAAATTATTATTATGCTCATTTTAGAATGAGAAAACTAGAGTTCAGAAATGTTGGATGTTTTTGTAAGTTATCACTAGGGGAAGGAAAGTTGAATAAATTTCTTTACAATATTTTGTGTACATACATAAACATAGAAAAAGGAAGCTTTTGAGATTGGTTTTGAAAAGAGAGTCAAGGGAGGTGAGAAAAGGTGACAGTGCATGGTGATCAAGGTACCTTGTACACATCTATGGACATTTTAATTACTGTTCTACTAATTGATATTAATGAAAATGTGGGAAAAATTAAAGTTATAGTTAGAAGTTATCTAGAGAGATTGATTAGATACAAGCTTAGATTCTAGGTCTCTCAAAATGTGGCCCTTTGGCATGCTGAGTAGTTTGAACTTAAGTAGACTTCAGAAACAAGGACTTTTTGACTTCCCACTCTCCTGTCCCCCTCTTCTTTCTCCCTTCATGTGAGTCATAGAATCTAGAATTCCTCTTCCCAAAGGTGAGTCACAGAAACTAGAATACTTCCCCAAAACAAAACAAGAATTAGAATTGTCATTCCGCCCCTCCTTGATTCCAGAAGGACTTGGGGTGGAAAGGCCACATGAAGAGGCCAAGAAGAAACTGAACTGACAGGGTTTCTAATCCAAGACCATTGGTTCAAACCCTTTTATCTTCTCATCTTTCTACCCAATGAGTGTAGACCTACACATGGACAGTTTTCCCTCCGTCTTTGAGCTTTCATTATTAAGACTCTGGGTCATGTGGAATTCTAAGTAAAATCGTTATGCTTTTCTCTTATTAACCTTTCTTTATATTCATCTCATGAGAAAAAGAGTGAGAGAGAGAGAGAGAGAGAGGAAGGAGGTAGGGAGGAGTGTATACACACACACACACACACACACATATATACACACACACACACACACATATGAGTGATTGTTGTCCTTAATGTACTATGTTATCTCTCATCTCTTTTGCTGTCCCTTGGTTATCTCATATTGTTGCAGTATATCACCTTGGTATCTGATATATTGTATATATGCTTATTTGGTTATTTGAAATAGGATAGGGAAGGGGAAAACAAGTGAGAGGTGGGGCCAGGGGAGGGAAATGGGGACCAAGACATGAGAAAGGGTATCAATGTTTGTGAAGTAATGCACCTTCTATCTGGCGAATATAATGTAACCCTTCTATTAATTACAATAAAAATAGCTGAAAAAGATCTGTGTTAAAGGAATATAGTACAGATAATCTAAAGTAATTGACTTGTATTTTGGAACAAATTTGTTTTTGAGTATCTTATCTTATCCTTGCCATTTTCCTTCTGAGAATGATTTGTATTCTGCTCAGGTAATGACAGGAGCTGTTGAAAAATAAATAGAATATGTTTTTGTAAAGGTAGAGAAAACCCTGACTTGGCAATACATATGGTTTTAGATAAATGATTGTATAAACAAGACGAATGAGTAATCTGAAGTTATCTTCACAAATTTTTCTAAGAGTGATTTTATCTGCAGCATTGGAAAAACATAACAAGCACTATGTAATTTGGATGAAGTAAGCTGAGTTTTGAGCTGTGCTTTGATTAAATTTTAGGCAGGTTTAGTAGATGCCAATTTACTAATATATAATTCAGCTCAAATAGCTCTATCAATAGAATTTGTAACTATACATACAAATTAATGTCAAAGAACAGTTTGAGTAAATAACCAATACTATATGGAACTTGATCTTTGACCATTAAAACATGAGTAATTAAATCATTAAATTTCATCTTAACCATCTCAAGAATGATCATTCATTCACTATTAGCATTTTAAAAGTACTTCAAAAATAACTCATATTGCTGCAACATTGTATTTGATGGAAAAGGTGAATCTCATCCTTTTAAAGATCAATAAACTAAATTTGATCCTCTGAGCTAAAAATGCTTTAAAATCCAATTTATTCTGAGGCAGAACTGACATTTAAAATGGAGATATTGGGTTTTGAAGCGTAAGTCAAAAAATACCAAGTAGGTTCCCTGAAATGTTAAATCTTCTTGATTAAATGAATTTAGTCATCAAAAATGAAGAATAATATAATGAAAAAATTGGTAAAAATAAACTTTTTTTGGCAAAGTTATTTAGTGTTTAATCACATTACTCTTAATCATGCTTTTATTCATTTCCTAATTAGGAAGATATATAGTTATTTGATTTACCACAATTTTAATACACTGTTGAATATAAAATAAAGTTAATATTTGAATAATTCCTGAAGAAAATTCTCTGAAACTTGCAAATGGTTATATAAAACATTGTATGCTATATAAAGAAAATGGTCTTATGATATAGTTCTATATTTTCCTTCTTGAAAAGTATCATTAAGAAGAGGAAATTCTCCTTACTGTTTAAATAATTATCAGAATTTTCTTGGTAAAATATGTCCATTTAAAAATTCACATTTCCGGGCTGGGTGTTTGGCCTAGTGGTAGAGTGTTTGCCTAGCATGCATGAATACCCGGGTTCGATTCCTTGGTACCACATACATAGAAAAAAGCCAGAAATGGTGCTGAGGCTCAAGTGGTAGAGCTCTAACCTTGAGAAAGTCCAAGGACAGTGCTCAGGCCCTGAGCTCAAGCCCTGGACTGGCAAAAAAAAATTCACATTTTCATGTGGCACATATATACTATGGAAAAGATAAAATATTGGCATTTGCTGGGAAGTGGATAGAACTAGAGCAAGTCAAGTTGATTAAGATAAGCCAAGACCAAAGGAATAAAAGACTCATAGTCTCCTTGATATGTGGGTATAAGATCCAAACAATACAAGAGCAATGACTCAGTACTCAGAACTCAAGGTCATTAATATGAACTTGGACATATAACAATATAGACATATTGCTATATTATATAGAGCGATATGTATCTCTGACATAAAAAATCTTAGCTTAATTTTAAGTTTGTTCTTAAATTTATCTGTCAGTGATATAAAGATCCCATTCTTGAATACTTGTTTGTTAAACTTGACATTTGAAATATGATGTAAAAAATCAGTGTTAATAATATCTTTTAATAAAAAATTCACATTTCCAATTATATTAGTTATTGATGGTTATAGTCACAAAAAAGCAGCCAGACAAAACTACACTTTTAATAGGAGATAAAGCATCATTCTGGATAAAATTGAATGTAGAGATAACTAGCAGAATTGTTTTTACCAAGAAACAATTTCTTACTTAATCTGCACTTCCTTTTAAAGATCCCTTTTGCTCAGAAAAGTGCAATATCTCTCATCCCACTGGTAAGACAAATATCAGTAGAAACCTTGCATAGTTATTTTTGTCTCATAAGTCCAATGACATTAAGTTCTATTTCTATAGCCAATTTGTATGTAGAGTCATCTGGGGACAGGGAAGAACCCTGAGTTTGTATGAAGAGAGAAATATGTGAAGCAATACCAGCATTTCTTATGGAATTTATTAACTAATTCAAACCAAATTTATAGTTCTAGATGCTAAGGACACAACAGCAAATAAAACGGAATGCATCTTCCCCACATCCATGTTCTCCTATGCTGACATTCCAGAGTAAAAAGAAAGATATAACTAAAATGCAAATGATATTGAATATTGGTAGAAATAAGAATAAATCTGGGAGGAAAAAAGTGCCAGTGGTAAGAAACTTGGGGGTTGATAATTGAGTGTGAAAGATCTCAATGAAGCTGCCATTGAATGGGAAAAACAGTCCATTTAAGAAACTACAATGGGGAAGACTCTCGGGGTAGAATAAGATCTAGCATGCTCAAGGTCACTGAAGTAGTGATGGAAAGGGTGTAAGATCTTCAGATAAATGCCAATGATTGTTATGACATAGGAGCAAAATCCAAAAGAAGATAACACAGGACTAAGCATTTTCAGTATTGAGGTTTTCTCCAATTGTCAGATAGCTTTGAACAAAAAGGCAGAAAGACTTTATTATTTTAGAGTATTCACTTTCATCAATGTTCAAATAATCAATTGTGGCACCATGGAAGAAGCAGGAAGACCATGAAATTACTGTAAAAATCTAGAGGTGGTAGAAAGTATTTAGATTCTACAAACACTTAAAGATGAATTGAATGTGGGCTGCATTAGGAGAATTTAGAGTGACTTCTTGCTCCCATTGACACTAAATGACAGCTCAACCCACAAGTCCTCTTTGTGGACTCTGATCACTTTTCTTCATTCTTATGTCCTAGATCCAGGTACCCATTTGTTCTTGTAATCACCTATGTCACCGAGGTCACAAGGAAAAGAGTGGATCAGGGTTCAAACTTACTTGTATGGATCCTAGCTTGAACTTGCTCACTCCCATTTTCTACTTTTTTTTCCACCATAATCCCAGGACCTACAGGACTTACAGGAACTGGGTTACTCAGTATACTCAGACCAGGTCCTTCCATTCATGTTTCTTCTAGCAACCACAGTTGTATAATACGATTATGGATACACTGACCTGGCCAAGTTGACATTCCAGGTTGGTCTGCTGTTTGTGCTAGCTGAGTCTAAGGAGAATGTGAATGTCTCTATAGTAGAACAGAAAAGAGCATGGATTTCAATGTTAACAAGACTTTGTGTTTGAGTTGGGTGCCTTCCTTTATCCACTGCGTGATATTGGCAAGTTATTTTGTGTCAGTGAAGCTTAAATTTCTTCAACTTAATTTCTTCAGAACTTGGGTGGATGTCATGAGAGGAGGTCATGTGGAGTTGTTAGTGGTGCTTGACTGGAGTAAGCACTTAGCTATTGATATCAGTTTTGTTACCCTTGTTCTGCATTCTACCAAGTCCTGATGCTATCTCAGATTTGATTCCTTCTTTTATCCAAGACACTGAAACCTGTAACAGGTTTAGGATGGAGAATGGTGCTGCTTCTTCTTGGTGGATGCAGGTGCTCTGCCACTTGTTCCTCTCCAGGCTTCACAAAATCAGTGATGAAGCAATGCTGGGCTGAATTCCCAGCCTAGGGAAAGAGCAGAAGCTTTGGGCTGTGTCTCTTAGTTTTATCTGAAGTCTACAACCTTGCCTACCCCTTCCCTTCCAGCCAATTATACAAAAAGAAAGTTGCCTAGACCAGTATGATATAAAGTTTTTCATATTATAATAAATACAGAATAATGACATTTGTAGAGGCCTTTTTGGGTAAATGAATAGGACTCTTAGTGAGGACAACATTGTGGATTCAGGAACTTCAATTCTCCTAATTGCTGTCTGATGTTCCTATAGCTTGAGGGCATTCATATCTTGATTTCTCTGTGGCAGAGTAGTAGATTTTACATAAACACAGAGTTTTCCAAAACATAAGAGTTCTCGTGCTGAATGGGAGAAATCTCAGGCAAACTAAGACAAGTTTCCCATGTACATGCCCCATGGAAAACTCCCCCACTTCTCATTTTTCCCTGCCTTGGTCAGTAGGAACCATTGTGAATAGAGAAAACTGGAAACCCTAGATGGCAGATCGATTTATACTGGAAAGAATGCAAAGTAACTGTGGAAAAAGTTGATTATAAAATTATTACCATAAGCCAGGTATGGTGGCTCACGCCTGTAATCCTAGCTACTCAGGAGGCTGAGATCTGAGAATTGTGGTTCAAAGCCAACCCAGGCACTAAAGTCTGTGAGACTCTTATCTCCAATTGACCCTAGAAAACTGGAAATGGGGATGAGGCTTAAGGGGTAGGACATTAGCCTTGAGCTGAAGAGCTCAGGGACAACATCCAGGCCCAGAGTTCAAATCCCATGGCAGATAAAAAAAAGTTATTATTCCATATATTAGTTGTACAAAATAATGGATTTCATACCTGCATATGACAGGGAAAAAAATCGTGAAGGGGTCAGAGAAAGATAGTTGGTTTTCGTAGGCATTTGGAAATGTGTTTTAAGGAGGTTAGTTGTGGAGTGTAAACAGAGACTTTGAGAAAGAGCTGTTTTCCACTTGTTTCGGGCTCTTGATATCTGTTGAGAGGAGCGGATCTCATGGTGCCTCTGTTTTGCACAAGTAACCGGGGATTAGACGTGAGGCCATGGGAATTAGGTCAGGGGTTGTCTGAGGAGCAGGCTTTGTGAGCTTCTTAATATTGCTTTTTTTTTTGATAGTGACGCATGCTTCTTAAACCCAGCTTCTGTAGTTGATTCTTACATTTCCAATGGAGCATTCTTTCTGAGGAACATGTGTGCTCCAATAAGTAAATTAACGTTTGTGATGTTTGCTTTTTGTCTTTTCTGCTGTCTCTCGTCTGCTGATGTGGCTCAGGTATATTGGGGACATCCCAGGTCAGCCATTTTTCCCACACTTATCTCCAGCCTTGCTCAGTCTTTGCTTCACAAATCAAGATACTGCATTGATATAAATTTTCCCCCTTGAAATGTTCTTTATCTTTATCTTTATTCCCTATTTTTTGCTTCATTTTATCATTCTTCACTTGAACCAAGGATAAAATGATTGCAAAATCCCAATTCTCAGTCCAAATATATTCAGGTTTACCTTTCTTTTCTTATAATTTTATTTATAAGAGGCCTGGGGTGCTCTTGAAAAGGTAAGTTGACTAGCTTCAGTGTTTAGCCAGGCCATTCCATTCCCAGGAGCTCACCCCAGTTACATGGGAAAAACTGTACATAGTTAATACCATTTACTAAATAATAAACACAGCAGCAGTAGCTGTCAAAAAGACTGCAAAAATCTGAGGTCTTGGAAATTAGATTGTACTCTCTGTGGTTTTCCTTGTGGTACTCTTAAGATTTATTGAATGCAGTTAATTCAATATACATTCACATTATTCTGGTTTTAGAAGTTGGTCACTGAGTGAACAGGTAATAATGTAGGAGATAACAATAAGATTTAAGGGACCTTGAGAAACTGAGGAGGTGAAAAGACAAAAAAGGAAAATTTAAAAGACTGTTAGCATGCTCTGGAAGGAAAGAAAATAAAAAGGACATTCAAGGAGGTATAAAGCCAATTATCAGAGACAGACAGGTGAAGAAAAGTCATGATCTAAGAGTGATGCTATATTTTTAGTATGCCAGCTTCTCTCAAAATGTGTATATTCCCAATGCCTCTCCTGTGTCTTCTGTAGAATACTATATATGACTTTTGCTAAGGCAGCTCGAGGTACTGTCTTCCCACTTTGCATCTGTTTTCTATTCTGCAACTCTTCATGAAGTAGTAAGTCTTTACCTTCTCGCTTGAGTTCAGAAAAAAATTATTTTGCTTTAATCCAAAATGGGATCAAAAAAACCTTTGTCCTCTGATAGAAAATACACAAGAGAGGAAATTTATTTGCCCTTATTACAATTCAGGTATGGCTTTGGTGTGACAACATGACATTCTAGCTCCATTCTGGGAGCAGGCTGGAAAGGCAGAAGAGAGAAGTCAGCATGAAGACAATGCATGGGATATGAGAAGCAGAGCAGCTCACCAGAAGGCAAGCTTTGTGGCCTGGCACCATTTCACCAGCTTTCTCTGCCTACCCTGGGTGAATCAGGAATGTCTAGAATTCTCCCAAATGTTTTCTTGCCTTCATTTTAACTCTGTCGTATATTCTGCAGGGATATCTGGAGATCAGACTCTGTTTTAAAATGGTATTTTAAAATGATTAAAAATTTTAAATGCTTCTAGATACCAAAAGCAATTCGTTTTTATGGGGTTCTCAGCCTCTACTATCTGGAAGATGCTTGCCAGTGAAAATGTCAGTAGATAACATGCACACACCCAAATGTACGAGTCAAAGAAAATACAGAAGAATCGGGTTGTTGGAAAGGGGAGCAGAGGTGGTCTGACTGTCAGTAGAGTGAACCATGGAAAGGACCGAGCAAGCTTTCGGGGAGCAACCAGTATGTTCCAGGACTGTTTTTTTCCCTACTTATAAACATTTTTATTTATCTAGCATGGAAATAAAGTAAAAGGGCAGGAGAAGGGAATTTGAAAACTGGAGCAGGGTAGGTGAGGTTATATTATTAAAAATTCTTGCTTTGGCTTATTATGGGAAACTAGACCTAGTTTGAGGTACATGTGGTCAAACCTAATTTCCTCAGAGCTGCTTTAGATTACAAGTAATGCCAAAATAAAAAGGGAGCCAGAATAAAAATGTTTAATAATTCCTTCTGCTATGAAATGTCTTTTTTTTTAATGTGTCTTAGCCAACCTTAGAAAACACATCCTGTTTTCTTTTAAGTTTCATTCTTTTTGAGGTGTTTTGTCCTTGAAGGGACTTCGATTTTCTTTCATCCAGTTAGACAGCCAGTTGGTCAGTCAGTCAGATAATGGTTCATTGAAAGATATTCTAATGCTCTCACTGTGTGTCGGGCCTGTGAGACTTCTCGGGAAACAAATGGATGTGATAAGAAATGTCAATCTCTGTCTTCCCAGTAAAGTCCCATGTCTTGTGAAAATAGAGATGATCAAATATATTATGGAAATACTGGTTGGAAAGGGCTGACATAGTCACTGAGGGCTTAAAAGAGTTGTGATGACATCTGCAGATCAGAAAATTCCTGGAGCAGGATCAAAGCTGAATCTTAGAAGAAAGGATTTCACCAGGGAATTAAGGTGGGCAGTTCAGTCTGGCTGTGTAAAAGCAGAGGGCAGCTTGGAACATGGAGGTCTTTGTATGCTATGCTAATCTAAAAAGTTTCTATAAGCCACAAAGGAATAAACATATTTGTATATTTAATAGCATCTATTAATTATGCAAAACAATAGGTTTCATTATAATATGCTCATGCATGTGTAAGGCTTGCCGAAAGGAAACTCCACGCCGTTTAAGAGGCGAAGGTTTATTGAGAGAGAGAAAGAGAGAAAACAGACCTACAGCCGCACAAGATGGAGTCAGGCGGAAGGAAGAGAGCTTATGGCCAGAAGTGAGACATTATATAGAGGGGGGGACAGCGGAAGCAGATGTGACCTCAGAGGATGAGGAAATACTTCAGACTGGGGGACCTCCCACTGGGGGACATGACAGTTGCCAGGGTTACAGTCTGGGCGGGGATTTCCAGGGTGCACATACCGCCAAGGAAAGGAATCATTTCTCCCAGGCAGACCTAACAACATGTATATACTATACTTTGTTTTCATCCCAGCAGTACGTCTTCTGGTCCCCTATCTCTCCCCTACAAGTCTGCCTTGAAAACCTTCATGTCTTCTTTTTGTACCTTCATCTGAATGAAAACATGCAATAGTTGCCTTTCTGAGTCTACCTTATTTCATGTAACTTATCTCTAAATCTTTTTACTCATTAGATTCATTGAAAGAAATTATGTAACCAAATCTAAGACTTAGAAAAGTTACTCTGGTGACTTAGAAGAGGGCAAGATGATTAGAATATTCCAGATCTACTTGAAGAAAATTTATTCACACACATACACAAACATACACACACATGCACACACAAACGCACACACACACACACACATGTGGACATGCATACATACAGAATGTTGATTGAATCTTCCAATCTATAAACATAATATGGATCTTTTGTTCTTTAATTTAATGTTATTTTATATTTAACCAAAGTATGATATTTGCAGGGGAGAATTCAAATGGTGTAATTCCTTAGAAAAACTCATAGCCTGACAAAGTGAATATCAGGAAACTGGCATTTGAAAGGTGAAAGAGGGAAGGAGGATGGATAAATGAAGAGAGGAAGTATGGGAGCAAATGCAGTCACAATATTTAATGTATATCCAATGAGCAAGAAAATTAAGGCAAGAGGTTTGATGGGGAGAATGGTCAGAGGGGTGGTGATCAAGATGCATTTGTTGAATGGTAACTCTTTTGTTTGACTGTGTAAAGATAATAAAATATAATTTAAAAATTCTCAGCTGGACACAGCTCATGCCTGTAATCCTAGCTATTCAGGAGGCTGAGATCTGAGGACCATGGCTTGAAGCCATCCTGGGCAGAAAGGTCCTTGCAAGACCCTTATCTCCAATGATGTAGTTGTTTTTATTTTCCTGTTTTATTGTATATATGATTGTATATTATATAAAGTTATAGAACAATTATGTGCAATATATTATATTATTGATATATTAATATATGATATATTATGTAATATATTACCTGTTATATATGATATAATATATTATTGATGTATAATGACAAACATATATATGAATTCAGGGAAGCTAGCTAGCATTTTGAATTCAGGGCTTTTTTCTTACTAAGCGAGAACTCTGCCACTTGAACCACACTCTCAGTAAGTTTTGCTTTTGTTATTTTCTATTTTTAATATTTCTTTTGGATGCTTCTCTTTCTGTTGATCCAGTTCACCAACCTGTCTGCTATGGTATTTAAGCTACAATAAAATGGTTCCAGTCAATGATTTATTTCCTTTTAGTGTTCAATTCTAGATGTCCCATTTTTTTCTATATGTCTCTCATCATTCTGATCACATTTTATTGGCATCTTTGAATATGTAGAATAAATACAAAACATTTTAAATTTTAATCTTCTAATGAAATCTCTATAATTTGTGGATATATACTTATTAACTTATTCTTTTGGTCATTTTTTACATTTCCCTGTTTTTTAAATATATATTTTAAAAAGCCTTTAATCTAGCTGCTAGACTTGTGAAGTTTCTGCTGTCAAATGATGGTATCATTTGCATTTTGAATTCTACCTAAAGGCTGTTAACTCTGAATTAATTTTATAATCATAAGGTTCATTCCTAAGCTATTTTATCTTGGGTACATATATCTATAATATTCTTTTTTTATTTTAATTTTTTATTGTAATTAGTAAAAGGGTTACATGATATTTGCCAGATAGAAGGTGCATTAATTCACATACATTGATACCCTTTCACATGTCTTGGTACCCATTACCCTACCCCCCCACCCATCTTGGTTTTCCCCCCTTCCCTATCAAATTTCAAATAACCAAGTACAACTAAATTCAATATATCAGATAACAAAGTGAGATATTGTAACAATATGAGATGACCAAGTGACAGCAAAGGAGATGAGAGACAACATAGTACATGAAGACAACAATCGTTCGTTATATGGCTTTTGTTTCAATATCCTGGAGGTCCTTTCAATTAGCTTCATACTATATGGCCTTATGTATCAGGATTTTGCTCTATTGCAGATCTCTGCTAGTAGAGCCCAAGGTTTCTACTGAGTCTGGCTTACTTCACTAAATATGATTTTTTCTAAGTCTTTCCATTTCCTAACAAATGGGGCGATGTCATTCTTTCTGACAGCAGCATAGAATTCCATTGTGTACAAATACCACAACTTGTTGATCCACTTGTTGAGGGACATCTAGGTTGGTTCCATATCTTTGCTATGGTGAATAGTGCTGCAATGAACATTGTTGTGCTAGTGGATTTAGTATGCCCTTGTTTCTGGATGATTGGGTAAATGCCAAGTAGTGGAATTGCTGGGTCATAGGGGAGTTGTATGTTTAGCCTTTTAAGGCACTGCCACACTGCTTTCCATAGTGGTTGAACAAGTTTGCACTCCCACCAACAGTGTAGTAGTGATCCCTCCTGGCCACATCCCCTCAGCATCTGTTGTTATTAGTTTTCCTGATCCTGGCCATTCTAACTGGGGTGAGGTGGAATCTTAGAGTTGTTTGATTTGCATTTCTTTTATGACCAGAGATGTTGAGCATTTCTTCATGTGTCTATAGGCCATTTTTGTTTCTTCTTCAGAGAAGACTCTCTTTAAGTCTTTGGCCCATTTTTTAATGGGATGGTTGTTACTTTGGAGATTAGTTTTGGAGTGATTCAATTTTTTGAGTTGTTGATATATTTTAGATATGAGGCCTTTGTCCATTGTTTGGTTGGTGAAGATCTTCTCCCACTCTGTAGGCTTCCTATTTAATTTACTAGCTATGTCCTTTGCCATACAAAAGCTTCGCAGTTTAATGCAGTCCCACTTATCCAGCCTTTCTCTGTATATCTATAATATTCTAAGCTACACTTATTTCTTCTCTTAAGGAATGGCTCTCCTTACAGTCTATTGTGCACCTAGCATTTTCAGCAAAATGTATCCATTCTAGCTGAAGGGAATTCAAATTGTTCCTGGTGTAGTTTTCACATCAAGACTTATGCATCTTCTAATTCCCTCATAACTGTTTTTTTTTCTCTGAAATTATTGTCTGTTTGTCTAGAATTTCACTTTACCAACTGGTCAAATTGCTTCTTAGCCAAGGACTTAAGATGACCTTACATAGATCTGTTCTTTCTCTCTGTAGGTTTATACTCACAGGTACATTACATCCCTGCCCTTCATGAACTACGACAATGCCTGCTCAACACAATGAAGCGAATGGATTTTTTTCGAGGCTCTTTTTCTCCCAAGTCACCTGGGTGGGGATACAGTTGTCCTGGGCTTCTGTATTCCCAGCAATCACTGATGTGAGAGTTGTGTTATCTGTTATTCACTATTTGAAAGTGGCTTCATTTGTCTTGTTTTCAAATAGTTCGACTCTCTTATGGACATAAATAAAAGCCACATTCTTTTCTCTCATCTTATCCTCATGGCCTTCTTTCTTTTCCCTACCACCCAGCCCCTCAAGGTTTGTTTGATTAGTTGTCGCTGTTCAGATGGTACATAGAAAAGGGAAATCACAGATGGAGAGCAAATGATCTAAGAGCCAATAAAAAGATCTTTCTATTTCTAAGACGAGTTCCTCCTGTCTATTCTCAATCAGCAATACCCTAGAACATTCTCTATCCTTTTGGTCTGCTTTACCTAGTATAAGTCTGGCATATTACATTCAATGAATCTCTATCCTTTTCTCCTCTTAACAAATCCCCTGTAGGTTTGTCAGTTTTTTATGGACCAACAGCAGGAAAAGACAATGAAGAATGAAGAATACAATACAATGTTACAAAAATGGAAGATCACTAGATTTCAGGCTGTGGTTAAAAGAACATTAATGTTTGCTTCTCATGGAAACATAGTTTCAATGTCTGCCCACAGTCATTTATCATTCATATTTCTACCTGGGAGAGTATTTATTTAAGAGCTAAGGAGGCTAGCACAAATACCCTCCAGAATGAACCCAGAAGATAAAGTAGATTTTCCCCCCATATGACCTGCTTTTTTATTTTATGACTTTGACATCATGGGTCTTCCTTTATTTATCTCAGAAGATCCTGGAGTTATTTTTTATAGGCACTATTTTTCTTTGGGTAGAATGAAGCCATGCTAATAAACTAGTTAAGCACAATATTTATAAACTTCCCTCCACTGCTGAATTTTAAGAAGATAATATTTAATATTGGCAAATCTTCTTTATACTATATTATAATTTAATTTCCCAATACTTAAATCATACACTCAATTGTTACAGATTTACTCTCCCTCTACTAGAAAATGTTTGTTCCTCATCTTAACCTTATTCATTCTCTCTCTGTCTCCTCCCTGCCCCACTTTGTGCCTGTCTTATCATCTCTTTCCCACTCCTCCACTTATCTCCTCTTTCTCGCTCTCCTTTACTGGCCTTGCTTTCACTCCCTAGAAAACCGCTTCCATAAGATAAATTTTCTGCAAAACCCATGCTTTCCTGACTCTCTTGTCTTGTGAACCAAGTCTCAAAAGACAAGAATCCCAAAAGAAAATGTGAAGGAGAAAGGGAAGGAAAGATTACTTATTTTGTTTTCACTTCCTTTACAGGGTCTAACATTGACAGTGTTTCTCTGTAGACAGCAGCTTTGTTGAGGTTAGCTTACAGTGCTTCAGCTCTCCCAGGTTTTATGGCCCATTTTATTTTCCATTTTTTCTTCAGGCTTTGGAGTAACAGTTCCCCTCTATTGACAGTTTCTGAGTAACTCTTTTTGGCTTCCTTGTTACTAACCTTTCCTTCTGTAAGGCCTATTGAAGTCAGTTTTTGTTTGACAAATACTAGAGAGAAACAACTCAAAGAAGGAAATGTTTATTTAAGCTTCGGATTTCGGACCTTTCAGTACAGCATCAGCTTGCTGCTATATTGTTTCTGGGCCTGTAATGAAGAAGACTTTTTTTTGTTAGTCCTGGGACTAAAACTCAGGGTCTGGCACTATCCCTGAGCTGCTTTTGCTCAGGCAAGCACTCTATACCACTTGAGCCACAGTGCCACGTCAGACTTTTTCTGTTTATGTGGTACTCAGGAATCAAACATAGGGCTTCACGCTTGCTAAGCAAACACTCTACCACTAGGCCACATTCCCAGCCCCTTGAAGAATACTCTTAAGGGAGGAAGGGCATGGTAGAGCAGCAAGGTGTGGGAACCAGGAAGTTGTGGGGAGAGATAGGAAAGGCCAAGACAAGTTATAGCTCTTGAAGGCAGGTTCTCAATAACTTTCATTCTTCAGCTAGGCCCTGCCTCCTAAAGTTTCCAAAAATTTCTAAAGTAATGCAGTAGGTGGAAACCAAGACTTCAACACATGAGTCTGGGTAGGCTATTTCTTACTGAAGTCTTAACAATTCTCTTCATTATACTCTCCACTTAAGCCCTTTTGAGCAGGGCCTTTTGTTTTGTAAGAACTGCAGATTCAATGAATGAATCGTTAATTTAATGGAAGTCCTCAGTTTTTAAATGAAGCCACAGAAGCCAAGTAATTCTTAACCCTCAGGAAAGTGAACTGACAATGTAACTTCTTTCATAACTAACTATCCCATTCCATCTATAATTCTAGAAGGAGGGGTAGGAACCATTGGCACTGGTGTGAGCAAGACAAATAGGGGAAGCAAAAAGAATAATTAGAGTAGAGCTGAGATTGGAGGTAAACCTATGAATAGAAGGAAGACCACAGAACATGGTGTTAATGGGAAAAACTGCTCTATTTTAGAAGGAGAATGCAGCAGGAAATAAACTTAACCTAAATCTGCAGTGAGCTGTTCAATAAGTGTGAAGCAGAGCAATGAGAACCATAGAACCAAACTGATTTGAGGCCAATGAAACAGTTACGGTCATGGGAATGTGAAGAAAGTACCCACTTAAGACCCATAGAGGCACTTTCTAGCTTTTAGTGTAGCCCTGTTCCTCTCTGTTCCTCTAGTCCAGCATCTCTTCCCAGTATGCCTGCTCAGCTGTCTGGCCAGCCACAGCAATCTCCCTGCCCACATAGATATTAACAAGGAAGATTTTGCTTAGCTGGCTCTGTCTGTAAGGAAAAAAATCCCCTGAAAATAGTTAATTCTAGTAGAAGGATTTCTTTCTTTAAGATGCCATCCATTCGCTTAAAGCTTCACAAAGCCTGCTCACTACTGGAGTGGGACAATGGTGGCTTTGAAAGTATGCTGTGCTTCCTTTTGGAAGCTCAATGTTTTTATCTACCAAGGGTGGAAAACTGCTTTTCTGCTAAGGGTAATTTGGATATTTAAATACTAATTAATAGGTCGTACAAAAATTATCAGTACAGACAGTGTGGAGCACCTGATAAGCATACAAGAAATACATACATATATATGTGTGTGTCCATATATATATATGTATATATATATGTATATAACTGTGATGTTTCATTATGTACTAAAAGATTTTTCTAGGCCTTGTATGGCCCTTTAGACAGATGATCCCATGCTGCTATGTACACGGGACTTCCAAATTGTTTTATTTTGCTTGTTTGTTTGTTTTGTTTTTGCCAGTCCTGGGGCTTGAACTTAGGGTCTGGGCACAGTCCTTGAGCTTTTTTAAGGCTAGAGCTCTACCACTTGAGCCACAGCACTACTTCCAGCTTTTTCTATGTATGTGGTACCAAGGAATGGAACCCTGGTCTTCATGCATGCTACGCAAGCACTCTACTACTAGGCCAAACTCCTGCCTTATTTTTCGTTTTGTTCCCAGATAGAGAAAATATATGCTGACTCTTATTTCCATCTTGTCTTTAACCAAAGGAGTTGTGCATTTCTTCCCTTGCCCTCTTTCTTACTTATTCAGAGCCTGTTAAGGCTACTCCATTCGGCAATGACTAAAAACAAATAGTCAAGTTAACTAACATTCCACGAAATACATTGGTGACAGTTCCTCATCCTCTTTGAAATTGAGCCCTCATTAGTTGATCCCCAAATTCCCATAGCCTGTCAAACAGTCTTCATGTCTTTTCGATAGGTGTAGGATGCAGCTATGTCAGAACATTGACCTTAGAACATTCTCTCCGTACATGAAAGCTGGCAGAATTCTTAGAAAGGTTAGTTAACTATGCTCCCCTAAGGAAATTCCTGTAGAACATTGTGGGTTTTAACAGAACATTCTTTGACAATGGAAATGTTCTCTATCTGTGCTGTTAGAGAAAGGAAACCCAAGTCATATAGGACTGTTGAACACCTAAAATGGGGCAGACAATAAAGAGCTGATTTTTCTCTTTTTTTCATTATGTTCAATCCCATAAGTCAGGTTATAAGTATAATGCATCTCCATCAGTGTTACTCCTTCCCTTATTTTCCTCCATTGTTCCCCCTCCCATCTCAACCCTTAAGTTACATAATATACATTGAATATAAGGAAGGAATATGAGGATCTGAGTGTTAAATTGTGTTCAAATTTAAACACTTTAAATAATTGGTTACATTGATTTTTTTTTTGGTGGTGGAAACTGAACACATGGGGCTATACCCTCAGCTCCAATAATTTATTTTTACATTTGGTCAAGTGTGGCTAGTTGTTACCATATGAAATAGCATAGTTTGAGGGTCTGCTTCAGCCCATATGCAAAATCTGTACTTCTACTTGTCTGTGAGTCATGATTAAGTGTAGCAACTTGGAAGGAAATAGATTTGAAGGAAACATTCCTTCAGTGTGTCTAGGGAAGTCTCTATTGTTATGGTCCTGCCTTGGTATTTTATTCCTAAATAAGTTCCTAATATGCATGGTAACTGAAGAGTTTATGGTTCTGCCAAATCCAAGTGTGTCCTTCTAACATTACTTAAAGTCTATCCCTTAATCTGGAGTTGTTACCCTACTTTGGCTATAGAATGCTATAGAATTATAGAATATAAATCCAACCCTAGCTGTTTTTCGCTGTGAATGGACTCTACTTGTACCCTATATAATTTTTTCCTGGTGATGTCTAATAAGTCTAAGCCAAGAAGAAATAAATACATGAGTTCTGGATTTTTTAAGATGCTTATATCAAAGACAATAAATACCTGGAGACGGCCATGTGACTATGATGTATGTCTGACTCAGGTTGAATGATATAGAAAGTAGGTTGGCCAGAGCTACACATTTTAGGCAAAGTCATCATGGAACCCTGCATATTATGATGGCCAAAAAAAAAAAAAACGGTCTGATACAGCTCTGGAATGGGGTCCTAGAGTCACAGAGGTGCCCTTCTGTGACATGATTTTGTCTGGAATCAAAACATGGGAAGATTTCTAAGCTGGATCTTTTGATCAATTACATTTTTCTACAGTAGGATCTGGGCATATTTTCATGGCTGCTAAACCCTGTATAACTCCTCCTTGATGATGAATGTATACAGGAAGCAAGAAGATGAAAGATAGAATATCTAGAAAATAAAATCCCAATCACTGACCTAGAAAGTTCTCCTTTGTACCTTAGCATTGTCCCCACTTACTCTTCTAATGTGAAGTACCAATTCTTCTCCTGCCTGCAGATCTGGGCTAGAAGCCATTTTCTTAACATCTTTCTGGTCTTTTACAGTTAAGCTGTAAGCATTCCCATTTATATGTGGGCCATATTGGATTTGGCTAATCAGAGCCATATTAATAATACTTGGGATGAAAACTTGAATGAAAATAATTCTTATAAACCCTCTCTATCCAATTCTAGCCATTTGTTTACAAAGAAGAGTTTCTTCTTGTTGTATTCTATAAGAGTCAGTAGAGAGACCAAAAATGAACTTAAATACTGATTAAAAATAGAGAATGACTTGTATTTGAGCACAAGCTGGCTTCCTGATGCTGAATCCAGGTCATCTATTCAGCATCCGTGGCATCAGAACAGGAGAGATCTCTTCTTCTCCAAGTGTAGACTCCATCTGAGTAATAGAGGACATATACCCAGAATGCTTCCCTGTTACTCTCAGCATCACTCATTAGGATAAGTTGCTTTATCTCTTATGTAACTAGATAAGGGAAGGAGACAGAGAGACTGAGACTCAGGGGTATTACATTAGTGGAAAGGAAGATTATTGGTAGAAAACATGCTTGAGAGATAAAACACCAAATGTCATGTCTGGGGATATATATGAATGATATGGATAAAAATTATTTTGGGGGCCAGGAGTGTGGCCTAGTGGTAGAGTTCTTGCCTAGTTCAATTCCTTGGTACCACATACACAGAAAAAGGCAGAAATAGTGCTGTGACTTAAGTGGTAGAGTGCTAGTCTTGAGCAAAACATGCTCAAAGATAGTGTCCAGGCACTGAGTTCAAGCCACAGGACAGGCACAAAAAATTATTCTCTTTCTTTGAGGTAGCCCTAATATTATTTTCAAAAATTTAAATTGAAATAGTAGTTACAGTCGTATCCTTCCTTATCTTTGGATCATCATTATCATCATCATCTTCTGTACAAAGGCTTCACGCACTTCCACAAGCACAAAGCTACGGATCTATTAGCCCCAGCCCTTTCTTGGACTCTTGAAAAATGTTTTTTTTTTTCTGTTTTGGATCAATGTTTGTAAATAGGCACATGAAATCTTTGGGTTTCAAAGATTGGGTTTCAAAAACATGTCTAAACCCAGCTTTTGCTTTATTTAATAAAAATCTGATTGGATTTCAGATACTTTTTGTATACTATTTTTAGTGGGTGTGCATGTGTGTTTGTGGGGCTTGTGGTGTGTGTGTGTGTGTGTGTGTGTGTGTGTGTGTGTGTGTGTGTGTAAATGAACATCCCTACCCTCTCACATATCCTTGGATTTGAGATTTCAATATGTTTTCCTCCTATTCTATTTTCTTTAGCTTGCTTGAGTCTAAACCAAAATCTCTATGATCCTGGCTTTTGAACCCAAGGAGCTTATGAGAAATGGTCTGTGAACTCATTAAAATGAAAAATTACTAAACACATTTCTGTTCTTGTTGTGAAATTAAATCCTCTTTCTCAAATTCACTTTTATGTTATCTTTCAAATCAAAAGCTCAGTGTGAATTTTATAGATTTGAGAAAAGAATTTTTGCAATTGGGTTATGCCATATTGTGAGGTAATATAATGTACCATGTAAGAATTTAAGCATTGGCCATGTACCAGTGATGCATGCCTATAATCCTAATTATTCTGAAGGCTAAGGTTGTGATTCAAAAATGGCCTAGGCATAAACGTCCATGAGATTTTTATCTTCAATAAATTACCAAAATAAATAAATAAAAACCCAGAAATGGAGCTGTGGCTTACAAGGTAAAGCACTAGCCTTGAGCAAAAGAAGCTCAGGAATAGTGCCCAGGCCTCAAATTCAGGCCTCATGACTGGCAGAAAAAAGGGGGGTAATTTAAGGACTAGAGTTGGGCTGGGCATCACTATATTTAAACCCCAGGTCTTGAACCTTGCAAGCATTCTGGACATGTGCTCATATCTGTAACCCTAGCTAATCAGGATGCCTGAATGTGAGGATCTCATTTCAAAGCCAGCTGGGGAAGACAAATCTATGAGATTCTTATCTCCAATTAATCATCAGAAAACCATAAAGGGAGGTATTGTTCTAGCAGTAGAGTATTAGCCTTGAATGGACAGTGCCTGGGCCCTACATTCAAGTCCCAGTGTTGGCACACATACAGAAGACTTGTGACTATTGTTCTATTAGCTTTGTCCTAGCAATATCTTTCATAATAGTTGACACAGAGTTAGTGCTCAAGAAGAATTTCTCAAAAATAACTAGGATGAATTTAGGTCATTCAATGTCCAAGAGTAGTAGACTTAGAATAGCATATGTCACTATAAAACCTGCATTATTTAGTTCATCTGTGATAACAGAATTAGTTTACAGACATGATGTACTTAAATATAGCATCCATAACTATTATTGCCTTAGGAGAATTTCTGTTCAGTTCACACTTATTCAGAACTTTCTTTCCAAGATACATAAAAGTTCCTTGTACTCGGAAAACATACTCATAAGAAATTCATTAACAAGATATTTCTCAGTCTATATTTCAGATTCTCTGAAATGAATATAATTTGTTAGGACTCAAAAGTGAGAATAATAAGCACTGACCTGAGAGGGGCCAGGAATATGGCCTATTGGTAGAATGCTTGCCTAGCATGCATGAAGCCCTGGGTTCAATTCCTCGGTACCACTTACACAGAAAAAGCCAGAAGTGGCACTGTGGCTTAAGTAGTAGAATGCTAGCCTTGAGAAAACCCAAGAACAGCACCACTTCTGGCTTTTTGATATGTATGTGGGGTACCGAGGAATCGAACCCAGGTCTTCGTGTATGCTAGGCAAGCACTCTACCACTAGGCCAAACTCCCGAGCCCAGATTCTACATAATCTTCTCTCATTAACCTTTTGCTTTAGTACATCACAAAAATGTGTGTGTGTGTGTGTGTGTGTGTGTGTGTGTGTGTGTGTGTGTGTGCGCGCATATGTGCATTAGTTCCATGGCTTAAGTTCAGGGCCCATGTACTCTCCCTTAGCTTTTTCACTCAAAACCAGCTCTATACCACATGGGCCACAGCTCTACTTTCAGCTTTTTAGTGGGTAATTGGTGACAAGATTCTCATGGACTTTCCTGCCCAGACTGGCTTCAAGCTTCAATCCTCAAATGGGTGTGTGCTATTGGCGCCCTGCACAAAATTTTTCACATCAAGCAACACAAGTTAAAGGAGTATTTACTTCACTCCTGTAGTGTTCTTTTATATGGCATTCCCTCATCTGCCTTGCTGGACAGATACAATCTTATGAGGATATTAGCTTGCCAAATAATTGAGATTCTTTTCAGTAATATAGAACCCAAATCAAAAGCATTCCTGGAGACTAGTACATTTATAAATGTTATTGCTTATACAGATGTGGGGTGGGATAAAAATGTTAAATATGACAACAATGAATTATAGAAATATGAGGCTGCCTTTAGGCACATGAATATATACATGAGGGTAGAAAATATTTGGTGGAAACTATTACTAAAGATGTGAGATCTTTGAAATAATATTTGGGACAGAGGACTCCCAGTAAAATCAAGGAAGCAAGTAAACAAATGATTCTTGAGCTTGAATTATTAGTCGACCACTGATCCTGCCATAAATAAGACAGCTATGAATGGGGGACAGTGACAACTCATGCTTACAGCCAAACATACAAGATTACCATAAGTAAACCATGACATAATCCAGAAAAGAATAGAATTGTGAGGAAATTCAGAGTCTCATAGAGTTTATTAAGTGTCAGATGGGGTTAGAGAGGGGATTTGTCCAGTCTGAGAGGTTAAAGGAGATCTCTTTCCCAAGGAAATGTAGTTTAAAGTAATACTTACACATGGTATGGCTAGGAAAAGTAGGAAGAAATCACCTTTTTTAGAGAAAAGGAGTATCATGGGTGAAGGTCTGTGCAGACAGCTGAGAGGCTATGTGTTAGTTGCTGTGGCAAAGTATCTAAGCAGATGTTTTTAACCATGGACATTTATTATTTCTAAGCTCTGGAAGCTTTGGGTTCAAGATCAAGGTTTCAGTAGGGCTATGGCTTTTGAGCCTCTCAGAAAGAATTTGTTCTGTGCCTCTCCCCTAGCTTCTGGTGATTGGCTAGCCATCTCTGGTGTATTTTGGATATTAGAGGCATCATTATCCTCACATGAGGTGATCCACCTATATGTATGTATATGCTCAAATACCTCCTTTTAAGGGCACTAGTCAGATTGGATTAACATCTCCCTGCCTTCTACTCCAGCAGGAGCTTATCTTAACTAACTCCATTTGTAAAAACTTTCTTTCCAAATAAAATCATATTCATTAGGAGGTAGAACTTTAGTAGGTGACATATGGATGGATTATCATTTTACCCAGGATAATCGGTTCATCCATTCTGGAGAAAACTGTGGGGGAATAATTGATGTCATATCATATAGGTCCAGCCATACAAAATGTTTCTGGGTAAATTTAGCATTTTATACAATTTCCTAAAGACCATGGCAAGTCATTATAAACTTTAAGAAGGAGAATGAAAATAATCAGATTTGTGTTTTTTCAGATGCTGCCTCTGCCTCCAAATGGAGGATAGATGAATAGATGGGAGAAAGATGAGAAAGTAGGCAAGAGTGTTGCATTTCCCCATGATTTTAGCATCCTTTCAGTCTTTCCTTTACAAATTACATCCCTGTACCCCAAGGCCATGAAGTTCCAGTTAGATGGCTTTAAGATGTCTAAATTTCTTCCCTGTGAGCAACACACTTAGGGGAAAGTTTATGTTTCTGAAATCACCTGCTATCCTTCATTTATCACTCAGATTCAATGTAGTCAAAATATTTGTGAGTGTGTGAGTGTATGTGAGTGCACACATACATGTCCAATGGCACTAGGGCTTGAACTCAAGACCTGGGTACTGTTCCATAGTGGTTTTGCTTAAGGCTAGGGCTCTACAACTTGAGTCACATCTCTAACAACAAATGCTGGCAGTGATGTGGCCTGGAGGGATCGCTACTACACTGATTGTTGGTGGGAGTGTAAACTTGTTCAACCACTATGGACATCAGTATGGTGGTTCCTCAGTGGCTCCCCTATGATCCAGCAATTCCACTCCTTGGCATTTACTCAAATGTCCAGAAACAAGGACATACTAAAGCCACTACCACAATGATGTTCATTGCAGCACTATTTACTATAGCAAAAGATAAGGAACCAACCCAGATGAACCTCAGTAGATAATTAGATCAACAAGATGTGGTACTTATACACAATGGAATTCTATGCTGCCATCAGAAAGAATGACATCACCCCATTTCTAAGGAAATGGAAAGACTTGCAAAAAATCATATTAAGTGAAGTAAGCCAGACCAAAGGAACATGAGATCAATGTTTTCCCTCATTTATAATAATTAGTACACATCTAGGACTCTCCTAGGAGAGGATTACAGTAGCTCAAAACCTAGATATATAAGGTCATATAGGATGAGACTAAATGAAAGGATCTCCAGGATATGGAAACAAGAGCTTTATATTGTGTGCTTGCTGTTCTTAAAGTACTATGTTATTTCTCTTCTCTTTGGTTGTCCTTTGGTTAATATCATATTGTTACAGTGCCTGCCTTTATTACCTGGTATATTATATTTGCATTTATTTGTTTATTTGAAATAGGAAAGGGAAGGGTGGAAAAAAAGATGATTGGGAGGGGGAGGGAGAGAGAAATGGGTACAAAAACATGAGAAGGGGTAGCAATGTATGAGAAGTAATGCACCTTTTATATGGTGAATATAACTGTAACCCCTCTATACAGTACAATAAAAAGAAGAAATGGCATAGATTATCTGCCTGGGGATATAGAGTATCTTTAGACCCAACTGCCGAGAAACCACCCTGAAAACCAAGAGGTTTGACTTATATGGGGAGAACCTTAACAATGCACTATAAACTCTCCCTTTTCTGAGTTATCTCCTGTCAAGTGGAGAAAATGAAAAACAAGGGTCCAAAAAATTGTTCTTGTTAAAGGCTTTTGAGAAGGACCAACTAGTTCATTAAGTGAAGATATGGGATAAAAATAAAGAAAAGAAAGGTGGAAGAAAAAAGAAAGAAATGTATTCTTCATCTGACTTATATAACTGTAAACTCTCTGTATATCACCTTTACAAAAACAATAAATAAAATAAAGGAAAAAAAGGAAAAAAAAGAAGTAAGCAAGGCCAGAGACATTGCTTTGGAAGCTGGTTTTTATGATAGTAGGCAGGAAAGCTATCAATAATTCCCACACCAATAAAAGTGGCCATCACATCCTTATCATAGTAAATATCCACTTACTTATTTAATAGATTGATATATGATAGGCCATGTTCGTATGAAAAGAACATTTAATAAACTTATTTTTGATTAAAAAAAGTTTCACAAACTTTCCTGCCCACATTGACTCTGAATCATGATCTTCAGATCTCAATGTCCAGAGTATCTTGGATTATAGCAATGAGCCACCTGTGCACAGTTATATAATTCTGTATCTTTTATGATCATCCAGTCTTTATATTGGGACTTAATCAAATATTGCTAATAAAAGAACAAAGAAAGTTTATGCAAGATCACGTATTTAAAATCTGAGTCTTAATGGAATGATGAGATTCCTTTATGGTTCAATTTTGGGAATTGACTTCTGTAGACAAGAGTGAATTTGAATAAATAAAGTTGATTTTCTTTGAGCTGCCTGTAACTCCTGCATATGAGCTGTGGGATTTCAGGTTTCTATCCTCATGTGCTTTATGCTGCTTGGAAAAAAATTACTTTCAGTGATTTAATCTTCTCATCGAATTATGCCTGAGAATAATGAAACTTTAGTAAATATCCATGGGAATTTTCTTCTTTGCAATGAAGGCTGTTTCTTGTCATACTCCCTGGTAGTAAAGTGGAAGGATATTGAAAATAATTAACAGAGCAATTAAATGATAGAGTAAACAGACTTCTCTATCTGAGAGGGTGAGAAAGAGAAGAAAAACATCACACACGAACTGACCTGAAGCATGAGCATTGCTGGCAAGATAACAGGATTTATTTGCCTTCTTGTTTGTGTCTTAATGTAAGCCTTTATTTTATTGTATTGATTTTGATTAACACTCAGAACTGGAATATACTTCCGAGATTATTTGTAGGACCTTCTTGTTAAGTATTGTTCTAGTTATGCCATCATTGCAGAGAAGCCAAATGACAGAAGTTTAAGATGGAAGTAATACAGAGCTGGTGGTGCTTCTCCACTGGGTGGAGAATCTCCTCGGGTTCCATGCTGGTGGGATGGTTCTGCCATCCTCGGTAAGCGTGGCTCATCACTGGTGATTGCCATTTCCCAGCCTGTGAGAAGGGAGAGGAATCTGGGTCAAGTGTTTTTGTTTGTTTATTTATTTATTTATTTATTTTTGCCAGTCCTGGGCTTCATCTCAGGGCCTGAGCACTGTCCTTGAACTTTCTCAAGACCAGAGTTTTACCACTTGAGCCTCAGCACCACTTCCGGCTTTTTTCTATGTACGTGGTACCGAAGATTCGAACCTGGGTCTTGGTGCATGCTAGGCAAGCACTCTACCACTAGGCTAAACTCCCGGCCCTCAAGCGGTTTTATTTTTGAGAAAATAATGTTGCTCACCATTGGAGGCTCATGCCTGGAATCTTTAGCTACTCAGGAGACTGAGATCTGAGAACTGCAGTTCAAAACCCCAAGCTGAGGGAGAGTGTACAGGCCCTGAGTTCAAGGCTCAGTACACACACACACACACACACACACACACACACACACACACACACACACACACAGACGGAAGAGAAGGAGGAGAGAGAAGGAGGAAGAAAAGGAGAGGAGGAAAAGGAGGAAGAGGAGGAGGGAGAGGAGGAGAAAAGAAAAGGAAGAAGGAAGAAGAAGAGGAAGATGAAGAAGAAAGTCAGGAAGTAAGCTAATAATGTAGCCTACCTCTTTGGGCTCAGTTAAAAATTAGGGGTATTGTAATTGAAAGAGATCTTGATGTAACTGTTGGCTTGCATCACTTTCTCTGACAAAGATATTAAGACCCAAAGAACATAAATGACTAGCTCAAAGTCCAATGACAATTGAAACACATATTCCAGAGAAACGGGATTATCCCATGCCCAGTTTCCTCCACATACTGATGTTTCAAAGAATAATGACAAAGGTCAAAATTTTATCTTTGCAATGGTAAAAGTGACCACTTTTATGACTAGAATTCTGGTTTATAGTCATTCATTTTTTGTGTTAATCAAAAAACCTTAAATTGATGACCAAATTAGAAAGATGAGAGGTTTCCCTTTACTTCTTATCCAATATTTATTTATTTATTTATTTATTTATTTATTGCCAGTCCTGGGCTTGAGCTCAGGGCCTGAGCACTGTCCTTGGACTTTCTCAAGGCTAGAGCTCTACCACTTGAGCCTCAGCACCACTTCCGGCTTTTTCTATATATGTGGTACCAAGGAATCGAACCAGGGTCTTTGTGCATGCTAGGCAAGCACTTTAACCACTAGGCCAAACTCCCAGCCCTCCAATATTTATTATATACTTATTTATTATTTGTGGTTCTGGGATTTGAACTTGGGGATTTCTGCTTGGTAGGCAAGTGATTAACTTGAACAATGCCCTCAGCACTTTCTTTGCTTAAGTTCTTTTCCAGGTAAAGGCTCAGGATTTATTTTGGGGCCAGGCCTCTGACTGTAATCCAGTTACCACTGCCTCCTACAGAGTTGGTGACACCTAAGGATAGTGTTCTCCAGCTCCAGGGGTTGATTGGCAATAGAGTTGCAGAGCACTATTCTTGAGCAGAACAGCTCAGGGACAGCAACTAGGCCCTGAGTTCCAACCCCACAACTGACAAAAAAAAGATATTTTGTTTTTACATAATATTGAAAATAGTACCTTTCAAAGAAAAACCTCAGTTATCCATGTTTTATTCTTAGAATCTTATGATCTTGGAAGGAATTCTTGACCAAACTCTCAAAATGCTTGCCCTGTCTTGCTTCAGGCTCTCTAGAGCTTTGACAAATGATCATGTTTCAGACTCTTCTTTCCTCTGATCAGTTCAGAATGAGATTGCATTTTTGCTAGCATAGCAATGTTTCAGCTCCAGAGAATCCATTTCTCTTTCTTACTGGAGAAACCATAGGGCTGTAGTTTACACATAGTTTGATATTTGTGCCTCAGTGCTAAATCTTCGACAGTCTTTCAGGAAAATATATATCACTATAGCATTCTTTTTCTGTAAATGGAGGAAAGGTGCCGATTTCTTTTTGTCTGTTTGTAAAAATCTATGTATTGAGTCTTGCCAAGCCTATGAATAAGCTTCACATGATCCCTAAATTAACAATGGTTTTGTTTAACAATTATGTGAGTTTTCCATGGTAAGCAAGAGAGTACTCTACCTGCATGTAGAGTAGAACCTTCACTTTGAATCTTTTCTGAGCTGCAATGGAGTATAGATATTCTCTTATAATGCTAACTGCCACAGAGCCACAGTCAGTCAACAACCAAGGCTATAGTGACCCATGCTGCTGAGTAAGATGTCCCTAGGTCAGGTGTGTCTCAAATTATTTTCAGCATTGTATATTTGCATGCTATCATGTGTTTATTGGGAGGAAGCACAACCATTAGTCATGGAACATTCACACAATGGGAAGTGGCAGCCACCACAGTTTCCACTGGGAAATTTATTTTTCTCATCTTTTTTTATTATTATTATTGAAGAGAAATTTTTTTCTGTATTTCCCCAGATTTCCTCTTCCAAGCTTAAATTTTCTTTCTTCTTCTTCACCATCCCTCCACCCCCAATCAGTACCTTTTCCTATACATCTAGATATATTTTGCTTCTTTTCAATAGGAATAACATAAAATAAAAATCTAGGGAGTGAGTCCAAAAAGGTGTGACTCAGGGTTTGTACCTAAACTCTGCCATTGGGTTTAGCCTCTGAGATTTTAGATAGTACATTTGTAATATAGAATTGTTTTTGTTTTGATTATACACATCTATGTTCTTCATATATGTTCCAAATCCATAAATCGCATTTTGGAAAATGCTTCTTATATAGCTCATGTGAGTTTGGAAATAATACTACAAGGGTTGAGATGTTCATATTTAAATGATTACCTTCTGCTCTCACCTGAAGTATTACAACAATCTTGTGTGAGGAAAGGTCATACAGGGTAGTTTTCTATGACACCTCAAAAAATTAAACATAGAGCTTCCCTATGACCCAGAAATCCCACTTTTGGGCATTTACCCAAATGACCACAAACAAGGCCATATCAAAACTACCAGCACAACCATGTTTCTTGCAGCATTATTTACCAAGCTAAGATGGAACCAATCCAGTGCCTCTCAGTAGATGAATGGATCAAGAAGATGTGGTATTTATACACAATGGAATTCAATGCTGCCGTAAGAAAGAATGACATCATCCCATTCTCCCATTCATAAGGAAATGGAAAGACTAGGGGAAAATCATATGAGGTGAAGTACCCAAAGGAACGTAGGCTCCATGCTTTCCCTCATTTGTAATAATGCCCTTCGATAGCTCAATTGGTACAGCGGAGGGCTGTAGACTGAACATATGTCTAGGCTAATCCTAGCAGAGAATCACAATAGCTCAATAGCTATGTACATATGACCATACAATATGATATTAAGTGAAATGAAGTCCAAGATATAGAAATAAGAGATTTTTCTCTGGGGTGGTTGTTTTAAATGTACTGTGTGAAGTTCTTTTTTTTTCTTTCATTTTCTCTTTTTTTCTTTCCTTTTCTTGTTCTCCTTTGGTTTAATTCCCTGTTGTCACTGTATTTGATTTTAGTAATATGTGTATTATGTATACTGTTATCTGAATTAGGGAAAGGAAGGGGAACAACAAAAAGGTGAGGCAAAGGAAAAAGGGCAAAGCAATACAACAGTGACACTCATGAGACAGTATGTTGGAAATGAACTTTACAACTTGAGGGGGGGATTGGAGAGGATGGAAAGTGAGAGAAAAATGAAGAGAAAGGCACTATTTATCATAGCAAAGATATGGAACCAACCTAGATGTCCCTCAGTTGATGAGTGGATCAACAAGATGTGGTATTTATACACAATGGAATTCTATGCTGCTGTCAGAAAGAATGACATTGCCCCATTTGTTAGGAAATGGAAAGACTTAGAAAAGATCATATTAAGTGAAGTAAGCCAAACTCAAAGGAACTTAGGCTCAATGGTTTCCCTCATTTGTCATAATCAGTAGAAACCTTGGGCTCTCCTAGCAGAGATTTGCAATAGAGCAAAACCTTGATACAAAAGGCCATCTAGTAGGACGCTAAATGAAAGGGTTTCTAGGATATAGAAACATAAGCCATATAATGAATGATTGTTGTTCTTAAGGTACTATGTTATCTCTCATCTCTTTTGCTGTCCCTTTGTTATCTCATATTGTTACAGTATTTCACTTTGTTACCTGATATATCGGATATATTTGTATTTGGTTATTTGAAATTGGATAGGGAACGGGGGGAAACAAGATGAGAGGTGGGAGTGGAGGGGAGAGAAATGGGGACCAAGACATGTGAAAGGGTATCAATATATGGGAATTAATGCACCATCTATCTGGCAAATATCATGTAACCCTTCTATTAATTACAATAAAAATATATGAAAAAAGAAAAGTACTCATTACCTTATATATGTAACTATAACCCCTGTGTACATCACCTTGATGATAAAATTAAATTAAAAAATAAGAATTAGAGGCTATTCAGTCATCTTTCATGTGAGGGAGGACATGAGGCCTTCTGTAAACAGAAATAAATTTTCTCCTTCTGGTCTCTTCTTGCTTGATTTATTCACTGAAAAAAATGCTTGCACATTTACACTTTCAAAGACAGTTGTACAAGAGGAAACAATTCTTTGAAGCATTTAAGGAAAAAAATCCTAAAACTTTAAATTGATATTATGTATCTAAGTAAGGATTCACTATCCCTTAGAGGATAGAGAACATTTGGAGTAAATATTTACCTTATGTAAAGGCAAGATAAAATCCAACTTTGGAATACTGGATTTGGAGTAGAAGAATCTATTTGATATGCAAAGCTAAGTTTTGTGGTTATAGCTGTAATTTTGAAAGATGACTATGGATTAACTGGTTTAATATCTCCTGGACATTTCCCATGAGTGCTACGAGGGAGGAAAATTGAAGAATATTGATCTATTCACCAAAAGAAAAATGCAGGTAAACTAGCACTGAGTAAAGCTACTTGTCACTATAGTTTATCAAAAAGCCATATAGACATTTTATCTAGTAAAATCCTAAGTTGTACTTCTACTTACCTATAGCATATGAATTTACTTTCTAAACAAGGCATTGGTTGGATAAATACTTTTTCAATAGATTATAATAGTTACATGACTAATCAAGTGGTCATTAGAAAACAAAAATTATGTTAGAGTAATTTTGGCTATTAGAACATTTTTCTCATCTATTCCTGAATTTCCTTTCCAGGCTATTCTCACTAATGGAAATACATTTTCTTTTATCAGGTAAATCAATAAGTATTCTCTTTCAATGTTTTTTTATTACATTTACCACATTAAGATGCACTTCCAAATTTAGTTTAATAGGATGTGATTCATTAATTTGGTTTTCCAAACAACATAGAATATTAACTAATCCAAGTTCATGCTTATGGAGCTTTTGACCTAAAACACAGGGAACAGACTTTTGAAATATAATGAGATATCACAACGTAAAAGAAAAGTTGGGGCTGGGAGTTTGGCCTAGTGGTAGAGTGCTTGCCTAGCATGCACGAAGACCGGGGTTCAATTCCTCGGTACCACATACATAGAAAAAGGCCGGGAGTGGTGCTGAGGCTCAAGTGGTAGAGCTCTAGCCTTGAGAAAGTCCAAGGACAGTGCTCAGACCCTGAGCTCAAGCTCAGGATGGGCAAAAAAAAAGTAAAAAAATTGGACATTTAGTCACATTTAAATAAAAGTTTACATATAGCTTATTATAAAATCCTTCCTTAATATGGCCTCCCTGCCTCCTTCCCTTCCTTTCCCCTCCCTTCCCTTCCCTTCTCTTCCCCTTCTCCTCCCCTCCCCTTCCCCTCTGTTTCTCCTCCTCTCCCCTTCCCTTTCCCTCCCCTCTCCTTCTCCTCCCCTTCTCCTCCCCTTCTCCTTCCCTCCCCTCCCACCCCCCTTCTCCTTCCCTTCCCTTCCCTTCCTTCCCCTTTCCTTCCCTTCCCTTCCCTTCTTTTCCCTTCCTTTTTGTCCTAGTAATAGGGCATAAACTCAGGACCTTGTACTTTTTTTGTTGTTGTTCATGGCTAGCAATTTAGTCCAGCTTTCTTTCTGATCAATTGGAATAGAGTCTTTTGGACTTTTTACTGCCAAGGCTGGCCTTGATTTGTGATCCTCAAATCTCAGAGTCCCAAGTAGCTAGAATTAGCAATGTGAACCATTGGCACCTTGCTAAGTAAGCTTTAAAAAAAACATAAACAAAATAAAACATTTCAGTACCTATTTCTATTCATGTCAGATTTTTTTAAGTTGTCAATTAGTAAGGCCTACCATAGAAGGTGCAATAATGATTTTTTAAAGATGTCCACATCTAGCCAGGCTGGTGGCTCACACCTGTAATCCTAGCTACTCAGGAGATCTGAATATTGAGGTTCAAAGTCAGCTTGGTCACTAAAGAACGTGAGAATCTTAACTCAAGTTAATCACCAGAAAATGGGAAGTGGGGCTGTGGTTTAAGGGATAGGATGGCAGCCTTGAGCTGAAGATCTCAGGGTCAACACCTAGGCCCAGAGTTCAAGCCCCATAACCAACAACAACAAAAAAAGATGTCCACATCATCATTATCGAAACATGTAAATAGGTTAGATTGCATGCCAAAAGGTAATTCATGTGGCTAATCAGCTGGTTTTGAGAGGAACATTTCCTGCATTATCTTTGTGGGCCACTGTGAACATAAGGGTCATTGAAAAAACAAATGAAGTAACAAAAGAGAGGAAAGTCACAGGGAAATGAAATTGGGAACAAAAAGTTCAGGGAAGTTGCAGATGTTTCTGGCTTTGAAGGTGGAGGAAAAGGACCAAGAGCCAAGAAATGTGGGTGGTCTTTAAAAGCTGGAACAAACAGGCAGGGCAGTCGTGCTCATACTTAGAGTTTGTGCTCAACTTTTAAACTACATATTAATTAACATAAGAAACTGTATTGCTTTCAACCTTTGAGTTTCTGATGATTTGTTGGAATCACAGTGGAAAACAAATGCACCTGCCATTGGCAAGCCCCACATAGGAGATGGAGATAGGTCCGTATGCATTACAGTACTAGTGACAGTGATTCTAATGTTATGTTGCAGTGCTCTGGTTGCCTCTGAAATTTTAGCTTGTTAAATATGAGCTAAGGTATCTTTTTTAATTTTTATTTTCATTTTATTTTATTTATTTTTAGCAATTTTTTTAATATTTTGCTTATCTTACATACCTTTTGTGAGACTTACATATAATATTCCATTTTCGTAGTCATTGCGAATTACTTTAAAAGTTGTTTTTCAGTTGTTCATTGATACTATACATAAGTATGACTGATTTTGTGCATTAATCTTGTACACTATAGCTTTTGTAAGATTATATTTTGTTGTCAGGGTGATGTATAGAGGGGTAACAGTTACATTTGTCAGGTGGTAGGTGCATTATTTCTTGAACATTGTTACCCCTTCTCATGTTTTTCTCTCACATTCCCTCCCCCTACTCACTCCCAATCATGGTGTTTTCCCCCTTCCCTTCCCTATTTCCAAAGAACAAATACATGTATATACATATATATACATTTATATATATATATTGTGTATATGTATACACTATGTATATACATATATATAATATATCAGATACCAAAGTCAGATACAGTAACAAAATGAGATAAACAATAAGGGAAAGAAAAGACAAAAGATGTAACTTCACATAGTATATTAAGAACAACAATCACAAAGATAAACCTCTTGTTTCTATATCCTGGAGTTCATTTCATTTAGCCTCATCCTATATGGACATATGTACATGAGGGAAACCATTGAGCCTATGTTCCTTTGGGTCTAGCTTACTTCACTTAGTATGATTTTTTCCCCAAGTCTTTCCATTTTCTTATGAAGGGCCAATGTCATTCTTTCAGATGGCAGCATAGAATTCCATAGTGTATACGTATCACAACTTCTTGATCCAATCATCTACTGAGGGGCATCTGGTTTGATTTCATATTGTAGCTATGGTAAACAATGTTGCATTGAACATGGTTGTGCTAGTAGTTGTAGTATGTCCTTGTTTATGGACATTTAAGTAAATGCCCAGGAATGGGATTGCTGGATCATAGGGGAGCTCTACGTTTAGTCTTATGAGGAATCCCCACACTGCTTTTCAGAGTGGTTGAAGGAGTTTACACTCTCATCAACAGTGTAGTAGTGATCCCTCATGGCCACATCCTTGCCAGCATCTGTTGTTATTAGATTTCTTGACAATGGCCATTCTGACTGGAGTGAGGTGAAATGTCAGAGTTGTTTTGAATTGCATTTCTTTTGTGACCAGAGATGTTGAGCATTTCTTCATGGGTCTAAAGGCCATTCTTACTTCCTCTTCAGAGAGGTCTCTCCTTAAGGCTTTTAATGGGATGATTGTTTCTTTGAGGATTTGTTTTGGAGAGATTCAGTTTTTTGAGCTGTAGGTGTATTTTAGGTGTGAGGCCTTTGTCTGTTGTATGGTTAGTGAAGATCTTCTCCCACTCTGTGGGCTTTTTATTTAACTTGTTACCTATGTCCTTTGCCATACAGAAGCTCTGCAGTTTAATGCAGTCCCATTTGTCCAAACTTTCTTTACTTTGTTGTGTTTCTGGGCCTTTATTAAGAAAGTTTTGACCTGTGCCAAGGAATCCTAGTGTATCTCATATTTCTTCTTATAAATTTTTCAGGGTATCTGCTTTTATCTCCAGGTCTCTGATCATGTCATCTGCAAAGAGGGAAAGTTTTACTTCCTCTTTCCCTATTTGGATTTCCTTTATGATTGCACCCTGCATTATTGCTTTAGATAGGAATTCTAACATTATATTGAAGAAGAGTATAGAGAGTGAACATCCTTGTCTCATTCCTGATTTTTGAGCAAATGGCTTTAACTTTTCACCATTAAGTATAATCCTAACTCTAGGTTTGTCATACATAGCCTTTATTATACTGAGGAATGTTCCATAGATTCCTAATTTCTCCAGAGGTTTTATCAAAAAGGGGTGTTGGATCTTATCAAATGTTTTTTTCTGCATCTTTTAAGATAATCATGTGGTTCTTATTCTTGCTTCTGTTGATATGATGAATTATATTAATTGACTTGCATATATTGAACTAACTTTGCATTCTGTTTGGTCATACTGTATAATTTTTTTGATGAGTTGTTCAGTTGGCCCATATTTTATTGAGAAGTTTTGCATCGATGTTCACCAAAGAAATGAGTTCACAGTTCTCTTTCATTGTTGAGTCCCTATATGTTTTTGGGATGTGGGTTATGCTGGCTTCATAGAATGAGTTTGGTAGAGAATTTTCACTTTCAATTTCATTGAAGTGTTTGTGTATGGTCTGAGTTCTGATTTGAAGGCCTTATAGAAGTCACTTGTGAGTCCATCATATTCTAGATTTTTCTTGGATGGGAGGTCTCTTATTGCTATTTCTATTTCATTCTTGAAATCAGTCTATTTAGTTGGTTTAGATCTTGGTTTAGTTTGGGTGTACTATAGCTTAGTCAGTCACTTGATTCTAGGAGGGTTTTTTGTTTGTTTTTGGACTTTTAATAGACTTGAGATTTTCTCTAGATATATCATGTTTCCTGAAATAAGGATTTCCTTTCTCTTTCCTACAGATTGGAAAGAGGAAAGAAAAATATTTTTCAAGTATCTCATTGCACTTATTAGGATTTCTGTTATGGTATTAAGATGTTGCATAGAAGTAATGGATTTTTATGCTTATCTTGTTTTTGTTTTTCATAGAAAGTATTCAGTTTTTCACAATAAAATATAATGTTATGATGTTTCATTGATAGTCTTTCCTTCTAGTCCTCGTTTTCTGGGAATTTTTATCATGTATGCTTCCAGTTTCTTTTTATAAATAGTTGATAAGATTTTTATGGCTTCTAACCTTGGGCTCTCCTAGCAGAGATTTACAATACAACAAAATCTAGAGACATAAGGCCAAATAGTATGACACTAAATGTAAGGACCTCCAGGATAAGGAAACAAAAGCCATATAATGAGTGACTGAGGTCCTTAATGTACTATGTTATCGCTCATCTCTTTTGCCATCCCTTGGTTATCTCATATTGTTACAATCTTTCACCTTGTTATCTGATATATTTTATATGTGCTTAATTGGTTATTTGAAATTGGATAGGGAAGGGGGAAATCAAGATAAGCAGTGGGAGGGTGGGAGGGAAATAGGGACGATATCATGAGAAAGGGTATCAATGTTTGTGAAGTTATGCACCTTCTATCTAGTGAATATAATGTAATAAAAAATTATAAAAACAAGATTTTATGGCTTCTATTATTATATACTGTTAATATGGTGATTATGTTGATGAATTTTTGAAAATTAAACCAACTTTCCATTTCTAGGTTGAAAAAAATCACTTGCTCATGGTGAATGTGTGTGTGTGTGTGTGTGTGTGTGTGTGATGTTTAATTGATAATATTTTATGGAGAATTTTTCATCTGTTTTTCTTTATTTTCTTTCTTCAATTTCAATACTAAGTTAGGCATCATATATAAGGTGAGAAGTATTCCCTCATATTCTATTTATGAAGCTCTGTGATTTCTTCTCTTAATATTTGGTTTTTGGTTGGAATTCACCAATGAAAGTGAGAATTTCTCTTCAGAAGGTATATAACCACAAATTTAATTTTCTTAAACACCATGAAGATTGTTTTGCAATCCTTGAAGGATTCTTATTCATGATTTGGCTTCTTTTTAACTCAGAGAAAGAGGAACCCTTTGCTACAATTCTTGGTGTCAGAAGACTAAGCCCAGTCTCACAGAACTCCATCTCCATTGACCTATCTTGCCAGTCAATTGCCTTGTGGTGGTTTCATTCATCAACATTTGCTAATTTCATATCTTATGACACTTGTGGTAAGCTTAAAATATCATTTCATATATTTCTTGTATGAAGCATAGAAATTCTTGCATTTTATACCTTCCCTTTAAGTTTTAAAATATTCTTTTAAAAAAATTGCCAAGCAGTTCAGGAGGTGATTGGAATGGTGAGAGTTCATGCTATGCTGAAGCACTCAAAAAGAGATGATTGCATGTAATTGACTGGAATCCTTCTTGCATTTATGTTACCAGTAAATCTCCTGTAAGCAGTTTAGTTGTTCACACACTGCAAAGTATGTGGATTAGGGAGGGAAAAGATGGTGTGGGAATTTCTAAAGATCAAAAATGTGGCTGGGTCTGTTGAATCCAAGTTTCTACTCCAGATGATCAGTGCAGAATAAATAATTGTCTTAAAATGAATACTAGTGACAATTAGCCTATGGAAGAAAGAAATAAGTAAAATTAATCAAAAGCTTCAGTAGACATGGACAGTATGTGCTAAGAGTAGGTCTTGAGACCTCTCTCTCTCTCTCTCTCTCTCTCTCTCTCTCTCTCTCTCTCTCTCTCTTTCTCTCTTTCTCTTTCTCCCTTTCTCTCTCTCTCTCTCTCTCTCTCTCTCTCTCTCTCTCTCTATATATATATATATATATATATAAACATATATGTCTTCTGATCTTCAAACTAATTGTACTATGTCTACAAAATGTTTCTATAAAACTTACCATTAGCTGTAATCGTATTCTGAATGACCCAGCCACCACCTATACCAGATACACAGGGAGTTTACATTCCTTTGAAACCTATAGGTTTGGGATGTTTGAATTCTTTCGTACTGTCATACACATATCCAGCTGGAGGTCACAAAAAGACTAACAGGTCAGGGGTTCATGATCCTGCACTTTGGTCACCCAGCAGGACAACATCACAAGGTTTGGTTGCATGGTCCCCAGTAGTAACTAAGGCAAACATTTCTGAGAGTCCATGTGTCTACTGCTAGGCTTTTCACTGATGATGAAAAGGCTATGCTGGGTGGGTCTTTGACCTCAGTGAGTTTATGGTGTAATGAGTCTATATTGCAGAATTTTCCCTGAGCTAAAATGAGAGATGAGTTATTATTAGTTATTCTTTTTAATTTTCTTCCACTTTTTATATGGAAATATATTATTTTGCATTACTCTTTCTAAAGGTGGCAGAAATGCACACAACACACACACACACACACACACACACACACACACACACACACACACACTGGGGCTTGAACTCCAAACCTTGGACATTGTTCCTTAGCTTTTTCTCTCAAGGCTGGTGTTATAACTTGAGCTATAGCTCTACTTCCAGTTTTTTGGTAGTTAATTGTAGATAAAGACTTTGGAACTTTTTGCCTAGGCTAGCTTTGAATCACTGATTCTAAGATCTCAGCCTCCTGAGTAGCTAGAATTACTTTGCATGAGCCATGGGAACCCAACTGAAGATTTTTTTGTCAGTCTTGGGGCTTGAAGTCAGTGCCTTTGCACTGTTCCAGAGCTCTTTTTGCTCAAGGCTAGCATTCTCCTATTTTGATCCACAGCTCTACTCCCAGTTTTCTACAAGTTAATTGTAGAAGAGACTCACAGACTTTCCTACCCTGTCTGGCTTCAAACCACAATCCTCAGATCTCAGCCTCCTGAGTAGCTGGGATTACAGGTGTGATCCAGCAGTACTTGCTTTTTTATTGTTGTTGGCTATGGTCCTGGAACTTGAACTCTGGGTCGAGGAGCTGTCTTTGAGTTCTGTTTGCTCAAGGTTAGTACTCTACCACATGAGCCACAGCTCCTTTTCAGATTTTTTCTGATTAATTAGAGGTAAGAGTCCCATAGACTTTACTACTCTGGCTGGCTTCAAACTGCAATCCTCAGATCTCAGTCTCTTGAGAAGCTAGGATTATAGGTATGTGCCACCACCACCACCACCACCACCAACAACAACAACAACAAAACATTTCATCTGCCTTTTTGAAAGTCCTGACACATCTTCTAAATAAGCACTATGGTAAGCAGATAGATTCTTAGTATTGCCTCATTAAATGGACAACCATACTCTCTTTATTCTTCCATGCTGCCCAAACCACACCAGCAATTGAAAGTCATTGAGCATTGCTGAGTCTGAAGTTCTTGTTTTCATACCTTTTAGCATCTAAGGATGAAAGATGGGAGATGTTTTCAGACTCAGCTCATGCCTGTTTCTGCTTTCTTCTGACCTGCTTTGCACTTGATTGAACCTCATTTGCTTTGGGCTGGGCCATGTTCTCTGACTCACCACTCCCTGTCACACTGATATCTTGAAGTGAGCTTACCCCGTTCCGGGGACGTGAAATCCTCATGCACCTATATCATGGCTCAGCAAGTTGTATGCCAAATACTGAATTGCAATGGAAGAAGAAAAAGTTGTGGCATGAAAGCTCCTTAGAAAAAGAAGTGAGGGGTGAGTGAAGACATGGTTTCTGGTTGCAAGCACAAGCAAGCTTTGCTTTTCACTTTCATTCTGTGAGGTTTTCCAAGTATTTCCAAAATATTGATAACTAATCAGGACAAAGGAGCAAAGTGGATCCTGTGAGTTTGGTTTACTTCAAGGACTTGATTCCTTTGACCTTCTTCAGTAGTTCACATCTTCAACTCTTTAAGTCAAATAGTACATAACAATGCTTTTTGGTGAAGTTAATATAATTGATGATGGTAATAAGCCAACAGAACTAGTTCTAAGAAGAACCAAATGCACTGGCTTTTGTGATTAAACTTAGGTTTCTTTCACAATTACTCATCTTGGTTGAGTGTTTTGTTTGTTTTTGTTTTGTTTTGTTTTGTTGTGGTGCTAAGATCAGAATCCCCAGAGACCTTCCAGCTGACTCCTTACTCCATAAGAAGGAATTGAAAGGCCCTAGATTCGGATCACTGAGCCCAAATTCAGATCACTGAGCCTTAAGATCACCCAGGGAGTTCTGTGAGGCTGTGTCAGTGCAAATGACAAGAACTCTTGGACTTCAGATCAAAATCCTGAACTTTCCACAGCACTTACACTAGAGATTATGAACTTTAATGCACAAAAACCACAGTCTGCAGCCATTGACTCAATGCCTACAAACCTTCCACGAGAGTGGGGCTGATCACCAGAGTTCGAAATACTGTGGACAAACCACCTGCAAGACACCAGCACCAACTAATTCCTACTGGCCTTCAAAAAATTGCTACTTTCCCACTCAATAGATGAGGTAATGCAGAAATGTCAATGACTCAATGTTTCATAGATAAAACATGGAATTTCTCTTTGTGCCCATTTCAAACTCTTTACATAGCTCATGGTAAAAGGAAGGAAGGAAGGTAGGAAGGAAGGAAGGAAAGAAAAAGGAAAGAAAAGAAAGGAAGGAAAAGAAAGCGAGGACATCGCTAATTAAATGGGCATTGGTCTTGCAATGGTAACAATATTCATGGTTTTATCTCTTTGAGTCCCTTTGATTTTATAATGGAATCAGTAACTTTCAAAGGTTCATTTGTTCAAGATCATCCAAGTAGTAAATGAGCGGGCTGTGAATAAAAACTGGAGGTTTTCATATGCAAGGCATAGTTCTTTGATGAATTTTTTGACAGCCAAATTATTGTTGGTGCTTCGCAATCATTCCATAATCAGAGTTTTGCTACCATCTAGTGGATCAACTGAGTTATTGCTCTTTTAAAGCTCAGCTACTACATTTAGTGAATCCCTCCTGCATGCACACACACACACACACACACACACACACACACACACACACACACACACACAGTGTTATAGAATTTGGGTGAGGATGACTTATACAAATTTTTAAATCTATTCCATACAGTTCACAGAATATACACTGAATTACACCTTTAAGATCACACAGTATTACCTAATATTAAAAGTAAGACTTCAGATCATTTTACTGTTGGTTCAGTGCTCTTTTCCTGTTCTATGAATAGGTCCCTTCAATTTACAGAATAAAAAAATCAAAGTATTTGCCTAAATATTGTGAGATTTGTTTTAGTGTATACAATATCATTTCACTATTTTGGCAGTCAACTCAGTGATAATGAAAGGGAAAGCCGTGTGTGTGTGTGTGTGTGTGTGTGTGTGATATGAATATATATGTAATCCCATGTCTGTATACATTCATGTTTCTGTTTATCATTGTATTTGTGATATTTTTTATATTAATAGAATATATTTCTATTGCTTGGTATCCCAATGAGTTATGATAACCCAGAAGTATATTTAATGGCAGTATATTGCTGGTTAGTATTTTAAAATATGATTAGTAAATGCCAACACAATATAAGTAATGAAGAATTCTGTATCCAATGTATCAAATGTATTTATGCCATCATAATCATAGAAATAGAGGAATATTGTAACAACTTTCAAGCAATTCTAAAAGCATATTTTACACTTGATAAATTCTCTTTTTCATACTAAGTAGCACAAAAGATCTATGATGGTGTACATTTTATGAATTTTTAAGGATTGTTTTGTAAATGTGTGCAAGACCTTCAGTAGTAGTAAAGTAATATTTCATATATTATATGCACATAGTTATTGAGACTTTGGAATCCGTTCCTGTGCACAGAGGGATTGCAGTCATATGAGTCAGGTCATGAGTACATTCTGTTTCAACAATGTTAGCTCTTTCCTCCTTTTCTCCCCTGTTTCCCTCCTGACCTGCCTCACAAATGGTATAGTTCATTTTTACCATAGGTCAAGTGTCCCTGCTGCATTTCTTCACCCTTTATCCCACCATTTCCGTGCTCCCTCTCACCTTCCCCAAACAGATAAATGTACAATGCAAAAGATGTGGAAAAAAGAACAGCAACAAAGGATGGGGGGAAAAAAACAAAAAGCAAAGTAACAAAAAGCAAAGTACTTCCATTTCTTGGAGTTCATCCTGATAAACATCATTTTATATGATCATATGCACATAGCCATTGAGGCTTTCTGATCCGCTCCTAAGAATATTCTCCTTTGGTCTCACTATGTGAATGTCTAGAGACCTGTAGAATTTATCATGTCCTGCTATATTTTTAAAAATCATACAGTGGATTTATATGCACATTTCTAATTACCACATGAGAGAAACCAAGTGTAACCTATGTTTGTTTGGGCATTTATCCAATAAAACCCAAACAACGTCACATTAAGGCTATCCACACAACCATGCTCATAGCAGCATTATTTCCCAAGATATAGAAGCAGCCCAGATGGATCAAGAAAACATGGTACATACATAATGCAATTCTACTCACCCATTAAAACAATCATCACAAGGCTCACTTATTATCATCCTCTTTAATGCTACACAATTCTGAACACATTTAAAATCTTTACCAAATGTGGAATCATTTTTGACCAATAGGAAAAGAGGCCAAAGGAAAATTTAAGAAAAAACTTTAAAATCTTTTCATGTAAACAAAATATATGAAAGGAACCTAGCTGTTAGGATATGTCAATAGGAAATTACCTTTCCAAGCAAATCAAACACAATTCCTTTCATTACAATGAATTGCTTTCAGTAACCACCATGTCCAATGGGAGAATGATTGTCCTGGTTCTGTTTAAGTTCAAAGTCTCCAAATCAGATTGCTCAGGTTTAAGTTCCAGTACTTTTGACATTAATCAAACTGCAGCCTGCCACTTAAGTACTTTCTGTCAATTTTCTGACTTATAGATTAGCATAATTATTGTGGCTATCTCCCTCTGTGTGTCTATGTGTATATTCTATGTGTGCTGCTCATACAGCTATTAAAATTATTATTGTTGTCTCTGGTTAGAGATTTTGAAACTCTTTAAGTCTAGGCTTAACTCAATGGATCATGAGTCAGATAATATCTCCTAATCTTTGTTCTAATCATTTGTTAGTAATCCTGTCCCTGGAGGAACAGTTTCTCAATGTCTTGGACAAAGCAGGATTACTCTGAACATGTCAGAACTGCCTGTAGTCTATTCTGTGTAGGGCTATACTAACACAGCTAGACCAAAATTGAACTAATGTATGGGGAGGCATTATGCTGACAGCTTCTCATTAAGTGTTGGAGTTGTTTTGGCATCCTAAAATCAAAAGATGAAATAGGCTAGTCTTCAAATGGAAAAGGACAACACTAATTTCTGGCCTCATTGTTGGCTTGCAGGTTGCAGATGACTATAAACAAAACTCATCTCTCAGAGGTCCCAACTTTGTGAAAGGTGAGACGTGGGCCAAGAAGCCCTGGGCATTGTTGTGGTGAGATGTAGGATTCCTTAGGAAATTGTGTTCTCCTCATTTCTCTGTTAGTGTCTTAGACTGCGGGAGAGTTGGAGAAAAGCACCATGGAAAGTTTGTACCTGAATCATACTGTAAGTAGGCACAAAATGACAAAATTCTAGCATAGAAAAATTTCTTTCTTTCTAATTTCTATCTTAAAACTTATTTTTTAAATCTGATGTATAAAAATGTATGTATTGATGGTTTGCAGTGTAATATTATAGTATATGAATGAACTGTATAATATTTAAATCAAGATAAATGAATATCCCCATATATTTCTTATTTCTTTATGGTGTGAATTTTTTTGAAGATTTGGTAAATGTGTTCTATTATGTTAGTATAGCATTGGTTCAGTCTTCGTTCTCTGGAGCTTTGGTATTTTGTAGATTACTTGTCCTTTCTTAGTGAATGAAATTTAGCTGGCTGATTTATTAATAGTTAGTTATGATATATTTCTTATATTCAATTTTTCTTCATTTTTCAAATGTCATTGTCTTTTATCTAAAAGTAACTTTTCTTCATGCTTCCTACATGTGCTTCCATTGTATATGTCCTTGTAAAATATGGTCTTATTTAATATGTATTTTTAATTTGTATTAAAATGATGTTTCTTATTTTATATCAACACTAAACTTAAGATCTGTCCATGTTTCTAACATGGATAACTTCTTTTTTTCCCATATATTTTATTGTAATTAATAGAAGGGTTACATTATATTCACCAGATAGAAAGTGCATTACTTCACAAATATTGATACCCTTTATCATGTCTTGGTCCCCATTTCCTTCCCTCCACCTACACCCCTCCTTTCATCTTGTTTTCCCTCCTTTCCTATCCTAATTCAAATAACCAAATACACACATATATATAATATATCAGATATCAAGGTAAAATGCTGTAACAATATGAGATAACCAAGGGACAGCAAAAGAGATGAGAGATAACATAGTACATTAAGGACAACAATCACTCATTATATGGCTTTTGTTTCTATATCCTGGAGGTCCTTTCATTTAGCGTCATACTGTATGGCTTTATGTATCTATGTTTTATTCTATTGTAAATCTCTTCTAGGAAGCCCAAGGTTTCTACTGATTATGACAAATGAGGGAAACCATTGAGCCTATATTCCTTTGAGTCTGTTTTACTTCACTTAATATGATTTTTTTCTAAGTTTTTCCATTTCCTTACAAATGGGGCAAAGTAATTTTTTCTGACAGCCGCATAGAATTCCATTGTGTACAAATACCACACCTTGTTGGATCCACTCATCAACTGAAGGGCATCCAGGTTGGTTCCATATCTTTGATATGGTAAATAGTGCTGCAGTGAACAGTGGATTTAGTATGTCCTTTTTTCTGAACGACTGGGTAAATGCCAAGTAGTGGAATTGCTGGGTCATAGGGGAGCTCTATGTTTAGTCTTTTTAGGAATCGCCGTACTGCTTTCTAACATGGATAACTTCTGAGTCTATTAACTTCATAGTATTCCATGGTATGTATCGGTCACATTCTAGCTGTTAAGTTATATTGTAGGATTTCCTGCCTATGTTTGTACAGAACAAAACCTTACTACTTTACCTCACTATATTACCATGTAGATCATTCCAGACTACCCCTTTTCAGGCCTATGAAACCCCTCACTTCTCTTCATGCATATATTTAATTGTCCAATACTGAACAATTAAATAATAATATATCATTTGTATCATAGTTTCAGCTTTTCCAGACTTCGTGTTTGGGGAAGAGAGTCAGAAACCTATTTTTTTTTTTTTTGCCCGTCCTGGATTCAGCTCAGGGCATGAGCTTGTCCTTGGGCTTTCTCAAAGTCAGAGATCTACCACTTGAGCCACAGCACCACTTCTGGCTTTTTTTTTTCCTATGTATGTGGGACTGAGGAATTGAACCTGGGTCTTTGTGCATACTAGGCAAGCACTCTACCACTAGGCCAAACTCCTGGTCCCTCAGAAACCTATTTTAAGTCAGTAAGCATTCAGTGTGCTATTTGTTATTAAATCTCCTCCCTCCCTCTCTTTCTCTTCATTTCCCCTCGTTTTCTCCTTCTCCTTTCCTCTCTGTCCCTCTCTTCCTCCATCTCTCTCTCTCCCTCCCTCTCTCTTTCCCTTCCTTCCCCCCATAAGTGCTAGGTGAGCATTTATCACAGAGTTACAGCATAAGGTTAAATCTGCTTGGGTGGATTTTTATATTGCTCTAGGCAGAGAAGATATAGATAAAATATATAGGTGACTTATTTCGCTTATTTCAGTATCTCCAAACTACAGACCTGACCCTGATTCTGCAGTTCCAGCATAAGAATGCAACTGAAGGTGCACGTGATACATATCTAATACTGAAATCCTTCAGATCATGCTGGCAATCTCTTAAATATGCTCTATTCTTGTAAGTTGCCAAATAGATCTTCACAACAATTTGGAAATCCAAGTTTTTTTAAAATTCTAGACTCCAAGCACTTAACAGAATGTACATGATCAACTTTCAACTGCCAGCCTGTCCTCCCCCCCCCCGCCCCCGCCCGCTCTAATTGGGGGATCTCATATATAATGCAGGAGAAGAGCTTGCTCCACATAATATCCATGTACTTCACAAACTGGGGCCTCTTGGCTCTCCATGGTATCTGCAGCATGGCTCAGAAACAGTGGGGCATGCTTAAAGAAGAGGCCTGGGTAGGTGATGGAAGTTTGCTTAGAACACTGGGTGGAGCATGACAAAAGGGAGAGTGGACTCTCAAAACAAACAAACAAACAAACAAAGAAACAAAAAACAAAACTTTGGCCCTATGGCTGCCAGATTCAAGGGGAGGAGTCCTGGCTAGAAGACTAGATCAGGACTTCTTAAAGTGTGCTTGGTGCCCCAGAGCTAGTGTCTAAGACAGAAGAAACTGGTCCTTACAAAAGACTTAAAATTGTTTTCATTTCATTTCCTATAGGCACAATTGCTGCCTAAGATGATGTGAAAGTGGCTTTTCTATTCGAGGAGTAAAATGAGCTATGAGTTATAACGAGGGACATGCTGTAAGTCTTCTTGCGTTCTGTTTTACCTGAATAATACAGATTTGAATCACAAGGTCCTGGTGTTTCAGGCCAGCTATTTCATGAGGACAGAGCAGCTTAAAATAGACACTGGGAAATGCGAGCGGGGAAAGAGTCTACCTTCTAACAGAATTTTCTTAATATAGGAAGTGTAGTTGTTTCAAAATGGGATGATTCATAGGTTTCAAAGAAAATAATATTTATTTGATTTTCTGTGTATGGATGTCTACATTATGGATGATCTTGACATTTTATTCAAGGGGTGCAATGAGTCTTTTGTTAAATTGTACAGTGAGGATAAAGAACACAGTCAAAACCTTACTCGTAATTTATATCCTGAATCTCTATTGCTACTAGCCTACACTGGGAAGCACAGCTTGGAGCTGAAGTGTGAGACTCTGATTTCAAACTCTCAATGCTACAAACAAACAAACAGTATAGTATGCTGAACCTGTAGTTTCATAAACAACATTTTGATTGGAAAGAGTCAACAGATAGGCTTACTAACTGGAGAGACAGTGACGCTAGTGGGTGTGTTTACTTGTTTATTTAAAGTAAGATCTTTTAACATAGCCCCATCTGGCTGTGAATTTGTAATTCTCCAGCCTTAGTCTTCCAAGTGCTATTATTACATGCATGTATCAATGTGTCCGGCATAAGGTGATTTATTAGCTTTCCAGTGCCTAATTCTTTCAAGGTATTTGAATGATTGACAGAAATGGACTCATGTCATTTAGAACCCAAAGAATGATTGCGGGTGATGGTCACTATTGTGACAGAGTGCCTTTCTGGAAGAATGTGTCCTGTGAAGTGATTTCTTTTTGTCATTTGTTTTATTTTGTTTCCCTGTGGTTTCTTCCGTATTGTCACTGTATTTGATTTTGGTACTCTGTGTCGTGTGTGTGCGTGTGTGTGCGTGTGTGTGTGTGTGTGTGTGTGTGTGTGTATTTATCTGATTTGGGGAAGGGAAGAGGAATAACAAAATGGCAAGACAAAGGACAAGGGTAAAACAATGCAACAGGGATACCCACAAAACACTATGTTAGACATGAACTTAATTTGAGGGCATGGAAATCAGGGGGAGGGAAGTAAGAGAAAAATGAGGGAGGAAATATTGTTCAACAAGAAATGTACTCATTGATTCACATACATGAATTAATACACCTTCTATCTGGCAAATATCATGTAACCCTTTTACTAATTACAATAAAAAAAATAAAGCAAAAAAAGAAGAAATGTACTCATTGCCTTACTTATGTAAATATAACCCCTATGTACATCACCTTTACAATAAAATTTAAAAAGAAAATAATTAGCATGTCAATTGAATATATAGATGGCAACATTAAAATAAGATTATGTAGAGAGAGATTATAATGACATGAGTCAGGAAATGAGTGCATTTCCTTTTGTGCAGTGTCTTCTGCTCCCTTCCTATCTCCGGGTCCCTTCCTCCCTTCCTCCATCTCTACCCATAAGTAGTATAGTTTACTTTCCTCAGTTAGCTCCACTGTTACATTTTTTACCTTTTCCCTGGAGGTCTGTGCCCTCTCGCTACCCTCCCAGAGATATACATGCAAATCAAACATATACAAAGAAAAAAAGAAGGCCAGATAAAAAGCTTCCACCCCCGAAAAAAAAGAGAGAGAGATCCCAGTCCAGGAGCATAGCCTAGTGGTAGAGTGCTTGCCTAGCATGCAAGAAGGCCTGGGTTCGGTTCATCAGTACCACATACACAGAAAAAGCTGGAAGTGGTGCTGTGACTCCAGTGGTGGAGTGCTAGCCTTGAGAAAGCTCAAGGACAGTGCTCACCCCTGATTTCAAGCCTTAGTACTGGCAAAAAAAAAGGAAGGAAAGAAAAAGTTAAAAGAGAGATCTATATCTATATTGATATATAATTTCATATAACTATAAGGAGGCATGTAGGCCAATTGCACCTTGTTTTTCTCCTCTTGGTCTCACTATGTGTGAGTGTCTAAAATTCTGTATCAAATCCCACTGTATTTTGGACTTAATTTCTACATAACAGAAGGAACATGTGCCATTTGTTACAAACCGACTTGCAATTTTCAACTGATGGAAATATGGATTTTATTGGAATCAAAACCACGGGTTTCGTTGGCACTTGTCAATAACTGAGAATTCTTCACAGTGCAATTCTCTCCTTTTCTCACAGAAACAATTGGAGTGCTGGCTGAGGGTAATTGCCAATTTCACTTTTGGATCACATAATGGAGATCTTATGAATGACAACAATCAAACATATGATAATCTAGATGAGAAAACAGTCTGCAGATTAAAATGAGCTATTTCCTCCCATGCTATTCCCTCTTATTTTGAGTTTAGTATTTCATTTTTATTTTATTTGACAATGTCTAAACTTATTTTATAAAGTACCTCCTGAATTACTAATATAGAAAGTTTATTTTTTCCATATATTTTTATTGTAATTAATAGAAGGGTTACATTATATTCACCAGATAGAAGGTATATTACTTCACAAAAATTGATACCCTTTATCATGTCTTGGTCCTCATTTCCCTCCCCCCACCCCAGCCCATCATCTTGTTTTCCCCCTTCCCTATCCTATTTCAAATAACCAAATACACATATATACGATATATCAGATACCAAGGTGAAATACTGTAACAATATGAGATAGCCAAGGGACAGCAAAAGAGATGAGAGATAACATAGTACATTAAGGACAACAATCACTCCTTATATGGCTTTTTTTTTTCTTCTCTGCCCAGAGCTGAACCAATTGCTTCATGGCCCTTAAATTCTTGCTAGCTAGTGTTCTGTTTCCCTTACATGGTGAGGGAATATGACAATCAATGGCCGAATTTGAATCTCCATTAGTAAGGAGCCTTTAGTCCCATTCCCTTCCCAATAAAATTAGGAAATAATCTGTGTCCAGGCACCAGTGATTCATGCCTGGAATCCTAGCTACTCAGGATGTGGAGACCTGAGGATCACAGGTTAGGGAAAGAGCTCAGTGCTCTCTATTGTCAAGCCCAGTCTTTGCTTGTCAACGGTGTGTGACACTGGTAGAGTTTATCTTAGAGAGCTGATTTGTCTGCACATCACAAGTTAATTGGACCTGCATTATGGGCCTCATGTGGCTATGATGAAGACAAGATGACATCATACACTGGCAGTTCCTCCCAAATCAAGAAAGTGGATAAAAGTCTACTATTACTGTTTTATTACTATTTTATATGCTTTTATTAATATTTTAATTTTTCTTAAACTTAGCAAGAGTTTTATAGAGAGAATATATCCATACTCTATCACCAACACTATTTTTGGAAGAGATGAATCTGATTTATTTTAGAGAAAAAAAATACACAGTTTTCAGGAATTAACTGAAAAATTCGCACGAATATTTGGTGTGTTGTGTGCCAACTTGTTAGATGGACATCATTGCTAAAATAAATCAGAGTCTCTCAATATAAGTTGGAAAATCTGCTTCTAAACCCCTTTCCATGTTGTTCTACATAGAGCAGTTGCACCAGACATATTCCTAGCCATCAAGTAGTAATTTCATTAAGATCTGATTTTAGAGTCTCATTCTATGCAGCCATGTGCATATACCCACAAGGTGGAGGCAAAGGTTCTTATTTGAATCTCACGTGTTCTGAGACTTCACAGTGCAGTATATAAAAGATCCCATCTTCACCTTGAAGACTGGACACAGACACTGAAAGGAATTCATTCCGCCCTGGATCTAGGAACGATTGAGTAGGCCCTGCTATTGCTCACTGCAAGCTTAGACCTTGGCAAGCAACATATGTTACGAAATAGGAGCCTTGAGGTGGTAGGTGTGGTGGAAAGGACAATAAGGCGCTTTCTTGGCCTGATGTGGAAAAAAGAAATATGACATCCAGGAAGAACTGGACAAGGAAAAGGCTGTCATTTGATACACTTATGACTAGAATTTCCTTAGGGGAAGATGAAAAGATTTCATGCATTCTGTAGTTTAGGACAAATACTCAGTGTGCAATGACAGATGGAGGCGATGAAGTGTTAGACATTTAACCCTTGCTCGGGTGTCTTCAATTACTCAGCCAACATGTGAAACCCATTGGCTGAGCTCAGATTCTTTCCTAATTTGGGTGAGAACACTAAGCTGTTAAAGCAGTGATTTATCAGGCTTTCCTGCACCACAGATGTTACTCAAGGCTGATTAACTCTGAATCTTAGGGTGTTGGCATTTTCTTTAAAATTCACATTTCAGTTTGTAGGCAGAACTGTGGCTCACCTGTCCACGAGTTGGATGTGAGTGAGAGCTCCCTGGTGAGGGCAGCTTTGCAAAAAAGGAAACTAGAGGCATAAAAGGCAACCTTCAGAATCTTCTTGTTTTCTTGGGAAAACTGTAATGTTACTGAATTACATGTCATCATAGACTGTCCAGTTCTACCTGATCAAGCATAAAAGTTCTTGTTGAAATGGACCAATATTCAGTACTTCAGGGGTGATTTGTAAATGTCATTTCTCATAAAAGAACAGAGCAGAATTTCCCAACCTTTTACTCAGAAACAATTCCAAGCAGTACAAACAGAAGAAGGCTTATGATTTAAATGTACTTGGAAAATGTTGAGTGAAAAACAAAATTGTGGCTCTTCAAGTGAGATATGCCAAACAAATGTGTTTTTTTCACCATATCCCTCAATCTTCCATGGAATGCCAGGATGGAAAAGTAAGTCTCTGCCTTGTTCTTTACAAACTCCATGGCTTTAAGCCATTGATTTCTTTGGTGGTTTATCTACTGATATTTTTTATCACTGCTTGTTTGAAGCACCAGTAATACAATTTTTCAATACTATGATTTAAAATTTTACCTATAATACTACTTTCCCATGCAGTGGATACTTTGTTGTTTTGTGACATTGTGGCATCTGAAGAGCTTATTTGAGGTTAATTTTCTATTTTGGAAGTTTTATGGGTGGTAGGGCTGCAGCTTCCACACATACACTACCAAGGAGCAGACATTTTATTTCCTCATTAAAGGTGGGGACATTTGACCTTGGTTTAGTTAACAAAAGGTTCCTTGTTGGGACTTAGAATTTTGAGAAGTGCCAGGGATGGTTTTAATTAAATTAGTTGTAATTATATTGTCCACAACATGTTTTATCTCTTATCTCTACCCTATATTGACATGAATATATGAGATGAATATATATTATCTGATTTGATTAGCTCTACATATAGAAGAGATTTCGTGGCTTGTATTATTCATTTCAGAGAACTATTCTAAAAATAGTGGTAAGTTATCTTCACTTTTTTTTACTATCATACCTTTTTTTAATACAGTAGATTGAGTTCAGTTGAAAAATTTATCTCAGAAAGTTGCTTTTAAGAGTTATTAATAAAAATGACAAACCTTGGTCACAGTGTCAGCTCCCGAGTCTGCACTGTGTCCCTGGCCGGTCAGTTCTCCATCTACTTCCCCAATAAATTCACCTTTTTATGTGAGACTCTCTCTGTGTGGTGGACTCTGGTGGGACGTGGAATCCCCACCTGGAGGGATGTGGAATCCCCTCCTCTTGACCCCATAACATTTTGGTGCATGGGCCGGGAAGAGTCCTTAACCACAGGGTGACGCGTGGGTTCAAGTCCTACTGGTGGATGTGGAATCCCATCGATGGCGTCAGACCCAAGGGAGTCTCTGATTATCCTCTAGGAATTCTTAACCATCTTTTTGGGGGAAATTGCCCCGGTGAAAAGTAAAGTCCTCCGAAGGTACGTATATCTGGAAAGTGCACTGTGGCCTAAAACAGAGAGGAAAAAGCTGGATGCAGCAAGCTCTCTAAGGCCGGGGTGGTCAAGGGACGCCTTGACCCCCTTGGGGAGGTTCCTGTCGGGAGGGATGTGGAATCCTCTCCCTGGAACCATCAGATCCTTGGCGGGAGGGATGTGGATACCCTCCCCAGGACTGAGGTGATACTGAGTCTTGCCAGAAACGAAAAACTTTTGCTCCCTGATAGCAGTTTTGCAGGTAGGATGGCCTAGGCTGCCAGAGATAGGAAGTCTCCACGGAGAGGCACCCCTGAGAGTTTTCAGGGCCCCAGGTGTCTTCCTCACTCTGATTGCTGTCAGGCATGCCATCAAAATTTGGGGGTACTTAAAGGTCTCTGCTTCTGTCTTGTGAGGTGTTTTTTGTGTGTCTGGTTTTGTGTTCATAATTGGTACCAGTCCTAAATATGGATCCTTGTGATTTTTGTGTGTGTATGTCTTTGTTATTTATTTGAATGTTTCTGGGTCTCAGGCCTGGTATGGCCGCTCCTGCATGGCTGCAGTTGTAAATCTAAGTTTAAATTGCAAGAAAAGTGTTAGGGTTAAAAGTTTCCAAAGTTTTAAAGGATTACTGCATTGTTTTAGAGAGGAACTGGTAAAAAGTATTTTTCTAAAGATCCTGAAATCTGCATTTTAAAAATATGGTATTGTAATGCATAGAGCTGTTTACATTGTAAACATTGTATCCTGTTTAGCCCAGGGGTATTAGGGAATTTGGAATTTATTTCCTTAAGTTAAAGTTTGGAGACAAGTATTAGAAATTTATATCAGAATTTGTTAATCAATGCCAGAGGTGATGGGATTAGTGTTTCTTAAACTGCCCCCTAAAACGTATTAAATTGGGGAAAAGATTTTTTAAAAGGAATGTTTAAAAGTTTATCTATGTATGATTTGGTTTCATGCTACTGGATTGCAATTGGACGTATTTTAGAAAACGAAGGAAACTAAGTCCAGACTTAGACTTTTGGTGCACTGATGATGTTTGTAGTTCTTGCATTAGGAAAAACTTACTTGAGTTTAAACTGTTGGAGTTCTAGGCAGTAATCTAAACTGCAGGAAAAAAAAAAAAGACCTCTTCTAAAAGGCAAAGGGAGTGTCTTGAGCCCTAGGAGGCCTGGAGGCAAAAGGAGTTCTTTGAGCCCTTAAAGGTTTTTTCAAATGCAAATAAAGACTAAAGTGTTAAGTGTTTAAGCAAATATCAGTAAAAGTTTTAAAGAACATTAGAAATGGGTTTCTGAACAAAATTTGAAAGTGAAATTGTCCTAATTGTTTGTTTGAAGAAAGAGAAAAAAAGGAAAATTAGGACTACCAAAGTGATTGCTTAATTGCTATTTCAGCTTGCTCTTGTAAGTTACTTTATAGCAATTTCCCACAGGCCCATGGAGAAGGACAGCAATCCTTATTCAGATGTAACTTTGGCTCTTACAAAGTTCCAGGTAAGATCATGCTTAGAGACTATTTTTGTGTTGACCACTTGTTGCTTTAATTGGAGTATCATGGCCTTTTGAAGGACTCATTGATCTGAAAGCTGCAGTTTTGAGCCAACCAGGGCAAAGCAATGTCCCCGTGAGACTGTGGTGTCTAATCTGCCAGCAGAATGCTAGGGCAGAGTTGCTTTGGAGCTCAAAGTGGCAGAGTGCTAGCTTTGAGCCAGAAAGCTGAGGGGCAGCGCTCAGGCCCTGAGTTCAAGTCCAGAAACCAACCAAGTGAAATGCAAATGGGATGTTTATCCCTGTGTGGAGAGATACTACTGGGACGAAAGCAATGAAGCATCCAATGCAGTAAACCACTGCTTGGATGGCAGAGATGGTGTCAGATCCTAGTCACTTGTGCTTGGCCATTCAGAATTATTCAGAGCCAGGAGGTCTTAGAATAGTTTGTAAGCATGCCTTACTAATGACCATGTTCATTTACTCCATAACTGGGCAGGAACTTGTCAGTCATCTGTAATAGTGGGTAGTTTACAATCCTGAACCCCATGGTTGCTCAAAGCCCTAACTGAGCAAATTTTGAATTGATACCAGCCACAAATTCAGGAAAGTTTGTGGATCTGAGGCTTGTGTCCCCATTGATCTGTCTATAGGCCTACATAGGTAACTGAGGCGTTGTTGGGGTCACAGGGATTAAGTTCCCCAGACAATCAAGAAAATCCCTTTGCAAATGGGTGCTATTGTAGCCAAAGAAGGTTTGTGCAGTTGTTAAATGTTTTATATGATCTCCAGTTTGGAGTAAAATATTGCTCCTGAAATGTAGTCCTGGCAACCCCTTCATAAAATAGTCTAAGCTTTTTAGGGTCCCTAGCTAAGGATAGAGACAACGCCCCCTGAGTCAGCTTGAAGAAGTTACAGAAGCTGAATCTCCACCCATCAATCCCCTTTAGATGAAGGGACCAGAGTCATTTTTGGAAACTGAGAAAGGATAAAATTAAAGACATGGGAAAGAGTAATCACAGATGTGCAAGAGTTAAACTTGTGGGGAATGGCTGCAGGTTCAAGTCTTCTATGCCTGCCTAGAAAATCTTAGCCTCATTTAAAAGAAATCTGGTTACTAAAAGTTGTCACGCTGGTATTCCTTTGGAAAAACTAATGAGGTGCCAGCCTGAAAAAACAAAACAAAACAAAAACAAGTGTGCTCGGGTAAAGCAACCAGGAAAGCATTGGGAAAAATCACCTTAGGTTAAATTTGCAGGCGACCCAGCAGGAGGTGTGACATTCCATTGGAGCTACTGAGCTGTCCTGCCTGATTCTACCACCATCCCACAGCTGTTTCCTGAGAGGACTGGAACTAAACCCTTGGTGATGGGACATTCTATCTGTGCTAAGTTCAAAGTCCCCTAGGTTTTTGCAGCCATTATGGTGACTCTGGATGGGTGAAGGGAATTTTCCATCCAGTGCTGAGCAGCCTAGAGGTGAGAGGTGCTAAATGTGAATGAGGGCTATAGTCAGGTAAAGAAGAGAAAAAGGTTAGTAAAGAAAACCTTTGGAAAGGAATTGAGGAAACAGAAGAATAGTTTATGGATAAGGGAGGATCTGAAAAGAACAGTCTTTGTTCTACAAAAAGGGAGAAAGACAAATCCTAGAGAGTTCCTGTATGTAGTAGATGGTATGAGCATTATCTTAAGAATGGAGATTACAAGCAGAATTGGTAGGTATGTAATTGAGTTAGCCATGATGCAAGATGGGTCAGGATTAGTACACTGATGTGGAACTATTCTTTGTGCCCACCTGAGGGATTGTTAAGCATGCTTCCTAGCTGTGAGAGCTTTTTCTTGGGTGCAGAACTGGGAGGGCACGGTATATGCCCCTCCAAACTAAAGAATGCTATGTGCCCGAGTCTGATAACAAGTGTTGGCCCCCCAAGTCATGTGTTATCTCAGCTGGCATTGTTAACCATGATTCAATCCAGTCCTTTACAGGCCTTACAAGTTGATTTGAGGACATGTTCATCATCTGGTTTCCAGTACGCTGGCACTCAAGTGAACCTATGCTGTGATTCCCAGCACTCCAGCCACTGTGAAGGCAGCAGGAAAGAGCTTCTGGGTTCATCACTCCTAGGTGAAGACAGCGTGTGAGGATTCTGGACTTTCAGACTCCCAGAGAACTCACTGAGGTCCCTAGCTGAAGTTGTCCTCCAGAACAGAAGAGGACTAGATATATTGTTCCTAGAGGTTTGAGTGTCTCCCTGGGAGGAGAATGTTCCTGTTGATTGGCCCATGTGTAATTACTGAAATGATGTCTTTAGTAAAAAAAGGATCAGAGTTATAAAACTGATGATCCTACATACCCAGTATAACCCCGTTTGTACTAAAGTAAACTAGTCAAGGATTTGACTAGGCTAAAAGAAAAGCGGGGAGTGTTAAGGGGAGCAGGGACTGGCGCCATCCAGAATGCCTAAGAGTTCCCCCGCCCGATTGTGGAAGGTCGACAATGGTACAGCCCAGCCACCTTGAACTCCCCACCCCCCCATGAGGAGGGATATCTGATACAGCCCAGCCACCTTTGCCCTTCTAGGGAGGGGCAACCTTGACCTTCTCCCCACCCCCCATGAGGAAGGATATCCGCTTTGGTGGGGGTGGGCCTGCTTTGTGTGGAGACCTTCCCAATTTGCACCCCAACTCCAACTAAGGTGATAGGTAAATTCAAACGCTGGGCTGTAACCCTATTGGCTACCTGCGTGTGGCCGGAACTGGCAATGGTCCCTCTGTGTATGTAACTATCCCATTGGCCACCTGTGTGGTCAGGTTCGACCGCATGGATTTTGCCCTTAAAAACCCAGCATGAGAGCCACTCGGGGTCACAGCGTCAGCTCCCGAGTCTGCACTGTGTCCCTGGCCGGTCAGTTCTCCATCTACTTCCCCAATAAATTCACCTTTTTATAAAAAAAAATGACAGACCTCCCTTTAGGCAATCCACAGAGACTTTCCTTTCTGTAAGACAAATACTAATTAATTGGTGCCAACAGTTGCATCTGAAAGCAAGAGGGTGTTTTGCTTTGTTTTAGAGACGTGACATCTACCAGGCTGTTTGTAATAGAAGGTGGACTAGCTTTTCCTTCATGGTGTCTATTAACCCTGAGAAGCAATCAGAGAATGGGTTGAACACTCATTAGAATCATAAAGTTGAGCATAGTGTTCTGAGTCTTTAAGAGAGTACAGAGAGCAAGGAAAGAGGATGGCTTGTGCATGCGTGGCTGCCTACTGTAACATCTCCATGCAGTCTTGAAGATCAACATTATTCTCAATTGAGTTTACAGTTTGCATTATATTTCAATTTATTTTATAGGAGATCATCATGCTAATTGCTGAATGAAGATGATGTAGCTGGAAGACGTAGGGGTATCCAAGTAGTCTTTCCAGAAGTTTTGTGGTTTTGTTCGGTTAGGGTCATCAGATGTCATTCCCTGGAATGATTCCAGCTCTAGCTCTGTTAGAGAAAAGGCAATTAGTGACATGTTGAAAAAATGGACATCTTCTTACTAGATGCATGGTAGGCCATGCTACTTTGTGTTTATGACAGAGATAAACTTGTCCCCGTTTTAAAAAATCAAACTATTCCTAGACATAGTTTATATCACTTTAGAGAACTGGGAAAGCAAGAGATCATAGTTCAAAGCTAGCCTAGGCAAAAAGTTTGCAGACACTCCCCATGGGCAAAGTAATAAGTGCCTTTCATCCCATCTTCTTTGGAGGCTGAAATCTAGGTTGATCTGCAGTTTCAGGTCAACTTGCATAAATATAAACAAAAAAACTTATGACAATCTCAACAGACAAAGCTAGGTGTGGTGGTGTATAACTGTTATGACAGCTATGGTGTTATGCAAAATAGGAGAGCTGAGGTCTTGGTGTAGGCTGGACAAAAAGTAAAACTCTACTGCAAAATAAGTGGTACAAAAAGGGGCTGAAGGGATGTCTCAACAGTAAAGTACCTGATTAGCAAGTACAAGGCTCTGGGTTCAAACTCCTGTTAAAGCCGAAAACCAAAAGTAAATTAACATCATACTTATAGAAAATGCATCTTCATTTATTTTAAAAATTGAATTCTGTTTTCAAAGTGCAAAAACATCTTATTTTACTGAATTTATAAGTTCATGCCTGGGAGTGAAGATGAGATGAAAGAGTTGAACATGTTTTTCTCTTCCTTGCTGTTTCTCTTGGTTTCATGTTTCTCTCACACTGTGAGCTGCCTGTGCGTGTGGTGATTCTGGTCTTTAAAACATTTTTCACCCAGCTTGGTCCTACATGGTGTGGAAAATTCTATCTCGTGGCAATTCAGGCAATACTACAATACAAAGCTGAAAAGAAAAAGTAAAAAAAAAAAGACTGGATACGTGAAACTGAGTAATTCCTTCTCTACTGGGTCTTGTTAAGGTGATAAGTAAAGTTTATAATAACATTTTAAGAGTAAAAGTATTGATTTTATGAAGCACAAACTGGCCATGTCCCTAGTGACCAGAATTCTGAAAAGCACAAAGGATACAAGTTCAGATCTATAATCAGAGCAGGCTTTGATTGGAAAAAAAAAATACATGCCCAACCAGAGTTGGATTAACAGTTTAAAGTAATGTGCAACCCTTAAAAATGAGTTGAGCACTTCTGCGCGCGCGTGCACGTGTATGTGTATGTGTGTGTGTGTGTGTGTGTCTGTGTCTGTGTCTGTCTGTCTGTCTGTCTGTCTGTCTTTGTTTAATTTGTAGCAAAGCCCTACAAGTAGGTATAAACAGTAAATCCTTTTTTGCAACCCAGAACTCATAGTTGAATATGAGATTGTTGTGTATGAGAGAAGGAATATGATTCCTATAACAGTTGACAATGTAGGGATTTGTTAACTCACAGATTGGCTCTGAGAATAAAGTTGATATAAAAGCTAAACAAAATAAAATAGAAGTGTTATTTTTACTGTCGAAGAGTTTATTAGATTATTGTAGGGAGGAAAAAAATTATAGAAGAAATTGATAATTTTTAGAGTCCCTTCACATATGGTGGAAATGCTAGTTTATGTGAGGGAAAATAGTCTAGAATCATTAAATGAAGACCTAGGTTCAAGTAGCTTGTGATATGGACTCAGGTGGTGGGGGCGCAATGTTACAGATAATGGGTAAATCCAGGTTGATCTTCTTAGAACCCAGAAACTACAATATGTGAAATATATATAAATGGATATATAAAATATATAAAAATAATGTGTTTAAGAAACCTAGTAAAAGGTTCAGGCATGTAGTGTCATTATTTCTGGATACCTAGTACCTCAAGCCTATAACTTTACGAACAAGGCCAAACCACATATCCATTATCAATGTGACTGAATACTCATAGTTCTTAATTGAAGATTTTGGTAAAGATGAAGATGAAGAGGTAGCAGGCATACTTAAATTCAAATGAGCCTCTGCATTTTGTTGAAATTGATGGCAAGAATACATGAATGATTTTTGAGCTTCTAATTCAGATGATGAAAGTATGTTTGAATGGGCAAAAAAACTGGAACAGAAACTGAAGGACTGGTTGAAGGCTGGAAAAAAATAGTAACTCACATAGGACAAATGATCAAAATTTTCCTGTAAAAGATGAAGACAATGACTGAACCAGAGAACTCAGTAGCTTAGACTCTAAAAATTGGGTTTACCTATTGACATAGTATTAAAAATACTCCTGAAAATTGTTACGTTAAAAAAGATAAAAATCAACCCAGCACAGTGGTTCATGCCTGCAATCCTAGCTAGTCAGGAGGCTGAGATGTGAGGATAAGAGTTTGAAGCCAGCTGGGCAGGAAAATCCTTTAGGATCTCCTCTCCAATAAACTACTAAAAAATAAAATACAGCTTCAAGTACGTGGGCACACACACACACACACACACACAAACACAGAGAGAGAGAAATCATTAGCTTTCCAAGCAACTATGATGCTTTAAGGCTTAAAGTATCTTGAAGATTAGCTGGTGATGTAACCCTTCTATGTTGAAATTTTAGTTCTATGGAGGTAATTGAATATGGATTATAACAAAGAAAATATGATTTATTTAAGTGGATAAAGAGAAATAAATTAGCAATAGCAGACCAGATAATATATTAAAACAAATAATTTGTATTCTGACTTTCATCCTCCAGAATTTAGAGAATTCAGTCTATTTTTAGGACATTATATATTTTTGTTCTTTGAAAAACAGATATTGACAGGAAAGCATTCTTAGATGAGTAATACAGTAGAAATAGTGGCAAAATGTTGCTAGCATCATTTGTTAATATTTGTCTTACTATATTTTAGACATTTTACATACATGATCTCAGTCTATAGCAACAGTGAGGTAGATATTAAAATTTCCTTTTGCAAAGAGATAGAGTCAAGTGTCAGTGGCTCACAGCTGTAATCTTAACTTTCTTAATGTCTCAGGAGGATAAGATCTGAGGATGGAAGTTTGAAGCCAGCCTGGGTAGGAAAGGATATGAGACTCTTCTCTCTAATAAAGTACTCAGAAAAAGCCAGAAGTGGCACTCTGACTCAAGGGGCTGAGGTCTCGCCTTGAGCACAAAGAGGCTCAGAGGTAATTCCCAGGTCCTGGCTTCAAGCCCCAGGACTGGCAATAAACATTTGTTTAAAAAAGATATGTAGAGCAATGCAGGTGGTATTATGGTACCAGACTCAAACTCTACTATAGAGCCATAATAACAAAAACAGCATGGAGATTGGCACAAAAATAGACCAGAAGATCGATGGAACAGAATAGAAGATCCAGAAATACAACCACTTACCTATAGTCAACTTGTATTTGACAAAGGAACCAAAGATATACAGTGGAACCAACACAGCCTATTCAATTACTGGTGCTGGCCAAACTGGGGATACACATGCAGAAAACTAAAAATTGACCCTAGCCTTTTGCCATGTACAAGCATTGACTCAAAGTGGATCAAAGACCTCAATATCAGACTGGAAACTGTGAAACTGCTACATGATAGAGTTGGAGAGACACTGGAACTCATAGGCACATGCAAAAAAATTCCTAAACAGAATCCCAGGGCCACAACAGATTGGAGAGAGACTTGATAAATGGGACTACTTAAAAATAAAAAGTTTCTGCACAGATAAAAGCATAGCCACTAAAGTAGAGAGATAGTCAACCAACTGGGAAAAGATATTTACCAATAATACATCAGACCAATGCTTAATATCCAGTATCTACAGGGAATTCAAGAAACTAACCCCCTCACCCCCAGGCAAACCCAACAAACCATTCACTAAATGGGCAAGGGAACTAAAGAGAGACTTATCAAAAGCAGAGGTTAAATGGCAGAAAAGCATATGAGAAAATGTTCATCATCCATGGTCATAAAGGAAATGCAAATAAAAACAACCCTAAGATACCACCTTACCCCAACAAGAATGGCCAAGATTTTGAACTCAGACAATGACAGATGTTGGTGGGATTGTGAGAAAAAGGAACACTACTACACTGCTGGTGGGATTGTAAGCAAGTTCAGCCACTCTGAAAGCAGTGTGGAGGTTTCTTAAAGAACTGAAAATTGACCTTCCCTACGATCCCGCCAAAACCAATCCTGGGCACCTATCTTGAATATCATAACCCAGGATATGATAAGGACACCTGTTCAGCTATGGTTAATCTCTGCACTATTCACAATAGCCAGGCAATGGAAACAAACCAAATGCCCTACTGCAGGTAAATGATACAGAAAATGTGATATATATATATATATATACACAATGGAATTCTACATATCCAACAGACAAGATAAAATAATGCAGGGAAGTGGATGAAGCTAGAGCAAATCCTGTTGAGTGAGACAAGTCAAGACCAAAGGAACAAAAGGCGCATGGTATCCTTAATATGTGGCTATTAGATCCAAACAGTTCAAGAGCGAAGACTCACTATTTTATGTACCCAATGCTATGGACATGGTATTGGAAATATAAACACAACTACATAGACATAAAAATCTATGACTCTATAGACAATGTTTTATTGCATAGATTAATATGTATCTATGACATACCAACCCTCAGCCTAAGTTTAGTTATGTTCTAAAATCTAAGTGCCAGTGATTGTATATAGAGATTTCCTTCTTGAATACTTTTTTGCTAAATATGTCATTTGAAATATGATGTAAAAATCAATGTTAATTAATTCTTTAATAAAAAAGATATATGTCGGGAGAATGAATCACTGGCTCAAATTCACCAAGGTAGATTTGAATGGCTAATCTAGCTCAGATTAGCTTATTCTGGAAAGGAGTTTTCTTGATTTCCCAAATCTTTTACTCTTTGGCAAGGCATTTTCATTTTTACTGCTTCAACTAAATCAAATATTTGGTAATTGAAAAGCTACATATCATGAAGGGATTGTTTCCTTTGTCAATAAATTAGAGGGCTTATGTTTGCATATCATTTTTAGCAATGTCAGTAAACACAGATATTGATAGCACTGGAACATTTCAGTTCAATTAAGACAAGATAAACATGTAAGGTTTGGATATGAAATGTCACTAAAAGGATTCCTATACTGAGGCTTGCTTCCTAACTGGGGACAAAAATACACTGGGTGGTGAACGGGTTGATCCATTGATGAGTTAGTTCATAGCTAAATGGGCTGTTAGAAGGTGCTAGGCACCTGAAAGAAGTGGGCATGGCTTTGAAAAATCTATCTTGTCTTTGGTCCCTTCATACTGGCTTCAGGAGGTGAGCAGGTTTCCCCTGCCACTGAGATGTTTTTTCTCATGACCTGACCTGCAGTACTGGATTCTGCCAAGCCTGGACTGAAGCTGTGAGCCAAAATAAACTCTTCCTGTTTTAAACTTGCTCTCAGGCGTTTGTCACAGTGATCAGAAGTCTGACCAGCACAATGTTGGTATCAGTATAAAATGTCACAGTGATCAGAAGTCTGACCAGCACAATGTTGGTATCAGTATAAAATCTCAGATATATTTTTAAATGAGTATAATTGAGAAAATAGTGTTGGTGAAATGTACAGAGATGAGGTCACCTTCACAGAGTTATATCTGCAGCTGGTTTATGTTGGGAATATGTTCATTAGCCATTTCTAGATGAGTGAAGATGTCATTGACAGAAGCAAATGATAATACTTCAGCAGTGTTGGTGCAGCTGAGGGAAGGAAAGAATTTCCTCCTGAGAACCCTGATATGTTCATTTTAATACTTGATGAAACTTATTTTTTTGTTTTTAATTACAAGGTTTGAACTCAGTACTTTGGGCTTTCTAGACAGGCAGTTTACTACTTGTGCCATGTCCCCAATCTTTTATGCTTAGTTATTTTTGAATAGGGCTGGCCTTGGACCGTAATTCTCCCTACTTCGGCCTCTTGTATAGGTAGAATTACAGTTGAAAGCATCATAACTGGCTTGTTTGTTGAGCTGGAGACTAACTTGTGTGCCTGCTGCCTTGAAACTGTGTTCCTGCTGACCTCTGCCTTATGAGTAGCTAGAGTTAGAGGAATGAACCACCATGTTTGGTCTTAATTATAAGCACTATGTTAAATGGTCTTTTCTATTGAAGTACATCAGGATACCCTTCTTGATACCCTTTTTAAGTATGATTAAACCTATGGTCACATGCATGCTTCCTAGGCAAATGGCCTACCATTTGATAATGCTCCCAGCTCTCCACACCTTTTCTTTGCTTAATGTCTTGCTAATTTTGCCCAGGTTGGCCTCAATCTCAAGATTCCTTAAATGATCTGTATGGGGTCATTAGCCTAGAAATGAAGTTATCATGGAACTAATAAGTACAGACTTACTCCTACACATCAGAAGTTGGCTATAA